>NC_091479.1:47011833-47619690 GCF_036971445.1 Narcine bancroftii
GACGCTTAACGCACCTGCGCACGTGGGCTATTCCTCCAGTGCGACGATCCAATGACATCATCAGCGGCAACTGGCACCGTTCCCAAAGCAGGCAGATACATCACCGTGACAGCCCCCACCTCCAGCCTCCGCTCCATGCAAGGAGGTGACTGAATGGAACTGTCCCCAGGGTAACGGTCTGGATGGTTGACAGTTCAGCCTGATCGCGTATGATACTGCAAGACAGGAGATGCAGGGGTACAAACGGTCCTCTGGCGCACTGGTCCTCTGGCGCACTGGTCCTCTGGCGCACTGGTCCTCTGGCGCACTGGTCCTCTGGCGCACTGGTCCTCTGGCGCACTGGTCCTCTGGCGCACTGGTCCTCTGGCGCACTGGTCCTCTGGCGCACTGGTCCTCTGGCGCACTGGTCCTCTGGCGCACTGGTCCTCTGGCGCACTGGTCCTCTGGCGCACTGGTCCTCTGGCGCACTGGTCCTCTGGCGCACTGGTCCTCTGGCGCACTGGTCCTCTGGCGCACTGGTCCTCTGGCGCACTGGTCCTCTGGCGCACTGGTCCTCTGGCGCACTGGTCCTCTGGCGCACTGGTCCTCTGGCGCACTGGTCCTCTGCCGCACTGGTCCTCTGCCGCACTGGTCCTCTGCCGCACTGGTCCTCTGCCGCACTGGTCCTCTGCCGCACTGGTCCTCTGCCGCACTGGTCCTCTGCCGCACTGGTCCTCTGCCGCACTGGTCCTCTGCCGCGCTGGTCCTCTGCCGCGCTGGTCCTCTGGCGCGCTGGTCCTCTGGCGCGCTGGTCCTCTGGCGCGCTGGTCCTCTGGCGCACTGGTCCTCTGGCGCACTGGTCCTCTGGCGCACTGGTCCTCTGGCGCACTGGTCCTCTGGCGCACTGGTCCTCTGGCGCACTGGTCCTCTGGCGCACTGGTCCTCTGGCGCACTGGTCCTCTGGCGCACTGGTCCTCTGGCGCACTGGTCCTCTGGCGCACTGGTCCTCTGGCGCACTGGTCCTCTGGCGCACTGGTCCTCTGGCGCACTGGTCCTCTGGCGCACTGGTCCTCTGGCGCACTGGTCCTCTGCCGCACTGGTCCTCTGCCGCACTGGTCCTCTGCCGCACTGGTCCTCTGCCGCACTGGTCCTCTGCCGCACTGGTCCTCTGCCGCACTGGTCCTCTGCCGCACTGGTCCTCTGCCGCACTGGTCCTCTGCCGCACTGGTCCTCTGCCGCACTGGTCCTCTGGCGCACTGGTCCTCTGGCGCACTGGTCCTCTGGCGCACTGGTCCTCTGGCGCACTGGTCCTCTGGCGCACTGGTCCTCTGGCGCACTGGTCCTCTGGCGCACTGGTCCTCTGGCGCACTGGTCCTCTGGCGCACTGGTCCTCTGGCGCACTGGTCCTCTGGCGCACTGGTCCTCTGGCGCACTGGTCCTCTGGCGCACTGGTCCTCTGGCGCACTGGTCCTCTGGCCCTAATGCAGAACATGGACATTCAAAATACACTGGCTTCAACCTGTTGATGGCAACAGTGTTACCTTTTCCATTCCTGTCAATCTCAAAACACTATGGATGGTGCCATAAGACCTGGAAAGAACCATCGTAAATGGGCTAAAGTGGTTTACGAACAACATCATGCCAAAGAAACACACGAGTACAGTGTTGTAAATCATTTGGCACATCCACTGCAGATGATGATGCCACATAGGAGAACATCAGAGTAATCTCATTTTTCCAAGAAAATCAAGATAACTGACCTGTTCATGAGCACTGTGTCTGGACTCAGATTCACAAACTCACCTGGCAAGGTCAGCATACAGTCATAGACTAGCTCTACCACTAAACATCCATGATCTGCCCTAAGAGCTGTAGTCACACAAAGGAGAACCATGGGCAAACGTTCGCTCCATGTCGATGATTTGCCACCTACTGTCAATGGTGCTTTCGATCGTCAAGGAAAATGCTCAAAGAAGCTGTTGGCCCTGAAATGCTTAGCCATAATTCAGGTAGTGCCCAGAGGATCAGTGAGAGCTCGGACCAATGCTGACTCGAACTGAGACCCTCGATCTGTTGTAATAGTGCCAAGAACACCAAATGATGGAATCCAATGATCCACAAAAGTCTCATCAATTGTCTCTGCAGAGATGCCGATGATAGGAATTTCATCCTTCCACCTGGTAGTCCTGTCCTCACACGTGAGCAGAAAAGTACATTGCCGAGATGGCAGAAGTGGACCTTTCAAGCTACAAGGTGCACGTGCTGGAAATGGGAATCCAAAACAACAAAATCCCCTAGCTTGAATTTCATGTGCCTGGAGACTTTAGGGCATTGACCCAGCAAGCAAGTCCTTGCCCATAATCCAACATTCTGTTTTAAATGAACCCAGGTAAGATGTTCCTTAACCAGTTTGATTGATGCTGTTCCACCAGGATTAGATAGATTGTGAAGGGAAAATCTCCTGCCTCATAGCTGCCCACACAAATAGCCTAGTCCTTCCTGTTGGGGGAAAAAAGTCAGACCAACATTTCAGCCAATTCATCCAGGGTCACATCTTGAAGATGGAGACCAGAGTTGATCTGGTTACACCGGATGAAATCGGGATCAGTGCACCGTACATGAGCCATGGCATTGAAATTGATGTCAGTAGTTGTGTGTAATCTCGCACCTGGATTGGGTACCAATTCGCTTTCTCTCAGATGTCACGTGTGTCCGATGAAAATTGAAGGATGAAGTGCAAGTGCTGAATCTCCCTTGGCAAGTAGAGATACAGTATGCATAAGAGGCTGGTGGTCTGTAAAAATGGTCAAAGGATGACCTTCCAATAAAAAAGCTGAAATATTGGATTGGAAATTGGGATTCATGAGGGAATTACAAAGAAACATTTCCAAATTGTATCTTCTACTTCAAGAGGAATCTCCAAATCCAGACTTGAATAAATCAAAAGAAAGATGGGAATTGGATTTGGGAACTGAAATTGACCCTTTTTGCTGGTCTGACATTTGTTGGGACAGTACTTAATGTTTTTGATAGATTAGTTAATAATAACTTATTCATCAATTATATTTAATGGCACATCAATTAATTTATTCCTAATTTTTCAAATTCATGTTTTAGATCTGAATCCCATCTTAAAATTGATTGTGGGGAAATGCAAAATTGTATTTCCTTAGCAAAGGTGACTTATAATATTAGAACTGGGTATGATACCTACTTCAAAATATGGAAACCATATTTAGATATGGGTTTGGATATCTAATGTATTCACTTCTCCACCCCACCACCACTTTTCTTTAATCTTAATGGATGAACCTTATCATGTTGGTTTAATTCTACTATTTTATTAATATCCTGCCTTTCCTTTTGGGAGGGAATAGTAATCACAGGAGCTTTGCACCTAGGTCTGTATTTTTTTCTTTTATACTTTTTTTCTCTTCTCACTTTTATGTACAGTACAACATTTATTTTATTATTCTATTTTGATCATTGAACGTATCATTTGGATACGATTCTATTATTATATTGAACTGTATACAAAACTAAAAATATATATTTTTTAAAACAGAAATGTTTCACTGCGAGATAGATAGCTAAGAGTTCTTGCCCAAATGTACTATACTTTGCCTGAACCGGTGACCGCTTGGCTGAAAAAAAACACCAAAGGTTCCAATTGCCCACAGACTAGCTGGTCGAACACTGCTCCCACAGCACTGACAGATGCATCTGTTGTAGGAGAGCAAGGCCTTAGGCATTTGATGTACAAGCTTAGTGACATTTGCAAGAAAAGTGTTCACATCATGGAAAGCATACACAAAGTTAAGGTCTTTTTGAAGCAGACATCAGATCCTTTGAGTCGTTCAGCAAGAGGTAATAGAGATGCTGTGGCATTCACCAGGGAACAGCAATAAAAATTCCTCATACCTAAAAACCATCACAATTGGCCAACCTTAATGGGGGGAGGAAATTCTCAAATTTCACGCACTTCTCATTCATCAGGCAAAATACCATGTTGCATAACTCTAGGTCCCAAAAATACAAGATCAGAAGCACCAGAAACACTTTCCTGGGATTGATCACGATGCCACATTCCTCAAGCCTCGGAAACAATGAGATAAGGTGGCTCTTGTGCTTCTCTTCATCCACACTTACAACCAGAATCTCCTCGATCAACACAAGCACCAAACAAACCCAAGGCCAGTGAGTTCGTGGTCCATGAACCACTGGAATGTCTGAGCTGCATTCCATAGACCGAATGGTATTCTCAGAAACTCAAACATGCCGAACGGGACCATCACTGCTGTCTTTGTGACATCCGGAGACTCAAATGGAATCTAATAGTAAGCATGTACTAGATCTATTTTAGCAAATACATATTTGCCGTGGAGGTTGGCTGAGAAGTCTTGTCAATTTGGAATATTGTATCAGTCAGGCACGGTGGAATTGTTCAGGGGACGATCATCTCTGCAAGGCCGCCAATCCCTAGTATTTTTCAGAACCATATGCAACCGTGAAGCCCAGCAGCTGTCAGATCTGTGGACGACACCCAACTCTTGCCAATCCAATCTTGCGATTTTAAGATAATCTGGGGGCATTACGACCTGCGTCTCAGACCCTGCCTTTATATGGTGGCTTATTGCATGTCTTTGCCAAAGCCCTTTCCTGCTCACGGTGTCGAAGGCTTTGGTGAGGTCAACAAAGGTGATGTAGAGTCCTTTGTTTTGTTCTCTGCACTTTTCTTGGAGCTGTCTGAGGGCAAAGACCATGTCAGTGGTTCCTCTGTTTGCGCGAAAGCCGCACTGTGATTCTGGGAGAATATTCTCAGCGACACTAGGTATTATTCTATTTAGTAGAATCCTAGCGAAGATTTTGCCTGCACTGGAGAGCAACGTGATTCCCCTGTAGTTTGAGCAGTCTGATTTCTCGCCTTTGTTTTTGTACAGGGTGATGATGGTGGCATCACGAAGATCCTGAGGCAGTTTACCTTGGTCCCAACAAAGCTTGAAAAACTCATGCAGTTTGGCATGCAGAGTTTTGCCGCCAGCCTTCCAGACTTCTGGGGGGATTCCATCCATACCTGCTGCTTTGCCACTTTTCAGTTGTTCGATTGCCTTATATGTCTCATCCAGGGTGGGAACCTCATCCAGCTCTAGCCTTAGGGGCTGTTGAGGGAGCTGGAGCAGGGCGGAATCTTGGACTGAGCGGTTGGTACTGACAATGAGATAGACAACAGACTCGCCAAGGCAAATAGCGCCTTTGGAAGACTACACAAAAGAGTCTGGAAAAACAACCAACTGAAAAACCTCACAAAGATAAGCGTATACAGAGCCGTTGTCATACCCACACTCCTGTTCGGCTCCGAATCATGGGTCCTCTACCGGCACCACCTACGGCTCCTAGAACGCTTCCACCAGCGTTGTCTCCGCTCCATCCTCAACATCCATTGGAGCGCTCACACCCCTAACGTCGAGGTACTCGAGATGGCAGAGGTCGACAGCATCGAGTCCACGCTGCTGAAGATCCAGCTGCGCTGGATGGGTCACGTCTCCAGAATGGAGGACCATCGCCTTCCCAAGATCGTATTATATGGCGAGCTCTCCACTGGCCACCGTGACAGAGGTGCACCAAAGAAAAGGTACAAGGACTGCCTAAAGAAATCTCTTGGTGCCTGCCACATTGACCACCGCCAGTGGGCTGATAACGCCTCAAACCGTGCATCTTGGCGCCTCACAGTTTGGCGGGCAGCAGCCTCCTTTGAAGAAGACCGCAGAGCCCACCTCACTGACAAAAGGCAAAGGAGGAAAAACCCAACACCCAACCCCAACCAACCAATTTTCCCTTGCAACCGCTGCAATCGTGTCTGCCTGTCCCGCATCGGACTGGTCAGCCACAAACGAGCCTGCAGCTGACGTGGACTTTTTTACCCCCTCCATAAATCTTCGTCCGCGAAGCCAAGCAAAAGAAAGAAAGATTGCATGTCTGTACACCATTACGATGGGGTCACGAGGCGAGGAAAACACTTGAGCAAGGCTTGGAAAGGGCAGGAATCAGGTTGAAGGCTTGTCAGGCAGCAGATGGCATTGGAAGGACAACAAATGCAGCTCAGTTGCATTCAAGAGCTGCAGTCCACACAACAACGTTTTTTCAAATACATAACGGAAAAATGTGACAAGAAATCCACTCCCAAAATGGAATTTTCCACATTTACAACTGAAAAACCACCCAAAAAGATTGCAAGACAGAAATGAAGCACGAGTAACCTGTGGCCATGTTTGAAAAAGAGAATCGTTTGTAGCTGAAAGAACACATGACATATTAGAAAGACTATGTTCCTCAGGGATTGGAGGGACCAGCACTGAACCAAAGTGACAGATAATTTTGGAGTTTTACATAGAGATGGCAAACAAATAACCTACTCCAACAATTGCCTCAAATTGTTTCCATTTTTCTCAGTTGCCTTCGATAATCTCTCTCAAATGAGAACAAGATCCCAAGACAAAAGAACAGAACCAGGCCACCAGGCCCATCGAATCTGCTCCGTAAATACACACTGAGCTACTCTGCACTCCTTCCAATTTCCAGCCTTTTCCGCATATCCCTTCATGCCCTCACTAACGAGATACTTGTCTATTTCTTTTTTAAATACTCCCAGTGATCTGGCATCCACTGCTGTATGAGGCAATAAGTTCCACAGCTCCATGACACTCTGGCGAAAGAAGTTCTTCCCAATCTCTGTTTTGGATGGATAACCTCTAATTTTCTTGTCCTCGACTCACCCACCAAGGGAAACATCTTACCCGCATCCACCCTATCTAAACCTTTCAAAATACAAAATATCTCCATGAGCTTTCTTTTTTAATTTCTGATACCCCAATGAATACAATCCAAGAGCTGTCAAACACTCCTCGTACATTATATTTTGTATTCTGGAAATCATCCTCATCATTCTCCTCTGCACCCTCTCCAACAACATCACATCCCTTCTCAGATAGGGGGCCCAAAACTGCACCCAGTACTCAAAAGGAGGTCTTACCAGTGCCCCATAGAGCCTCATTAACATCACTTTTACCTTGTACACTATTCATCTTGAAATGAATGCCAACATTGCATTCGCTTTCTTCATTACCAATTTCACCTGGTCATTAACTTTTAGTTTTCCTTGCACAAGGACACCCAAGTCCCTTTGCACATCCAAGGTCTGAATTTTCATCCCATCCAAATAGTATGCTTCCTGTTTATTTCCACTGCCAAAATGTACAACTGTACATTTCTCGGTGTTAAATTTCATCTGCCATCATTTTGCCCAGTTTCCTAATCTGTCAATATCCTTCTGCAACTTTACGGTTTCTACATTTCCTACTCTGTCCCCTATCTTGATGACCTCCGCAAATTTGGCCACAAAACCATTTAAACCACAATTCAAATCATTAATTTATTTTTCCTTGGAATATATCTATCCTGCATTCCTTTTATTACTGCCACATGCCAATCCAGAATCGATCATGACTGAACCTGAACATGTTTATTGTGATAAACATCTTCCAATAAATGTTCTGGGTTTAATTTTTAAAAATGTTGTTGTGATTCCTCTTCATCAACTGTTTGGAAGCTGAATTCACAAAATTTTCCAAATATTTTTTCAGCAATAATTCTGTGGTACAGAGGATTACTCATCTTTCTTAGAGGTTAAAAGTTGCATTTTGATTTTCTTGTCTCAACTGAACATTGTACAAGGTGAAGGCTGATTAAAATGGATTCAGTAATGATGGCCTTTAACTTTGCATTATTGCTGTGGCTACACAGCTTGAATGATAAACTGGTGTTTCTACAGGGAATTAACTCATGGAAATGTTCTAAATACATTCATTGGAGATAGACCTTTGTGAAAAGTTTATTGCCCATTGGCAACAATCCTTGAAAAGAGATGAATCATCACCCAACAGAGCATAATCCCATCTGTCAGCACATGGTCCATACGCATCACCCATTATTCCCTCTTGTTCATGTGCCCAACCAAATGCCTCTTAAATCGTAGTGATTTCACCACTATCCTGGCAACGTGGGCCAGACCCCCACCGCACTGTGCAAAAACCTGCCTCACTTCTCTCCTTTTCCCCTCTCATGTTCAATATAGGCATCGTAGTATTTTTACATCTCCCACAGGGGAGGAGGAAGAAGAAATCTACCTTCTCCAAGACTACAATAATTGGATAAATTTCAACCAGGTCATCACTGAGCTTCCAATGTTCCAGAGAAAACTATCCAAATTTGTCCAACCTCTCCCCAAAACCAATGCTCTATCCCAAGCAACCCCCTGATAAACTCTTTTTGTCATGCAGCAACTAGAAATGCAGAAAACACTTGAAATGTGGTCTAACCACATTTATACTTCATGCCCTGCTCAATGAAGAATACTTTCTTTAACACCCTACACTTTTGTTGCCACTTTCAAGGAGCTCGCGCTTGCACCCCAAGATCCCTCATTGCAACACTACTTCAACTCTTCTCAAAGTGCAAGACACTTGTCCAGATTAAACTCCATCCGCCATTTCTCTGCCCACATTTATAAGTCATCTGGTTTGGAAGGGAAAATATGAGGGGAACTGAGTGGATCAACAGGACAGAGAGAAAACCTGGGGGGGTGTGGGCTGGCTACATGAACTTGGACAATTCCATATTCATACCATCGATTCACAAATTCAATTAGAGATGGTTCCTTTGTATTTGACCTCACCCAGACAATGGAGGAGGCAGAAGACAAAGGTCAGTGTGGGAATGGAATGGAACTTAAAACACCTTGTGACCATGACCCAAGATGGCCATTGTGATCCAAGTGGAGGCGCTCAGCCAATCTGTCATTTACACTGGATTGGGTTTCTTGCCACAGAGGGCACGGACATGGTTGGAGGAGGTGAATTTGAAACTTACCCTTCATGAGAATCCCTGGATGGTGGTAACTGATGTAGATTGCAGGAGATAATGCCCGAGGACTGGGAGGAATTAGGAATCTATAATTATTTGAAGATCTTACTGCAAGATTCATCACCAACGAGTTGGAAAGCCGCTTCACACTATTCCCCCTTTCAGAAAGATTTAGTTAATAAACAAAACAATCTTTCAGCAAAGCCAGAGGCAAAAGGACTCTTAATTTAGTCTTACAATCAACAGACTTTGAAGATACCCACCATAAAAGTTTCATAATTCAATTCTAGATTCACTTCTGGTGGATGTATGAGAGCCAGTGGCTTGCTTAATCAGATTAGCCTTATTCTGAGTTTCCATTTTGACTTTCACACCATCAAATGCAAGCCCCAGTTTTTTATCCCCAAGTATTTTCTATCCTTACCCACTTTGCAACCACACCTACCTGAAATTGGAACAAACAACAGCTAATTTTAACATGTATAAATCATATACAAAATAATTTACCCACATTTTAACATCACTGTCGCCACTGAGTGATAACTTGTGCCCGTCAGCAAACTGCACCAGCCACTAAAGGGTGCTATTTACCTTGGTGTTACTGACTCTTTTCCAGTGTTAATTTTAGACATAATGACATATTCAACATGCACAATATTTCTTTTCTTACTGACGAGAACTAGAAAGCATTGTGTAAAAAAGAGAAAAGCCCATCAACCAGGAGATACAAACTCCTGACTGCAATGTTGCTGTGCACATTTGCTACATTATTGAAGTCTCACAGTACTTACAACAGATATTCAAAGTCAAGCAATAACAGAAATAACAGAATATTACGGCACGGTACAAGCCCTTTGACCCACGATGTGTTGATCTTGATATTTCTAACAAAAAAATAATACCCTGCAGCGGCTACTGCGGTAGATGATACTAAATAAAGGCAAACACATACAAAGGTAGTCAACTCAAGACTGGTTTATTGCAGACATACACAGACCTTTTATTCCCTGCCTGTCAATTAGAATATTAGTGAACACCTTCCGGTCCACATGACCAGCAGGTTAAAGCTACGAGCCATTAGTGCCCCATGCCTTTAGGCAGGGGCTTCATCTGATCCACTCACTGTACTTTGGTACCCAGCACTGTTAGTCCGCGACGTGTCAGGTAAGTCTGTGAACTGATGGTGGTGGTTTGTAATACTGCGCTGTGTATCCACTACAACCCTGTTTTTCTTTCACCCATATATGACTGTCTAAGAGTCTCTTAAATGCTCCTTACGTGATATTGTAATGGATAAATATATTTGGAGAATTTGGTAATATTTGGTATTTTGGTAAGATTTAGAGTCGGTTACATACATACACACACATACATTTTAAAACATCTTATTTGAAAGACTGAAGAAATATTGAAGATCTCTGGAGAATGTTCTGCACATTCACAAGTAGGTGTTAATCGAACTGATGTCATAAAATGAATGACCATTGTTTGGAAATGGAGCCAGGATGGCTACAAGTACCTTTCTGCAGGCTGCTTACAGGAAAGTCACTCCTAGGTTTTGTTTATCTAACACTAGGTTAAGCAGAAGAAAGAACTCCTGTTGTTTGGAATAAGAGGAATGGAACTCTGTAGTAGCTTGCAGAAATAAGTTACCATCTGGAAAACCCTAATGGGGCAAAGTTCATCAGTGAGACATTGAGGTGACTAATGGTGGTACCTCAGTTGTGGAAATCCTGGAACAACACATCTCTCTCTAAAAACCCTACAAGAACTATCCTGAGCGGTAAACATTTACCTTTCGAGCACCAAATCCTGGTGAAATTTATACACATTCCATTCTGTGCACAGCGGAATTGCCTGCATCCAGAGAACTTGGAAGAAAGAGAAGTAAGATTGAACTGTGAAACAAATCACTTTTCTTAAATTTAAAAACATTACAAATATGTGCACTTAGAATTAAAAAGGGGTTAATTTGGGTTTGTTAAGTGTAGAGTTAGGTTAAAGTTTAATTCTAATTTAATGATTAAATTTGATTAAAAATAACTTCTGTTTTAAAAACCACTTGTCTTGGTGAATGTCTCTTGCTGCTGGGTTTTGGGATCCTTTGGGCTCTTAACAATATCTGCTTGGATAATGACATTGGGCCTGTTCAAAGTAGGAAATGGCTTCTACCAGCAGGAATTTCTATTTGATAAAAAAATATTGATAGGTGGATGGCCACATACTTTTCCTAAAAATTAATACCCTCTCCCTCCCTAAACCACATTCAGCCCCGTGACATCTTTCTACGTTGCATTACTGGGACCACCAAGGACCTGACCCATTTCCCATCTCTCCTTGCAATGCCAATAATGGCAGCTGCCATTAAGAACTGACAAATCACATTTTAATTCAGCAAGCAAGATGAAAATCATCCTGACATACTGCTTAAAAAGAAGGGTCAACAAACCTTCCTAATTTTGTCACTTCATTTTTATTTTGCTTCCCATGGGGCATTAGCAAAAACTGTCCTATCAATTGGCTCACCAAATTATGAGTAAAATCATGATTCCTGTTCATGAAAACCCATAATTTTCAATGTTACACAGATAAACTAGGAAGAATTCTGTAATAAAAGTGAATAAAACATTGAAAGAATTTCTCCCTCATCAACGCTGAGATTGTAGCGCACAAGGCAACTGGGCAAGCAAAAAGGGCCAAATCACTGCAACACTTGGACAGTCCAAGATGAGATGGAGCCTGGGCCTTGCACCATGTGCGGGCTGAGATGCCCTTCACTTCCGCGTAGCGGCCAGCCAGCTGGAGAGTGATGCTGGAAGTCAGGGGTACGTCACCAGAAGTGCGTGGGCCAGTGAGCACACGTGGGGAATTTAAACCAGTAAAGCCAGTCTTTGTTTTTACACTCACCTTGGGTGGATGTCTCTTTATTTGGTCGCGCTGCCGCAGCGGATGCTACAAATGGATAACTTCTTACTTGCTGCAACCAAACAGGTCTGCAAGATACACCAACCTAAATAGAAAACATGACCAGAAATCTCAGAGATCATAAATTCAAAAGGATTGGTGAAATCTTTACTCTGTATTTTTAACACCAAAGTCCCTATATTTTTAAGGCATTCGATCAAGTAACTGAGAAACATTACATTTTAAACACATGGTACGTCAGGATCAGAAGGATTGGAGCATTATTGTACACGTGACACAACTTTAAAAAATAACATCTAGCTTTATGAAGAATGTGATACTACAACAGGAAAAACGGATGGAATTAGGCACATTCTATGAGCATTGGGAAGCAAAAATTGGATTGGTTTTCCATCCCTTCCTCAGCGACCCAATGACCCCGACAGGTCCTCCCCGACCTGCGACCATAGTGTAGTCCAAAGGATCAATCAGACCCCACAATGGTCGCAAGTCGGCGTTTTGCCCCCGTGCGAGGAGCCCTGAAGTCTTGTAGGAGTTTATAAACAGTTATTATTTTAATTAAAGGAGTTTAGTCCAAAGGTCCCACAATGGTCGAGTAGGGGGGGGGGGGGAGGGTGGGTCCACGATGGTCGCAAGTCGGGGTATTGCCCCCGAGCGAGGAGACCTGAAGTCTTAGAGCCTATTTTTAAAATCAAATGATTTGACAAACGAGAACAGTCACAGGAATGACTTTGTGACTCAGGGTCCATTAGCTGGGGGCAGCCATCTTAATTTCTGTGCGCATGCGCCAGTCGTCAGTTGCCGCTAGCGCAAAGGGTTCGCTTCGTCGCCCTCAATCGGCACATGCGTATCTGCAACATATGCGCGAACTCACCACGCATGCGCAAACCAAACTTGCCAATCACCTGCCTCCGCCCCTTCCCGCTGCAAGTAACCCCGCGGCCTCCAGCCTCGCCCTGTCGGCGGCATCAGGCCTCGCACCGACGCCTCGGCTCCACCCAAACACCCCGCCGGTACCGGCCGCTCCCGGGTGGGGCCCGGTGGGCTGCGGGTCGCCCGCTTACCCTGGACCGCGCGGCTGTGGAAGGTTCCGGAGCCTCCGCCAACTTACTCCCATTCGCTCCCGAGGCGACACGACGGACCCCGAGCAGACGACGCTGCCGCAAATGTCCCGCCTCCTCACAGCAAGAGCCAATCAGCCCGCGAAACCGCCCATCAATCCAACCCGACTTCAGCGTCCAATCAAATAACGGCCTCACCGAATCAACCCGTTGCCTCGCGTAACTGAAGCAACCAATCAGCGAGCGAGCGAGCGAATACACAGGTGAACCCAATCAGCATCAGAAGAGAAATCAAGCAGTCGAAGGATCAGAAGACCCTTCGGCCCTTCCACTTTTTACTAATCCAACAACAATCAAATCCTTGGGAAACACAGGAACACTTTGTCCTGGCTCCAGGATTCCTCTGATCTCAAGCAATACATTGTACCCCAACTGCAAGGGAGACTATTTATTCTCAATCTTTCCTTCATATTTATTACCGCTTCCAATTTAATGTCTGCTACTTTTTTCAAAGTATTTACATCTACGTTCAATGCATATGATCCCTCTACGAGTGGGTACGGCAATAAACTCATCACAAGTCCATGGATCCCAATTTCAAATGCACCTTCAAAAGCGGAGAGAATTCCAAGGATATTACATTTTCATTGAAGACATTTCTTAAAGTCTAAGCAGCTGATCGGTTATTGGGAAATTGTGACACTTGGTGTTCGGCTCCTTTGCATTATCCTCTCTCGATCCGTGCTGCTGTGTCCTCTCATAATGTTGTAAGGTCATCTCCCTTTTTACCAACGACCAAGAGATCCACATTCAAACTTTCCTTCTATCACCTGCTTAAAACACCCCAGAAACAAATCTGACGATCTTTTTGCACTTCTCATGCTTCAGGTAAGGAAACTGTACACGTGACTCCCGATGTAAGATGAGCAAGACCATTCGATGTGAAATTTGAGCGTGCGCGCTACTGTGATGGGTGGAAAGGCGGACACACGCCCAAAAATTCAAAGTCAAAGACTCCTTTATTACTTCTCTCCCTGCTGCTGTCGACTGGAGTGATGTCACATCCATGCCGGCCTCCAATTGTTCGGTGTTCCCTTCTTTGTTGATTCCTGCCGTGTGCGTTGTCCCCTGGTATGAAAGTTGTTGGTCCCCGTGGACTCTGAACAGTTGCCACATTCGTCGGCCATCTTGTGTACAGGGTGGCATCCCAGTTAGCATGATGCCCCACCTCCCTAGAACCAGCGCTGTTCGCTGCTTTCGGTCGCCTATATCTGGGTCGTGGGGGCTGAATTTGCTAATGTCCAGATGTGCTGGTTTGAGGTGGTCAATGGTGAAAGTCTCTTCCTTTGCACCGATATCCAGCACACTCACCATGATGTGTGGAATGAATGATACACACCCGTGAAGTCGAAGTCGAAGACTGGTTCGTTGAACTGGCAGCTCTGCTTATATACTCTCCCGCTACTGATGACAGGTCTTTCGAGACGGCAAAGCCAGCCTCGGATTGGTGGGTGTTCTCGCCATTGCTCATTGCTTCCCACTGTGCGGGATGTCACCTGGGACGAAGATGATTGGTTGCCGCAGGATCTGTGTAGTCACCGCGTTCGTCATCCATCTTGTGTACTGGCTTTCGTCCTGGTGAGCAGGCCGCCTCAACCATTTATTGTGGAAGAATATGGACCCCATATTTACAAAGGTGGCTCTAACATTCCCTTTCTCCTTAAGGCCTCAGTTTTTGAAAAGGAACGTTAAAGTAATTGGTTCTCCTGTTGGGGGTCCCTTGTCCTCATTTTTCTTCTTTTTCTTTTAGCAAGGGGATGGAGGGGAGATGGGGTGGTTTAATGGGGGGGGATTTTTTTATTCTTTCTTTTAACTATGACAAGTGTATTTATATTTTATTTGTGTTATTATTAATTGTGTGAATTCTTTGTGGATTTTATTTATAAATAATATTTTTTAAAAATGATCGGAGGTCAATCCACAGGATGTAAAGTGGGCTAGAGCAACACCCCAAATATCAATGTGATCCACTATGATCATTGACAAAATCATCGAGGCCCCCTTCACACGGCCAACAGCATCATCCAGCTATTCCCGTCGGGAAAGAGATCCAGGACTTTCAGAGCCAGTACCACTAGGCCCAGGAACAGCCTCTTCCTCCAGGCAGGGAGAACGTGGAACGATTGATGAGCTGCTCATACAAATACTCCTCGACTCTGCTATTTATTCAACAATATCGAGTAATTTTTCTGGACGTGCTGCACATGTATCATTTGTCTGTTGTGTGAGGGCTTGGTTGTGTGTTTGCGTATGTTTATCCCAAGAACTCTGTTTTATCAGGTCGTACTTGTGCTATCCAAGGGTAATAAATTTGATCTTGTACTCTGGAGCGGGTGCAGAATAGATTTTCTGGATCGGAGAATGTATCTCATGAAGCAAAGTTGACTGAGTAGGGCTTTTCTCTTCCCCTCCCCCCAACCCCGCAAAATTGACTTTATTTACAAATTATTTCCAAAGAGGAAGACCGTTCCGTCTTTTCTCCTCCTCCTGTTGTATCCAGATATTCCCTTCACTACACATTGCTGCATACGTCTCTGTTTACCTTCATTGCCACCACTTTGATACCGTGTGGTTACTGCCCCCCTCTGCTGTTGGAGGAGTTCCCCTTGGTCTCAGCCTCTCAGTGCACGGTTATGGAAGGATTATGATCCATCCCCATAGTGCCTTCGTGTTGGCTATGCCAAGCCTCCGTGCATCCCTCAGCATGTACCCCTGCAGCCTGGAATGTGCCAGTCGGCAGTGGTCCCTCCCCGACATATCCGCTTGCTGAAAGACTGACAGGACACGTTTAACATAGAACATGAGAGCACAGTAGAAGCACTTCAGCCCGCGATGTTGTGCCGACCGATGTATTCATACCAAAATAAAAATAACTAACCCCTTCCTCCCTCATAACCCTCTATTTTTCTTTCATCCACGTGACTCAGAGCCTCTTAAATGCCCCTAAGGTTTCAGCCTTCACCACCACCCCAGTTCTAGGGCTCGTCCCATGTCCATGACCTGGTACACATACACTGCATTCCCTCCCCTTGTCACCCTCCTGCTCCCCCCACCCCGAGCCAGTAGTGAAGGTGGTTTCTGTCCCAACAGGTGTTGCGGACCTCATCCAGGGAGCAGATCCGGGAGATGAACCCAAACTGCAACGAATTCAGCTTCCCGCAGATCAAAGCACGTCCGTGGGCCAAGGTGAGTGACCCGAGGTGAACCAGAGCTCCAGGGGTGGTTTTGTCCTCTGGGTCCTTCCCTAATACTGTCCCCTGTCACCCACCTGGCCCTTCCCCAAAGCCCTCATCTCCCACCAGGCCTGTCCCCAAACCCCTCCCCCTGCTGAGATCATCCCCAAAATACTGTCAGGCCTGTCAACAAAGCCCCTATTCCCCACTGGGCCCATCCCCAATGCTCCACCCATTGCATGGACCGTCTCCAGAGCTCCTGTCTCCCACCAGGGCTTTCAACGAGCCCCTGTCCCACAACATGCCCAGCCAAAAGTCCCTGTCCCCGTCCCCCACGCCAATTCACCTGTATCCAAAGGCCCAACATCAGGTCTGTCCTCTCACCAGAGCAGTTCCCTCACTGGGACCCTCTCCAATCGATTACCCATCACAACTACCCCACCAAAGTTCTTTAACCTTCCCCTTCCCCCACCCACAGGCCTTGGTATCTGAACTGCTCCTAGGACCCCTAGACAGTGGAGATGTGGGGAGGGCAGTGGTCCATCTCCTTCCCGTTGACAGTGTCCCATACCTTCACAAAGCTGGGGAATCCCCTGACCCTTGGCACACAGATATCTATCCCATCTAAGCCAGTCCTCTCTCTCTCACTCTCTCCCTTCACCATCCTGGAGAATGTGGCCCAGTTCAGCTAGCTGCTACAGTACACACTGCCCTTCACCTCTTCCCCAGGACTCCTGCTCCCACTTGTCCTTCAACGAGCTGTGTGCCCACAGCCAGGAGCTTCCCCCTCCTAGTTAACCTTGGCCCTGTGGGTGAGTGGGTGGGACATGACAAGGGTTTGTAGGTGGTGGAATTGGGGTAAGAAAGTTTGGGTGAGACCTGGGAAAGAGAACGGTGATCATCCGGCCGGTGTGAGGCATTGAAGACGGAGTCAATGGGCAGTCCCCTGCCGGGTCCATCCCCCAGCATGTCTATCTCCAAAACTAACCCCGCCAGGTCCATCCTCAATATCATCCCCTGCCGGGTCTATCCACAATCCCATCCCCTGCTGGGTCCAACCCCAAAACCGTCCCCCGCTGAATCAGTCCCCAATACCGTCCCCCGCCGTGTCCATCCCCAATTCTGTGCACGCCGAGTCCATCCAAAATCCCGTCTCCCTCCGGGTCCATCCCCAATCCCACCCCGCGCTGGCTCCATCCCCAATCTTGTCCCCCACTGGGTCCAACCCCAATACCGTCCCCCACCTGATCCATCCCAATACCATCCCCCACCGGATCCATTCCCAAACGCATCCCCGCCGGGTCCATCAACATCCCATCTCCTGCTGAGTCCATCCCCAATGCCATTCCCAACTTGGTCTGTCACTAATTCTTTTGCCCGACAGGTCCTCCCACAAACCCACTGGTCTCTCCCCAAAGCCCCTGACCCCCACCAGGTCCATTTCCAAAGTCATTGTCCCCCACCGGCTGGTCCCCAAAGCTCCTGCCTCCCCACGGGATCTGTCCTGAAGCCCCAGCCATCATGTCTGTCATGTCTGTCCTCCCACTGGACCGATCCTCTCGATCACCATTCAGAACTACCCCTCCCCAATTCCCGAACCTCCCCCTTCCCCCACTGACAGGCCTTGGAACCTGAGCTGCTCCTGAGACCCCCAGATGGTGGAGATGTGGGGAGGGCAGTGGTCCAGTCTCCTTGCCGGTGGCAGTGTCCCAGATCTTCACCGAGCTGAGGAATTCCCTGACCCTTGGCACCGGGACATCTGTCCCATCTGAGCCAGTTCTCTCTCTCCCCCCACCCTGGAGGCTGTGACCCTGTGTAGCTGGCTGCTACAGTACACACTGCCCTTCACCTCTTGCCCCAGGACTCCTGCTCTCACTTGTCCTTCGACAAGCTTTGTGACTACAGGCTGGACCTTCCCCCACCTTGCTACCCTTGGCCCTGTGGGCGAGTGGGTGGGCCATGACGAGGGGGTTGTAGGTGGTGGAATTGGGTCAGAAAATTTGGGTGAGAGCCAGGAGAGACTGGTGATCATCTGTCCAGGGAGAGGCATTAGGGACAGAGTCACTGGGCAGGGGTCAGAGTCTCAGGGAAACATGGGCACTGGAATTGGAAGCAATCACAGCTCATGGAAAGTAGGATGAAGAACCCTGGGAATAATTGAGAGTGGCGAGGTTAGTGCCGCGGTTAGAAAAACGCTGATAAGGGGCCAGCGAGCCGGGTTTAAATTTGACACTGTCTCTGGGGAGTTGTACATTCTTCCTGTGTCTGCGTGCATTTCCACAAGTTGCTCCTGGTCCTTCCACCATTTAAAACGTACCGGGGTTTGTAGGTCATTGGTGTAATTGAGTGGTTGTGGCTCAGAGGCTGAAAGGGCCTGTTCCCGGGCTGCATGTGTCAATCTAAAATCTCCATCTAAAATGATAGTCCAGCCTGTCATGAATTATTTAAGGATTCAACTCAAAAGTGTGGACAAGATAGACAACTCCGAAACCATCCTTTTGGCCCTTCTTTTCTGCTGGCCAAGCTGCTTGCAAACAGTCCATATCCCTCTCATCCTTTTCTTTCCACGGACCCATTCAACTCGCATTGCATTGTCAATCTCACGGCCTGTTGGAAGAAGTTATTTCCCTGTCTGGCAGCCTGATTTTGTTCCTCCATATCTCCTTCCTGATGGTAGTGGGTCAAAGATGCTGTGTGCTGGATGTCTGCGGGTCTATTTACAGGCCCCATCCCTGGACAATCAGAGGCCCCTTGTCTCGAAGTCCCATCCATGTGGCCCCTCACTCATCAATCCCTCGTCGGAACACAACTACCCCCTCCTTACCTACCTCTACCAGCCCTTAGTATCCTCATGACAGTTCCAGGCACCTGTTATGTCGACCCTTGGTGACCTGTGCCAGCTCTAATTTGGACCCTGGCCTCACCTAAACCATTGGAATAACCTGCTCCTTCTACCCTCGAGAGCCCGAGGGAATCCGCACCCTCAGCAGTGTCCTGCTGGTGCACCATCGAATGCCCTCTATCCCCTTCCACGGGTTCCCTGCTGTTATCATGCTCCTGGATGGACCCCACCCTGGCAAAACTACCCATATTTTCACTGATCCCTCTGTACCTCTGCATTACGTCCAGGGGTCAGGGTTGTGCTGTGGGACTGGTGGAGAATAAAACAACAATATCAGGAGACAGGGAGCTGTGTAGAGACCCCCAGATCTGCAAGATGGGGACAGTGCAGAGACCCCCAGCTCCAGGAGACAGGGAGCAGCACAGAGACCCCCCAGTTCTGGGAGACCGGCTGAGTTGTACACAAGCCTGGAAGTGGCTGGACCAGGAAGTATACAAATCTATGTTCCAGGGTAAACTGGAACAAAAGCGAGGAATGCACTTTGGTAAATTAGTCCGCTGTCCTCTTCACAGTCAGATCTGACTACCTGAAGGTGTCGGGGATCTGGCTTGGAGAGGCCGAGGCATGCAACAAAAAAATGGTCAGAGCCGATTGTAAAAGTCCACCAGAAATTGGGTCTGTGGGAATGACATTCCCTCTCAGTAATGGGGAAGAACCTGGTCATCAGGTGCAAGGTGCTCTCGGTACTGCTGCGTGTGATGCAGGCGTGGCCCATCCCACACACCTCTGCCCTGGCTATTACCAGAGCAGTTTCCCTCTTCATGTGGGGATCCAAAATGGATGGAGCGGGAACATGTACGTCACCAGACTATGGTGTTATGAGCCCAAAGGACCCCAAAACCCAGCAGCAATAGACATTCACCAAGACAAGTCGTTATTTAAAAATAAGTTGTTTTATTTATCTTTTAAAATGAAAACAGAATCAAACTTTAACTTATCTCTATTAACTTAACTAACCTTAATCCCCTTCTAAGTCTAAGTGCATGTGTATGATGTGTGTGTAAATTTAAGAAAAGTTATTTGGTTCACAGTTCAATCTCACTTCTCATTCTTCTAAGTTCATTGTTTGTAGGCAATTCTAATACTGTGCATGGAATTGAACATGTATAAAGTTCACCAGGCTTTGCCACTCAGGAAAGTTTTGTAGGGTTTGCAGAGAGAGATTTGTTGTTCCAGGATTTTCACAACTGATCTAACACCATTAGTCAGCTCAATGTGTCGCTGATAAAACTTGGCCCATCAGGGTTCTCCAGATGATAACTTCTTTCTTTCAGGCTAGCACTGTGGTCCTTCCTGTTTCATTTATTCCGAGAGTAACATCAGGCAGCTAGCACTTCCAGCGAGCACCTAGGATTAGGTGGAGGTTAAACATGTGGCTCAAGGGGTGGAGTCAGAGACTGGGTTTCAATTCTTGGACAACTGGGACCTTTTTTGGGGAAGCTGGGACCTATACCATAATGATGGGTGACATCTTAATCCCAGAGGGATCAGTCTCCTGGCGGGGGCATTTGCTAGGGGTGTCACGAGGGGTTTAAACTAGTATGGTTAGGGACAGGGTTTCAGGTTAGCCAGGACAGTAGGGTGAGGGTTAGTCGGATAAGGAAAGAGACAAGTTTAAATAATTTGAGGGAGGAAAAGCAGGAAGTAGTAAACAGATACTGCAGTGAAAATTGTGAGAATGGTAGATAGGAGGATATGCAGAAGGTAGGATGTTGGAGATCCCTGAGTTGTATTTATTTTAAATTGAGAATTAATGTGGATTGACATGTGGCATTATGATGTGTGGCCATTAGCGAGACATGGTTGAAAGAAGGTTGTGACTGGCAGTTGAATGTTCCATGATTTTGCTGCTCCAGATGTGACAGAGTTGGAGGTGGGCTTTACATGTCAGGGAGGATATTACAGCAGTGCTGAGGCAAGATAGACTGGAGGGCTCGTCAAGAGAGGCAGTGTGGCTAGAGCTGAAAAATAAGAAGGGTGAGGTTACTATTTTGGGGGTATATTATAGGTCTCCAAATGGGGAAAGGGAACTAGGAGAGCAAATATGCAAATAGGTGAGATATGCAGGTGAAATAGGGTGGTGTTGGTTGGGGATTTCAATTTTCCAAATATTGATTGGGAAATGCAGTCAGTAAAAGGGCAGGATGGCTTAGTATTTATGCATTGTGTTCAGGATTGCTTTTTGCAGCAATATGTTGAGACGCCAACTAGAGGGGGAGCAGTGTTCGATCTGTTGTTTGGGAATGCAATGGGGCAGGTGACAGAGGTGAGCGTTAGGGAGAACTTCGGATCCAGTGATCATTTTGACATACTCTTAAGAACTTGAAGAGGGAAATTAGAAAGGCAAAAAGAAGGGATGAGGTGTCCATAGCTAATAAGGCGAAGGTGAATCAATCCGGGGATGGGGAGTGTTAGAAGTGGTGAGATATTGAGGTGTCTCCTTGGCTGGTGAGGCGCGAGTTAAAGTCATCCACAGCCTGTTGCAGCACGGTCAGTGTCCCCCCCCCCCCCCCCCACCTTGATGTCAGTTTGTGGATGCTCTCCGTGAACTGGCCGTTCATCCTTTCAAATGACCCTGATGCCTGAATATGATAGGGGATGTGGTGCAGCCAGGAGATTCCCGCCTCAGCAGTCCAGTCTTGGGCTTTAGACTCCAGAAAGTGTGAGCCCTGATTGGATCGCACCTCCCAGGGGATTGCATAAATGGAGGAGAGGGGCTGTAATCCAATAATGGTGTTATTCTGGTCGGATTTCTCACAGGACACTGCCACCAGTGCACCAGAATATGTATTCACCATGGTCAGGATATACTAATTTTTAAAATCTTGGTGTGGGAGCGATCTGATATCGTCAATCAGCCATACATGACCTGCTCCCAGGCCACAGCTAATGTGTCCCGGAGGCGCCATTGGTCATTCCCTTGACTTTACCTGCAACAGATGGGGCAGTCGAGCACGTCGGTTGTGGACTGATCCAGGGTGAGGGCGACCCTGAATTGTTCTGCCCATTGTCATGTGCTGTCTGCCCCTAGGTGGCTATTTTTGCGGTATGCCCATGTGGCCAGTGCCCCATTGTCAGTGTCTGGTGGGGAGGTGGAGGCAGTGCATCTTTGGGCAACTTGGTCCACGGCCGCGTTGTCCGCGCCTCCTCTGTGGTGTTGCGGGTGTGGGTGTCTACGTGGTGAACTGTGATCTCCTTGTGGGGGTTTGGTCCCAGAGCAACTGACCATAGTGCTGTCCCCAGAGGGGCGTCCATGGATTTCTCACCCTGTCTCATGCCATTGGGCCATACAGACCACCATGGCATTGGCCACTGCCCATGAATCGGGCTAGATGTTAATGGGCCCAGTGGTGTCCTGAAGTGTGAATGCCACTACTGCCAGCTCAGCAAGCTGGCTGGAGCCCCCCTCTCCCTCTTTGGTGATGACTTTCCCCATAGCCGCTGCCTTCCAGTATTGTTTACCCCCTTTCCAGTGGCTCGAGCCACCTGTGACTCAGGCTTGTGTCCATTGTTGGGGGTCGAGGGAATCAAAGGGGCATGGGGAGTGTGGGATTTCGGCTAGTTCTGGAGCCGGCTCCTGGGTTTGTTGGAAGGACATGACCTGTTCATGGAGGTGGCTGACCCCTTCTGGGCTGGGCTCAGTGCAGTCCACAATGTGGGTGAGGGTCAGGGCTGAGTCTGGCCAGGCTGCCTGGACTGTAGTTCCTGGTGATTTAGGTAGGCCAATTGGTTGAAGGTCAGGGCTGAGTCTGGCCAGGCTGCCTGTACTGCAGCTCCTGGTGATTTAGGTGGGCCAATCGCAAGGGTCAACTTGATGGCTTGGGGTGACCTGGATTGGCAGGTAGTGAGTGGGTCCTCCTAACATGAGTGTTGGATACTGCCTCTTCATTACACACACACACACGTGAATGCATAAACGTGCACATATAAACACTCACAGAATCACACAGATGTACACACGCATACACGCATTCATGTGCACACACAAATGAATAGATGCACACACACGCGTGCAGACACACACACACACACACACACACACACACACACACACACAGACAAACACACACAAGTACACATGCACACTCATATGCATGTCCGCCTGCCACCTCATGAACTCGTGCACAGACACGTACGCATGCACATGCGTACACATGGTGTGACACATGGTCTCACAGACTCTCTCACACAATTGCATAAATCAAGATGAAAGTGGGAAAATGTTTTGGGCAGAAAAATAGATCAAAATGGTTGGAAAATGCTACGTAAAGATAATCCCACAACTGTGGAGATAAGGCCGGCACAACGCGCGGTAATAAACTTTTGAAATTTCATCAAAGACTTGCCAATTTCTACCAGTTGTATCACCTTCTGGTACGAAGCTGCCAATACACAGGACAGGAAAATGGGATGGAGAGTGGTGAACTTAGCCAGCGCCACCATCGGCATTAGTCCCCACTCCATGGAGGACATCTACAAGAGGCGGTGTCTCAGGAAACCAGCCTCGATTCTCAAGGACCCCCACCACCCGGGCCGTGTCATCTTCTAACTGCTACCATCAGGACGGAGGTACAGAACCCTGATGAACACCCAACAGCACCAGGAAAGCTTCTTCCCCTCTGCCTACAGGAGCCTGATACCTGTTTCATGAACACTGTTCTTGAAGCTTGGGGTGGGGGAGTGGGTGTCAGACAGAAGGTTTGTGCTCTACGACCATCGGCAAACTTGAGGCATGGCCTTGTGACCCTCGCTCTGTCAGTGCTGTCAGGCGTGGGGTCGGCTGTGGTTGGAGCATGCTGGGAGCAGCACCGTGCATGCTGGGAGCAGTGCCAGGCATTCTAAGAGCAACAAAGTGCCGCTTGTGATGGATATTTTTGTGAGAACAGCCTTCTACTCAAAACAGCGATGCTGCATGAGGGAGAGTTGGCTGTTGAAGAGGTTTGTCAGTTGTCACCTCAGTGGTTGACATATTCAAAGTGTTTTATTCTGTGTAACAAGGCAATAAACTGATAACATCTATGAAGAAGGCGACAGTATTGCGAGCCTGCATCATTTCAAAGCCTCTGGTTCCTGCTGGCTGCCTTGCCGACTCCTGATACACATTTTTACAGGATGCAACTTCATCCACTTCTGAGTGGTTCCATCAATTCCCGATCCCTCGAGGTTGCCCTTGCAGGTTGATAGGGTCGTTCAGGCTTATGGTATTCTGGCCTTCATTAGTTGGGGATTGAGCTCAAGAGTTGAGAGGTCACGTTACAGCTCGAGAAAACTCTTGTTAGACCACAATTAGAATATTGTGTTCAGTTCTGGTTTCCTCATTACTGGAAGTTTTGCAGAGGGTAAATGTAAATGTTCCACTATCATCATGTAACACTACATTGAGAATATAACATACATGAAATTCTTTAACTTTTTCTACCGGAAGGCGGACAGAGTGTCACCACTTTCTCCAGCACCCCTCAGAAATCTACAGCACCAGGTGTCTCTAGGCAGTCTCCCCTCCAAGTCCTGAGCCTGCTTCGCTTCCAAGATCAGGTAATCTCAGGAAGATTCAGACTATTAAGGTGCAGAGAAGATTTATGAGGAGGTTGCCTGAACTGAAAAATGAGGCAAGCTTAACAGAGCTAGGGCTTTTCTCTTTGGAGTGAAGAAGGATAAGTGGTGACAATAGAGGTCTACAAGATTATGAGGGCATTGGTAGGGTAGATTTTCCTGGGGTGAGAGGAGCAAATACCAGAAGACAGAGAGGTGTTAATTAGACTATCTCAGAAAGGATGTGATGTTGTTGGAGTGGGTGCAAAGATTTACTAGGATGATTCCTGGAATGCAGGGGCTGGCGTATGGGGAACATTTGGCACCTCATGGATTGTATTCGTTGGAGTGTAGGAGAATCTCATAGAGATATTTTGAATATTGAAAGATTTTGACAGAGTGAAAGCGGATTAGATATTTCCCTTGATAGGTGAATCGAGGACAA
Organism: Narcine bancroftii; assembly: GCF_036971445.1. Classification (NCBI taxonomy): domain Eukaryota; kingdom Metazoa; phylum Chordata; class Chondrichthyes; order Torpediniformes; family Narcinidae; genus Narcine; species Narcine bancroftii. Next base: position 47,036,830 of record NC_091479.1, read on the forward strand.
GGGTCATAATTTAAAATTAGAAATTATTCAATCAGAGAGGAGGAAGAACTTCTTTAGTCAGAGGGTCATGGATCTATGGAAGCCATAGCCGCACAAGGCAGTGGAGGCCAGATCACAAGGACAATTTAAATAGGAAATGGATAAGTATCTCATTAGTAAGGGTATCAAGGGACCTGGGGAAAAAGCTGGAAATTGGAACAAAGTGTGAGCATAGTTCAGCTGAGTGTAGAGTCATGGAACAGACTCGATGGGCCTAGTGACCTGCTTCTGTCCCTTTACCTTGTTATCAGATTTCCGAATGTTCAACAAACCATAGACACGATCTCATATTCTCTTCTTTTGAAAATGTAATTTATAGCAATATTTCCACCTGTGATACTGCTGTGGAACAATACATTCCGTGAAATGTTCATGACAATAAATTCGGATCCGGATTCTGCATTGTTCCAAAACAAAGTCTAATTAATAGAGTAGAGATACATGCTCCATTTGTGTCTCCTGACCTATTGTTAATGTGAGGGGTGGTGGGGTGAAATCAGTCACTTTGGACTAATTTAGGAAGATTTATTTTCGAGATTTGCAGTATATAGATGATTACTAAGTGATAAGTGATGAAGCTCCTCCTGTCGGGGAAGAGATACAGAAGGATTTCAGCCAGATCCCACCGGCTGAGGAGCTGCTTCTTCCCACAGGCAGTGAGAAGAGCTGCTGAACAACGGATGAATTGCTGAATCAACTTCCCATGACTCGATGATTTGTGAAGAATATTTATTTTTAATAAATGTATTTCAGACATGCATTGAGGTGTAACAGGTTTACATCGAATGTAGAAAAGAGACGTCTCACAGAATTGTTTTCCAGCATTTTGGTACGTAGGTTCTGTGTCGATGTGTCGTTGTTCTGTATGTGTCTTGTGTCTGATGTGTGTTTGCATGTTTTTGCATCAAGAACCAGAGGACACTGTTTCATCAGGTTTTACTTGTGCAATCGGATGATAAATAAACTAATTTTCTTCGCTGAGTGTTGTGAATTCATATTGAAGGGCAGTGGATATCCTTTCCTGAGGATATTTCACCTGGTCACCTCATTCTAGGAATGAGGTGGAAGCTATGGGGAGGGTGCAGAGGAGATTCACCAGGATGTGGCCTGAATTGGAAAATAAGTCTTATAAGGCAAGGTGAGCAGTGGTAGGGCTTTTCTCTGGACACCAAAGGAGGATGAGAGGTGACTTCATAGAGGTCCATGAGATGATGAGAGGCACAGATAGGGTGGACAGCCAGCACATTTATCCTGGGGCGAGAATACCAGAGGACTTCTAAATAAGGTGAGAGGAGGAAAGATTTGGCATAGAAAGATGAGTGGAGACTTAATAGCAGACCACAAGATTATGAGAGGCATAGATAAGGTGGAGAGCCAGCACCTGTTTCCAAAGGCAGGAATAGCAAGGACCAGAGGACATGTGTACAAAGTGAAGAGAAGGAAGTTTATGGGAGACATCAGGGGTAGGTTATTTTTACACAGAGTTGTGGGTGCCTGGAATGCTTTGCCAGGGATAGTGGTGGAGGGTCAAACATTAGGGGCTTTAAGAGGCTCTGAGACAGGAACAGGGATGGAAGAGAAATAGAGGGTTATTGGATAGGGAGAGTTTAGGTTTTTTTGAAAAAAAAGAATATATGGGTCGGCACAACATTCAGGGCTCCCTGTGTTGAACAAGCAGTTTGCAAATGCAGCCGTTTACCTCTTATTGGTGTATGCTACTCTGATCTAGAATGATGGATGCCAGTGTAAGTTTGTTCTCTGTCTCAGTTGCTATTCTATGTGTGTGTCGGCAACTTCCAAAATGTCTATCCCTTGCGTGGGGTCCCTTTCTCCCAGAAGAGGGGGTCAGGAAGCTCCAGTGTGATTTGGATAAATTGAGGGACTGGGCAGATACATGGCAAATGCACTACAATGTGGATAAATGTGAGGTTATCCACTTTGGTAATACAAACCGGAGGGCAGATTACTATTTGAATGGCAATAGTTTAAGAGATGGGGAAGTGCAGAGAGACCTAGGGGTACTTGTACACCAGTCTCTGAAGGCGAGCATGCAGGTATAGCAGGCAGTTAAAAATGCAAATGGTATGTTGGCCTTCATATCAAGAGGGTTTGAGTATAGGAAAAAGGATACCTTACTGCAGCTGTACAGAGCCTTGGTGAGACCACACCTGGAGTATTGTGTGCAGTTTTGGTCAGCTTATCTAAGGAAGGATGTTCTTGCAATGGAGGGAGTGCAGAGGCGATTCACCAGGCTGATACCTGGAATGGCAGGAATGGCTTATGAGGAAAGGTTGCGCAAATTGGGATTGTACTCGCTGGAGTTGAGAAGATTGAGAGGGGATCTCATAGAGACATATAAAATTCTGGCAGGACTGGACAGAATGGATGCAGATGGGATGTTTCCAATGATGGGAAAATCCAGAACCCGGGGCCATGGTTTGAGGATAATAGGCAAACCATTTAGGACCGAGATGAGGAGGAATTTCTTTACCCAGAGGGTGGTGAATCTGTGAAATTCATTGCCACAGAGGGCAGGAGAGGCAGGTTCATTAAATATATTTCAGAGGGAATTAGATATATTTCTTCAGTATAAGGATATTAAAGTTTACGGAGAGAAGGCGGGGACGGGGTACTGAACTTTAAGATCTTTAAGCCATGATCTCGTTGAATGGCGGAGCAGGCTCGAAGGGTCGAATGACCTACTCCTGCTCCTGTCTTCTATGTTTCTATGTCCCAAGGTGGTGTTGCCTGAACTCCCCATGTGTCTGCTGCCCTGTCAGTGGAATAAGCTTCTGCATTCAGTTGGGCCATGTTAGTGTCTTGGCAAGATTGACCATGTCCTGCAGGACATTCACCAAAAGCCTTTGTCTGATACTATCAGACTCGAGGCCGGCCACACAGGCGTCGCTGATCAGTCCTCCTGGTAGACAGTTGCCATAACATCGGTGAGCCACAAGCTCTCCTTAGCTCCCGCAAGGCTCGATTGTATTCATCAACGGACTCATCAGGTGCATGACGGCGGCTGCCCAGGGGGGATCTGGTGTTGATTACATTCTTTGAGGCTAAGGACTGCATTTTCAGGAGTCCCATAGCAGCTGAGTAAATCTCAGTCTCTAATCATCTGGAAGATGCGGTGGCCGACCTGTGCAAACAGCAGGTCTCTCCTATCGACCTTTTTCCAAATGTCATGTCACCTCAGAAAGGTGGTCAGGCAGCCACTGACCAAATTTTATGGAGGCCTCTGGATAATTGAGGTCAGTGTCCAGCTTCTCTGTTGAAATAGCCTTGTCCAGGGCATGCAGACAGAGTGATTAAATTGTAGCGCTATCAATTAGACACGACAAACCAAAGTCAAGATTAATAGGCTTTAATCACTATAAAATTACAGGCATATCTTGCATGCTGTTGTCCCAATTACAAGGCAGAACTGAGGGAGTAGATTGGGCGATACTGTCTTTATTAAGAATCCTGAAGGGGGAGGAGTTACAATATCAGGGGTGGGTCAACCAGTACAGTGAATGTAATGCAGTGGTTCACCACAGTTTTGTTGGTATGTGTGTAGTGTCCAGTTCTGTGTCTGTGTGTTTTACACTGAGGACCAGACTACACTATTTTGTTGGGTTGCACTTGTACAATCAGATGACAGTAAATTTGATTTGACCTCACCTGCAGCTATGAAAGGGGCCTGTTCATCAGGGGGACACAGAGCTTTCTTCAATGACAATCCTGTTCTTCTCATCCAACCCTGCATAGATGTTCATTCTGTCTGGAAGGGAGGCATCATTATTTGTAACTTGCAAGGTTGACTTGTGGCCTGTTATGGACTTGGTCCCTTGCCATGTCTTGTGTCTGTGGATGTCAGCAGGTAAGTGCGTCATTTTCAGCAAGGAAATGGGAGTGAGATGGGTAGAAGTTGGGGAATATCCTTGATAGGGTTCGACCAAAAGATTTAATGCCTGCAGTTACCAGCTTCTGGAGTTCTGTTTGGATTTTCAGAGAGATTTTGTGACCCTTGAGGCTGTGAAGTTCCTGCTGCATTTCAGTCAATAGAAATCATTTCTAGACTGGACTGGGGCTGTGTCATCAGAGAGGCAGCGTCGACGGGAACTGATCACCCTGGAATGACAGAGGCTGAGGGGTGACTTGAGAGAGGCTTAGAAAAGAGAAAAGCCATGTGCCAAGCATAGATAAATGTAATGTATTAATATGAATGTTACAGTGTGGTGTCCCACGAACCACTCAATTACTCCAATCACACCCAATTAACCTGCCAACGTTGTATGTTTCGGAGGGTGGGAGGAAACCGGAGAACCCGGCAAAAAGCCACACAGGTCATGGGGGGAAAGTACAAACCCTTCACACCCCAACATGGGGTCACAACACAAACTCTGCCCACGTCACTCTTCACTCTGTCCTTTCATTTACACTTGTGGCTGCTCTCACTCAATCCCCCTGCTCATTAAACAGTTCTCCTGCCCCATTTCAGATTCAAGATTCCTTTCTTGTAATATGGCACGAGATTTGCTTTAATCTGTCCTAAGTCACAGAGCAGCAGCAATCATCAAGGATCCACACTACCCAGCACACACTCTGTTCTCTCTGCTACCATCAGGAAAGAGGTATTGGTGCCACAAGCCCTGCACCACCAGGTTAGGGAACAGCCGCTCCCCCTCCACCATCAGACTCTTCAACCACAAACTCAATCAGGGATGCATTTAAGGTCTCTCAATTGTGCACTTTATTGAGTTTTTATTTTATTCACTCTGTATTGCAGTTTGTTTACATTTATTATTTGTTTACTAGTCTGTTCCAAAATATTATTCTGCTACTCCCATTGACCTGCACCCAGTCCATAACCCTCCAGACCTCTCCCATCTGTGAATCTATTCAATTTATTCAAGAGTGAGCAGGCATTCACCATGTCAGTTGGCAGTTCGTTCCACACTCCCACCACTTTCTGAGATCCCCCTAATGTTCCCCCAAATCCTTTCTCCTTTCACCCTAAAGCCATGTCCTCTCGTAATCTGTGGAAAGAGCCGACTCTCATTTACTGTCTATTCCCCAGAATTTTGTAAACCTCGATCAAATCCCTTCTCATTCTTTGATGCTCCAAGGAATAAGATCCTAACCTGTTTAATCTTTCCCTGTAACTCAACTCCTGAAGACCTGGCAGCGTCCTAGTAAATCTTCTCTGCCCTCTTTCAATCTTACTGATATCCTTCCTGTAGTTAGACGACCCAGAACTGCACACAGTACTCCAAATTTGGCTTCACCAACATATTATACAACCTCATCATAACTTCCCAACTCCTCGATCAATACTTTGATTTATGAAGGCCAAGATGCCAAAACTTTCTTTTCAACCTTTAGTTCTTTACATGAGAACATTGAGTCCAGTTGTGTTTGCACGACCAATAAGTGGTAATTCTGCCTGACCCACAACAAAAATGATCTGAGGATTGTATTGTCATGTATGGACTCGGTCAATAATTCTGAAATCTGAATGTTCCTGAGACTGGGGGTTTTGAATTAAAGGAGAGGTTGGATAGACTGGGACTGTTCTCCTTCGAGTGTAGGAGGTTGAGGGGGACCTCAGAGATCTTGAAATCTTAAGGTAATTCACCTTTTTCCCCAACATGTAAAATCAGAGGACATAGATTTAAGTTGAGAGGGGAAAGATTTGAAAAGGACCTGAGGGGCATCATTTTCACCCAGAAGGAGGCGGGGCGAGTGGAACAAGCTGCCAGAGGAAGTGGTAAAGCCGGGGACTATTGTAATGTTTTAAGGACATTTACCCAGGTACAGATTCACAGGGATACGGGCTAAATGCAGGTGAATGGGACCAGTTGAAGAGGACAACTTGGGTATCAGGGTCGAGCTGGTCTGATGGGTCGGTCTCTGTGGATTACAATTCCATGAGTCTCTGATATCAGTGACTGCACAATCTCTTCCATAGAAACCTCCAGCAGAAGAACAGGCCTTTCGGCCCTTTTAGTCTGTGCCGACCTATTATTTTATCCAGTTCCACTGACCTAGCCCTCTCATCCAGGTACCTGTCCAAAGTTTTATTAACTCTCAAAATCAAGCCGGCATTCAACACATCAGCTGGCAGGTGATGTACAGAAGACTGAGACAAATATTGTGACACCAGGTTCACAGGGGGAGAAGGTTTAACGATGATATATGGTACACTGAGACATATACTGTGACACTGAGTTCACAGCAGTGAGAATGTTTAACAGTAATGTACGTTAGACTTTGTCAGATACTGTGACACCATGTTCACCATGGTAGGAAGAAGGTTTAACGATGATGTGAAATGAACTGTGGTAGATAAAGTGACACCAGATTAACAGGGGGAGAATGTTTAACAATTATGTATGGGAGACTGAGACAGATACTAAGATTATGGCTTCATAACAGTGAGAGGTTTTAACAGTAATGTACGATAAACTATGATAGATACTGTGACACCAAGTTCACAGTGGGGATAAGTTTAATGGTGAAGTACGGTAGACTGAGACAGATACTGTGACACTGGGTGCACAGCACTGAGAAGGTTTATCAGTAATGTATGATAAACTGTGTCACATATTGTGACACCAGGGTCACAGTGGGGAGAATATTTAACGGTGATGTACGGAAGACTGAGGCGGATACTGTGACACTGGATTCACAATGGGGAGAAAGTTTATCAGTGGTAAACTGTGGAAGATACTGTGACACCGAATTCACATTTGTGTAAAGGTTTAACAGTGATGTACAATAAACTGTGGCAGATACTGTTACACCAGGTTCACAGGGGGGGAGAAAGTTTAACATTGATGTACTATAGACTGAGGCAGAAACTATGAGACAGGATTCACATTTTATGAGAAGGTTTAACAATGATGTACGATTAACTGTGTCAGATACTTTGACATCAGGTTCATTTTGGGGAGAAGGTTTAATGGTGATGTATAGTAGAGGGAGGCAGATACTGTGACACCAGGCTCATTGTGTTGTTCATTTATCTTAAATATAATTTATATGCTCCATTTTTTTGTGGTAACTTCCAAACATTCCATAAACTTCAATTCTAATCAGATTTTGTTCATTTAAATAGTCACCACTAAAAGCCCAAATTGTTTAATCTCTTAAGTACACAGCACAAAACTAAATTCTTTACCTGGGTTTGGTTCAACGGCACTTCAGTCTGCTTCATTATTTTTTCAGCCCCTCATTTTGTGCTTTTTACTTTGCCCTGCCGATTCGCCAAATGGATATCCAACTCTGTCTTCTCAGCTTCACCCAACGTTTCCTCTGTAAACTTAAACAAACCAAGGAGACCAAAGTTAAAATTTTCACATTGTTATTTTCAAACACAAAACTGACACTGTGACTTGCAGTTTCACATCATAATTCCACTTGCTAAACTTGCAAGCAACTGCAACACATCCTACAGCTGGAAAATTGCAAGAGAACTGCTTGGTTAAAGCAAAGGTTCCACCCAGTCACCCCATGAAAGGCCTCCAAGTTAACAACAGATAGCAACCTGAAAGTTAAATACAAAGATCTGTATCAGGAAGATTAATGGGCTTTTAAAAAAAATCACTTCCACTATTGAAAGAAAACTCCTCAGGGAACACCAGGCTCTTGTTCAACATTTCCTGTTGTATTCCTCAAAATGGTTTGAATCTTGATTTCAAGCAGAGTCATTTGGTGAGATTGTTGGTCCAGAATAAACCCTGCCCACACATTCCCTTAAATACCTGCAAAGTCCAGATTCAGCTCTGCTCCATGCTAAAGCTATCAGAGCTTTTCTGAAGAGTTAACAGACTTCAGATGCTGGTACGTTGAGTCAAAAAAACACGAATGCTTCCCTGAACAATGCACCTCTCTCTGAAAATGAACAAGAACATTCCTCAACAGTAATTATTTACCTTTCTAGCACCAAACCTGGTGAACTTTATATATGTTCAATTCTGTGCACAGTATAAGAATGACCTGCATCCAGTGAACTTGGAGGAATGAGAAATGAGATTGGAATGTGAACCAAATAACTTTTCTGAACTTACACACACATTACACACAGGTGCACTTAGAATTAGAAGGGGGGTAAGTTTGGTAAAGTAAGTTAAAGTAGTTAAATAGTGATAAGTTAAAGTGTAAATCCGTGTTCATGTTGAAAGATAATTAAAATCAGCTTTTGTTTAAGTCACCATTTGTCTTGGTGAATATCTATTGCTGCTGTGTTTTGAGATCCTCTGGTCTCGTAACACAGCACCAAGCTTCAGAACAACCCTCCTTCTTTAGATTATGATAATAGTCCATTAATGGGTCCCAGAATCTTTTCAAAATTATTAATTGACTCTTCAATAATTTTTGTAAATATCAACAAGACATAATATCATTTCACTGTTGTGTCTGTGTCGTTGGAGAATTCCCTTTCCTTTCAATCAGAATTAGAGTTTTGGGTGCCGTATTTGAGAAAAGATGTGCTGGTGTTGGAGAAGGTCAGAGATGATTTACTGGAATGATATCAGGAATGAAAGGTTTAGTGTATGAGGAACAATTGTCGACTCTTTGACTGTACTAGTTGGAGTACAGAAGGGTAAGGGGGACCTCAGCGGCATTTCAAATGCTGGAAGGCCTGGACAGAGTACATATGGCAAAGATGTTTCCCATGGTAGGGGATTCTAGGACAGGAGAGCATAATTTCAAGATAAAGGAGTGTCAATTTAAAACAAATGTGAAAATGTTGATTTTGTCAGTGGGTCGTTGAACTGTGGAATTGAGGTCTTTGGGAGTATTTAAGGTAGAGATTGACAGGTATTTGATTCGTCAAGGAATGAAGGGTAATGGGGATAAAGTTGGGGAGTGGGGGTGAGAGGAAGAATGGTGGAACAGACTCGACGGGCCAACTTATGCTCCTATATCTTGTGATCTATATCCTGCTGGAGACCTAGTCAACCCTCCTCTTGTATTCCATTCTCAGAAAACAGTCTGCATCAAGAGTTTATGTGATGTGAACCCATTTCCGATTGAATTCAATGTTAAGTGACCCAATGCAAATTCTACATTGAGAGGACTGCAGCTTCCAAATTTTAAAAATTGTTATCGAGCAGCTCAAATTAGATTTCTTGCTTCTTTTTTTGAAAGGGTTAAAATAGAATCAAATAAAATAGGAGAGGGAAAAACAGAATAATTTATATCCATGGGAATCGAAATTAATGGTTGGTGATAAAGATACACAATTGTTGAAACATTTGATTAATATATGAAATAAAATAAATGATGAAATTGGTGTAGGTGGATGTACATTACCCAGAATGGCTTTGATTCAAAATTCTCGAATATTTTTGAAAGGATCATCAATTTCTGGATTACTGGTTTCATAAGGGGATTATAAATGTTGAAGATTGTCATGAAAGGGGTCAATTAATGTCATTTGAGCAACTGAGAAATAAATATCGTATAATTCATAGCAATCTTTTTTGCTACTTCCAACTAAGAGCATATTTGAAGGATAAGTTGGGACCAACCATGTTGTACTGAAATAGAAATTCCTTATAAAGAGGAATTGTTCAAAAATGTACTTCGATGATGTCCTCTTGATTACAAGTAGGAACTTTTAAATGAAGAGTTCATATGTCTGGACAAATGTGGGAAATGGTTCTGAATATTGTAATTGATTGGCAAATATGGGCAGATCTCTATAAGGATCTCAATGTAAGATATAAATTAATTCAGTATAATTGTTTTTACATCAGTCATGTAGCTGATGTCAGGAAGGATTTTATCTGAGAGCTGCATCTGGAGTCAGGTGACTCAGGCAGTTGGATTTGAAAAGCTCCTCAGGAAGTTGATTTCCAATAGAGATCACGTAATCCAGGGGAGTTGTAAAAATTCACTTCAACTCAGCAGTCTGGAATTATTGACCAGAGTTCCACACTGCAGCAGTGAGGAAGGAATTCACAACTGGTTTTTCTTCTACAGTTACTTCTTACACCAGTGAAATTGAATAGAATAAAATCAGAATTATCAGATTAATGTTTTCGGTGTGGTGAAGATGTCACACCTTTCTTGCATTCGACTTAGCTTGGGATCTTAGATCTTAGATCTTAGTTGTGATATCTTTTTGGGGAGAATTACAAATCTTTTGGAACATGTTACAGGAGATGTTTTTCTGTAAAATCCGACCTTATTTGTATTAGGAAATATTGAAGGAACAAGGCCCAAATTAAAACTATTAATATATCAATTGAAATTTGTTAAATTAACATTAGCTGTGATGAGGAAATGTTTTGAACTTACTTGGAAATCAGATATATTTTTAGGGATGCCAAGATGACATGCAAAAATTCAAAGTTGTATTCCTTTGGAAAAAATTGCATATAGCTTGAGAAATATATACTCTATGCTTTTGAAAATTTGGCACATGAATATTCAAATATTAAGCTTCAATTTGTAATAATGCCCTTTCCATCCCTCTAGACATGTGAGATTCTCCTCTACATTGAAAATTTGTTATTTAGATTTGTTAGATTTCTTCACCACCGCGAATGCTGGGAAAGCGGAGGACTAGTGCGGGGCACCAGAAAACAGAAAGACCACACCCCATCAACATCTGAGAAGCAGAGAATTCAATCCACAGGTCAGTGACCAAGGAAGCAGACCAGTGAGGGGTTCTGCAGCTGAAGGACCCACATAGGTGGCAGGCTGTTGGTTACTTGAGGAGAGGAACCCACGCAGGCTGTGGGCCTCTGTACAAAGCAGTCAATAAACTAACACCAGGCCGTGGACTGCTAGAGACTGGTTCAAAACTGGCTAACAGGGTGTCAGGTATCAGATCTGGGATACGAGTGGGTGCTGAATGGCTCCTTATCATGTCAGAGTTCAAAAACTAGAGCTCGCATTGCCAATGACTTTGATTGGTCTGTGAGCACTGAAAGAGAATCCACAGACCCTCAGTGACTTGGCCCAGGGTTCGAGGTGACAGGGGTGGGGGAGCACTCAGTCTTTCTCTGACCGCAAGAGGCATTTCAGGCAATTTCTTTCAATGGCGAATCTGTCTGCCTTACAGTAGGAAAAAAGCAATTTTGTGTGATGTTACACTTTTTAATTACATGACAGTAAATTGTCTCCTGAAATAGAGATAGTGGTTCAAGTTTCAAACTATTACAAACTACACTCACCAGAGCTAACTGGATTATACCTCTTCCCAATTTTTGTTTGCAAGGACACTATTGATTTTATCACAACTCCTCTGCTTCATCTGTCCTGTGACAGATTATATATTTTACATTGTATATTGATATAATTTTGAAAGAGATGGATTATCGGAGTCGTGTAGGTCACAAACAAACACAAACACTTCACAAAACAGTTATTATTTAAAATGCAAGAGCTTTGTTGAGAGTTAGTCATGCAGGCGCCGAGAACCTTTGCAAATACAGAACAAGGAGACTGTTTTGCTAAATAATTTCAAAAGCAGGTGTAAATGGATTATTATTTTGAAAGCAAGAGATGATTGGACACAAAAGTTTGGGTCCAGTGCAGTCATCTGGCTGGTACCAGTTTGCTGTTCTAATAAGATCATGTGGTTTTGCAAGCAGAGAAATGAGACCAAATAGGCTTTTTCTAAAAGCGAGAGAGAGAGAGAGAGAGAGAGAGAGAGAGAGAGAGAGAGAGAGAGAGAGAGAGATGGCAAACTGGCATCTTGTTGAAACCACATTTTGAAGACGGGTTGTGAAACTTTGTTGTCCATACAAAAGGAAATGGCTGGCTAGAAATGATGTTTCACCTGAAATAAGGGAAACAAAAGGAACTCAATGGTGTCCTGCAGAAGAGGTTATCATTTGGAAAACCCTGATGGTGAAAGTTTCTTTGGCAAGACACCAAAGTGGCTGATCAGAGGGAATCAGTTTTTGTGTGTCCAATGAGCAAGAAATCCCTCTCTGAAACCAACATGAAACTTCCTGGAGGCTTTTAAGCACCAGAGCTTGGTGAAAATTCATGAATGTTGCATTCTGCGCACTGTATAAGAATTGATAGATATCGGTGAACTTGGAGGAGTGTCAAAGAATTTTATACACATTAAATACACCGGAACTTAGAATTAGAAGGGGACAATGTAAGGCTATTCAGTTAATAGTGATGTTAAAGTTTGATCCTGTTTTTTTTTGTTTATAGAAAATTAAAAACAACATTTGTTTTAGTATCCATTTGTCTTGGTGATTTCCTATTGCTGCAAGGTTTTGGGGTCCTCTGGACCTGTAACAGTCCCAAGATGAGATCTTCTACTCCAGGTCACCCAAAATGTCTTATTTCATCAATAAATGCAAATTTCCCCCATATTGTCTTTGATAAAGTTTGCACCCATATCTCCAAATCTCTTCTGCCCTTACCCCACCTCCTCTCCAGCAGAACAAGGACAGGATCCCTCAGGTTTCTCACTTACCACCCATCAGCTGCCACATCTGACACGTTATCCTTGAACATTTCCAACTTCAGCATCATCCTCAAACTTGCTACATCTAAACCGCTCCACTCATATCCTTTTTTCACAGGGGCACGTATTTCCGTGACTCTCTTGATGGCACTTACCTCTCCACCCACCACCACCTGATACACTCCCCATTGAAACCGGAGAAATTGCCAAACCTGTCCCTTCCTATTCTCTCACCTCCATCCGAGGCCACAATCAGACCTTCCAGGTGAGGCAGTGTTTCATATGCATCCCATCCAACTTAATCTCCTACATTTGGTCGAGTCAGTTGACCTCAATATCAGCAAGACCAAATATATACTGGGTGGCCATTTTGCTAAACACCTGCACTACGTGGATCTAAACTTGAGCTTCTAGTGACCTACCATATCAATTCTCGAACCCTTCTAGCAACATGTCTGTTGGCCCCATCCTTCCCCAGGGTGAAGACAAACAATCTTAAAGAAAACACATTATATTCCTCCTGGGCAGCCTTAAACTCTATAGCATGAACACGAATGTTTCTAATTTAAGCAGCCACTCACCTCTGTCTGATTTCACTGTTTCCATCTCTTGATCTACTGCCCATTTGAATATATTTACTCCTTTAAAGTAGAAGAGTTGACAGTGGTGTTTTCCCCATATAGTTTGCCATTGTACAACTGGCAAAATTAAACGGCAGTGGTTGCAAAATGAATGGTGTTATTGTTCAAAATCTGCCTGTGATCAAAAGTATTCTTGGATTGAATAGACATCTGGGCCAAATGGCTATTGAAGGACAATCTCTACATGATTGTACATCCTAAAGTACAATGACTACTTCTATCCACTAAAGATTGTAAAACAGCAAGAATGGACAATACAATCACATGAAATTCCCATAAATACAGCACAAGTATTAAGGCATAAAACAATCACTCCTCCTTATTGGTCAGAAGCGCCTACACTTCCCAAGGAGGCTGATGAGGTCAAGGCCAACGGCTCTCATCTTGCGATTTTACAGGAGCGCAGTTGAGTCTCCTGTCTGGCTGCATCATTGGATGGTCTAGTAGCTGTAAAGCATCAGACAGGAATGATGCAGAGTTGTGAGAATCACTGGGGTCTCTCTTTCTTCTGTAGATGATATTTACTGGGAGTGTTGTTAAAATAGGGCTCAAGGAATTGGTAAAAGACCGTTTCCAAAACCTTGCATCTTTAATCACGTCCATCATCAAAATCAGGACTGCCAGGCTGGGGAATAGCTTCTTCCCAGAGGCTGTGAGAGGGATGAAAAGTATCCTGTAAGTGGGATAGATACCCCAAATATTTATATATGTAGCGGCTACTTCAATAGAGCTATGAACGCAACACACACACACCAGGTTAGTCAACACAAGACTGCTTTATTTAGACTTTGCAGGCTTCTTTTATTTACCATGTGTCCTGGCTCTATGGGAGAAGGTGGGTCATCTTTATGAGTTTGCTGCCGATCCACGGAACCACAGGTTTAAATTAAGCCCTGTGAGTGTCCCGCGCCTTCCGGCAGGAGAATCCACAGATCAGCGTGCCATTCCTCGGCACGCAGCACCACGCGAGGGTGGTCAATTAAATGGATGAGTATCCAGTTCTCTGTCTTATGATTTCACGCACCCGTCAAAGAACCTTGCCCACTCGGCCCACTAGACAGCTGCTACATCAACCCCCCCCCCCCAGAACTGTCGCCAGAAACTAAAACACCAGCTGCTGTTCTCCCCGCACCCCAATCAGATAGCATTAATCCTAACGGACTTTGCTTAGTTATCTGATTGTCCCGTCCTTCCTTAGGACTATTTCCCTTGCTACTCACACCTCCCATACTAAAAGGTAAGTAAAAGTCCTCTTACCGGGATCCAGTAGCTATTCCTAGCGCGCTTCCTCTTCTCAGATATCATGTCATTGTCCTTATTCACACCTTCCCATCCCTCAGGGCTTACTAACTCTTACATGCAGAACTTGCTAATTCTGTCTAAGGCTTACTAATTACATATGCGGAACTTGCTGACTCTCTCTAAGGCTAGAAGACCCTTATCTTATTCAGACTAACTTTACTTCCTACATTCTATTATCTACCCTTATCCTATTCATACTGGCTTTATTCATTACACATATATCCATACTAGCTTTCTTCATCTTTCATATTATCATATTAGTTTTACTCATCTCTCACAATCCTCACTTTTCTTTTAGCTACACTTAGTGAATTCTCAACTGGAATGTATTACTTGTAAACCTGGTCTTTTTCCCAGCGAGTCAGTAAACAAACTGCAGTCTCAGCATCATCAGACAGAATTAGGGAAACATACATCCTTTGGGTTATAGTGATCTGACGAGGGGTCCGTTGAATTAAATACTGCACACAAGTCTTTAGGTAGGGGAGCACCATAATGGCCAGAATAGCGATTCCAGCTGCTATAAGGGCTGAGGGTATCAGACTCCAGTTACCAATAAAAAGTCTAGTCCATCCAAGTCTGAATCTGGGCATGGGAAGATTTTCGAACTCCTGAAGAAGTGTCTTTAACCGCCTGACCGTTGTGAGCATTGTCATTAACCAGTCTTTCACAAACGCTGCCTTCAGCAGCCAACGAGTAATCGAGAGCCAGGCGGTTTACAACTGGAACTCCCCTTACAGTGGTGGTTCTTAACATTCCGAATGTCTCTGTGACCCAAAGGATGATTTACAGGAGACCAAGTTGGTGAGGGGTGTTTCTTGTCACTTAACCTGTGAGATGCAGCCTGTCTGTGAACATTAGCATATGTATTCACTCTATCTCTGCTACATGTACAATCCTGACTAACATTCTGTCTGTCCTTGTCCCACCATCTTCTTTGTGCTATCTCTTTAAAACTCATCTTTTAAATACCTGTAGAGGCCGAAATACAAATACAAATCAAATCTACTCCCCTAGGGTCATTCTGTTCCCCTGATTCATGTTGGGATCCTATATTAACCCATACCCCACTATGACTAGACTCTATATCTGCGCCCTGTCTATATTCTAAAGGTAAATATTTGTCACCTCTGCTGCCCCTGTTCCAGGAGGACTTAATACATTGTGAGCAATTTGGTGATTTCCCAAGAATTGGGAACCAACAAGTAAACATAACAACAAATCGTAAAAACAGCATTACAGCACTTTTTCCCGGCGTAGTGTAACTTTCAGATCAGAAGGATGAAGGACTGCACGCCAGGTGGAGGGTAGATTATCAATGTCGTTAGTCTGTGGTTCAGCAGCTCGTTTAATTTGTTGGATGTGGCTCCATCCCTTTTCTTTCGTTCGCACGGCGGTGTCTGTAATCAAAAGTACACAATAGGAGCCATCCCAAACAGGTTTTAGTTGTTGATCTTGCCATGCTTTTACATATACCCAATCACCAGGTTTAATAGAATGAATAGGATACTCCAGGGGTGGGCAGTAACAGATGCATGTCTATTTTCTCCGTGAGCGCAGCCTATTTGGCAGCTGCATCTGCCTGTCTGTTCCCCTGTGCTTCAGGACTGTCACCACTTTGATGGCTCCGTACATGAACTACAGCTATTTCCTCAGGTAATGTAAGAGCATCTAGAGATTGGACAATTAAGTTTTCATGGATCAACTTTAGTCCTTTTCCAGTTATCATTACCCACTCTTTCCAGATCTTCCCAAAGGTGTGCACTACACCAAAAGCGTACTTTGAGTCTGTGTAGATCGTGCCCACCTTGTTCTCTAGACCCTGGAGAGCTCTGCAGAGGGCATACAATTCACAAGATTGTGCTGACCAATGACCGGGGAGGCGACCGGCTTCAATCACCACTCCTTTCCCATCCACTACACTATACCTGCTATAGCGAGTGCCATCAATGCAACAGGAAGATCCATCAATAAATCACCTTTCACCCTCCTGTAAAGGCTCATCACTTAAATCCTCTCTAATTTTGGTCTGTAAATCTATTACCTCTAAACATACATGGTCTAACTCATTTATGGTATTGTCAGAATTTGGAGAAACCAAGAAAGCTGCTGGATTGTGTTCTTTATTCGTAATCAGGGTCAAATCATCCCTATCCATTAGGATCGCTTCATATTTTAAAATTCTAGAGTCTGTGAGCCACCTTCTAGCATGTTGTAAGAGAATATTGCAGACTGTGAGAGGTGTGTGAACTATCATCGGGGCACCAAACATAATCTTTTGTCCTTCCTCAACTAAAATAGCAGTGGCTGCGATGGCTTGCACACACTCTGGCCAACCACGACAAACAGGGTCTAAAACTTTTGACAGAAAAGCAACTGGCTGTCTACAGCCTGTCCTCTCTTGTGTTAGTACTCCGGTGGCAACACCTCTTTTCGCATTGGTATATAGTTCAAATGGCTTATTTGGGTTGGGTAAAGCCAACACTGCGGCACTAATAAGGCGCTGTTTCACCAAGTTAAAATCTTTAATCTCTTCCTCTGTCCAGACAACAGTTTCGCCCCCTAGAATCGTGAGTTTATCATAGAGAAATCTGACCAGGCTAGAATAATTTTCAATCCAGATTCTACAGTATCCCACTAAACCAAGGAATTTCCTAAATTCTTGGGCATTCTTGGGAGGGGGAATCTGTAGAATACCACATATCCTTTCTGGACTTATTTTCCTAGTTCCCTGACTTACCAGATGACCTAAGTATTTAACTTCTGATTGAACAAATTGTAATTTGGATTCGCTCACCCTGAGACCCTTATTCTCCAGAAAATTCAAAAGTTCAACAGTATACTGTTTAACTAATTCGTAAGTTTTTCCCATAATTAACAAATCATCAACATACTGTATCAACTGACAATTCTCTCTCTGAGGAGCCTCATCTAGTATTTGTTCTAAGACCTGACCGAATAAATTTGGTGATTCTGTAAAACCCTGGGGAAGGACCGTCCACCGGTATTGATTCTTACGTCCAGTAAAGGATTTTCCCATTCAAAGGCAAACATGTCTCTGCTCTCTGTTGCTAACGGACAGGTCCAGAAAGCATTTTTGAGGTCAATCACACTAAACCATTTACTATAGGGATCGAGTTTACCCATTATTGTATAGGGATTAGGTACAACCGGGTGACGGGTGAGAATAATTTTGTTCAGCTCCCTCAAGTCCTGCACTAATCGGTAGGTACCGTCTGGTTTTTGGACAGGTAAAATTGGGGTATTAAAAGGTGACATACAAGGTTCGAGTATACCATCTTTCACCAACTGGTCAATTTCTGGCTGCAGCCCCTTTTGGCCAGCCATAGGAATCGGGTACTGTTTTTGTCTAATTACTTGTTCAGGATCTTTTAAAGTAACTTGCAGGGGAGGAATATCTAACACTCCTCTATTGCCTCTTTCTGCCCATACTCCAGGATTTATTAGTTCTCAATCTTCCTCGCTTAACACATACAATTGAACCCCGATACCTGATTCGTGTGGTCTGGTGCCGATAGCCAATTGGTCCTGTAAATCTCGTCCTAACAAACAAACTCCAGCTTGGGGAACTAGTAAAATATCCTCTGTTATTACCTTTTCTCCCATTTGTATTCTTACATCTCTTAATACAGGGACTGTAAAGTCTCTTCTTCCTACTCCCGAAATCATCACGGTCCCCTCTATCTTAACACCCTCGGGTGGTTGTAAAATACTAGACCGGGCTGCCCCAGAATCTACTAAAAAGGTCATCTTGTCACTGTGGGGTCCCGTGCTTAAATTTACCAATGGTTCTCCATGCAGCCCCACGGTGTGTATTGAATGAGAACCGTGATCCCCCCCCCTATTCATAATCTGCTTCTATCAGTCGGACTCTGGCTTTACCCTACCCTTAATTTAGTCTATGTGTCGTCTGAGTCCAGCGTGTTCGTTAAATGAAGTGATAGGAGAATCAGTTTATTACACAGCATAAAAATAAAGCTTAACAGAGCTCTGGTTCAGTCATTAGTTCTTGGGTCACCTGCACAGTGAGCTATTCCCCAAGACTGACCTCTACAGTCCAGTCTCTACAGTTTATATAGATCAACCTTATACAGAACAAAAGTTGGCTTCCTTTGCTAGATTTCTTGCATAAGGCTTATCACAAGTAATTTCCTGCTCTGCAGTTATCAGGGGTGTAGAGCTCCCATCTTAATCCTCAAGGTCAGAATATCCTGTTGCTTTGATCAGAAATCAATTCATACACCAGATATTTCTCATTATTTCTTTGTTCTCATCTGGCCATATTCTTCTGTTCTACTCAACACCTCCTTCTGTCTTAGCTTCTTACTGATTCGATTCTCTTTGTTTCTGACAGTCTCTGTCAGATTCTTTTTGTTTGTGCTAATCAACACCTCCTTTTGCCTTAACATTCCTACTAAATTGTTTCATACATATCCTCTCTTTTGTATCTTGGGAGCAGGCAATTCTAAACCTACTGGAATCAGCCAACTTTGCTACATAATGTGGCTGCCCCTTACTTACATTACTCTTTCCCTTCACCATGAGGTAAATATTAAATTGTTACATAGTACTGAATTCATGTATACAAACTGAATAGTACATAAGCATATATTCTACATATTTTCTATGATTAATTAACCCCTATATTCCAACACATCAGTGCGTAAGGTCGCGTCTCCCTGGCTTTCATTGGGCATTCTCTCTTAAAATGTCCCTCCTTTTACAATGGTAGCAAACTAATGCTCCTGTTTCCCAATTCCTACCGGGATTACCACGAGATCCCGGGAACAGTCGTCGTCCCCAGAATTCTCCTCTACCCTTGCCCCTGCTCTGGTCTCTATTCTCCCACTTCTGGAGCTCCTCCCAATGTCCAGCAGCTGGCACAAGGCCCCTACCCTTTCCTTGCTGTCCCTCCACGACTTCCTTGACTGCCTGCATCAAAATCTTAGCCTTTCCTTTCTGTTTATTGGGCATTCTCTCTTAAAATTACGCACCTCTGTACTAGTCAGGGGCACATTTACAAAACCGAGACCCCCTCCCATGGGAACTTCCCGTAAAGGTCTCATCCAGTTAATTTCTGGCTTATCCTCTCCTTTATAATGTCTAGATTCCTGCTCTCTGGGAAATGAATCAAAGGGTTCTGCCCTTCCCTCCCAGAGGGTCTCACACTGTTTTGAATCAAAGTCTCCTCCCTCTCTTGTCAATTGAGGTGGTAATCTAGTACTTTGTGAACAGGTCATCATACCACCCCTACTTTCTTCTCCTTTCTTTAGCTGTGGGGGAGGAGGGGAAGGTGCAGAAGGGTAGAGCATAGGAGAGAGGGGAAAGATAGGAGCCGGCATAGGAGGAGCATAAGGTGGAGGAAGGGAATGTAACACATCCCATCCTTGTGTTTCAGGGACAAAAGGTTCCTTATCTTTCTTGCCCTTGCATTCCTTTTCATTCAAAACCAGTTGATCAAACGATCCCCTGAGCCAGCAGGCTGCATATTCCCTGCTCTCAAGATTATCTCTTTGGTTTTGATAGAGCCAGATGTTCAATGCCTGACACATCCAGTGATCCTCGGATCCGAGCTTTGGTCAATATACTGAACTCCCTTTAATTGGACTTTTAACCCATTCCAAACAGCAATACCTGACCATGGTCAGTTTGTCTTTCCCACGGGTTCTCCCTGCACTCCAATCAGATAACATTAATCCTAACGGACTTTGCTTGGTTATCTGATCCTCCCATCCTTCACTAGGACTCTCTTCCTTACTACTCACACCTCCCATACTAACAGGTAAGTAAAATTTCTCTTACCGAGATCCAGTAGCTAGCTCTAGTACGCTTCCTTAAAGTCCTCTCGTTGTTTGTTCTCAATGCCTCTTCTCGGATATCACTCACTACATCCACTGACCAGTCACCCTTCGTCCGTGAGTCCAGCTGAATCAGCTGGGGTGCACCTACCCCTGTCGTCGGGCACTCTGTCAGTGGAGGTAGTGGGATCCCGGATGATCCCCCATTTGTTAGAAACAGAAGTACCTTCACAGAAATTGCTCGAGACAAAAATTGAGAACAAAGAACATTTATTATACAACAATGCAAAGTTGGGTGCTTCCCCTTACCCTGGGAATACACACACACACTGGGGCTCACCCAACTTTTATACAGTTTATTTCAGTATAGAAGTACCCTCCTCCTTACATTCTTCTGCCTCCTGGATAGGTTTGGCATTAGGCATTCCCAATCCTGCCTGCCTACGTGCTGTTTCTGTGAACTTGGAGGACCAGGGGTATCCTGTCAGTGTCTCATCATGTCATTATCCTCATTGCCCTTATTCACAAACTTGCCTTTGTTCTAATTTACACCTTCCCGACTCTCAGGGCTACAACCTCTTCATATGTAGAACTTGCTAATACTGTCTAGGGCTTACTAATCACATATGCAAAACCTGCTAATTCTATCTAGGGCTAGGAGACCCTTATCTTATTCAGACTAACTCTATTTCCTACATTCTATTATCTATTGTCTATCCTTATCTCATTCATACGGTGAACTTGCTGATTCTGTCTAAAGGCTAGAAGATTCTTATCTTACTCAGACTAACTCTGCTTCCTACATTCTAATATCTATTTCTTATCCTGTTCATACTGGCTTTATTCATTTACCCATATATCTATATTAGTTTCCTCATCTTCATATATTTATGTCAGTTTTACTCATCTCTCACAGATTGGTCACAGTATTTGAGCCACCGAAAGAAAATAGACACCCACACCAAGAGCAGTTCAGATTATACAAATGTTTATGACAAATTCAAAAGCTGATTTCACACTACCATATGCAAGCCCTTCCCAACTATACTTATCAATGCTTGGACTGGTCCCAACTGCTGAAGCGAGGCAACGACTGCACACTTGCAGTAGGTTGTCAGGGCGCCAGTAGCAACTTCTCCACCTCCCCTGACCGGGATGTTGGCTGGACTCCAGAAGTTCTTCTTCTTCTTGCTGAGAGATGTTGCCACCTCTCGGAGAGTCTCTCACTTCAGCAGCGGGACCATGCCTTATATTACCCAAAAACTGCTTACCCAAGCACCTATTCCCAGCGCAGCAAGAAAGATAAGCAAGCAAGCTAGCATGCTAGGTTAATTAACGAATAACATAATTTTCAGCTTATCATTTGTAATACAATGGTTTATTCTACATCAAGGCTTGGCCTCTGACAGTCTGTGACCAAAACAAACAGGAAGATTAAATGTTCTTGGTACACAGATGTCCTTTCTTCAGATAACAGCATCTCTGGCCCTCGGTGGAATTTTGCTTATGTCTGCTGAGTCTAAAAACAATTAGGTTCTCAGCCTTGCAGAACCCAAAGCTGCAAGTTTTTAAAAAAAGGTTCTCAGCTCTGCAGAACCAAGAGCTGGAAATTAAGAAAAAACAGGTTAAAAAATAGGTTAGAATCTTCCATTACAGTCCCATCATGTCATTGTCCTTATTCACACCTTCCCAACCCTCAGGACTTACTAACTCTTATATGCAGAACTTGCTAATTCTGTCTAAGGCTTTCTAATTGCATATGCGGAACTTGCTGACTCTCTCTCAGGCTAGAAGACCCTTACCTTATTCAGACTAACTTTACTTCCCTACATTCTATTATCTACACTTATCCTATTCATACTGGCTTTATTCATTACACATATATCCATACTAGCTTTCTTCATCTCTCATATTTTCATATTAATTTTACTCATCTCTCACACGATGGTGAACCAGAGCTCCAAGGGTGGTCGCCGACCTCTGGGTCCATTCCCAATATTGTCCCCTGTCACCCAACAGGCCTATCCTCAAAGCCCCCATTTCCCACTAGGCCTGTCCCCAAACTCCTCCCCTGTTGAGATAACTCCAAAACCCTGTTCACCGGGCCTGCCAAAAAAGACCCTGTTCACCGGGCCTGCCAAAAAAGACCCTCTCCCCCACCAATCCCATCCCCATAGCCTCTGTCCCCCACTGGGCCCTTCCCCAATGCTCTGCCCATTGCTTGGACCATCCCAAGAGCTCCTGCCTCCCACCAGGGTGTTCAACATCCCCTCTCCCCCAACATGCCCAGCCCAATGTCCCTGTCCGCACCCCCACCCCAATTGGCCTATACCCAAAGGCCCATCCCCATCAGGTCTGTCCTCTCACCAGACCCGCTCCCTCACTGGGACCCTCTCCAATCTATCACCAATCACAACTACTGTTGGAACCAAGGGGTTAAGTAATCATAGAAAATATGCCTGTGTACTATTTGTTGTGTATTCATTAATCTAGTACTATGTAACAATTTACTATTTACTTCAATTTTTCTGTTTAAGGGAAATATTAATGCAATTAAGTAACAGCCACAGTATGTAGAAAAGTTGGCTGATTATAGTATGTGTAGAATTTGCTGCCTCCAAATACAAAGAGAGAAAATGTATGAACCAATTTAGAAGGAATGCTAAGACATGAGGAGGTGTTGAGTAGAAGAGAAGACGATGACCAGACAAGAACAAAGAAATAATTAGAAATATCTGGGGTATGAATTGATTTCTGATCAAGCCATCAGGATGTTCTGGCCTTGAGGATTAAGATGGGAGGTCTACACCATCGATAATTGCAGAGCAGGAAATTGGTTGAGATAAATCTTATGCAAGGAGACTATCAAAGAAAGCCAACTTTTTTTCAGTGTAATAATGTTGATCTATATAAACAGAAGAGACTGGACAGTAGGGGTCAGTCTTGGGGAATAGCTCACTGTGCAGGTGACCTATGAACGAACAACTGAACCAGAGCTCTGTTAAGCTTTATTCTTGTGCTGTGTAATAAACTGATTGTTGAACCAAATACCTTCTCCTATCACTTCATTTAACGAACACGTTGAACTCAGACGACACATAGACTAAATTAAGGGTAGGGTAAAGCCAGAGTCCGACACTACCCCACCTCGGTTCTTGAACCTCCCCTTCCCCCACCTAAAGGCCTTGGAATCTGAGCTGCTCCTGGGACCCCCAGAGAGTGGAGAAGTGGGGAGGGCAGTGGTCCATCTCCTTCCCGGTGGCAGTGTCCCATACCTTCACCAAGCTAGGGAATCCCCTGACCCTTGGCACAGGGATATCTGTCCCATCTGAGCCAGTCCTCTCTCTTCCCCCACCCCGGAGAATGTAGCCCAGTTCAGCTGGTTGCTACAGTACACACTGCCCTTCACCTCTTGCCCCAGGACTCCTGCTCCCACATCCTTCAACGAGCTATGTGACCACAGCCAGGAGCTGCCCCCTCCTCATTCCCCTTGGCCCTGTGGATGAGTGGGTGGACATGACAAGGGGTTTTTTTAGGTGGTGGAATTGGGGTATTAAAATTTGGGTGAGACCTGGGAAAGAGAGCGGTGATGATCCGGCCAGGGAGAGGCACTGGTGACAGAGTCACTGGGCAGGGGTCAGAGCCTCAGGGAAACAAGGGCACTGGTATTGGAAGCAATCACAGCTCATGGAAAGTAGGATGAAGAACCCTGGGAATCATTGAGAGTGGCAAGGTTTTCTGCCGCGGTTAGAACAACGCTGTTAAGGGGCCAGCGAGCCGGGTTCAAATTTGACACTGTTTGTGGGGAATTGTACGTTATTCCCATGTCTGTGTGGGTTTCCACCAGGTGCTCCTGGTCCTTCCACCATTTAAAACGTACCAGGGGTTGTAGGTCATTGGTGTAATTGAGTGGTTGTGGCTCATAGGCTGAAAGGGCCTGTTCCCGGGCTGCATGTGTCAATCTAAAATCTCCATCTAAAATGATAGTCCATCCTGTCATGAATTTTTTTAAGGATTCAAATCAAAAGCGTGGTCCAGATAGACAAGTCCAAAACAGTCCTTTCGGCCCTTCTTTTCTGATGCCAAAACTGCTTGCAAACAGTCCATATCCCTCTCAACCTTTTCATTCCAAGGACCCATTCAACTCACATTACATTGTCAATCTCACGGCCTGTGGGAAGAAGTTATTTCCCTGTCTGGCAGCCTGATTTTGTTCCTCCATATCTCCTTCCTGATGGTACTGGGTCAAAGATGCTGTGTGCTGGATGTCGGCGGGTCTATTTACAGGCCCCATCACTGGACAATCAGAAGCCCCTTGTCTCGAAGTCCCATCCATGTGGCCCCTCACTCAGCAATCCCTCGTCGGAACACAAGTACCCCCTCCTTACCTACCTCTACCAGCCCTTAGTATCCTCAGCACCTGTTCCAGGCACCTGTTAAGTTGACCCTAGATGACCTGCGCCAGCTCTGATTTGGACCCTGCCTCACCTAAAATATTGGAATAACCAGTGCCTTCTACCCTTGAGAGCCCGAGGGAATCCGCACCCTCCGCAATGTCCTACTGGTGCACCATCGAATGTCCTCCATCCCCCTTCCACGGGTTCCCTGCTGTTATCAGGCTCCTGTATGGACCCCACCCTGATAAAACTACCCATATTTTCACTGATCCCTCTGTACCTCTACATTTCGTCCAAGGGTCATGGTTGTGTTGTGGGACGGGTAGAGAACAAAGCAGCAATATCAGGAGGCAGGGAGCAGTGTAGAGACCCCCAGCTCTGTGAGATGGGGAACATTGCAGAGACCCCCAGCTCCAGGAGACAGGGACTAGCACAGAGACCCCCAGTTCTGGGAGAACAGCTGAGTTGTACACAAGTCTGGAAGTGGCTGGGCCCAGAAGTATACAATGCTATTTTCCAGGGTAAACTGGAACAAACGCGAGGCAATGCACTTTGGGAAATTAGTCCGCTGTCCTCTTCACAGTCAGATCTGACTACATGAAGGTGTCGGGGAACTGGCTTGGAGGGGCCAAGGCATGCAACAAGAATTGGTCAGAGCCGATTGTAAAGGTTCACCAGAAACTGGTTCTGTGGGAATGACATTCCCTCTCAGTAATGGGGAAGAACCTGGTCATCAGGTGCAAGGTGCTCTCGGTACTGCTGCGTGTGATGCAGGCGTGGCCTTCCCACACACCTCTGCCCTGGCTATTACCAGAGCAGTTTCCCTCTTCATGTGGGGATCCAAAATGGATGGAGTGGGAAGGAGGTCCATGTACGTCACCAGACTATGGTGTTATGAGCCCAAAGGACCCCAAAACCCAGCAGCAATAGACATTCACCAGGACGAGTAGTTATATAAAGATAAGTTGTTTTTAATTATCTTTAAACATGAAAACAGAATCAAACATTAACTTATCTCTATTAACTTAACTAACCTTAATCCCCTTCTAAGTCTAAGTGCACGTGTATGATGTGTGTGTAAATTTAAGAAACGTTATTTGGTTCACAGTTCAATCTCACTTCTCATTCTTCTAAGTTCATTGGTTGTAGGCAATTCTAATACTGTGCACAGAATTGAACATGTATAAAGTTCATCAGGCTTTGCCACTCAGGAAAGTTCTGTAGGGTTTGCAGAGAGAGATTTGTTGTTCTAGGATTTCCACAACTAAGCTACCACCATTAGTCACCTCAATGTCTCGCTGATAAAACTTGGCCCATCAGGGTTTTCCAAATGATAACCTCTTTCTTTCAGGCTACCACAGTGTTCCTTCCTGTTGCACTTATTCCGAGAGAAACATCATACAGATAGCACTTCCAGCCATCCGCCACTCTTGAGATTTCTGTTTCCTACAATCTTCTCCTGGCTTGCACTGTTCCACTGCTTTCAGTGCCATGCACACTCTGGCTGAGAGAGCTTGTTTCACCCCTTTCTCTCTCTCTCACTCCAACTGAGACTGCATGTGACTCTCTCACTTGCAAACCCCCCCCCCCCCCCCCATCCACCTCTTCAGCAAACAACAGAAGTTATCCTTCTTGGTCAAGCTGTTGTCTTAGCTAAACAAAACCCAGGGGTGACCTTTCTGTCAGCACTTTGTAGATATTCAACCAGCCAGCCTGTCTCCAAACCAAAACAATGGTCTATTTATTTCATGACCTCATTTCAATTAGCAGCTACTTGTGAAATGTGCATAGCATTCTCCATAGTTTCTGTGATGTAACTGAATATGAATTCTTCAGTATTTCAAATCAGATATGTTTTAAAATGTGTGTATGTCTTTAACCTACTCTAATTTTATCAGATTCTCCCAAATATATATTCCATGACAATGGGGTTAAGGGCGTAACCAATGTGGCCTTCATCGTGTGAGGTTGCATCAGACTGAGCATGGAAACTAAGTACAAGGGCACCGAGTGCCGCTATGAACCAAGGATCTACCTGTCTCAGGTGTTCTGAAAGATTGGTGCAATGTTCCACTCAGCTGGACTTTGCCACATCACCTTTGTGGAAAAGTTTTCATAGACAAACATTTTTGACCACAAAGCCATCAGATAGTGGTCAGCACGGAATTCCTGCTGACACAGAGAGACCAGGACTTGATGGATAATGCGGGGTGGTCCTCTGAGCAGAGAATCCAGAGACAGACAACCAGACCTCCCTCTGGTTAAGGAGAGTGAGGCCATCACGGACAAGGAGTGTGGCCTGAAGGACCAGGTCAAGGAACATAAGCTGCAGCTCGATGACCTTACTCTGGTTAGGGAGAACGAGGCTATCGTAGACAAGAGCTACAGGCAGGTGGTTGCACAGGGGCTCACGGGACGAGGGACAGTGGGTTACCGTTAGGAGGAGGAAAGGAAGGGGGCAAATTCATGTGCAAGCACCCGAGTCTGTAATCTTCAGAAATCAGTACTCCACCTTGAATACTGAGGAGAGGGATCGTTGGATCATGGTGGGCAGAGGTGTGGTGTCAACCTCTGTAGGGATAAAAGAAAAAGGGCAAGAGTTATAGGGTGAGGGTTAGTAGGATAAGGAAAGGGACAAGTTTAAATAATTTGAGGGAGGAAAAGCAGGAAGTCGTAAACAGATGTTGCAGTGAAAATTGTGAGAATAGTAGAAAGGAGGATATTCAGAAGGTAGGATGTAGGAGATCCCTGAGTTGTATTTATTTTAATGTGAGGAGCGTAGTAAGGAAGCTGGATGAGCTAAAGGTGTGGATTCACATGTGGCATTATGATGTTGTGGCCATTAGCGAGACGTGGTTGAAAGAAGGTTGTGACTGGCAGTTGAATGTTCCAGGATTTCACTGCTTGAGATGTGACAGAGTTGGTGGATTAAGAGGGGGAAGTGTGGCATTAAATGTCAGGGAGGACATTACAGCAATGCTGAGGCAAGGTAGACTGGAGGGCTCATCAAGAGAGGCAGTGTGGGTAGAGCTGAAAAATAAGAAGGGTGAAGTTACTATTATGGGGGTATATTATAAGCCTCCAAATGGAGAAAGGGAGCTAGGAGAGCAAATGTGCAAATAGGTGAGATATGCAAGTGAAATAGGATGGTGTTGGTTGGGGATTTCAATTTTCCAAACATCAATTGGGAAACGCAGTCAGTAAAAGGGCAGGATGGCTCAGCATTGTGTTCAGGATTGCTTTCTACAGCAATATGTTGAGACGCCAATTAGAGTGGGAGCAGTGTTCGATCTGTTGTTTAGGAATGCAATGAGGCAGGTGATGCAGGTGAGCGTTAGGGAGAATTGCGGATCCAGTGATCATGGGTCCATTAGCTTTAGCTTAATGATGGAAAGGGATAGGTCAGGTCCGAGGTTGAAGGTCTTCAAGTGGGGGAAGGCCAGATTTGGAGAAATGTGGAGGGATTTGCAGAGAGTTGTGTGGGCTGAACTTTTTCCTGGGGATGTAGAGAAAATTTGCGGGGCATTTAGTGGTGAGATTTTGAGAGAACAGGATCTTTATGTTCCAGTCAGGCCAAAGGGGAAGACTAAAGGTTCGATGGAGCCATAGTTTTCTGGTGAAATTAAGAAGTTGGTACGGGACAAGAGGGAGACCTACACCAAATATAAAAAAAACATGGGATTGAGGAGATAGGTTAAAAGGGATGTGTCTATAGCTAATAAAGCGAAGGGAATCCTCAGGGTTTTTTCAGATATGTGAACAGTAAAAGGAGGGTTAAACATAGAATAGGTCGACTGGATGATGGGACCAGTGAACTATGTCAGGAACCGTATGAGATGGAGAAATATTGAACAAATTTTTCTCATCTGTATTCACGAGGGAAGCAGACATTGGGCTATACAAGATAAGAGAGGCAAATGGTTTAGTTATGAAAAGGATAGGGATTAGTAAAGCAAGAGTTTTGGAGCTTCTGGGGTCAATTAAGGTGGATAAGTCTCCTGGTGCTGATGGGATTTTTCGCCGGAATTTAAGGGAGGTCAGGGAACAAATAGCGGGAGCACTGACAGCGATTTTTCAAAGATCACGGGAGGAGGGTGTGGTGGCGCGGGATTGGTGGGTTGCAAATGTAGTTCTGTTGGTCAAAAAAGACAGTAGGTGTAGGCCAAGTCATTATCGGCCAGTAAGTTTGACTTAGATGGTGGGGATGGTTATGGAGGGTATTCTTCGAGATAGTATCTACAAATATCTTGATAGGCAGTGATTGATCAGGGGCACCCAGCACGGGCTAGTGAAGGGAAAATCATGTTTGATGAATCTTGTTGAGTTTTTTGAATAGGTGACAAGAAAACTGGATGAAGGTAGGACGGTTGACGAGATCTATTTAAATTTTAGTGAAGCTTTTGATAACGTACTGCATGTAAGGTTAGTTAGGAAGGTTCATCACTAGGGATTAATAGATAGTGAGATGAGTTCAGAGTTGGCTGGGAGATAGACAGCAGGGAGTCATGGTGGACAACTATATGTCAGGATGGAAGCTTGTGACTAGCGGTGTGCCTCAGGGATCAGTGTTGGGTCCCCTGTTGTTTAACATTTATATTCATGATTTGGATGATGGTGTGGTTAACTGGGAAAGCAAATATGCAGACGATACGAAAATAGGGGGAGTGGTGGATGGTGAGGAAGATTTTCTTGGAATACAGGATTTGGTTTGTTTTGAAAAGTGAACTGAAAGATGGCAGATGGAATTTAATGTTGACAAGTTAGAGGTGCTACATTCCGGAAAAAATAACCAAAATAGGACCTATGCAGTTAAGGGGAGGGGGTCGAGGAATGCAGAGGAACAGGGATCTTGGAGTTATGGTACAGAGTTCACTGAAGGTGGATTCCCAGGTAGACATGGTGGTTAAGAAGACATATGGTCTGCTGGCCTTCATAAATCATAGTGTAGAGTGCAGGAGCTGGGAGGTGATGCTTCAGCTGTTAAAGGCATTGGTAAGGCCAGGTTTAGAGTACTGTAAGCTCACACCAAGACACAAGAGCAACTTGTCCGTGAACCACTCTTTGCAGACGATGCCGCTTTAGTTGCCTATTCAGAGCCAGCTCTTCAGCGCTTGACGTCCTGTTTTGCGGAAACTGCCAAAATGTTTGGCCTGGAAGTCAGCCTGAAGAAAACTGATGTCCTCCATCAGCCAACTCCCCACCATGACTACCAGCACCCCCCCCCACCCTCCACATCTCCATCGGCTACACAAAACTAAAAACGGTCAACTAGTTTACCTATCTCGGCTACACCATTTCATCGGATGCAAGATAGACAACGAGATAGACAACAGACTCGCCAAGGCAAATAGCGCCTTTGGAAGACTACACAAAAGAGTCTAGAAAAACAACCAACTGAAAAACCTCACAAAGATTAGTGTATACAGAGCCGTTGTCATACCCACACTCCTGTTCGGCTCCGAATCATGGGTCCTCTACCGACATCACTTATGGCTCCTAGAACGCTTCCACCAGCGTTGTCTCCGCTCCATCCTCAACATTCATTGGAGCAACTTCATCTCCAACATCAAAGTACTCGAGATGGCAGAGGCCGGCAGCATCGAATCCACGCTGTTGAAGATCCAACTGTGCTGGGTAGGTCACGTCTCCAGAAAGGAGGACCATTGCCTCCCCAAGATCGTGTTATATGGCGAGCTCTCCACTGGCCACCGAGACAGAGGTGCACCAAAGAAGAGGTACTAGGACTGCCTAAAGAAATCTCTTGGTGCCTGCCACATTGACCACCGCCAGTATGCTGATATCGCCTCAAATCGTGCATCTTGGCGCCTCACAGTTCGGCGGGCAGCATCCTCCTTTGAAGAAGTCCGCAGAGCCCACCTCACTGACAAAAGACAAAGGAGAAAAAACCTAACACCCAACCACAACCAACCAATTTTCACTTGCAACCGCTGCAACCATGTCTGCCTGTCCCACATCGGACTTGTCAGCCGCAAACGAGCCTGCAGCTGACGTGGATATTACCCCTCCATAAATCTTCATCTGTGAAGCCAAGCCAAAGAAAGAGTGCAGGAGCTGGGAGGTGATGCTGCAGCTGTTAAAGGCATTGGTGAGTCAGCTTTGGAGTACTGTGCTCAGTTCTAGTCTCCGAACTATAGGAAGGATATAGATAAGGTGGAGAGGGTGCAGAGAAGATTTACAAGGATGTTGCCTGGTTTACAGCATCTGGATTACAGGGAGAGATTAAGGAGACTGGGACTTTTTTCATTGGAATGTCGACGACTGAGAGGGGACTTGATGGAGATATTTAAAATTATGAAAGGAATAGATAGAATAGACATAAACAGACTCATTCCCCTGAGGATAGGGAAGGTTGGAACAAGAGGCCATGAGTTAAGGGTAAGAGGGCAAAACTTTAGGAGAAATATTAGAGGATGCTTTTCACTCAGAGACTGGTGGCAGAATGGAATGTTCTTCCGAATGAGATAGTTGCAGCAGGGTCCCTTCTGTCATTTAAGAGAAGGTTGGATGTGTACATGGAGGTGAGGGGGTTGGTGGGATATTGGCGGAGAATGGGAGGATTGAGCTAGTGGAGTTGTTCTAGTGAACCAGTGTGAACTCGAAAGGCTGACATGGCCTGTTTCTGCTCTGTAAATGGTTATATGGTTACATGGTGCACAGTTTTGCATTTCAATGTCCCATCCCTCGTTACAAACTCTCTGCTCTCCACGTTAGTGCTGCACATTTCTTCACTGCTGCTATTACTGGACTCAGAAAGTTTGTTTGATATTTATCCAACTTCTGTTTTGTATCTGCTTCATAAAGTTGACCAAGCACAAATATTCTCACGTCATTTTTGGTTTTTTATCTTCATAATTTGTCCTAATAATATACTGAAATCCTTCCAAAATTCTTCCACTTTTACACAGATCCAAACCAAATGGAAAAAAAAATCTCGATCACCTGATTACATTGAAAACATTTCTCGGAATAATTGGAGATAAGTCCATTTAATTTATATGGAGTATAGCAGAATTGATGTAGACAATTGTACTTTTATAACTGACATAAATCATATTTGTAACACTCTTGAAACAATCTTGACCCTATTTCTTCGTGAATTTGTATATTTCAATCTTCTTTCCAACTTTGTTTCGATTTATATAAATCTTTTTCCCCATATTATATTTGATGTCTATAAAATCTCCTTCCCACAAATTTAATATTCTATTTCCTCTGTTCATAGGCAATAACACATTTTTACACACTGGTGCTTTTCTTGAGATCCCAACCTTTTTTCCCTAAACATACATTAATTTCTTGCCACATTCTGATCAGATCTATCTGTCATTTTTTCTAGTGATTTGACTCTCCATTTATTGATAAAATACTTTGCTTCCCCTCCTCCATTATTGTCGGGTTCGTGTGGGTCCCAAAGGTTAAGTATCAGACCAAAGCGGAGGTACAAAGCACACTTTTATTTCGGGGATGGAAACATGACAACAGGGTCGATATGTTAGGCAAACCTCTATACACAGAGTCTTCTTTGGCTTCGCTTCGCGGACGAAGATTTATGGAGGGGGTAAAAAGTCCACGTCAGCTGCAGGCTCGTTTGTGGCTGACAAGTCCAATGCGGGACAGGCAGACACGATTGCAGCGGTTGCAGGGGAAAATTGGTTGGTTGGGGTTGGGTGTTGGGTTTTTCCTCCTTTGCCTTTTGTCAGTGAGGTAGGCTCTGCGGTCTTCTTCAAAGGAGGTTGCTGCCCGCCAAACTGTGAGGCGCCAAGATGCACGGTTTGAGGCGATATCAGCCCACTGGCGGTGGTCAATGTGGCAGGCACCAAGAGATTTCTTTAGGCAGTCCTTGTACCTTTTCTTTGGTGCACCTCTGTCACGGTGGCCAGTGGAGAGCTCGCCATATAACACGATCTTGGGAAGGCGATGGTCCTCCATTCTGGAGACGTGACCCATCCAGCGCAGCTGGATCTTCAGCAGCGTGGACTCGATGCTGTCGACCTCTGCCATCTCGAGTACTTCGACGTTAGGGATGTAAGCGCTCCAATGGATGTTGAGGATGGAGCGGAGACAACGCTGGTGGAAGCGTTCTAGGAGCCGTAGGTGGTGCCGGTAGAGGACCCATGATTCGGAGCCGAACAGGAGTGTGGGTATGACAACGGCTCTGTATACGCTTAACTTTGTGAGGTTTTTCAGTTGGTTGTTTTTCCAGACTCTTTTGTGTAGTCTTCCAAAGGCGCTATTTGCCTTGGCGAGTCTGTTGTCTATCTCATTGTCGATCCTTGCATCTGATGAAATGGTGCAGCCGAGATAGGTAAACTGGTTGACCGTTTTGAGTTTTGTGTGCCCGATGGAGATGTGGGGGGGCTGGTAATCATGGTGGGGAGCTGGCTGATGGAGGACCTCAGTTTTCTTCAGGCTGACTTCCAGGCCAAACATTTTGGCAGTTTCCGCAAAGCAGGACGTCAAGCGCTGAAGAGCTGGCTCTGAATGGGCAACTAAAGCGGCATCGTCTGCAAAGAGTAGTTCACGGACAAGTTTCTCTTGTGTCTTGGTGTGAGCTTGCAGGCGCCTCAGATTGAAGAGACTGCGGTACCGGATGTAAACAGCGTCTTCATTGTTGGGGTCTTTCATGGCTTGGTTCAGCATCATGCTGAAGAAGATTGAAAAGAGGGTTGGTGCCAGAACACAGCCTTGCTTCACGCCATTGTTAATGGAGAATGGTTCAGAGAGCTCATTGCTGTATCTGACCCGACCTTGTTGGTTTTCGTGCAGTTGGATAATCATGTTGAGGAACTTTGGGGGACATCCGATGCGCTCTAGTATTTGCCAAAGCCCTTTCCTGCTCACGGTGTTGAAGGCTTTGGTGAGGTCAACAAAGGTGATGTAGAGTCCTTTGTTTTGTTCTCTGCATTTTTCATGGAGCTGTCTGAGGGCAAAGACCATGTCAGTAGTTCCTCTGTTTGCGCGAAAGCCGCACTGTGATTCTGGGAGAATATTCTCGGCGACACTAGGTATTATTCTATTTAATAGAATCCTAGCGAAGATTTTGCCTGCAATGGAGAGCAACGTGATTCCCCTGTAGTTTGAGCAGTCTGATTTCTCGCCTTTGTTTTTGTACAGGGTGATGATGGTGGCATCACGAAGATCCTGAGGCAGTTTACCTTGGTCCCAACAAAGCTTGAAAAACTCATGCAGTTTGGCATGCAGAGTTTTGCGGCAAAATACACAGAGTATGCAGGGAGTAAATATACACTTCTAATTAAGAGGGAGAAACCGAAAGAGCTTGGGGGAAATTACATAAACTTACACATTCAACATTCAGGATCAAGGTGATACTGTGAGCTCCCACCCCTTGACTGATATGGACACGGCTCTTCCTAGCTTTTTTTTAAATTTTTTTATTTTTCACACTATAGATCACATTATTCAAGATATACACATTTCTCCTTTCAAATATATACAGTGTCGTTTTCTCCCCCCTCCTCCCCTCCCCCCCACCTCCCCCTCCATCCATTCAAATATCTGAGTCCAAGATACATCAAACCCATCAAACAATGTTGTCACTCAACATTAACGAACAAAAACTTTCACTGAGTCAATTCTTTCCATTCTCTTTTCCTTTTGTCACTTTAGGTGATAGATGTCCCAGTAAGTTTTCTCTATTATATTCCATGTTCGGCTCCCATATTTGTTCAAATAATGTTATATTATTTCTTAAACTATATGTTATTTTTTCTAATGGAATACATTTATTCATTTCTATATACCATTGCTGTATTTTCAAATTATCTTCTAATTTGCAGTTTGACATAATATATTTTTTTGCTACAGCTAGGGCTATCTTAACAAATCATTTTTGTACACCCTCCAAATCAAGTCCAAATTCTTTATTTTTTATGTTACTTAGGAGGAAGATCTCTGGGTTTTTTGGTATATTCCTTTCTGTAATTTTATTTAATATCTGGTTTAGATCTTCCCAAAATTTTTTCACCTTTTCACAAGTCCAGATTGGATGAATTGTTCCCATTTCTTTTTTACAATGAAAACATCTGTCAGATACTGTTGGATCCCATTTATTTAACTTTTGAGGAATGATATATAACCTATGTATCCAATTATATTGTATCATACGTAATCTCGTATTAATTGTTTTTCTCATAGTTCCTAAACATAACCTCTCCCATGTTTCCTTTTTTATCTTTATGTTTAGATCTTGTTCCCACTTTTGTTTAGTTTTATCATTTATTTCCTCATTCTCCTTTTCTTGTAATTTGATAAACATGTTTGTTATAAATTTTTAAATTATCATTGTGTCTGTAATCAGATATTCAAAATTGCTTCCTTCTGGTCACTTCAGACTACTTCCCAATTTATCCTTTAAATAGGATTTCAATTAGTAAAATGCCAGCACTGTATCTTGAGTTATATTATATTTATCCTTCATTTGTTCAAAGGATAATAATTTATTCCCCGAAAAACAATTTTCTATTCTTTTAATCCCTTTTTTCTCCCATTCTCTAAAAGACAGGTTATCTACCATAAAACGGATTAGCTGATTTTGCGTCAGTATTAGTTTTGATAATTGGTAGTTTGTTTTATTTCTTTCTACATGAATCTTCTTCCAAATATTAAGCAAATGGTGCAATACTGGGGAATTCCTATGTTTTACCAATTTTTCATCCCATTTATATAATATATGTTCAGGTATCTTCTCCCCTATTTTGTCTAGCTCTAATCTAGTCCAATCTGGCTTTTCTTTTGTTTGGTAAAAATCTGATAGATATCTTAATTGTGCAGCTCTATAATAATTTTTAAAATTTGGCAGTTGTAAGCCTCCTTGTCTATATCATTCTGTTATTCTCGGTTTCCCCCCTTTCCATAAAAATTTCCTTATTATTTTCTTTAACTCCTTAAAGAATTTTTCTGTCAAGTGTATTGGCAGTGCCTGAAATAGGTATTGTATCCTTGGGAAAATGTTCATTTTAATACAGTTTATCCTTCCTATTAGTGTTAATGGTAAGTCTTTCCAATGCTCTAAATCTTCCTGTAATTTTTTCATTAGTGGATAATAATTGAGTTTATAAAGATGGCCGAGGTTTTTACTTATTTGTATACCTAGGTATCGTATTGTTTGCATTTGCCATATAAACGGTGATTCTTTCTTGAATTTTGAGAAATCCGCATTATTCATTGGCATTGCTTCACTTTTATTTGCATTAATCTTGTATCCCGACACTTCTCCATACTCCTTCAATTTCTTATGTAATTCTTTTATTGATGTTTCTGGTTCCGTTGGGTATACTATAACATCATCTGCAAATAAACTGATTTTGTATTCCTTGCCTTTTATTTTTATCCCTTTTATTTTATTTTCTGTTCTTATCAGTTCTGCAAGTGGTTCTATAGCTAACGCGAACAATAAGGGCGATAGTGGGCATCCCTGCCTTGTTGATCTGCTTAAGTTAAAATGTTTTGATACATATCCATTTACTGTCACTCTTGCCAATGGCCCCTTATATAATGCTTTAATCCAATTAATATATTTCTCTGGTAAACTAAATTTTTGTAGTACCTTGAATAAATAATTCCATTCTACTCTGTCGAAGGCCTTCTCTGCGTCTAAAGCAACCGCTACTATTGGAGTTTTATTTCCTTCTACTGCATGAATTAAGTTAATAAACTTACAAATATTATCTGTTGTTCGTCTTTTTTTTATGAATCCAGTTGGGTCTAAACTTACTATTTTTGGTACATAATCAGCTAATCTGTTTGCTAATAATTTAGTTATTATCTTGTAATCTGTGTTAAGTAGAGATATTGGTCGATATGATGCTGGTGTGAGTGGATCTTTCCCTGTCTTTGGTATTACTGTAATTATTGCTGTTTTGCACGAATCTGGTAAGCTTTGTGTTTTATCAATCTGGTTGATTACTTCCAGGAGGGGAGGAATTAATAAATCTTTAAATGTTTTATAGAATTCTATTGGGAATCCATCCTCTCCTGGTGTCTTATTATTCGGCAGATTTTTTATTGTCTCTTGTATTTCTACTATTTCAAATGGTTCTATTAATTTATTTTGTTCCTCTGTTTGTAATTTCGGTAGTTCACTTTTAGTTAAGAATTCATCTATTTTGCCTTCTTTCCCTTTGTTTTCAGTTTGGTATAATTGTTCGTAGAATTCTCTGAACTTTTCATTAATTTCCGTTGGATGATATGTGATCTGTTTGTCTTTTTTCCTTGATGCCAATACCATTCTTTTAGTTTGTTCTGTCTTAAGCTGCCACGCTAGAATTTTGTGTGTTTTTTCTCCTAGTTTGTAATATTTCTGCTTTGTCTTCATTATATTTTTCTCCACCTTATATGTTTGAAATGTTTCATATTTTATTTTTTTTTATCTTTCAATTCCCTTCTTTTAGTTGTGGTCTTCCTTCATTGCTAATTCTTTCTCTATATCTGTTATTTCCTTTTCCAACTGTTCTGTTTCCTGATTATAATCCTTCTTCATCTTAGTTACGTAACTTATTATTTGCCCTCTGATGAACGCTTTCATTGCGTCCCATAATATAAACTTATCCTTCACTGATTCCATATTTATTTCAAAATACATTTTAATTTGTCTTTCTATGAATTCTCTAAACTCCTGTCTTTTAAGTAGCATGGGGTTTAATCTCCATCTATACATTTTTGGAGGGATGTCCTCTAACTCTATTGTCAATATCAAGGGTGAATGGTCCGATAATATTCTAGCTTTATATTCTGTTTTCCTAACTCTATCTTGTATACAAGCTGATAACAGGAATAAATCTATTCTTGAATATGTTTTATGTCTATCCGAATAATATGAATGTTCCTTTTCCTTTGGGTGTTGTTTCCTCCATATATCCAAAAGTTGCATTTCTTGCATCGATGTCATTATAAATTTGGTTACTTTATTCTTTCTGTTAATTTTTTTCCCGGTTTTATCTATGTTTGAATCCAAATTGAGATTGAAATCCCCTTGCGTATCTGCTATCTCAAAAAAATATCCTGCATAAATTTTTGATCTTCTTCATTAGGCAAATATATATTAAGTAAATTCAAAAACTCCGAATATATCTGACATTTTATCATTACATATCTTCCTGCTGGATCTATTATTTCCTCTTCTATTTTAATTGGTACATTTTTACTGATTAATATAGCCACTCCTCTAGCTTTTGAGTTACATGACGCTGCCGTTACATGTCCTATCCAATCTCTCTTTAATTTCTTGTGCTCCACTTCAGTTAAGTGTGTTTCTTGCACAAATGCAATATCAATTTTTTTCTTTTTTCAGTAAATTTAGCAGTTTCTACCTTTTGATTTGGTTATGCATTCCATTAATATTTATAGTCATATAGTTTAATGTAGCCATTTTATACTTTGTTTATCTTTCCCTTCCGTTTCCTCATCATCACATTTCCTTCTCATCCATTTCTGCTTTCTTTCTTTGAACAGTTTATAAGACAACATTTTTAACACATCAAACATTCCCCTTATTCTCCTACCTAATATTTCTTTAACCCCATTGTCCCCTTCCCTTCCTGAGTTGCCCATTATCCCTTGTCGGGCACCACATCTCCCCTCTCCATTTGGATTTGCAAATTCACTCGCAAGCGTCAACTGATTTTGCAGTGACCGTAATTTCTCCCTACCCAGCCCCCCCAGAAAATATTTCAATTTTTATATACAACAAAGGTCACTCTCTAAATTTCCTCTTTACTCCTCTCTTCCCCTTTTTTTCCCTCATTAATTCTTCTCTATACACTATATATTTTATTTTAAATGCACATACACTTATGTAATATATGTATTATATATGTACATAGTCCTATACACACGTCTTTTTAGTTCGCAGTCTTTTGTACTCTCGTTACACGTCATCATCTCTCAGTCTATTTTGTAATTGTTCTGCAAATTTTCGTGCTTCCTCTGGATCCGAGAATAGTCTGTTTTGCTGTCCTGGAATAAATATTTTCAATACTGCTGGATGCTTTAGTATAAATTTATACCCTTTCTTCCATAAAATCGCCTTTGCTGTATTGAACTCCTTTCTCTTCTTCAGGAGTTCAAAACTTATATCTGGATAAATAAAATTTTTTTGCCCTTTGTACTCCAGTGGCTTGTTGTCCTCTCTTACTTTCTCCATTGTTTTCTCCAGTACCTTTTCTCTTGTAGTATATCTTAGGAATTTTACTAAAATGGATCTTGGCTTTTGTTGTGGTTATGGTTTAAAGGCTAATGCTCTATGTGCCCTTTCTATTTCCATTTCTTGGGGTAGTTCTGGACATCCTAAGATCCTGGGGATCCAATCTTTTATAAACTCTCTCATATTCTTGCCTTCTTCATCTTCCTTAAGGCCCACTATC
Organism: Narcine bancroftii; assembly: GCF_036971445.1. Lineage (NCBI taxonomy): Eukaryota > Metazoa > Chordata > Chondrichthyes > Torpediniformes > Narcinidae > Narcine > Narcine bancroftii. The sequence goes on from NC_091479.1 coordinate 47,075,863, forward strand.
TTTATATTATTTCTTCTGTTATAATTTTCCATTATATCTATTTTCTGAGCTAACAGTTCTTGTGTCTCTTTAACTTTTTTATTAGATTCCTCTAATTTCTTTTTTAAGTCCTCTACCTCCATTTCTACTGCTGCTTCTCGTTCTTCCATCTTGTCCATTCTTTTTCCTATTTCTGATATGGTCATATCTATTTTATTCACTTTCTCTTCTGTACTGTTTATTCTTCTTCTTAAATTACTAAATTCTTGTGTTTGCCATTCTTTAAATGAATCCATGTATTCTTTAATAAGAGAAAATATATACATTGTCATTGCCTTTCCCTTCTTCTTCCATTTCACTGTGCTCTTCCTCTTCTTCTTCCTCTGGGTTGGCCATCTGTTGTTTCTTTGTTTTCTTTTTCTTCTCTTCTTTCTTGTTTTCGTTGTCTTCTATGTTCTCCTCTTGCTGCTGCTGTTCTGTAGCTGTCATTGCCGGCTGTGGAGAACGACTCCCCTTTCCTGCCATTTTTCTCTAATAGATAAATGGCGGGACACATTTATGGGCTTTTTGCCCCATTGGTGATGGTAAAAACACCATTCTCACTGCCTGTCTGTGCATTCATCCTTCTTTAACTGAACTGCAGATATAGGAGGCTTGTAGGACACAGGAGATGGATCTACTGATCAAAGCAGCTGTTTGTGAGCAGGCACTTGCGTTGGAGAATGATCGAGCCTGTCAGCCTCCCACGCTACATCATGGGGATGGCAGAAATCCATGTTAACGATTGGTATTGCGACACGACCCGGGAGTTTGGACAGGAATAGAGTCTCAAAAAGTAAACAATAAGAATGGCCATCTGCTAATGCGAGCATCTCATTCATTAGATCAGATGGATCCCTGTCACCCAGGCCCTCCATATTTAAAAGCTCATGTCTAGTCAATTCCAGGAGAAATAGGCAGAACCTGGTTTAACTGCAGCCGTGGTGGCAGCAGCTGCAGTCGTTGTGTCCATGATCACTGGAGATTCAAGCTTTGGCTGAATCTTGCATTCGGGGGGTCACCATTTCTGGCGGCAACTTCAGTACAGCTACTAAAGTCATATACATACCCACGTTAGTCAACACAAGACTGCTTTATTCAAACTTTACAGACTTCTTTTATATACCGCATTACTTGTCAGGGAAGATATTACAGCGGTGCTCAGGCAAGAGACTGGAGGTCTCATCGAGGGAGGCAGTGTGGGCAAAACTAAAAAATAAGAAGGGTTAAGTTACTATTATAGGGGTACATTATAGTCTGGCAAATGGGAAGGGAGAACTAGAAGAGCAAATGTGCAAGGAATTAGCTGACATCTGCAGTAGGAATAGGGTGGTGTTGGTTGGGGATTTCAATTTTCCTAACATTGATTGGGAAACACAGTCAGTGAGAGGGCAGGATGGCTTAGAGTTTGTACAATGTGTTCAGGACTGCTTTTTGCAGCAGTATGTGGAGATACCCACTACAGGGGGGGGGCAATGTTCGATCTGTGGTTGAGGAATGAAATGGGATGGTTAACTGGGTAAGCAAATATGCAGATGATATGAAAATAGGGGGAGTGGTGGATGGTGAGGAAGGTTTTCTTTGATTACAGGATTTGGTTTGTTTGCAAAAGTGGACTGAAAGATGGCAGAAGGAATTTAATGTCGACAAGTGTGAGGTGCTGCATTCCAGAAAAAATAACCAAAATAAGACATATGCAGTTAAGGGGAGGGCATCGAGGAATGCAGAGGAACAGAGGGATCGTGGAGTTACGGTACAGAGTTCCTTGAAGGTGGATTGCCAGGTAGACAGGGTGGTTATGGCAAACTGGCCTTCATATATCATAGCATAAAGTACAGCTGGAAAATGATGCTGCGACTGTTGAAGGCATTGGTGAGGTCAGGTTTGGAATATTGTGTTCAGTTCTGGTCTCATTTGTCAAAGGAAGGATAGAGATAGGTGGAGAGAGTGCAGAGAAGATTTACAAAAATGTTTCTTGGCTTCCAGCATCTAGAATCCAGAGAAAGATAAAGGAGGGCTCATCAAGGGAAGCAGTGTGGTTAAAATGAAAACATAAGGATGAGGGTACTATTATTGGGGTATATGAAAGGCTGCCAAATGAGACATGGTGAGACATCATTAAGAGTTTGCTATCAATCCATGGAACCACCAGGTTTAAATTAAGCCCTGTGAATGTCCTGCACCTACCTGCAGGAGACACCACAGATCAACGTGCCGTTCCTCAGCATGCAACACCGTGCACGTGTGGTCCATTAAATGGATGAGTGCCCAGTGGGCTGTTTTATGGTATTGCGTGACATCGGAGAACTGCGTCACTGACGGTTCACAACGTGGGCTGTGTGCCCGCTTGGCCCTCTACATATATTTATTGAGATTATTCATTTGGTCATTACATGCTGCAAATTGTGTGCTTTTGTACAGGCACCATGGTAGTTTTGTCGGGTTGTAGATGTACGACCCAGTGCATCACTCCATGGATTCACAGAACATTACAGCACCGATACAGGCCCTTCAGCTTTTCTAGTCTGTGCCAAACTCTTATTCTGCCTTGTCCCACTGACCAGCATCCAGTCCATCACCCTCCATCTCCCTCGTATCCCTGAACTTGTCCAAACTCTTCAATGCTAACATTGAGCTCACATTTCCTCATGCAGCTGGCAGCTTGTTCCACTCTCCCACCACCTTGTGTGGAGAAGCTCCCCCTCATGTTTCCACTAAACTTTTCCCCTTTCATCCTTGGTCCATGTATTAAGGACTTCTCCAAGAGGCAGAGTCTCAAGAAAACAACCTCTATCCTCAAGGACCCTCACCACCCAGACCAGGCCTTCTTCACACTGTGATCACCAGGAAAACAGGTCCAGGAGCATGAATACGAAAACCCAATGGTACAAACACAGCTTCTCCCCCTCTGCCATCAGATTTTTGAATGGACAAGGAACCACAGTCACTCCCTCACTTACACTTCATTTTGCACAATTGGATTTCTTTTTTAAAAATTTAATTTAGAACAATATTTGCACCTGTATTGTTGCCACAAAATGACAAATTTTCTGACACGTTCATCACAATAATTTTTTTATTCTGAACACTGTGCGTACATCAGAAAACAATCATAGCTCAAAAACAATTTCAAAAGATGAATTAACTATTCCCATGCACCCTCCCCTTTTATGTCTATTTTTCTCAATCCACTCCATGATCGAGACATCTCCACTTAAACCCAACCCACATTTCTTCTCCCATTCAAAGCACTCAGTAATACACCAAGGCAATAAAATAAAAACTCAATGCTGGAAATACTCAGCAGGTCATCTACTGGAAAAATAATCGGAGTTAAAACCTTCAGGTCGATAACCTTTCACTGGGATTCAGAAAGATGATCAAACAAACCTGATTCTCTTTGCTGAGAAAAAGAAGAGGAGAAATAACAAAATGAACACGTGGGATCAAATGCCCGAGCAGCAGAAATGGCAGTGGTGCTGGATGAGTGGAGTCCACTCATTGATCAACACATCTGTCAGGATGGAGGGGTAAAGGATAAACAAGACGAACATGATGTCGTCACTGTGAGGTACAATACAACAGCTGCAGAGAATCTGAAATGAAGGAATGGTGAAAATACTTGTTTTTGGATCAATGTGACAAAATTTGACCTGACAAAAGAAAACAAAATTGTTTTGCTCTGTCAGAATTCTCTAGATCAAGGGGCACAATAAAATAGTTCAGAAGCCAACATTACGAAATTGAACAGTGAAGTTAAAGAAATTGGCAGCAAGAGATAAAACACAGTTACATAATTCCATGAAAGTGGTGTCACAGGAAGACAGGGTTCTAAAGACAGCTTTTGTCACCTTGGCCTTCATTAATTAACATATTGAAAATAAGAGTTGGGAAGTTATGGTGAGGTTGTATAAGATGTTGGTGAGCCCACATTTGGAGTATTGTGTGCAGTTCTGCTCACCTAGCTACAGGAAGAGTATTAGTAAGATTGAAAAAGTGCAGAGAACATTCACGAAGACACTGCCAGGTCTTCAGGAGTTGAGCTACAGGGAAAGGTTGAACAGGTTGGGACTTTATTCCTTGGAGTATTGAAAAATGAGTATGAGATTGCTTAAAGTGGCATATGAATGGGAAAAAAGGCTGAGAAAGACTGCAGTCGACCCAATTGTGAAGGAAAATTTTCCCTGAGAAAAATTGTCATTGGCCCATTTCCTCTGGAGTTATGAAACCACGCACAGAACAAGTCAATGAGGTACCCTTAAAACAGTGGTTTTCAAACTTTTTCTTTCCACTCACCTCCCACTTTAAGTAATCCCTTACTAACAGAGCACTTCTGGCATAAGGATTAAGTAGAATATGATCCGGGGGGTGGGGGTGGGGGTGGGGTGGAGGAGGAGTTTGAAAATCACTGCTCTAGATGAAAAGGTTTCTCCATCTCCATTTTAAGCAGACATCCTTTTATTCTGAGGTTGTGCCCACTGGTCCTAAACTCTCCCACTACTGGCAAAATACTCTCTATCCAGCCCTTTCACTATTCAGCAGATTTCAATGAGGTCCAGCCTCATCTTTCTAAACTCAGGCGAGTACAGGCCCAGAACCATCAAATGCTCCTCAAACATTTTTCTGCTCATCCCCAGGATCATTCTTGTAAACCACCTCTGGGCCATCACATCCTCTCTTAGAAATGGGGCCTAAAATTGCTCACAACACTTACAAGATCAGGACAACCAGAAGGTGGTCACGTGAGGGGAAGCCAGCTGCAGGACTGCCTCGAGTCCCTGGATTGGATCGTGTTCAAGAACTCAGCTGAGGAACTGAATCACTGTACCAGGACCATACCGAACTTTATCAAAACGACTGTGGACGAGGGTGTCACCACCAAATTGTTCAGGGAGTTTTCTCAACCAGAGATCCTGGATGAACAACAATATCCAGAAATTGCTGAGAGTCAAATCACAGTTTGGAGATACAGATACACAAGGAGCCAATACGAACCATGGAAAGCCATCTTGCAGGTGGTGGAGATTCACACGAGAATGGAAACAACAAAGGATACCCATCAGCTGTGACAGGGGCCTAAATGACATAAAGTGCTGAATAAACAAATCTGGTGCAGTGGGAGGCGGCAAAGCCTCACTCCACATGAACTCAATGCCTTCTACACCTGATATGACCACTAGTACAGGGAAGAACCACTGCACACCCCACCCCCCCTACATCTCTTGATGATCCGCTGCTATCAGTAACCAAAGATGACAACATCGGCTGCCTTCAGGACAGTGAATCAAAGGAAAGGATCAAGCCTGGATGGAGAACCCAGCAGAGGATTGATAACCTGTGTTGAACAACTGGCCATGGATATCTTCAACATCTCACTCTGACAGGGAGTGGCACCCACCTGTTTCAAACAGGCATCAAACATACCAGTTCCAAAGAGTGGGGTAACCTGCCTAAATGATGATTAACGAGTGACACTCACATCCAGTGATGAGGTGGATTAGGGGCTGGTGTTGTAGTACATCAGCTCCTGTCCGAGGGGCGACATGGATCGATTCCAATTTACCAGACCTACGGTAGATGCCATCTTCACTGGCTCTGCCAAAACCCTGAAACACCCAGACGACAAAGGTGCATCCATCAGAATGCTCTTTATTGACTAGAGTCTGGCATTCCATACCATCCTCCCATCAAAGCTGATGAGCAAACTCCAAAGTCCTGGGACTCCATAACATACTGTGCAATTGGATCCAGAATTTCTTCACCTCCAGACCCCAATTAGTGTGGATTGGCAAGAACCACTCTTCCAAAATCTCCATTGGCTCCCAAACACCAGAGGGTTGCCTATTTCACCCCTGCTCGACTCGCTTTACATCTACAGCTGCATGGCTTGGTATGACGACACCATCTACAAATTCACTGACGATAGCACAGTCATGAGCTGCATGAGGAGGGCAACGAGTCAGCATTCAGGAGGGAGATTGAAAGCAGGGTTCAATCATGGACCAACAACAACCTCGCACTCAATGCCACCAAAACCAAGGAGCTGTAGGAAGTAAAAGAGATGGACATTGCCTGAACTGGAATGGTTTTGGTTTTGATACACACACACACACACACACACACACACACACACACACACACACACACACACACACACACACACACACACACACACACACACACACATATATTTGTGCAGAGTGGAGTTAGAGTGAAGTAAAAAGTGTTGTTATTAATCTTTACCAATGAAAATTATTGTTTGAAGATGCCATTGTCCTGTGAATTATCATGGACCATTTTGTGCGAATATTAATCTTTACAGTTACAATAGTCTATATATATTATCAAGTTATTTTGTGGGTTGGATTCAGGGTCACACACACAATTCTTTGAGATGCCAGAAGGCAAGCCATGTACGGAGATGAAACGTCTGCTCATTCAGCATCTGAAACCGAAAGAGGAAAACCTTCATGATGGTCCTTGAGATAGTGGAGTGTTTGCTTTATTAAAAACGGAAGAATTTGTGTCGTCAGGAAAGACTGGTGATCAAATCGAGAGACCATCTGTTGATTATCTGTGTTCTTAAAATTGAAACTAAGTCAATAGAGTGCTGAGAGATGGTAGCTGTTCGAATAAGCGAGTTCTTGATTCAAGTACCTGCACAGACAGGCTGGAGTCCATTGGCTCATGATTCATACTTTTGAAGAGGCTTAACGGACTTTAAAGGCAGAAATGATGGCACGTGTCATGGGATAAGCCATTCTGGAGAAACATTACAAATGAGAGGCAGAAGTTGTTGTCCATGCTGTGGGGAAGAGAGGATTGAAGATACAGTCGTCAGAGAAGGTACAGTTACATCGTCTTATCCTTTTGCCTGCAGTAACAAGTGGATTTTAAGGAGGAAGACCATTTCTAACCGTCTCTTTGAGATCAAGAGAGCAGCCTCATTGTGACCATGGAAATGGCCACTTTTGATGAATAAAGCCAAAGTAATCTTGCATTTGCAAAATAACCATTTTTAAATGGTGACTTAGTTCAGCCCTTGACTGGGTTGATGAAATCTTGGTGGAAGAAAATGGCCACTCCACTGTCTCTTTGAAAAGAGAACAGATTCATCATGTGGAACAGATTCTGAAACCTCCCTGCAAGAGAGGAAAATAAACTCTCGCAGAGTAAGTTTCAGAGCAATGATTCTTCATCCAAGAAATTCAGACGAGTTTGAAAGAGGACAGATGACGAGGTTTTGAAATCCTTCAGTTGCTTTTCCCACAATTTAAATAAATCGACAGGGTGTCCAATGACTTAAGTCCAGATACAACCCTTCACCAATTGAGCTCTTCCAGCTCCGTTGGGTTCAACCAGCGAAAGATGAGGGGGTAAAGCTACAGGGTTAGAGAGAGTCAGCAGGTCAAACAGACATAGAGCAAAGAGAAAGAGACATCAAACACATTGTGGGTTTGTCCCTTCATCAAGGAAAGATGAGGAAGAGAAGGTCAGAAATGGGACCATTACATTGTGGGGGTGGAGGGCAGGAGGAAGCCACCACACAGAGAGGGGACTTGGGCACCTGGGGCAAACAGAGGGGTTCCCTCCCCCTGCCCTTCTTCCTCTGCCCATCCTCCCCTGCCCGTCCTCCCCTGCCCGTCCCCCGCTGCCCGTCCCCCCTGCCCTTCCCCCTGCCCTTCCCCCTGCCCTCCTCCACCTGCCTTCCTCCCCCGCCCTCCTCCCCGCCCTCCTCCCCCTGACCTCCTCCCCCTGCCCTCCTCCCACTGCCCTCCTCCCCCTGCCCTTCTTCCCCTCCACTCCTTTCCCCTCCCCTCACCCTCCTTGCCCAGCCTCCTCCTCGCCCTCCAACTCCCCCTTCACCCTCCCCTGGCCCCGTCCCTCCCCTCCTTGACTTGCCCCGCCCCCTCCGGGCTCCCGCCCCTCCCATCCCCCTCCCTCTCCCTCATCCCCCTCCCCTCCCCCTGCACCGACTCCTCGGCTCCACCCAAACACCGCGCCGATACCGGCCACTCCCGGGTGGGGCCCGGTGGATTGCGGGTCGCCCGCTTTCCCTGGACCGGGCGGCTGAGGAATGTCCCGGCGCTGCCGCCAACTTCTTCCCTTTAGGCACATGGCGACGGACCCCGAGCAGACGACGCCGCCACCAACGTCCCGCCTCCTCACAGCAAGAGCCAATCAGCCCGCGAATCCGCCCATCAATCCAACCCGAATTCAGCATCCAATCGAATAACGGCCTCACCGAATCAACCCATTGGCTCGCGCAACTGAAGCAACCAATCAGAGAGCGAGTGAACACACAGGTGAACCCAATCAGCATCGCAAGACAGAAAACAGAGGCAGTGGAATGAGTAGGAGACCCTCCGGCCCTTCCACTTTTAACTACCCCAACAACTCAATCAAATCCTTGGGAAACACAGGATCAATTTGTCTTGGCTCCAGGATTCCTCTGATCTCAAGAAATACATTGTACCCCAACTGCAAGGGAGACTATTTATTATCAAACTTTCCTTTATATTTATTACTGCTTCCAATTTAATGGAGGACACAAGTGGTTGTGTCAGCCAGCTGGACCACCTCGGGGAACCTCATGGAGCAGGCAATCATGGTGAGAAGGTAACTCGTCCCGCGGGAGGCCGGTAGTGACCCTACAATGTCATTGTAGATGTAGCTGAACCTATGTGGTGCTGGCTCGAATGTCTGGCATGGTGCCTTCACGTATGTCTGCATTTTGGTCATCTGGCAGAGTGTGCAGGCCTTGGCCCACTGACAACCTGTTTCTGGAGGCTCAGCAAGACCAACCGATTGACCACCATTTTGACAGTACTGATGGCCGGGTGCGTCAGGTTGTGCACCTCATCATAAAACTGCCATCTCCATGCTGTCGGCACGATGAGGTGGGGTTTGCCATTGGAATGTCGCAGAGGAGCGTCTACTTACCAGGGTCGATGTTAACATCCTCCAGCCTGAGCCTGGACACTGCTGTCTTGCTTGCAAGGATCTCAGGGTCATCCTGCTGTCCCCTGCCGAGGGCTAAGTAGTCCATTCACTGGGACAGGGCCTGGATAGACTTGATTGCGGGGATGGGGCAGTGCGTCACCCACGATGTGTTGAATGTCTGTAGTGAACTCAGACTCATAGGAGAGGAGTCGCTGCTGCTTGGCCGACCACAGGTCCAACACTTTATGGAAGGCAAAAGTTAATGGCTTCTGGTCCATGAAGACACTGAATTGTCTACCTTCCAAAAATACCTTAAGTGCCTGACTGCCAGGTACAGCACCAATTGCTCTCAGTCAAAGACGCTGTATTTGAGTTCAGGTGGCCAGAGGTGTCTGCTAAAGAAGGACAGGGGCTGCCATTCCCCTTCGATGAATTGCTCCAGTGCACCCACTACTGCTGTGCTGGAAGCATCTACTGTGAGAGTGGTGGGTGTCTCTGGCCTGGCGTGTACCACAAGGGTTGTGTTGGCCAGTGCGTCCTTGGCCTTCTGGAACGCCTCCAAATCCTCATTGTCCCAGGTAATGTCTTTACCTTTCTCCGCATGATGTGGGCCACGGGTTGCGTGGCAAGATGGCGTAAGGATCAGACGTGCCTTCCAGTTCTCTCCTGACTCTATCTTAATGTTTTGTCTAGAAATGCCCGTTAAAATTCTTTAAAAGTATAGATAACTTCAGTGCTGTTAAATTAACTTATGATGGTACAATTGGTGGAAAAGAGCAAAAAAAAAGACAACAGATTATCAAAAAACTACATTTTCCAAAAGTTCAAGTTTTGGAGCCTACCTACAGGAAAGACATCGAGACTCAGCCTGAAATGGATCCCAGGAGAAAGGTACAGCTTTCGGATGTAGAGTTCAATATTACATCGGTAGAGCCCACTAAAGAGGGCGCCAAACAGCCTTTAGAACAAAGAGTTACTCAGGTTCGCACATGTGCAGTAGCATCTGATGGCAATGTTATGAATGAACCACTTGTAGTAACATCAGTTGAAGTACCGGCTGGGGAAAGGCATTTGTCAACTGTAGCGGTGGCACTGCAAACTGCACCTATTGAGATAAAAGAACCTATACAACTTGATGGACTGGGGAAAACCCTGGCCAGCGTCCTCCAGTCATTGCTGGAGAGGCTGTGGCTGGGGGTTCCACACGCAGCTATACTACAAGGAAGGCAACCAGAATGAAGGAAGCAACAGAAGACCCTTTGGTTATTCAGAAGAAGCAGGAATCTGTTGAGCCAGAATCTCTTCCAATTGAAAAGATTCTTGTGAATCTTGAATCTAAATTATCTTATACAATGCAGGGATTATCCAAGATTATGACTGAACTTGGTACTAGGTTTAATACTTTGTGGTGAAAATACATTCTCAACAGATGGCTGAGTTTGGAGCTTTTAAGCTTGAATTGAGAGATAATTTTAATTCGTGTGAAGAAGATATAGACGAAATACGAGATCATGTTTTAGATGTGACCAAAATGGTCAAAGACTTACAAACTCAAAATAAAGATTTGGTGAAAAAGATTGATTATTTGGAAAACCAATCCAGACGGAACAATATAAAGATTATTGGTTTGCCGGAAGGTATGGAGGGACCAGACCCAAGAAAATTTATTACTGAATGGATTCCGCAGGTGCTGGGTCAAGAACATTTCCCGGAAGGTATAATACTGGAACGTGCTCACAGAGCCTTGCGTAGAAGACCTATTTCAGGTCAAAGTCAAGACCTGTTTTGGTTCGTTGCTTGAATTATTACGACAGAGAAATAATTTTACGAGTGGCTATTAGAAATGCACAACAGAGAAACTCACCCTTGATGATTCAAAATAATCGAGCTTTCTTCTATGCGGATTTGAGTCAAGAGGTTATGTTCCAATGACGGGAATTCAATTCTGCTAAAGAGTTGTTGTGGAAGAAAGGTTATAAGGCAACCTTTAGATATCCAGCTGTTTTGAAGGTTTTTCAAGATGGTTGCCAACCAAAGTTCTTTGATTCTCCAAAGGAAGCTATAGCATTTGCTCAAGAGCTGCCAATTACTCGGTTTCAACGGAGACGTAGTCCGCCGCGAACTCTAAGTAGACAAGAGATGGAAGAAAAGAGCCGTGCTCCAAGAAGGAATGGTTGTAATGGTGACTCGGCAGTTGGAGCTGATTAAAAGAAGAGTTGTCCTTTTTTTTATAATGTTTTTTTTTAAAAAAGGAATATTAAATAATGATGATGTTAGTTTAAGATGAAGTGAGAGTTGGGGGAGAGAACTGGATGGGCACTATTTCCTGAAAGTCATCTGCTTCGTGTGAGTTATCTCACACCCATTTTTTTTGGGAGTTACCGCATTGCGTGGTTTAGACGGGAGGGGGTATTTTTAACCTCCTACCTGTTTTTTTTTTCCTTTTTTGTATTATTAGATTAAAGAGTTAAGGGTTTTCTTTTGTGTTTATAAAAAAAAGCATAAGAAAGTATTTGATTGTTTAAAAAACTAAAAATTCATGTGGTTTTTTTTGTAAAGTTTATTCAGTAGATAAGGAATATTTGAAATTTAAATGTGAATGGGATAGATAAGTTTTTTAAAAATATTTTTTCTTTAACTTTAAGGTGAAAGGAGTGGTAATTCTGGTGTATATTATTTTGCTATTTTAGTTATTTCAGTTATAGAACGAAGGGAATAATGGTGAAAGTTATAAAATGAGGCTTGAATTTTGTTTGTGGCTTATGCTCTATTTGTTGAAGATATAGATTTCGTTGTAGATGTATTTTTATTATTTGGATATCTGAATTTTAACATAATGATTGGGGATATTTAAATGTGGTATTGGAGCTTTTATTGGGTAATTATTCAAGGTTATCTTTGTGAGGTTTTTCAGTTGGTTGTTTTTCCAGACTCTTTTGTGTAGTCTTCCAAAGGCGCTATTTGCCTTGGCGAGTCTGTTGTCTATCTCATTGTCGATCTTTGCATCTGATGAAATGGTGCAGCCGAGATAGGTAAACTGGTTGACCGTTTTGAGTTTTGTGTGCCCGATGGAGATGTGGGGGGGCTGGTAGTCATGGTGGGGAGCTGGCTGATGGAGGAACTCAGTTTTCTTCAGGCTGACTTCCAGGCCAAACATTTTGGCAGTTTCCGCAAAGCAGGACGTCAAGCGCTGAAGAGCTGGCTCTGAATGGGCAACTAAAGCGGCATCATCTGCAAAGAGTAGTTCACGGACAAGTTTCTCTTGTGTCTTGGTGTGAGCTTGCAGGCGCCTCAGATTGAAGAGACTGCCATCCGTGCGGTACCGGATGTAAACAGCGTCTTCATTGTTGGGGTATACAGAGCCGTTGTCATACCCACACTCCTGTTCGGCTCCGAATCATGGGTCCTCTACCGGCACCACCTACGGCTCCTAGAACGCTTCCACCAGCGTTGTCTCCGCTCCATCCTCAACATCCATTGGAGCGCTCACACCCCTAACGTCGAGGTACTCGAGATGGCAGAGGTCGACAGCATCGAGTCCACGCTGCTGAAGATCCAGCTGCGCTGGATGGGTCACGTCTCCAGAATGGAGGACCATCGCCTTCCCAAGATCGTATTATATGGCGAGCTCTCCACTGGCCACCGTGACAGAGGTGCACCAAAGAAAAGGTACAAGGACTGCCTAAAGAAATCTCTTGGTGCCTGCCACATTGACCACCGCCAGTGGGCTGATAACGCCTCAAACCGTGCATCTTGGCGCCTCACAGTTTGGCGGGCAGCAGCCTCCTTTGAAGAAGACCGCAGAGCCCACCTCACTGACAAAAGGCAAAGGAGGAAAAACCCAACACCCAACCCCAACCAACCAATTTTCCCTTGCAACCGCTGCAATCGTGTCTGCCTGTCCCGCATCGGACTGGTCAGCCACAAACGAGCCTGCAGCTGACGTGGACTTTTTACCCCCTCCATAAATCTTCGTCCGCGAAGCCAAGCCAAAGACGATTCAAGGTTAAAAGGGAAAAATGGTGGAAGAGTACCAAATTTGAATTGTACAATGTTTAATGAGGTTGGAATTTTGTTTTAAGATGGCAGTTTATGTGACTAATATGATGATAGATGTGAAGTTAGTTGATATTTGGTGAAGGTTTATCTCTATAGAGAAAGTTTTTTTTTTCATCTTTTTTTTCTCATGCTACAATTTTTTTTAAAGAATTGATTATTGTTTAAGAATTTTTGATAGACAATGTTACTAATTTTACTAATTTTTTATATTAAGTTTGAGTTAATTATATGTTTCATCTTAACTCTTAAATATATGCATTTAAGTTTGATTTAAATATGTTTTTTAAGTCTGATATCTTAGTATTAATTACTTTTCATTTTGTTAGTATTTTAATCGGTTATGTTTTTGTTTTTTTTTGTAAGTGGGTTTTTTTCTCACATATATTATTAACTTTATTAATTCTTCACTCTTTATTTTGGGGGGAAGGGGGGGTTGGACTAATTTGAGTTGGGTTATTAATGTGTAATAATTATTGGGGAGGGTATAGTTTATTTTGATTACTGATACTGTATTGAAATTTTATTATTTTGTTCTTAATTTTTTAAATGTAATTCTATATGTTATTCATGTTATAAAATCTTAAATAAAGTTTAAAAACAAAAAAATGATGTTGGCCACTACCGGTATGAATCGGTGATAAAAATTAATCGTACCAGCGAATTCTTGCAGCCCCTTCATTATGTGGGGTTTGAGGAAGCACTTAACAAACTCTACCTTTTCAAGCAGGGTTTAGTTCTGTGCCTGTTGATTTGACCCCCAAGGAAGTCGAACGTTTCCAACCTGAACTAGCACTTAGCAAGGTTTATATAGTAAGTCCAAATTCCCGCAGCCAGGCGCACAGTCACATTAGACGGTCTCTGTTTAGCTTCATTGCCACCACTTTGACATCTTGTGGTTACTGCCACCCTCTGCTGTTGGAGAATATCCTCCTTGGTCTCAGCCCCTCAATGTAACTAATGTTATATATAGAGAATTTAGGTTAAAATGGCTTAAGTTAAAATGTGATGATTAATCATAAAAAGGGAAGCCAGAACGGACAGGGAGCTTACTAGCAGCCAAGGACAAAAGGTTCAGCTGGATATGTTTTTTTAAACATATCTTTCCATGGTCATAGTGAGAGACATGCAGGAGACAAAAGATTGATAAGAAGGGTGAGAAACAGAATTTAGTGTATGTAGAGTTCGCAGCGTACGTAACGAACGTGATAATTAAAAATGCAGTTGTACTTAGAATGCTTTTGCAATACTAACCAGTTAAAACAGTATTAATAAGTAGGGGAAGGGCAAACAACAAGGGTATAAAAATCAATGCACTGTATGTATCGGGGCTTAACTGGTGAGAAGCCAGTTGAGTCCAACTCTGCAGACTTGTAAATAAAGCTTGTCGTGTCATCAGTTTTAAAGAGACTCATGTGTGAGAAGTTTTATTTCTGACAAATGGGGGCTCGTCCGGGATCTACACTCCAGCCGTGAGGGGAGGCGAGAAGAGGGACATCGGAGGTGGTGCACCCCGCTGAGTTCAGCGGCTCCTAGTCCCTTGCTCGTTGCTTCGGGCGGCTTGAGCGAGTGGTATCCGGACAAGGTGACACGACAAGACGGAGAGGAGAAGGGTGACGGTTCAATCCCCAAGAAGACACCGGTAAGTGACGACTTACGATTGTGGTGTGGGGATTGGGTAACAGGTGTAACGGGATACACCTGTTAGGATAAAAAAACCTAACGTAATAGATCAGGTATAGAGCTTTTGTCATGGCGTGAGGACCCTGTCGTGGGACTCTAGGATAGACCCCAGGGAAACCTCGGCGGTAACCGAAGGAGGGAGAGCACCTCCGACGAAGTGCCGGGAAGAGAGGGGTCGACCCCAGGGAAACCTCAGCGATAACTGAAGGAGGGACAGTACCTCCGACGAGGCGTCGGACCCCTAAAATGCCCCTAATGTTTTGGGCTTCATCACTACTCCTGGCAAGGCATTCTTGACACCCACAACGCTGGATAAAAGAAAATACCCCTGATATCTCCCCTAAATCTTCCTCCCTTTGCTTTAGACAGATGTCTTCTAGTGTTTGCTACTCCCATCTGGGTTTCAGGCAAACTGAAGGGCATCTTTCACCGAGTTTCTGGTCTTCCAGCAGTTCTGGATGTCTGTCTCTGGATGCTCTGCTCCGTGGACCACCCCGCAGTATCCCATCTGGTCCTAGAGTCTCTGTGTCAGCATTTTGCTGCTGACCACTGCCTGACAGCCTTGTGGTCAAAAGTGTTTGTCTATGAAACCGTTCCCAGGAAGGTAAAGGGGAAAAGTCCTGCTGACTGGAACATTGTGCAGCACCAGGGCCAGGCCAATCCTTCGCAACACCTGAGCCAGGTAGAACCACAGCACATAGCAGCATTTGGTGCCCTTGCACTTTGGTTGCAAGCACAGCCACACACAATTATGGCCATGCTGGTTACACCCTTGTCCCCATTGATTGACGATGTACACGGTCCTTCTCCAGACTCTATCCATTTTGGACCCCCACATGAATAGGAAATTTGTTTTGGGAATTGACAGGGTGGTGGTGTGGGGATGGGCCAAACCTGGTCTACGTGCAGCAGGACCGAAAGTTCCTTGCACATTGCACCTGATAATCACGTTTTACCCGAATGACAGAGATGGGCATCTCTGTGGTTCTCCCTGTCTCCTGGACCTGGGGGTCTTTGTACTGCTCCCCATCTCCTTAAGTTGGTGCTTTGTTCTCCACCACCCCCACAAGAAATCCAAGACCCCTGGATGGAGGGCAGAGGCGCAGAGAGATCAGTGAGAACACGGGTAGTTTCAACAGGGTGGGGTCCATCCAGGCGCCTGATAACAGGAGGAACCAAGTGGGAAGGAGGATGCAGGGCATTCAAAAGCAGGACATTGCGAGAGAGTGGATTCCTCGAACTCTTGAGGAGAGAAGGCGCTGGTCGATCCATCGTTTTAGGTGGGGCAGGGTATAGACATGGCAGCTGACTGGAATTGTCAGCGGGGTTACTGAGACCTGGGAAAGGAGGGGAAGGAGGGTGCAGTAGTGTTCTGAGAGTGCTGAGGGAGAGGCAACATGGGTGCCACCTCAAGGCAACGGTCCCCTGATTGTTTGCAGGGATGGGCTCTGTAAATAGACTCATAGTTATCCAGCACAGAGCATCTTTGTCCCCCTGCCATCAGGAAGGAGATATGGAGGAATAAAAGCAGAGCAGCCAGGGAGGGAAATAGCTTCTTCCCACAGGCCGTGCGATTGACAAGGCAACATGAGCTGGATGGGAGCTAAGAATGAAAAGGGTTAGAGGAATATGGACTGATTACAACAGCTCAGCTAGCAGGAGAGAGGGGCTGAAGGGCCTGTTTCTGTTGTGTCTATCTGGACCAGCCGTTTGAGTTCAAGCTTTAAAAAACCCAATCATTTTTAATTTTAATATTAACGGTACAGAATGAATCAAGAGACAAGATGTCTGTCCAGCAGCAAGCGTCGAAAGCACTTCCTGAAACGGAGGCTCTGAAACCACAGGGAGGTTCTGGACGGAAAGAGGCCCAGCTTCTTCTGGAAGGAGGAGAGGAGAGGCAGGGGAAATGCGGGGGAAGGGAAGGGGAGGAGAGGGGCTAGGGATGCCATCCACCGTTCACCTCCCCTTTCCTCTACCCCGTTCCCCTCCCCTTTCCACTGCCCGTTCCCCTCCCACATACCCTCCCCTTCCCTTCCCCAGTTCCCGTCCCCCGCTCGCCTCCCCCATTCCCCTCCCCCTTCCCTTCCTCCTACTCCTAACCCTAACCCCTAACAAAATCCTAAACCTAACCTTAACACTACCGATACCCGCTACCACCAATCCACGTCCCCTAACTCTACCCCCACCCTGTCCACTATCCCTAACTTTATCCCTACGCCTATGCCACCCCCTAACCCCAACCCTAATGCTACCCACCATACCCTAATCCCAAACCTCACTCCTCCTCTACCCCCCTGCTCCTACCCCCTTCCCCTATACCTAACACAAGCCCACTTCCCCGAACTATAAACCTAACAATAAACCAAGATATAGCCCTACCCGAACACTAACCCTAATGCTACCTCTACAATGCTCCTAACCCTAACCCTAACTCTACCCAACTTCGCCAACCCTAAACTAAACCCTACCCCTATCCCTTACAACCTACCCCCTTCCCCTAACCCTACCTCCTACCCCTTCCCCATACCCACACCCCCTACAACTACCCCCTTCCTCTAACCCTACCTCCTACCCCTTCCCCATACCCACACCCCTTACAACTATCCCCTACCTTATCCCTTACAACCTACCCCCTTCCCCTAAGCCTACCTCCTACACCTTCCCCATACCCGCACCCCCTTCCACTACCCCTACCCTATCCCTTACAACCTACCCACTTCCCCTAACCCTACCTCCTACCCCTTTCCCTTACCCGCACCCCCTACCACTACCCCCTACCCTACCCCTTACCACAATCCCTACCCTTACCCCCTTCCACTACCCCCTTTCTCCTACCCCCTTCCCCTCCCCCTCCTTCCCCTAGGTTAGGGGTAGGAAGGGGAAAGGGAAGTGGGAGGGGAAGGGGAGGAGGAGAAGGGGAGGGGAAGGGGGAGGGTTAGGGGAGGGGAAGGGGAGGGGAAGGGGGAGGGGAAGGGGAGGGGGTAAGGGGAAGGGAAGGGGAGAGGGGAAGGCGAAGGTGAAGGGTGGAGGGCTGGGGTTAGGGCATAGGTGTGAGGGCAGGGGAAGGGGAAGGT
This sequence comes from Narcine bancroftii, assembly GCF_036971445.1. Lineage (NCBI taxonomy): Eukaryota > Metazoa > Chordata > Chondrichthyes > Torpediniformes > Narcinidae > Narcine > Narcine bancroftii. The sequence continues at coordinate 47,093,637 of NC_091479.1, forward strand.
GAGCGGGAGGGGGTTGGGATGGAGGAGGGTTAGAGGAGAAGTGGGTGAAGGGACATGGAAAAGGCAGGGAATGGGGTTGGCAGGGCCAGAGGGAGAAGGAGGGGAGGGATTCAGGCCATCATGATGTTGTCTGCCCTCTGTTCAGCTGGGATGCGAGTTTCTTCTGGACTCGTGTCTTGTCTCTGAGATCGCTCCTTCTCCTGGGAAGAGAAATATAAGTGATAGAGATACTGACTCTGAGGCCTGATCACAATGACTTTGGAGAGTCCCAATTCTTCCCCCATCATCCCCCCTACCCCTGAACACTGGAGCCTTTCCCCTTCCTCTGCTTTACCTGAGGAAGTGTGTTTTGGCGAAAACCACGATCTCTCTCTGCAGAGCTCAGAGCAACGTATGTCCATCAGGCAACACCCGGGTTCTCCACGATATGGCAGCAAGATGTTAGACAATCATGGATGGATCAGTCGAGACCGTTCAGCTGATCCATCTGAACCTACCCCACAACAATGTTACCCTCCCCTCCCTCACACCAGTACCCTCCTTTTTTGGACCAGCCTCTGCTACTAACCCGGCAATGCATTCCAGCCACCCACTACATTCTGTGCGAATAAAATGTACCCCTCACGTCTTGCCTAAATTTCCCTCAGCTCACCTTATTTAGACGTCCTCTGGTATTCTCGCCCCAGGAATGCACACAATATTCCAAGTGTGGTCTGACGAGAATTTTATACATCTGCAACGATACCTCTTGGTTTTTGAACTCAATCCCCTGACTCCTGAAGGCCAGCACACAATACACCATCTTAAACTCCCTATCAATTTGCACAGCAACCTTGAGTGATTTATGGAGCAGGATCTAAATATTTCTCTGTCCTGCACACTGTTCATAATCCTGCCATTAACCAAGTGCTCTGCCCACACATTCTTGTAATCCGCATTCAATAAAGATATTGGTCTATATGAAGCTACTTTTAATGGGTTTCAAACCTTCTTTGGAATAACTGTTATTCGTGCCCTTGAAAATGACTCTGGAAATAAACCTGGACCAGTTGCTTATTTAAGTACATCTGATTTACTGGTTTGAACTCCATCTGTCACTTCTCTGCAAACTGGATGACCTATGACAACCTTCTACACTGTCTACAACATCTCTACCTCTGTGTCATCCCCTGACGTACCCACCCTTCCACTCCCATCATCATTCATAAAAATCACAAAGAGCAGGGGTCCCAGAGCAGATCCCTTTGGAGCGCCACGAGTCATTGTTCCATCTACTACTGCCCTCTGTTTTCTGCAGACAAGCCAATTCTGAATCCACACAGCCAAGGCTCCATGGATCCCATGCCTCCGGACATTCTGAATGAGGCCACCGTGGGGACCTTGTCAAGCACCTTACTAAAATCCTCGTGCAGCACATACAGACCTTGACCTTCTTCTATTTCCTTTGACACCTCCTCGAAATACTCAATTTGACTCGTGAAGCAGGACCTGCTCCTCACAAAACTATCCATGAGTTTGCCCAGCATGTTTGGGAATTGCCCTCGGCCCCAGCATCTGCAGACTTCCTGGCCAGTCCCTCCCTTACCCCTTCCCAGAGCTTCCGCATCCATTAGAACATCAAGCATTGCTGCCCAGTACAGGCCCTTTGGCCCATAAAGGCTGAACTGATCTTTGTAAATGTTCTCCACAACCTTTACCTGTACCACACCCATAGGAACATAGGAAGTGGGAACAGGAGTAGGACAAAAATGGCCTATCGAGCCTGCTCCGCCATTCAATACGATCATGGCTGATCTAATTTATGACCTAACTCGACCTACCCTGCCTTCTCGCCATATCCCCAAATTCCTCTATCATGTAAAAATTCTGTTCCCTTACATCCACATGCTCGTCTCAGAGACTTTTATATGTACCTATTCTACCAACCACTACCACTTTCTCCGATGACGCATTCAAAGTTCTCACAACTCTCTGCATAAAAAAAATCTCCCCTCACCTGAAGCGGATGCTCTCTGAGATTTGCACCTGACACTTTAGGAAAGGTTTCTGGCTGTTCATTCCATCTAAGCCCCCCACAATCTTATTGAGAATAAGTTATTAAGCTGTGGAAGGGGCAAGTTGGGAGAGGGAGGAGGAGAGAGAGCTGGTGAGGGAGGGATGAGAGCTGGTGGGGAGGGGACAAGGCCGTGTTGGGGAGAGGGATCAGGACCGCATTGAGGTGGTGAACGGGAAGACACGGTTGGATCTACCTGCCGAAATAAAGGAGCAATAAGAAGGCCATCTTGGGATCTACCAGCATCTTTTGGGGCTTGATGTCTCAATGGAAAACCCCCTGAGGATGGAAGTAGGCCATGCTCTGCTACAGCTGGTACATGAACATCTGGCAACACAACGATATAACATGACCCACTCTGCCTCCACACTGGCCGGGTCTGGATCCTGAGGGTAAGGGGAGGTGGGTGAAGGGCCCCTCCCTGTCAATCAACATCCATCCTCATCATCCTCTCCACCCCTCTCCCCTCACTACCCTTTCTCTCCTCACCAATACCCATTGAGACCCTCATGCACCCTTCATCGATATCCAGTCCCCAGCGAGACTCAGCCAGTAAACTCCTTCATATCCTCCAACCCCACCATCCAAGCTTGCCCCAGTGGACAACTTGACCACCCAGACCCACAACCACCTTGATGTAGATCATGGGAATGGGCTGCTTGGCCTTGTTGAAGTGCTGGGCCATGCAGTGAACTGTCTCGGGAACATAGTCCAGACGCAGATTCAAATAAACCTCCTCTTTCTCTTGGACACAATACAAACATGTCAGCTGGATTTACCCTCCAACACCCAGTGCCTCTCCCAACTGGAGTGCCAGCGCCTCCTGCTCTCTGTAGGCCTGATGCCCCCACTGCTCAACACAACATGGCATGAATCCAAGGGCTCAGCGAGCAGAGCGTCAACAGGCCGTAGTGGACCCGTCCACTGCCCCATCATTCGGCTTCTGGTGAGACTGCACAAAATGTGCAGCTCTGACCGCCCTCCCTCGTGAGGCAAGGATTCACCGGGAGAGAAAACCATTGACGTTTTGAGATGAGAAATGTTTGCAGCCGGGTGTTGGCTGGGGTCGAACATGTGGAGGCTGAGTTGTTGGGACGATTCAGAGCAGGCGTTGATTTGGAAGCGCACCAAAAGGTTCTGGGGAAGTGAGTTATGGGGGAAAATACATTCGTGAAATGAATTGGGGAAACAGACTGGAGGGGCTGAGTGGCCGAATTTGGCGACCTTGTCTTGTGGTCTTGGCTGCTGCTGTCTGGAGTTGAAATGGCAAGAGGTCATGAGTTAATGGGTGAGGAGCAGGGCAGCCAGCGTCAAGGAGTCGGCACTGGTCAGAGGGGCAGGATGGAGGCAACAGAGAGGCTGCAGCGAGACAGATCGATTGAAGGAATGGGGAAGGAAGCAGCAAATAATATGCATCAGAGTGGGGGTGGGGTGGGTGCAGGTGGATCTTACCTTGACTACAGAGGAGTAGAAGTTGAGAAGAGGGACGATGATGGTGTGATTCAACTTTCGCACGATCTGCAGTTTGCGGTTCTATGGCGAGAGAGGAACATCAGCAAGGCTGGGCGATGGGTCGGGGCCCTGAGGGGCGACTTGTCCAAGTTGAGGGGGGAGGCGGTGAGGAGATTCGTCAAGAGGTCAGAGGTGGGGAACTCCTAGGGAGGCCGAAGTGGGGGACTTTTCGAGAGTCAGTGGGAGGGACTTTTCGTGTCGCTGGAGTGGGGACTCGTCAGGGGGTTCAATGAAGTATCATTTCAGTTTTTATGATTGTTTTCCCAGCTTCTACTGAACAATTAATTTGCAGAAAATCTCTGATGTGTGTGTGTGTGTGTGTGTGTGTGTGTGTGTGTGTTTGTGTGTGTGTGTGGGGGGTGGGGGGTTGTGTGTGGGGAGGGGGGGTGCTGTTGTGGGTTTGTGTGACTTTCTCTGTTTCCAAACCCCATGGCTGCTTTCGTCTCTGTCAGATGCTCCTCTTTCCACCCACCCTTCAAAAATGTGTTTGGGGTGTTTGTCAATTGGGTGTAATTGTGTGAAACGGGCTCATGTGTCGCAAGGGCCTGTGAACGTGCTGTAGGCCCTAAAGTTAAATATCAGGGTGTTCCATTTCCACACAACTGCTCCTCCCCCTCACCTTGAATCTCTTGTCTTGCAAGATCTTCTTGATGGCAATCAGCTCTCCGGAGTCCACCAGCCTTGCCTGGTACACCACACCGAAAGATCCATTGTCGATGATTTTATCATCTGTGCAGGACACCACCTTGGGGACGTTGGGTCCATGACCCGGTGTGGCCACCTCTGTTGTGACCTTATTGCCATGTCCTCTGGGGCAGAAGCAGCAGCATTTACACACCCAGAGGGTACACAACAGGTCATTTATCCCAACCCAGCCTTGCTGTCCAAGTTAGTCTCTACCCCTCCCTCTAACTCCCTTCCAAGGGTCACCTAAATGTCAGAATTGATCCTCTGGTGGTTCGTTCCAGCCTCTCAGTAGAAATATTGCCACCCCAGGTCCCTCTTTGATCACTCTCCTCAGACTGAGGCCAGTTCCGCAGCCGATCATTCTGTCTACAACCCTCCCTCCTTGAGAGGATCGGGTCATCCTTGACCTTCAGCACGTCCCGGGGAGATGAACCACTCTGAACCCTACCACAGGTTTAGCAGAAGCCCTCCACATTCCCAGAAGCTTAGCAACACCGTGATCTTCCATGATGCAAGCGAGACCTCGTCGCCTGAGGGAGCAGGTGGTGCGGAGAGAGCCCCACTCTTCACCGCTCAACTCTGCTGGGTCCACCGCAGCAGAAACACTTTCTAGCACCTTGATCCAGGTCCACTGGGGAAAGAATCCTATCCCAGTTGGGGGGTTGTGGGGTTGAAGGGATCTTGTAACCACGGGGGTGGGGGTGCGGGTGGAGGAGCGGTCCTGTCTCTCAGTGGACAGATCCCATTCCAGGTGGAGAGGGAGCTCTGTCCCATTTCTGATGAAAGGTCTGCCTTCCATCCCCCTCGCAACTTCTCTTCTCCCTCAGACACCTCACACTCTCCCCTGCCCCGATTCCTCTACCACACTCTCATCCCCCACCCAACAACACCCCCATGGTTTCCCCAGTGCTTTTCGTCCCCTCGCACCCCATGCCCCAAGCTCAACCCTATGTCCCCTACCTCTGATCCAATCTCCCTTGACATTAGCCTGTGGTGCAACCCCGTTCCTTCATTCTCCCCTCCAATCCTACAGACCCCATCCCTGTATCCCCTCACATGCCATTGTTCTCCCCTCCCCAGTCCCCTCCAGCTGCCTCATAAAGTGCCCTGCACTCAGGATGGGGAGAGGGGATTAAATGCAGCCTCCATTCTCTCCGCCCACACTGGGTGAAGGATGGTGCCAGAGGAGGCTCTGTCCCTGTAGGGGAGCCTGTAACAGGCTCTTTATCTCACCCATGGGTGCAGGGTGCTTCCAAACTCAACCCTGTTGATCAGAGGGTCCCTGGGATGAGACAGCATCCTACTCCGACACGCGGGCTAGAATCCCCTTCCAGGAGAGGCATCTTTCTCGTGTTGCTGTGCCATGGCATGACTCAGCTATGGCTGCCCCATGCAGTGACATCATCACCCCCTCTGTGTCATCATCTCCCCCCTCTGTAACACCTCCCCTCTCTGTCACACCACTAGTGTAATGGGCAGGGACATCCAACCATTTAAATCCTCCTCAATTTCCCCAAGCAAGGGGAGAATAATTCAGCTGGTCTAAATTACTCGTTGTTATCTATTCTAACTCCTAGATATTTGATGCCATTTTGCCGCCACATTTGTTGACTATTTTCTTGACATTGGCTCTAATCCCTTTTCCTAAGTGACATGATTTTGCACATATCCCAAAAGAACTTATACCCAGAGATCTCCCCATAGTCCTCCAAGGTGGAGCACAACTTGGGCAATGAGTGTGTCGGGTCTGTCAGATATATCAGAACAACTTCTGCAAATAAATTGATTTCATGCTCTTCCTGGCCTGTTCTGAAACCTTTAATGCCTGAATCCTGGCAAATGGCCTCGGCTAATCGCTCCATGGCCAGTACAAACTCACTCACTGGGGGTGTGGGGGGTGGGGGAGTCAGACCTTCATTGGCATGCCTGTTGGCTAACTCTGTCCCTCTCATCTCGACATCAGTGGCTCAGGTTGGGGGAGTCTGTACTGCCTCCTGCAGTGCACAGCAGCACTGCTGGACCAGCTTTATCTCCTTATTTTCCTGGGCCCTCTCCAAATCTTTCCTTTCTATGATCTCACATTGGTTTCTAAGGAGAAACACTGGCAGCCAAAAGGCACCCTCTGATTCCCCTTAGATTTTGGGAACCCCAACTTCTTGAAGTGGGACAACACGTGGTGACCTATTTTCTCAAGATGTGGATCCAGGAGCTTGGACCAGTCTACCAGTTTGCGGTGGTCCGCCAGCATGCTTGCCAAGCTTCCTAACCCTGCACTCTCGTCAGTCCACCCACAGATCTTGTTCTCCCTGCCTGCACTCGATTTCCTGCACTGATTCGAAAGCATCTCCACTGCAGCTGTGTTCAGTCGGAACTCGAAGGACCCTGCTCACTGCACCAATTATTATGTGTGTGAAACTGAATCGAGGGTTCCCAAGGGTGGCGAATTTGAACACAGTTGTCTTTTATTGACACGTAGTGAAGTCGCACGAGGAATAAAAGATACACACAGACACAAACTCGCCGGATTAATCGATACACTTGCAACCAGTCGTGGATAGAAGACTTGACAATCAACTTGTCACATACAATACCTTGAACAGGTCATTCATTCACTCATTGATCTTGGATGCCTGTGGGTGGTAGGGGATATGCAGGTGGCCCCAAATACTTGGCATCACCACCCATTGCTGGTCGGACGTTATCCGATAGGGTATTCCACATATGGAGCACGCTTAAATGGTGCTTGGTCGGCCCGCTGGCAGGACATCCGAGTATGTGCTGACCATCGTGAGAACATATCACTTTTTATTTTGGCAGGGGAGAGGCCTGATATGGTCAATTTATCAGACTTGGCCGGCTCCCGAACCCCAGCGAATGTGGCCCTTGGTTTTAATTGCTGACAAATAGGGCATTTTGCCATCACAGTTCTTGCAACATCATGAGACCCCCAGATCCTCTGTCCATCATAGTGCCCCCATATGCCCACATTTATGATGCACCAATGCTGCCAAGGCTCCGGGGTCTCTCTCCTTGGGGAAAATAGTGGCAGAGCATATTTGAGCAGCTCAGTCCACAGTGGCATCGCGTCAGCTTCAGCGGTTTTCCTGGAGGAGTGTCCATCCACGTGGTGGACCCTGACTATTCTTTTGTTGTTCCACCTCTCAGAAGATCTGCCAGTGCTGTTGTCCTCAGAGCAGGCAGCCATGGATCTGCCTCCCTGTCTCCTGACGCCGACCCATCCACACTGACGTGTTGTTTGGCACAGCCCAGAAATCCTGTTGCACTGATCGGAAAAGAGGCTCCTGGGCCCGCCTGGTTGTCCCTTTTCAGATCAGTGCCACAGCTGCCAGCTTGGACAGTTGGCTCTCCCCTCCACCTCACCCTCTTGTGTCAGTACTTTATCTGTGGTGGGCTGGAGCGCTCCCACTTTACACCGTTGTTTTTCGCACCTCCACCAGCCGGAGCCGTCAGTAAACCAAGCTTTTTCCTGCTGTCCAGCATCGAGGGTGTTGAACGGTTTGCCCCAGGCCATGGTGCCAAGCTCTTCTCGGGGTCATTCAAGTGGGAGGCTGTCACTTTCGGACAGGACATGATCTGTTCTTGCAAGTGGCTCAGCCCTTCGGGCCCGGCCGCTGTGCGGTCTGCCATGTACCACTTCTTCGGTCCGCTGTGAGTGGCATCCGCAGATTTAACCCATCACATGTTGGGGAGGTGTGGCTGGAGTGTGACTGTCTCTGCAGCCATCTGGTTCTCTGTGGTGAGCAGGCGAGCATCTGACACTCAGATGGGGAGTCGCGGGAGGCAGCTTCCAGGAGGGAATTGAACAAGAAGCTGTGTGGGACTCGGCGACCTTGCCTCTTTTGCTTGACGCTCCACTAGGCCATTGTCTTCATGGCAGAGACAAGTCATTCAAAGTGTCTTCCAGTTTTGAGGGGTTGGGGATACTTGTGGTCAGTGGCAGTGGTGTTCAACAGCGTGTTTTGCCATTAAAAAAGCCATTTGTTGTTCAGGTCATCAATGAAGCGGAGAGTTTATTTTTCTGGGCAACATTGTACAGTAGATGGAGGGGCAGGGTGAGATGGGGAATATGTTGGCACCAGTAACCCAAAAGACCCACAAGCCTTTGTGCCTCAACTTGTTGGTGGGCACCGCAATGAGGATTTTGCTTTGAGCAACCATTGATATTTCTCTGCTGCCTGGATTCTCAGGAAAATGACTGTTGGACTAGGACCCTGGACCTTTTCCAGGTGGTGCCTCCCTGGTGCCAGTGTCTGGGGTGTTGCTGCTGGTGTACAAGACATCCTAAAGTGGGCCAGAGGTTGTGGTACATGGAGATACCAATGACATAGGGAGGAAGAGGGAAGTTCCTGAAAAGTGGGTCCAGGGCGTTTGGTGAGAGCTGAAAAGAAATAGCATGAAAGGAGTCATGTTGGGATGACTGTCTGGGCCATGCAACAGTGAGAGCAGGAACAGAATGAGGTGGAGGATGAAGGCGTGGCCTGAAGGTGCGGGTTAAGAGCTCCATGAGGGCATCCTATTTGCCTTTCTTGGGAGGCTGATGTCAGAAGTCGATGAGCCTTGCTGCCATGTCCTGATGAGCAAGAACATCGTGGAGGAGTAATGGATGTCATCAGCGGTGATCTCTTGGAGGTGGAACTGGTCCTTGGCCTGTTTGAACCCCACGTGTAGCTGCGACATCCAGAACATTGACAGCTTCAACCAAACCATCTGAAGAGCCGCCTGGACCGTGATCTTCATGTCCAACTGAAGGGCTGGGTCCTGCTGAGGTCACCACTGTAGCAGTCACTTCTGTTGAGGAGAGAAGTGGGAGAGGGTAGGATATTGGGGATGGGGGTGGGGGGTGGTTTCTTTATTCTTTCTTTTATAGATGCCACACATTAGATGAGCATTATTATTAATTGTGTGAATTTGTTGTGGTTTTAAGTTTATAAATATTTTTTTAAAATGATCGGCAGGACCACGAGTGGCAGATAGGATCATGGGTACTCTCTTCCTCCAACCCACCCACCCCAAATATCAATGGGATAAACCGGGTTCATTGTCAACGTCGTCGAGGATCCCTTCCACCTGCCCACAGCATTTGGCAGCTCTTCTCATCAGGAAAGAGGTCGAGGAATATCGGAGCCAGTAGCACCAGGCCCAGAAACAGATTCTTCCTGCGAGCAGTGAGAATGGAGAATGATGGATGACCGGCTCAGTCAAAGACTCCATGACTCTGCTATTGATTCAAGAGAATTTATTTCTTTTTTGGGAGGGACTGCACGTGTATCATTTGTCTCTCTGTGCGTAGGTCCGGTTGTGTGTTTGCAGAGGTTTCCACCATGAACACAGTTTCCTCAGGTTAAATTTGAACGGGTACAGAGGAGCTTTCCTGGATTGGAGAATGTATCTCATGAAACAAAGGTGACTGAGTTCGGGCTTTTCTCTTTTTCACCCCAAAATTAACTTTATTCTAAAATTATTGACCAAGAGGACAACTGTTCCATGTCTTTTCTCATCCTCGTGTTGCATGCCTATATTCCCTTCACTGCTCATGTTCTCTGTTTAACATCATCCCACCACTTTGACACCTTGTGGTTACTCACTGCACTCTGTGGTTGAAGGGGTTCCCCTTAGTCTCCGCCCCTCAAGACACGGGGGATGAGAGTCCTTCCCCACAGCGCCCTCGTGTTGGCTGCGCCAAGCCTCAGTGCATCTCTCAGCAACCTGGAATAGGCCGGTGGGCAGCGTTCCCTCACCCACATCTCCATGTGCTAAAAGACCAGCAGGTTAACGTCGAACAGTTATGCCCTTCAGACCTCAATGTTGCGCTGACCTATCAATTCCAAGCAAAATAAAAACTAGACCCTTCCTCCTTCATAACCCCCAATTCTTGCAATGGAGGGAGTGCAGAGGGGATTCACCAGGCTGATACCTGGAATGGCAGGAATGACTTATGACGAAAGATTGCGCAAATTGGGATTGTACTTGCTGGAGTTTAGAAGATTGAGAGGGGATCTCATAGAGACATGTAAAATTCTGGCAGTACTGGACAGAATGGATGCAGATGGGATGTTTCCAAGGATGGGAAAATGCAGAACCCGGGGCCATGGTTTGAGGATAATAGGCAAATCTTTAGGACCGAGATGAGGAGGAATTTCTTTACCCAGAGAGTGGTGAATCTGTAGAATTCATTGCCACAGAGGGCAGTAGAGGCAGGTTCATTAAATATGTTTAAGAGGGAATTAGATATATTTCTTCAGTATAAGGGTATTAAAGGTTACGGAGAGAAGGCGGGGACGGGATACTGAACTTTAAGATCAGCCATGATCTCGTTGAATGGCGGAGCAGGCTCGAAGGTTCAAATGACCTACTCCTGCTCCTATCTTCTATGTTTCCTTCATTCATGTGTCCAAGAAGCCCTTAAATGCTGCTAATATTTCAACCTTCATCACCACTCCTGGCAAGGCATTCCTGGCACCCACAACTCTGTGTAAAAACAAGTACCCCTTATATTGCCCCTAAACCTTCCTCCCTTTGCTTTGGGCTTCTAGTGTTTGCTTCTCTTATCTGGGTTTCAGGCAGACCAAAGGGAATCTTTCACTGAGATTCTGGTCTTCCAGCAGTTCTGGATGTCTGTCTCTGGATGCTCTGCTCAGGGGACCACCCCGCAGTATCTCATCAAGTCCTAGTCTCTGTGTCAGCAGGAATTCCATGCTGACTACTGCCTGATGGCCCTGTAGTCAATAGTGTTTGTCTATGCAACCATTCCCATGAAGGTGATGGGGCAAAGTCCTGCTGACTAGAACATTGTGTGGCATCAGGGCCAGACCAATCTTTCGCAACACCTGAGCCAGGTAGAACCTCAGCACATAGCGGCTTTTGGTGCCCTTGCACTTTGTTTCCAAGCACAGCCATACACAATAGCCATGCTAGTTAGGGTTATTCCCCCATTGATTGACGACGTACATGGTCCTCCAGACTCTATCCATTTTGGACCCCCACATGAATAGGAAATGTGTTTTGGGAATTGACAGGGTGGAGGTGTGGGGATGGGCCACACCTACCTCACGTGCAGCAGTACCAAGAGCTCCTTGCACCTGATGACCGGGTTCTACCGGATTGACAGAGTTGGGCATCTCTGTGGTTCTCCCTGTCTCCTGGAACTGGGGGTCTCCTTACAGCTCCCCATCTCCTTGAGTTGGTACTTTGTTCTCCACCATCACCACAAGACAACCAAGACCCCTGGATGGAGGGCAGAGGCACAGAGAGATCAGTGAGAATATGGGTAGTTTCAACAGGGTGGGGTCCATCCTGATGCCTGATAACAGGAGGAAACCAATGGGGAAGGAGGATGCAGGGCATTCGATAGCAGGTGGGGCAGGGTGTAGACATGGCAGCTGACTGGAATTGTCAGGGGGATACTGAGACCTGGGAGAGGAGGGGAAGGAGGGTGCAATTGTGTTCTGACGAGAGAGTGCTGAGGGAGAGGCAACATGGGTGGAACCTCAAGGCAAGGAACCCCTGAATTTTTTGCAGGGATGGGCTCTGTAAATAGACTCCCAGATATCCAGCAAAGAGCATCTTTGTCCCCCTGCCAAAAGGAAGGAGATATGGAGGAATAAAAGCAGAGAAGCCAGGGAGGGAAATAGCTTCTTCCCACAGGCCGTGAGATTGACAAGGCAACATGAGGTTGATGGGAACTAAGAATGAAAAGGTGGACAAGAATATGGACTGATTACAACAGCACAGCCAGCAGGAGAGTGGGGCCGAAGGGCCTGTTTCTGTGTTGTCATTCTGGACCAGACTTTTGAGTTCAAGCTTTAAAAGACCAAATCATTTTTAAATTTAATATCAATGGTATAGAATGAATCAAGAGACAAGATGTCTGTCCAGCAGCAAGCGTCGAAGGCACTTCCTGAAACGGAGGCTCTGAAACTACAGTGAGGTTCTGGCCGGAATGAGGTCCAGCTTCCTCTGGAAGGAGGAGAGGAGGCAGGGATAATGTGGGGGAAGCGGTGCCTTCCTACATTCACCTCCCATTTCCTCTACACCGTAACCCTCCTCATTTCCCTGCCCATTCCCCTCCCTCATCACCTCCCCATTTCCTGTGCCCCGCTCGCCGCCCACGCTCCCCTCCCCAACCTAACCCTAACCCCTAACAAACCCTAACCTTAACATTAACACTACCGATACCCTTAAACACTACACCACGTCCCCAACCCTAACTCTTATTTCCACCCTCTCCTCTAACCCTATCCCTACGCTGTCCCCTAAACCCAACCCTAATCTTACCCACCTTCCCCTAACCCCAACTCACACCCCACCTCTACCTCCTATTCCTACCCCCTTCCCCTAAACTTAACACAAGCCCACTTCCCCGAACTCTAAACCTAACCCTAAACCTCGACCTAACCCGAGCCCACATCTCCTAACCCTAAATCTAACTGTACCTCTACCCGTCCCTGACCCTTATCTTAATTCTACCCACCTTCCCCAACCCTAAGCTAAACCCTACTCCTATCCTCTACACCTACCCCCTTCCCCTAACCCTACCCCAAACCCGCACCCCCTACCACTACCCCATTACCTACCCCTACCCTCTCACTACCCCACTTTCTCCTACCCCCTTCCCCTATCCCTCCTTCCCCTGTTAGGGGTAGGAATGGAAGGGGAGGGGAAGGGTAGGAGGCGAAGGGGAGGGGGAAAGGAGAGAGGAAGGGGAGGTGAAGGGAGGAGGGCTAATTTTAGGGCATAGGTGTGAGGGTAGGTGAAGGGGAAGGTGAGTGGGGGGGGGTTGGAATGGAGGAGAGGTAGGAGACAAATGGGAGGGGATGTGGGTGAAGGGATATGGAAGAGGTGGTGAATGGAGTTGGCAGGGCCAGAGGGAGAAGGGGAGGGGTTCAGGCCATCATGATGTTGTCCATCCTCTGTTCAGCTGGGATGCAACGTTCTTCTGGACTCGTGTCTTGTCTCTGAGATCGCTCCTTCTCCTGGGAAGAGAAATACGAGTGATAGAGATGCCGTCTCCGAGGCCTGATCATGATGAGTTTGGAGGGCTCCAACTCCTCCCCCATCACCCCCCTCCCTACCCCTGCACACTAGGGCCTTTCCCTTCCTCTGCTTTACCTGAGGAAGTGTGTTATGGAGAAAACCACAATCTATATCTGCAGAGCTCAGAGTACCGTGTCTCCATCAGGCAACACCCTGGTTCACCACGACATGGCAGCAAGATGCTGGACAAATCATGGATGGATCAGTCGAGTCCCTTCAGCTGATCCATCTGAACCTACCCCACAACAATATTACTCTACCCCCCCTCTCACCAGTACCTTCTGTTTTTCTTTTATTCCTCTCCATATTAAAATCTTTTTCATGCCTTTTTTGGATGAGCCTCCAGTACTACCCCTGGCAATGTATTCCAGCCACCCACTACATTCTGTGTGAATAAAATATCCCCCTCACATCTTGTCTAAAGTTCCCTCATCTCACCTTATTTAGACGTCCACTGGTATTCTGTTCCCAGGAATGCACACAATATTCCAAGTCTGGTCTGACTAGAATTTTATATATCTGCAACGTTACCTCTCGGTTCTTGAACTCAATTCCCTGACTCCTGAAGGCCAGCACACAATACACCATCTTAAACTCCCTCTCAATTTGCACAGCAACCTTGAGCGATTTATGGCGCAGTATCTAAATATATCTCAGTCCTACACACTGTTCATAATCCTGCCATTAACCATGTGCTCTGCCCTCACATTCTTGGAATCCACATTCAATAAAGATATTGGTCTATATGAAGCTAATTTTAATGGGTCTCAAACCTTCTTTGGAATAACTTTTATTTGTGCCCTTAAAAATGACTCTGGAAATTAACCTGTACCAATTGCTTGTTTAAGTACATCTGTATTTACAGGATTCAACTCCATCTGTCACTTCTCTGCAAACTGGATGACCTATGATAACCTTCTACACTGTCTACAACATCTCTACCTCTGTGTCATCCCCTGACGTACCCACCCTTCCATTCCCATCATCATTCATAAAAATCACAAAGACCAGGGGTCCCAGAGCAGATCCATTTGGAGAGCCACTAGTCATTGTTCCATCTACTAATACCCTCTGTTTACTGCAGACAAGCCAATTCTGAATCCACACAGAACAGGGTTCCATGGATCCCATGTCTCCCGACATTCTGAATGAGGCCGCCGTGACGACCTTGTCAAGCACCTTACTAAAATCCACGTGCAGCACATACAGACCTTGACCTTCATCTATTTCCTTTGACACCTTCTCGAAATACTCAATTTGACTCGTGATGCAGGACCTGCTCCTCACAAAACTATCCATGAGTTTCCCCAGCATGTTTGTGCATTGCCCTCGGACCCAGCATCTGCAGACTTCCTGGCCAGTCCCTCCCTTACCCCTTCCCAGAGCTTCCGCATCCATTACAACATTAAGCATTGCTGCCCAGTACTGCCCAGTACAGACCTTTGTAAACGTTCTCCACAACAAACTAACCCTTACCCGAACCACACCCATAACTATGGGTGGATTAAATATCCAATTAACTTCTTTCTGAAATAATGCATCATGAATTTGATGTTGATTCCAATTTTGAATAACTTTTCATAATTCTCGTTCAGCTCCTTTAAATTTAGATCCATTATCAGAACATAATTCTTTTACTTGACCACATCTAGGAATAAAACGCCAAAGAACATTAATAAAAGAGTCTGTATCAAGCAATGACGCTACTTCAATATGAATTGCTCTCATAGTCAAACAAGTGAAAATAACTCCATATTGTTTTTCAACACTTCGTCCTCACTTTAATTGCAAAGGACCAAAATAATCAACTTCCACGGACGTAAATGGGAATTCATCAGGTGAAACTCTGTCCTGTGGTAAATCTGCCATTTGTTGTTGTCCAGGTTTTCATTCTCTCTGTTAGTCACAAAGAGATGAAACCTCATAATTTCATTATTAATATATTTAAGAACTGATGTTCTATCAGTCCAAAACACAGGATCTGCTAACTCCATCTGTAATTCTCTTCTTAACATAGCGTCCATTTTGCTCACCATAATAGCAGCAGTCAATTCCATTCAAGGTCTGGTGACTGACTTTAATGGAGCCACTCTGGCTTTTCCCAATACAAATCCACCATCTACTCGCACTTGGTTATTTCACAGGACTCAGTAACTGACAGGATCAAAACCACCTTCACTTACATCAGAAAAATGGTGTAACTGAGCAAATGTGGCCACTCCAAAGTCTGTTGATGTCAAAACTTCCAAGTATTTGAAGACGCTCAATCTAATTTTTCCAATCTTGTGCAATGGATTCTGGATTAGTTTCATCCCATCCAAATTTTCTTCTGCACAAAACTGGTATTTGGCCGGGCTGATCATTAGGCTGAATTCAGCCAGTCGGGAGAAGAGGGTGTGCAGGTGAGACTTGTGTTGTGCCCAGTCTCTGCTGGCGACAAGAATGTCATCCAGATAAATAAACACGAAATTCAAATCCCTGCGCAATGTATCCATGAGGTGCTGGAAGGTCTGGGCGGTGTTCTTGAGCCTGAAAGGCATGCATAAAAATTCGAACAAACCGAAGGAGGTGATGATGGCCGTTTTGGGGATGTCCTTGGGGTGCAATGGGATTTGATGATACACGCACACCAGATTGACCTTGGAGAATACTCTCATATCATGCAGATTGGCCATAAAGTCCTGAATGTGAGGGATGGGGTAACAGTCAGATACTGTCATGTCATTAAGCCGTAGATAATCTCCGCAGGGGTGCCAGCCATCGGAGGCTTTTGGGACCAGGTGGAGCGGTGAGCCCCAGGGCTGTCAGAGCGACGAATGATCCCCAGTTCCTGCAGATGCGAGAACTCCTCTTTCGTTATCTGGAGCTTATCTGGCGGGTTTAACAGTAATGTACGATAAATTGTATCAGACACTGAGGCCCCAGGTTCACAGTTGGGAGAATATTTAACGGTGATGTACAGTCGACGACTTTGGCAGATACTGTGACACTGTGCTCACAGTACTGAGAAGGTTTAACAGAGAAGTATGGTAGAATAAGGCAGAATCTGTGACTCCAGGTTTACAGTAGTAAGAAGGTTTTAAAATGATGTACAATAAACTGAGGCAGATACTATGAAATCTGGTTCACTGTGGGGAGGAGGTTAATGGTGATGTACAGGAGACTACGTAGATACATTGATACTGTGCTCAGAGTGGGGAAAAAAAGCTTTTTTGGTGTTGTATGGGAAACTGAGGCAGTTACTGTGACACCGGGTTCATAGTGGGGAAAATGTTTAACAGAGCTGTACGATAACCTTTGGCAAATAAAGTGACACCAGCTTCATATTGGGGAGAATTTTTAATGATGATGTACACTAAACTGTGGCAGATACAGTAACATCAGGCTCACATTAAGGAAAACGTTTACTGGTGATGTACGGTAGAGTGGCAGGCTCTGTAACACCGAGTTCATAGTAGTGAGAAGGTATAATAGTGACGTACGATAAACTGTGGCAGATACAGTAAAAACGGTCTCACAATGGGGAGAAGGTTTAATGGTGATGTGTGGTAAACTTAGGCTGATACTTTAACACCAAGTTAACAGGGGGAGAAGGTTTAATGTTGATGAACGGTAGATTGAGGCAGAAGCTGAGAGACAGCATTCACAGTAATGTGAAGGTTTAACAGTGATTTACTATAAACTGTGTCAGATACTGTGACAAGATGGCGCAGAGGGTAGACGTGTGGTTCCACCCTTCCCCAGTTAGACTATTAAATGCTCAATTTTAAAAGTTGTAAAAGTGATTAAAAATACTGTTTATAGACTTTGGAATTGTGTAGGATCAAAATAGCTACAAATGTGAAAAAATCAAAAACTCAGTTCCAGAAGAAATTACCTTACAAAAGTGTTGAAGAATTGTGGCCGAGTTCAAGTTGAAGCAACAGAGTCGTCGACTGGAGTCTCCAAGCCTCAGAGGACTCCTGCCCAGCTAAGTATTTCGTTGGCACCACTTGCGCTATCACAAGATGGCACCAGCTCAGCAATGAGTTCAGCGGTTTCGACTCGTGCACTCATGAACACAGGCGTGAGGGCGGGCCAGATTAGCGACGACAGGCCCGTGAGACTGCAGCATTGACTGGTGGTCAGGAGAGGTACAGTGTAGCATCAGAAGACGCACCTGTGCAGTCGGTGGCCCTACCGGGCATGCGCGGTGCGTCGAGGGTCCACAAACCTTTGGAGAAGGTGTGGGCTGTGCGGGAGCCTGAGCAACGGTGAACTGACGAGGTCGGCACACTGTTGTCGCGTGTCCAGACTTCCACCAGCACCGGAAGAGGACCTATTGCTATGGAGGAAGAAGATGCTCAACTTCATTAGAATTTGAAGAACTGGGGACTGCGGCAAAAGAAGGTCAGCCTCAAAGGGAGGTGACGGATCCTGGACTGGATTCTGTGTTTCCAATTCTGGAAGGGATTGCTCAGCTCATGGAAGATATGTCAAATATATCAATGCAGATGACTCATCAGATGACTCAAGGATTTTCGAAATGAAAACTAAAATGAACACTGTGTGTGAAGAAATAACTTTTATGAAGCAAGATATTAATGTAGTTAAGAGTGATGTTACGAGATGGACACGATCAGTGGATACTGTGCAAAAACATTTTAAAAAGATTGAGGAGGCTTTCTTGAATGCAAGAGTCAAGTGGAGCGTAATAGAGAAAAAATGGAAATAGTGGAAGATCCTTTTGTAGATTGGGGGATTCAGAAGAAGGAATTATTGAAGAAGTTTGACTCATTAGAAAACCAAAGTCGTAGAAATAATGTTAAGATAGTAGGTCTTCCGGAAGGTATGGAAGGTTCGGATCCGGTGAAGGTTTTGAAGAAATGGATCCCAGAAGTGTAGGGCAGGTAATTCATTCCAGATGGACTGGAATTAGATCGAGCGAACAGAGCATTAAGGAAGAAACCGTTTCCAGGCCAACTACCACGAGAAGTTTTGATTCGCTGTTTTAAATATCAAGACAGAGAGATGATCCTCCGATTGGTGGTGCAGAAAACATGGCAAAATCAGGATCCACTGATGGTTCAAAATAATAGGGTTTTTTTTTAATGCAGATCTGAGTCAAGAAATTATCAGAAGAGACCGAGAATTTAATTCAGCCAAAGAAGTATTGTGGCAAAAGGGATATAAATTTGCTTTTCGTTATGCGGCAGTATTGAAAGATTTTTATGGGAATTTTCGATCTCAGTTTTTTGTAGAATGACCATGATGCTTTAATATTTGCTAATTCATTGCCAGATGGACGAGGAAATGGGCGATCGTCACCATTGTCACCGAAGGGAAGGGTCAATGGGAATGGAAATGGGAAGATTGGAAAATATGGAAAGAATGGGAAAAAAGTTGAATTGACGCAAAGTCTTCTCGATATTGAAGATCCGGAACAATCAGTGGGACTGGAATCACTGGGTTGAATGTTTTTGTTTCAGTACTTTGTGAAAGTCTGACTGGGGGTGGGTGACACTGAGTCCTTTAGTCACCTGCCACTTGTGGACTTTACCACACCCAAATTTTTAGGGGGCTACTACTTTTGAGTAGCTTGTTTTGGGATTGATTTTTCTCTCTTTTTTGGAATTTTTTAAATAGGTGGGGATTAGAATACAGCAAGACTTAGAAGGGGAGCATTATTTTATAGTAGGATTCACATTTGTGAGAAGGTTTAACAGTGATATACTATGAACTGTGTCAGGTACTGTTACACCAGGTTCACAGTGGGGAGAAGGTTTAACAGTGATGAACTGTGTCAGATACTGTTACACCAGGTTCATAGTGGGGAGAAGGTTTAACAGTGATGAACTGTGTCAGATACTGTGACACCAGGTTCACAGTGGGGAGAAGGTTTAACAGTGATGAACTGTGTCAGATACTGTGACACCAGGTTCACAGAGGGAGAAGGTTTAACGGTGATTTACGGTATGTTGAGGTAGATAATTTGACACCAAGAGTAAAGTGGGGATCAGGTTTTATGCTGATGTACTGTAGACTGAAGCAGATACTGTGACACCAGGCTCATTGTATTGTTCATTTATCTTAATTACAACATTTAATTTATATCTCCATTTTTTTTGGTGGCAACTTCCAAACATTCCATAAACTTCTATTCTAATCAGATTTTGTTCATTTAAATAGGTCACCACTAAAAGCCCAAATCGTTTGGTCTCTTAAGTACGCTGCACAAAATTAAATTCTTTACCTGGGTTTGGTTCAACATCACTTCAATCTGCTTCATTAATTTTTCAGCCCCTCGTTTTGTGCTTTCTGCTTTGCCCAGCCGATTCGCCAAATGGGCATCCAACTCTGTCTTCTCAGCTTGACCCAACATCTCCTCTGTAAACTTAAGCAAACCAATAAGTCTAAAGTTAAAAATATCACCTTGGCATTTTCAAAAACAAAAATGACGCTGTGACTTGCCGTTTCACATCATAATCCCACTTGCTAAACTTGCAAGCAACTGCACCGCATCCTACAGCTGGAAAATTGCAAGAGAACTGCTTGGTTAAAGCAAAGATTCCATCCAGTCACCCCATTAAAGGCCTCCAAGTTAACAACAGATAGCAACATGAAAGTTAAATACAAAGATCTGTATCAGGAAGATTAATGGGCTTAAAAAAATCATTTCCACTATTGAAAGAAAACTCCTCAGGGAACACCAGGCTCTTGTTGAACAATTCCTGTTGTATTACTCAAAATGGTTTGAATCTTGATTTCAAGCAGAGTCATTTGGTGAGATTGTTGGTCCAGAACAAACCCTGCCCACACACTCCCTTAAATACCTGCAAAGTCGTGGCTCAGCTCTGCTCCATGCTAAAGCTATCAAGCTTTTCTGAAGAGAAAACGGATTCAGATGCTGGTACGTTGAGTCACAAAAACACTAATGCTTCCCTGAACAACACACCTCTATCTTAAAACCAACAAGAACCTTCCCGTGTGGTAAATATCAACAAGACATAATATCATGTAACTGTTGTGTTTGTGTCGTTGGAGAATTGCCTTTCCATTCAATCAGAATTCGAGTTTTGGGTGCTGTATTTGAGAAAAGATGTGCTGGTGTTGGAGAAGGTCAGAGATGATTTACTGGAATGATATCAGGAATGAAAGGGTTAGTGTATGAGGAACAATTGTCGACACTTTGACTGTACTAGATGGAGTACAGAAGGATAACGGGGACCTCAGAGGCATTTCAAATGCTGGAAGGCCTGGACAGAGTACATATGGCAAAGATGTTTCCCATGGTAGGGGATTCTAGGACAGGAGAGCATAATTTCAGGATAAAAGGGTGACAATTTAAAACAAATGTGGAAAAATTGATTGTGTCAGTGTGTCGTGAAACCCACGTGACGTCATTGGGTGTATTAAAGGCAGAGATTGACAAGGAACCTGCTGGAGACCTAGACAACCCTCCTCTTGTATTCCATTCTTAGAAAACATTCTGCTACTCTTTGCAGACGATGCCACTTTAGTTGCCCATTCAGAGCCAGCTCTTCAGCGCTTGACGTCCTGCTTTGCGGAAACTGCCAAAGTGTTTGGCCTGGAAGTCAGCCTGAAGAAAACTGAGGTCCTCCAACAGCCAGCTCCCCACCATGACTACCAGCCCCCCCACATCTCCATCGGGCACACAAAACTCAAAACGGTCAACCAGTTTACCTATCTCGGCTGCACCATATCATCAGATGCAAGGATCGACAATGAGATAGACAACAGACTCGCCAAGGCAAATAGCGCCTTTGGAAGACTACACAAAAGAGTCTGGAAAAACAACCAACTGAAAAACCTCACAAAGATAAGCGTATACAGAGCCGTTGTCATACCCACCCTCCTGTTCAGCTCCGAATCATGGGTCCTTTACCGGCATCACCTACGGCTCCTAGAACACTTCCACCAGCGTTGTCTCCGCTCCATCCTCAACATCCATTGGAGCGCTTTCATCCCTAACGTCGAAGTACTCGAGATGGCAGAGGTCGACAGCATCGAGTCCACGCTGCTGAAGATCCAGCTGCGCTGGGTGGGTCACGTCTCCAGAATGGAGGACCATCGCCTTCCCAAGATCGTGTTATATGGCGAGCTCTCCACTGGCCACCGTGACAGAGGTGCACCAAAGAAAAGGTACAAGGACTGCCTAAAGAAATCTCTTGGTGCCTGCCACATTGACCACCGCCAGTGAGCTGATATCGCCTCAAACCGTCCATCTTGGCGCCTCACAGTTTGGCGGGCAGCAACCTCCTTTGAAGAAGACCGCAGAGCCCACCTCACTGACAAAAGGCAAAGGAGGAAAAACCCAACACCCAACCCCAACCAACCAATTTTTCCCTGCAACCGCTGCAATCGTGTCTGCCTGTCCCGCATCGGACTTGTCAGCCACAAACGAGCCTGCAGCTGACGTGGACTTTTACCCCCTCCATAAATCTTCATCCGCGATGCCAAGCCAAATAACCCATTTCTGATTGAATTCCATGTCACAAATAACCCATTGCAAATTTTGCATTGAGAGGACTGAAGCTTCCTCTTTTAAAAAATTGTTATGGAGCAGCTCAAATGAGATTTCTTGCTTCTTTTTTTGAAAGGGTTAAAATAGAATCAAATAAAATAGGAGAGGGAAAAGCAGAAGAATTTATGTACAAGTGGGAATCAAAATTAATGCTTGGTGATAAAGATACACAATTGTTGAAACATTTGATTAATATATGGAATAAAATAAATGATGAAATTGGTGTAAGTGGATGTACGTCACCCAGAATGGCTTTGATTCAAAATCCTCATATCTTTTTTAAAGGATCATCAATTTCTGGACAGCGGGTTTCGTAAGGGGATGTTAAATGTTGAAGATTGTTATGAAAGGGGTCAATTAATGTCGTATAACTCATCACAATCTTTTTGCTATTTCCAACTTAGAGCATATTTGAAGGATAAGTTAGGACCAACTATGTTGTACTGAAATAGAAATTCCTTATAAGAGGAATTGTTAAAAACAATTATTTGATGATGTCCTCTTTATTACAAGTAGGAACTTTTAAATGAGGAGTTCATAAGTTGAGACAAAGGTGGGAAATGGATCTGAATATTGTAATTGATTGGCAAATATGGGAAAATCCATATAAGGATCTCAATGTAATATACAAATGAGTTCAGTATAATTGTTTTGACATCAGTCATGTAGCAGATGTCAGAAAGGAATTTATCTGAAAGCTGCCCCTGGAGTCAGGTGACTCAGGCTGTTGGATTTGAAAAGCTCTACAGGAAGATGATTTGGCAATAGAGATCACGTGATCCAGGGGAGATGTATTAATTCACTTCAACTCAGCAGTCTGGAACTATTGACCAGAGTTTCACACTGCAGCAGTGAGGAAGGAATTCACAACTAGTTTTTCTTCTACAGTTACATCTTACACCAGTGAAATTGAATAGAATAAAATCAGAATTATCAGATCAATGTTTTAGGTGTGTTGAAGATGTTGGAACTTTCTTGCATTCAACTTATCTTTGTCCTAATGCAAGATCTTTTTGGGGAGAATTACAATATTAATGGAACAAGTTATAGGATACGTTTTTCCGCGGAATCTGACCTTAATTTTATTAGGAAATATTGAAGGAACAAGGCCCAAATTAAATCTATTAATATACCAATTGAAATTTGTTAAATTAACGTTAGCGGTGATGAGGACATGTATTGCATTTACTTGGAAATCAGATATATATAGATATATTTTTTTAGGGATGCCAAGATGACATGCAAATATTCAAAGTTGTATTCCTTTGGAAAGAATTACATATAGCTTGAGAAATATATACTCTATGCTTTTGCAAATTTGGCAACTGAATATTCAAATATTAGGCTTCAATTTGTAATAATGCCCTTTCCATCCCTCTGGACATGTGAGATTCTCCTCTAAGTTCAAAATTTTTTATTTAGATTTGTTAGATTTCCTCACCACCGCAAACTCTGTGGAAGTGGAAACTGGTCCAGGGCACCAGAAAACATGAAGACCACACCCCACCAACATCTCAGAAGCAGAGGATTCAATCCATGGGTCAGTGACCAAGGAAGCAGACCAGTGAGAGGTTCTGCAACTGAAAGACCCACATAGGTGGCAGGCTGTTGGTGACTTGAGGAGAGGAACCCACGCAGGCTGTGGGCTTCTGGACAAAGCAGTCAAGGAACTCACACCAGGATGTGGATGCTAGAGTGGGTCAGAACTGGCTAAAAGGATGTCAGGTATCAGACCTGGGATATGAGTGAGTGCTAAATGGTTCCTAATTATGTCAGAGGTTCAAAACTGGAGCTCACATTGCCAATGACTTGGATGGTCTGTGAGCTTTGAAAGAGAATCCACAGACCCTCAGTGACTTGGCACAGGGTTCAGGGTGGCAGTGGATGGTGGGTGCAAGAGGCATTTCAGGCAATTTCTGCCGGAGGTGAATCTGTCTGTCGTACAGCAGGAAAAAAGCAATTTTGTGTGATATGACACTTTTTAATTACATGACAGTAAATTGTCTCCTGAAATACAGAGAGAGGTTCAAGTTTCAAACTATTACAAACTCCACTCACCAGATTATACCTCTTCCCACTTTTTATTTTTGCAAGGACACCGTTGATTTTATCACAACTCCTCTGCTGCGTCTGTCCTGTGACAGATTATATATTTTATATATTGTATATGGAGATGTTTTTGAAAGAGATGGATTGGAGGAGTCGTTTAGGTCACAAACAAACACATACACTTCACAATACAGCTCTTATTTAAAATGCAAGAGCTTAGCTGAGAGTGAATCATCCAGGCACCAAGAGCCTTTGCAAAGACAAAACAAGGAGACTGTTTTACTAAAGAATTTCAAAAGCAGGTGTAAATTGATTATTGCTTTTAAGGGAACAGATGAATGGACTCAGAAGTTTGGGTCTGGTGCAGTAATCTGGCTGGTTCCAGTTTGCTGTTCTAAGAAGTTCATGTGGTTTGCAAGCAGAGAGGAGAGACCAAATAAGAGAGAGAGAGAGAGAGAGAGAGAGAGAGAGAGATGGCA
This sequence comes from Narcine bancroftii, assembly GCF_036971445.1. Lineage (NCBI taxonomy): Eukaryota > Metazoa > Chordata > Chondrichthyes > Torpediniformes > Narcinidae > Narcine > Narcine bancroftii. Next base: position 47,117,995 of record NC_091479.1, read on the forward strand.
AGCTGGCATCTTGTTTTGAAGACGGGTTGTGAGTTCTCAGTTCAGCGTGTTGAAAAACTTTGTTGTCCATATAAGAGGAAATAGCTGGATAGAAATGATGTTTCACTTGAAAAAAGGGAAACAAAAGGAACTCTATGTTGTCCTGCAGAAGAGGTTATCATTTGGAAAACCCTGATGGGTCAAGTTTCTTTGGAAAGACACCAAAGTGGCTGATCAGAGGGAATCAGTTTATGTGTGTCCAATGAGCAAGCAATCCCTCTCTGAAACCAATAAGAGCCTTCCTGCAGGATACACATTTACTTTTAAGCACCAGAGCTTGGTGCAAATTCATAAATGTTGAATTCTGTGCACAGTATAAGAATTGATAGACATCAGTGAACTTGGAGTTGTGTCAAAGAACTTTATGTACATTAAATACACCTGCGCTTAGAATTAGAAGGGGGTAATGGAAGGCTGTTAATAGTGATAAGTTAAAGTTTGATCCTGTTTTTTTTTTGTTTAAAGAATATTAAAAACGATGTTTGTTTAAGAATCAATGGCGTTATTCTTCAAAATCTGCCTTTAATCGAAAGTATTCTTGGACTGATTAGACATCTGGGCCAAATGACTATTTAAAGACAATCTGTCCATGATTGTACATCCTAAGGTACAATATAACCACTTAGAGCACAGAACAGGCCAGTTCGGCCCAACTAGTGCCATAACAAATTCCCACCCTCCTAGTCCCACTGACCAACACACAGTCCATACCCCTCCAGTCCTCTCCTCTCCATGTAACTATCCAGTCTATACTTAAATATAACCAATGATCCCGCCTCAACTGTCTGCCGGAAGCTCATTCCACATCCCTAGCACCCTTTGCGTAAAGAAATTTCCCCTCATGTTCCCTTTATAATTTTACCCCTTCAATCTTAAACCATGCCCTCTAGTTTGAACCTCCCCCACTCTTAATTGAAAAAGCCTATCCACATCTACTCTGTCTGTCCCTTTTAAAATCTTAAAACTCCTCTATCAAGTCTCCCCTCAATCTTCTATGCTCCAGAGAAAAAAGCCCCAGTCTGCACAACCTTTCCCTGTAACTCAAACCTTGAAATCCTGTCAACATTCTCGTGAACCTTCTCTGCACTCTCTCTATTTTGTTTATATCTTTCCTATAATTTGGTGACCAAAACTGGACACAGAACTCCAAATTTGGCCTCACCAATGCCTTGTACAATTTCATCATAACCTCCCTGCTCTTGAATTCAATACTCCGATTTATGAAGGCCAACATTCCAAATGCCTTCTTCACCACATCATCTACCTGAGTATCAGCCTTGAGGGTACTATTTACCATCACTCCTACATCCCTTTGTTGTTCTGCACATCTCAATAGCCTACATTTAATGCATATGACCTATTTAGATTTGCGCTTTTTCTATCCACTAAAAATTGTTGAAGAGCAAGAATAGACAATACAATCACATAAAATTCCCATCCATACAGCACACGTATTAATACACAAAACAATCACATCTCCTTATTGGTCAGGAAGGGCCTACACCTCCCAAGGAGCCTAGGAAAGTCAAGGCTAATGGCTCTCATCCTGAGATTTTACAGGAGCGCAGTTGAGTCTCCTGTCTGGCTGTATCATCCTCTGCACATCCGGAGATGAAAGATGGCACCGAGATCTTTGGCCGATCCAGGAGGAGCGAAAGTGTGGAATTCGACACGAGCCAGACTTGACTAAGGAGAGTGGGGCGTGAGTACCCGAATGCAAGCATGAGTTACCAGGAAGGGGAATGTCTGTACGCAGCGGCGCATCTGAAGATGTTCTCGCTTGAAAGAATTTCTGGATCCGATCCATAGTCCAGCTGCCAGGTAGGATGTGGAAGAGAAGAGGTGGAGGAGGACAACTCAGAAGTTCGAGAAGAAGAAGAGCAAGATTTACTACTTGCTGCAGTTGGACTCAATGAAGGGAGACCTAAGGCTTGAAGAACATCTCCTTCTCCAATGAAAGCTGTTGTTTAACCAGATACCTTCCCCAGACTTCAAGGCCCCTATAACAGGGATGGAAGTTAACCTCATGTCTACAGAACTGAGCCAACAAAATGAAAAGATGATGTCTTCTGTGAACTAAGGTTTTGAAACTTTAAATGATCAATTTGCTGTTATGGAGGAAATAAATGGCTGGTATGTGTGAAGAAATTACATCTATTCAAGTTGATATTAATAAGAGTTTAACAGCAGTGGACACTGGACAAGATCAATTTAAGAAGATAGAAGACGTTTTTATTGACTGTAAGGATCGTGTGGACCATTATGCGGAGAGAATGGATCATATTGACGATTTGTTTACAGGCTGGGATGTCCAGAAGAGAGATTTGTTAAAAAACATTGATTCGTTTGAAAATCAAAGTTCACGTAATAATATTAAGATAGTTGGTCTGCCGGAAGATATTGATGATTCAGATCCTGTAAAATTATTTCTGGAAATGGATTCCAGAGATGTTGGGAGTCGAGTCTTTTTAGATAGGGTTCATAGGGTGTGAAGGACAAAACCTTTTCTGGGTCAAATGTCAAGAGCAGTTCTTTTAAGATGTTTGTGATATCAGGATAGAGAAATTATATTGCGGCTTGCGGTTCAGAACGCTCGCCTTGATCAAAGCCCAATGATGGTTCAAGGCAATAGGGTTTTATTTTATGCTGATTTAAGTCAGGAGATTATTAAGTGACGGAAAGAGTTTAATCTGGTCAAAGCAGTTCTGTGGAAGAAAGGGTATAAGTTTACTTTTCGGTGTCCGACGATATTTAAGGTGAATTATGGGCCAGATCAGTCTCAATGTTTTGAGAGTCCTTATGGTGCATTTTCTTTTGCAAATTCCTTCCCAGATTTGAAGGAATCGATGGGGAAAATTGGGAAGGGAACAGGGAAAAGAATTGGAATCAGAATCGGTGAGTGATGTTGAAGATGAAGCTCAAGCTGAATGTGGGTGTTATCACTGGGATGACTGATGGGTTTTAATGTTTGGTTGGGGGGGCGGTGATTGATTCTGCTACTTCTAAAGTCATCTGCCACTTGTGGTATTAACTGCAGCTGGTCCACAGAGGGGGGTCCGACTCTTGTACTTGTAGATTTTTACATTTTTTAAAGGGGTTTCTTATTGTTTGAAAGGGGGGTTTGGGTTTTTAAAAATATTTAATTGCTCTGTGAAGTGCCAATCTCAAGAGGAAATTAAGTTATGGCTCATTTAAATTTTGTGACCTTCAAAGTTAAAGGATTTAATAATCTGATGAAAAGGGAATATCGGCATATATAAAGAAAATGACAGTTGATGTTGCCTTTTTGCAAGAAACTCATTTGTCTGAGAAAGAACATATGAAATTGAAAAGAGATTGGGTCGGACATGTTTTTGCATCTTCATTTAATTCGAAAGCTCGAGGTGAGTTGCTACTTTGGTTCATAAGAAGATACCGTTTCAGTTGGAATCATTCTCTGCCACATCGGGTCGAGAGCTGTTGGTGAATTGTAAAATTTTTGCTGAAGCATGGACTTTGATGAATGTTTATCCACCCAATGAAAATAATGAAGATGTTATTTCTGAAACTTTTTTTGAATCTGGGTCAAGCTAATGAAAATATTTTGATTGGTGGGGATTTTAATTGTGTGTTGGATAAATTTCCAAAAACTGCACAAAGAACCAAAATAGTTAAATGGATGTTAGACTCAATGAAAGATTTGAATTTGGTGGAAATCTGGAGGAAGTTAATTCTGACGGAAAAAGACTTTTCTTTTTATTCACCCAGACATGATCCTTTTTTGAGAATCGACTTTTGCTTAACATCAACACAATTACAGGGTAGATTTACACATGCAGAGTATAAGAGTACGATTTTATCGGATCATTCCTCATTGTTAAGTAGAAGTACACAATCCTTTTTCCAGACATCTAAAATCCGGAAAGCTCCAAACACCAGCAAGTGGGGAGAGAGATGGCAGTGCGAGTCAGGCGGGAGAGGGGTGGAGGAAAAATGGCAGTGTGACTGGAAGGGAGTGGGGGTGGATACAGCAGCATAATTTGGGTGGGCTTAAATCTGGCTTTCCAAAATCCTGAAAAATCTGAAATTCAAAACACAGTGACCCCCCCCCCCAAAGGGTTCTGGATAAAGGATTGTGCACCTGCACATGTTCTGGTTTGCATAATGCAGAGACCCCTTATCGATGACAATTTAATGGAATGTTATTGAAGCAACCAAAGTTTCTAAGTTAAATCAAAGACCATATTCAATCTTATTTGCCAATTAATACATATTCAGTACAAAGTAAATTTGTTTTGTGGGATGCTTCAAAAGCTTATTTAAGAGGTCTGATAATCAATTATTCTGCAAGAATTAAGACGCAGCATTTGGCAGAGAGGCAAAATTTGGAGAAGGAAATAACAATGTTAGAAAAGGAATTCCAACGAAATTCGACTGTGGATAAAAAGACTTTTTTGATTCAGTTGAAACTGTTATAATATAATGCAAACATATAAATATGAAAAATTAATACAATGATCCAAATAGCGTTATTATGAGTCAGGAGAAAGAGAACATAAGGTTTTCGCTCGGCAATTAACGACTGAACAGGCATCAAGGACAATAAATGCGATGAAATAATTCAGGAATCACTTTTAAACCTCAGGAAATGAATGATGAATTTCACTCATTTTACCAGAATTTATATTCTTTTGAAGTAAGTCAGGATCAGGAACGTGTTGAGTCTTTTTTAGGTAGTTTGGAGTTATCGGTTTTGGACAATAAAGATAGGACAGAATTGGAAGTTCCTTTCAGTGATTTAGAAATTGAAGAAGCGATATTGAATATCACCTGGAGAAGATGGGTTTACAGGAGGGCTTTATAAAGAATTTTATGAAGTCTTGTCTCCTGTTTTCATGGATGTTCTTAAACAAGCTACAGAAGAGCAAACGCATTTCCAGAATCCTTTTCTAGAGCTAGAATTAGTTATTGCAAAAAAGGATGAGCCCCATTCAAAGTTGCCTCATATCGAACAATATCTTTATTAAATGTAGATTATAAGATAGTAGCTAATAGTCTTGCAAAGTATTTATCACATTTAATACATGTTGATCAAGCAGGTTTTATTAAGAATAGATTTTCTTCTGAAAATATTGTTCGACTGTGACGTTGATTAATGGATAAAGATATTGTTTGAATCAATCAATGACTAAGCAAGGTTGTCCTTTGTCATCATTGGTGATAGAACCGCTAGCCCAAACAAAAAGACAAAACGATAAAATTATTGGGATTAAAATAAATGAAGAGAATATAAGATTCATTTGTTTGCAGATGACGTAGTAATATATTTAACAAATCCTCAGTAATTGTTATGACATCTGCAAACCTGTTTGGTGCTATATGGAGAAATGTCTGGTTATAAGGTTAACTGGGATAAGAGGAACATATTGCCAATTACAGAGGAAGATTATCCTGCTTGTAAACAGATTACACAGCTTAGGTGGACGAAGAAAATTTAATATTTAGAGGTAATGGTTGATGCGGATTATCAACATTTGTGTAAGTTGAACTATGTTTCTCTATTGATAAAATTAAAACTGATTTAATTAAATGGAAAAATCTTCCTTTGACATGAATGGCACATGTGAATTGTGTTGAAGTGAACATTTTTCCTTGTATTCAATATCTTTTTCAATCAATTCCATGTTCGCTTCCAAAGATATTTTTAAAAGAGTTATGCAGCCATCAGAATATTTTTATAGAAAGGTACTTTGGCTAGAGTATTGTTGCATAAATTTACATGGAAATATGCATTAGCATCTACAATGGCCTCATTTTCTGAATTATTTGTTAAATTATTAATTAATTATCAGTTAAAATTTATGAATATGATGTTCAAAATTAATCTACCTCCTCGCCTGTATAAAGTGGAATTAGCACAGATTTCTCATTATACATCAATGTATATTTAGATGGACTCCTCATCTTTTGCATTATTATAATTTCCCAGTATTATGACATTTATGTGATGTTTGGTATAAAAGAAATCTGGCAACAGAAACTGGAGATAAGGCTTCATTTCAAATTCCATTTCAAGTTCATATTCTTCTCGATGAATAATTTTAGTATTTAAAGATTTGCCAAATGAAAGGTATTCAAGTGTTAGCAGATTGTTTTGAAATGGGACAACTCTTTCTTTTGATAGGCTTGGGGAAAAAAATTGAGGTACTGTTAAATTCTTTGCTTGCATGTTTTCAAGTACGTGCTCCAGTACTGAAGAATTGTGGGTGAGAATTGAAGATACCTAAGTTAACTAAATTTAAAAATGTAGTTGTAAATGGGGAAAAAAGGGATTTATTTCAGAAATGTATTCTTTGTTGCAAGAGAAAATGGCCAAACTGGATTTAGATAAATAAAATATTAAATGGGAGAAAGATTTATCCTTAGAATTATCCCAAGAAGAATGGACTACTATGTGTGAAGATAGTGTGACTACATTTGATGAACTATAATTTTCTACTTCAGTTGTATTAAACACCAGAAAAGTTAAAAAGATATGGATTTACTCATTTGGATTTATGCTTCCTGAGATTTTACAGGAGCGCAGTTGAGTCTCCTGTCTGGCTAAGTCATTGGATGCTCCGGTAGCTGTAAAGCATCAGACAGGAATGATGCAGAGTTGTGAGGATCACTGGGGTCTCACTTTCTTCTGCAGATGACATTTACTGGGAGTGTTGTTCAAATAGGGCTCAAGGAATTGTAAAAAGACCATTTCCATCCAGTGCACAGCATCTTTCACCACATCCATCATCAAAATCAGGACTGCCAGGCTGGGGAATAGCTTCTTCCCACAGGCTGTGAGATGGATGAAAAGTATCCTGTAAATGGGATAGTTACCCTAAATATTTATATATGTAGTCAACACAAGACTGCTTTATTCAGACTTTGCAGGCTTCTTTTATTTACCGTGTGTCCCAGGCTCCATGGGAGAAGGTGGGACATCATTATGAGTTTCCTACTGATCCACGGAACCACAGGTTTAAATTAAGCCCTGTGAGTCTCTCGCGCCTTCTGTCAGGAGAATCCACAGATCAACGTGTCGTTCCTTGACACGCAGCACCACGTGGGTGTGGTCCATTAAATGGACAGCTGTCTGTCTTATGCTTTCACGCGCCTGCCAAAGAACCATCCCCACTCAGCCCGCTACACAGCTGCTAACCGCCACCCCCCCCCAGAACTGTCACCAGAAACTAAAGCACCAGCTGCATCGACCTTAGGTGTACCCCCTCATCATCTGTGCTGGAGGCACTGAAAGGGTGAAGCGGGATCCACATGGGCAGGCTTGCATCTGTCCACACTAAACAGCTGTGAATGCCCCCCAATGTCCAAAGTATACACAACCCCATCCTTCTTCATCACGCGGAAAGGGCTCTCATACGGTCATTGTAATGGCGCTCCTGGGACCTGTCTGTGCACAAAAACATAATCAGTGTCCAGGGGTTTTGGGGACACATTCTGTTTAGGGGAACCATGCCAGTGGGTAGGAAAAGATTTGCTGATCACAACACCATGTCGAAGCTGATGAAGGACGTTCAGATCAGAGTTGGTGTGAAATGAATGTCCCATGAAACTGTAAGGACCGTACCATAAACCATCTCTGTGGACAATGCAGACATCTTCCTTTGGAGCCATGCACACTCCCAATAGAACCCATGGCAATCATCGACTATATTGTGTCCGGTGAGTAGGGCCTTCAGTTGCCGATGGAAACGTTCCACAAGGCCGTTGGACTGTGGGTGAATTGTGGTGCGTGGTCTGATGCAATGTGGGTCGGGTAACCAAATCTAGCCATCCAATTAATGATGAATGCTATGGCCCTTGTCTCAGTGTCACTAGATGGAAACAAGATGGCCTCTGGCCAGCGTGTGAAACGTTCTACGACTGTTAGAATGTATCTCAAGTTTTGAGATTTTGGCAATGGTCCGAGCAGATCCACATGCACATGTTCCAACCGCGTGTGTACCACCGGGAAAGGTTGAAGAAGTGCCTTAGTGTGCTGTTGAATTTTGGCAGTCTGGAATGAGGTACATGTGCAGACCAATTGCGCGACACCTCGTGTACTGGTTTTCTGCCAGGGGATTAGCAACAAATTCTCTTCTACGAAATGCTTTAGCAGCATCCAATGCACCTACTATGTACCAGAATTTCATGTCCTCTGCCATTATGACACAAGACAAAACTAAGTTTCCTCCTTGGTTGATGGGTCTGGAAAGGAGGCAAGTGAAGTCCTAACATCGATTGGGAAACACAGTCAGTGAGAGGTCAGCATGGCTTAGAGTTTAGACAACGTGTTCAGGACTGCGTTTTGCAGCAGTATGTGGAGATGCCCACGAGATGGGGGGCTGTGTTTGATCTGTGGTTAAGGAATGAAATGGGGCAGGTGGCGGAGGTGAGCATTGGGAAGAACTTCAGATCCAGTGATCATGGGTTAATTAGATTTAGCTTAATTATGGAAAGGGATAGGTCATGTCTGAAGTCGAAGGTCTTCGAGTGGGGGAAGGCCAGATTTGAAGAAATGAGAAGGGATTTGCAGAGAGTTGTATGGGCTGATCTTTTATCCGGAAATGATGAAGAGGAAAATTGGAGGGTATTTAATGGTGAGATTTTGAGAGTACAGGATCATTTTGTTCTAGATCGGCTGAAATGTAAGATTAGAAGTTCAAGGGAGCTCTGGATTTCTAGAAAAATTATGAATGATTCGGGATAAGAGGGAGGCCCATGCTCAATATAAGAAACAAAAGATTGATGAGATTTATGATCCTTACTTATATTGAAGAAAGAACCTCAAGAGAGAAATTAGAAAGGCAAAAAGAAGGTATGAAGTATCCATAGCTAATAAGGTGAAAATGAATCCTTCGGGTTTTTACAGATACGAGAACAGTACAAAGAGGGTTAAGGATAGAGTACGTCCACTGGAAAATGGGAACGGTGGACTATGTGCAAGTGAGAAGCTGTATGAGATGGGGGAGATATTGAACAATTTTTTTTCTTTTCTGTATTCACGAGCAAAAGAGACACTGGACTATGTGAGATAAATGAGGTGAATGGCTTAGTTATGGAAAGGATAGGGATTAGTAAAGAGAGGGATTTGGAGCTTCTAGGATCAATAGAGTTGGATGTCTCCTGGTCCTGATGGGATTTTCCCCAGGACATTAAGGGAGGTCAGGGAGCAAATAGCCGGGGCTCTGACAGTGATGTTTCGAAGATCACTGGAGGAGGGCGTGGTGTCGCGGGATTGGAGGGTTGCAAATGTTGTTCCACTGTTTAAAAAAAGCAGAACGTGCAGGCCAAGTAATTATTGGCCAGTAAGTTTTACTTTGGTGGTGGCAAAAGTTATGGAGGGTATTCTCAGAGATAGTATGTACAAATATCTGGATAGGCAGGGAATGATCAGGGGCACCCAGAATGGGTTTATGAAGAGAAAATCATTTTAATGAATCTTGTTGAATGTTTTGAAGAGGTGATTAGGAAAGTGGCTGAAGGTAGGGCAGCTGACAATATCTATTTGAATTTTAGTAAGGCTTTTGATAAGGTTCCGCATGTAAAGTTAGTTAGCAAGGTTCAGTCACTAGGGATTAATAGATAGTGAGATGGGTTCAGAGGTGGCTGTAAAACAGACAGCAGAGAGTCATGGTGGACAACTGTCTGTGAGGATAGAAGCCTGTGACGAGCGGTGTGACTCAGGGATTGGTGCTGGGTCCCCTGATGTTTATCAATTATTTTCATGATTTGGATGAGGGGGTGGTTAACTGGGTAATCAAATATGCAGACGATACAAAAATAGGGGGACTGGTGGACTGTGAGGAAAGTTTTCTTGGATTACAGGATTTGGTTTGTTTGGAAAAGTGGACTGAAAGATGGCAGATGGAATTTAATGTTGACAAGTATGAGGTGCTGCATTCTGGAAAAAATAATCTTAATATGACATATGCAGTTCAGGGATGGGCATCGAGGAAGGCAGAGGAACAGAGGGATCTTGAGTTATGGTATAGATTTCCTTGAAGTTGGTTTACCATGTAGACACGGTAGTTAAGAAGGCATGTGACATGCTGGCCTTCATAAATCATAGCATAGACTAGAGTATAGCTGTTTAAGGCATTGGTGAGGCCATGTGCAGAGAAGATTTACAAAAATGTTGCCTGACTTACAACATCTAGGGTACAGAGGAAGATGAAGGAGACAGCGACTTTATTCATTGGAACGTGGACAATTGAAGGGGGTTATGATAGAGGTATTTAAAATAATGAAGGGAATAGATAGGCAAGACATGAGTAGACTCTTTCCACTGAGGGCAGGGGAGGCTGGAATAAGAGGGCATGAGTTAAGGGTAAGGGGGTAAAACTTCAGGAGAAATGTTAGAGGATGTTTCTTCACTCAGAGAGTGGTGGCAGAATGGAATGATCTTCCAGAAGAGATGGTTGTGGCAGGGTCCTTTTTGTCATTGAAGAGATTGTTGGATGTGTACATGGATATGAGGGGGTTGGAGGATATGGGCAGAGTGTGGGAAGGGGCTGGGGAATGGTTAGGGAGTGGAGTGGTTCATGTGAAATGGCATGCACTCGAAAGGCTGATATGGCCTGTTTCCGTGCTGTAAATTGTCATATGGTTAGATGTGCCGGGCTCCACGAGACAAGGTGGGACATAATGAAGTGTTTGCTGCCGGAAAGTTTAAATTAAGTCCCGTGAGTATCCCACACTTTCTGGCAGGAGTCTCCACAGATCAACGTGCCATTCCTCGGATCGCTGCACCAAGCGCAGTCCATTAAAGGGGTGAGAACACAGCTGTCTGTCTTATGTTTTCGTGCACCCACTGAACAACTCTTATTCTGCCTTGTCTCACTGACGAGAATCCAGTCCAGAGACCTCCATCCCCTTCGTATCCCTGAACTTGTCCAAATTCTACAATGCTAACATTGAGCTCATATTTCCTCATGCAGCTGGCAGCTTGTTCCACTCTCGCACCACCTTGTGTGGAGAAGTTCCCCCTCATGTTTCAACTAAACTTTTCCTCTTTCATCCTTGGCCCACGTATTAAGGACTTTTGGAAAAGTCAGACTCCGCCTCTTGGAAAAAACAACCTCTATCCTCAAGGACCCTCACCACCCAGGCCAGGCTTTCTTCACCCTGCTATCACCAGGGAAACAGGTCCAGGAGCCTGAAGACGAACACCCAATGGTACAAACACAGCTTCTCTCCCTCTGCCGTCAGATTTCTGAATGGACAAGGAACCACAGTCACTCTCTCACTTCCTCTTCATTTTGCACAGATTTCTTTTTTAAAAATGTAATTTATAGCAATATTTGCACCTATATTGTTGCCACAAAATGACAAATATTGTGACATGTTCATCATAATAAATTTTTAATTCTGAACACTGCGCGTACATCAGAAAACAATCATAGCTCAAAAAACAATTTGAAAAGATGAATTAACTATTTCCATGCTCCCTTCCCTTTTATGTCTATTTTTCTAAATCCACTCCATAATCAAAACATCTCCACTTAACCCAACCCACATTTCTTCTACTATTTAAAGCACTCAGTAATACACCAAGGCAGTAAAATAAAAATTCAATGCTGGAAATACTCGGCAAGCCATCTACTGGAAAAATAATCGGCTTTAAAACCTTCAGGTTGATAACCTTTCACTGGAATTCAAGAAGATGATCAAACAAACCTGATTCTCTTTTTGAGAAAAAGAAGAGGAGACATATCAAACTGAATAAGTGGGATGAAAAGCCCAACAGCAGAATTGGCTGCTGGATGAGTGGAGTTGACTCTTTGATCAACACATCTGTCTGGATGGAGGGGTAAAGGATAAACAAGACAAACATAATGCCGTCACTGTGAGGTTCAATACGACAGCTGCAGAGAATCTGAAATGAAGGAATGGTGAAAATACTTGTTTTTGGATCAATGTGACAAAATTTGACCTGACAAAAGAAAACAAAATTCCTTTGCTCTGCCAGAACTCTCTAGATCAAGGGACATAATAAAATAATCCAAAAGCCAACATTATGAAATTGAACAGCCAAGTTATAGAAATTGGTAGCAAGAGATAAAACACAGTTACATAATTCCATGAAAGTGGTGTCACAGGAAGACAGGGTTCTAAAGACAGCTTTTGTCATCTTGGCCTTCATTAATTAAAATGTTTAAAATAGGAGTTGGGAAGTTATGGTGAGGTTGTATAAGATGTTGGTGAGGCCAAATTTGGAGTATTGTGTGCAGTTCTGGTCACCTAGCTACAGGAAGGGTATTAGTAAGATTGAAAGAGTGAAGAGAAGATTTACTCGGACGCTGCCAGGTCTTCCTGAGTTAAGCTCCAGGGAAAGGTTGAACAGGATTGGACTTTATTCCTTGGAGTCTCGAAAAATGAGTAAGAGATTGCTTAAAGTGGCATATGAATGGGAAAATAGGGTGAGAAAGACTGCCGAAGACCCAATTGTGAGGGACAGATTTTGCTTGAGATAAATTGTCATTGGCCCATTTCCTCTGGAGTTATGAAACCACGCACAGAGCAAGTCAATGTCATACTATTAAAACAGTGGGTTTCAAACTTTTTTTCCCCAATCACAGAGCTCATTAAGTAACTCCTTACTAACAGAGCACTTCTGGCAAAGGGATTAAGTGGAATATGATCCAGGGGGTGGGGGTGTGGAGGAGGAGTTTGAAAATCACTGCTCTAGATGAAAAGATTTCTCCGTCTCCATTTTAAGCAGACATCCTTTTATTATGAGTTTGTGCCCACTGATCCTAAACTCTCCCAGTACTGGCAAAATCCTCTCTCTCTCCAGCCCTTTCTCTAGTCATCAGATTTCAATGAGGTCCTGCCTCATCCTTCTGAACTCAGGGGAGTACAGGCCCAGAACCATCAAATGCTCCTCAAATATTATTCCTCTCAACCCCAGGATCATTCTTGTAAACCACCACTGGGCCATCACATCCTCTCTTAGAAATGGGGCCTAAAATTGCTCACAACACTTACGAGATCAGGACAACCAGAAGGTGGTCACGGGAGGGAAGACAGCTGCAGGTCTGCCTAGAGTCCATGGATTGGATGGTGTTCAAGGAGTCAGCTGAGGGGGGGGTGTCGTGGCAAGATGACGTAGGAAAAAGAAGTTCGAAGACACCTCTCCCTGACTGAACTGTTCAATACTCGAACTGTAATGTCTTGTTTGACTTTATCAATGTTTTGAACAATAATTTTCTACTGTAGAATTCTGGAAATGAAGAAAGGAAAAAAAACAGTGTTGGGCACGATCAGTTGCCCCAATTATCATAGAGACAAAGACTGAGGGGAACGATAGGCTTTATTACACACAAGACTGCAGGCCCGGGTCCAAGTGAGGGAAGTGAAGGCCTGGATCACAGGGGAGGACTCCAGGGAGGAGTCTCGGAGAGGATGTCATCAGGAGGGTGGGCCAGCCCGTGCCTGTACTGGTCAGTACATACAATACCATTTCATTACAATCAACTTAGAAAAAACCTAGGTTGTCAACCTGTGAAAAGTGCAGAAGAAGCAAGGACGACCTTCCAGAAGGAGCCTCAGGACAAGTTAGACATGGATCCGAATCCTCAACGTGCAAGTCGGGAGCAGCTGGAAGAAATGTCTGCAACTTCTGCACATCCGGAGATGAAAGATGGTGCCAAGATCTTTGGCCGGGCCAGGAGGAGCGCAAGTAAGGAATTCGACATGAGCCGGGCTTGGCTAAGGAGAGTGGGGGGTGAATGCCCGAATGTGAGCTCTAGATACCGGGAAGGGGACTGCCTGTATGCAGCGGAGCATCTGGAGATGTTCTCACTTGCAGGAAATTCTGGTTCCGATCTACAGTCCGGCTGCCAGGTATGATGTGGAAGAGAAGAGAAGAGGTGGAGGAGGACAACTCAGAGGTTCAAGAAGAAGAAGAGCAAGAATTACTACTTGCTGCAGTTGGACTCAATGAAGGGAGGCTTGAAGAACATCTCCTTCTCCAATGAAAACTGTTGTTTCACCAGATACCTTCCCCAGACTTCAAGGCCCCTCTACAGAACTGGTCCATCAAAATGAAAATATGATGCCTTCTGTGAACTAAGGTTTTGAAACTTTAAATGATCAATTTGCTGGTATGAAGGGAAAAAATGGCTGGTATGTGTGAAGAAATTACATCTATTGAAGTTGATATTAATAAGAGTTTAACAGCAGTGGACATTGGACAAGATCAATTTAAGAGGATTGAAGAAGTTTTTATTGACTGTAAGGATCGTGTGGACCATTATGCAGAGAGAATGGATCATATTGAGGATTAATTTACAGGCTGGGATGTCCAGAAGAGAGATTTGTTACAAAACATTGATTCATTGGAAAATCAAAGTTGTCGTAATAATATTAAGATAGTTGGTCTGCTGGAAGATATTGAAGATTCAGATCCTGTAAAATTATTTTTGGAAATGGATTCCAGAGATGTTGGGAGTTGAGTTTTTTTAGATCGGGCTCAGAGGGCGTTAAGGAGAAAATCTTTTCCGGGTCAAATGCCAAGAGCGGTTCTTTTAAGATGTTTGCGATATCAGGATAGAGAAATGATTTTGCGGCTTGCGGTTCAGAAAGCTCGCCTTGATCAAAGCCCTACGATGGTTCAAGGCAATAGGGTTTTATTTTATGCTGATTTAAGTCAGGAGATTATTAAGTGACGGAAAGAGATTAATCTGGCCAAAGCAGTTCTGTGGATGAAAGGGTATAAGTTTACTTTACTTTATGGGCCAGATCAGTCTCAATGTTTTGAGAGTCCTTATGGTGCATTAACTTTTGTGAATTCCTTCCCAGATTTGAAGGAATCAATGGGGAAAATGTCCGAGGATAAGATTGGGATGGGTATGGGGAAAAGAAGTTGGAATCAGAATTGGTGAGTGATGTTGAAGATGGAGCTCAAGCTCAATGTGGGTGTTATCACTGGGATGACTGATGGGTTTTAATGTTCGGTTGGGGGGTGGTGGTTGACTCGACTACTTCTAAAGCCATCTACCACTTGTGGTATTAGCTGCACCTGGTCCACAGAGGGGGATCCGACTCTTATACTCGTAGGTTTTTTTTACAGGATTTTCTTCTTTGAAAAGAGGTGTTTGGGTTTTTTTATAGATATATAATTGTAATTGCTGTGTTAAGTGTCAATCTCAGGAGGAAATTAAGTTTTGGCTCATTTCAATTTTGTGATCTTTAATGTTAAAGGACAATAATCCGATTGAAAGAAAGTGAATATTGGCATATATAAAGAAAATGAAAGGTGATCTTGCTTTTTTGCAAGAAACTCATTTGTCTGAGAAAGAACATATGAAATTGAAAAGAGATTGGGTCGGACATGTTTTTCATCTCCATTTAATTCGAAAGCTCGAGGTGTTGCTACTTTGGCTGATAAGAAGATACCGTTTCAGTTGGAATCATTCTCTGCCACATCATTTTCTTGAAGACAATCAAGATAACTGACCTGTTCATGGAGCACTGTGTCTGGACTCAGATTCACAAACTCACGTGGCAAGGTCAGCATTCATCCATTTACTAGCTCTACCACGAAACATCGATGATCTGCCATAACAGCAGTAGGCATGCAAAGGAGAACCACGGGCAAACGTTTGCTCCATGTAGATGCATCACCACCTGCTTTCGATTGTCAATGAAAATGCTCAAAGAAGCTGTTGGCCCTGAAATGCTTAGCGATAATTCAGGTCGTGCACAGAGGATCAATGGGAGTTCGGACCAATGCTGACTCGAACTGAAACCTTTGATCTGTTGTAATAGTGCCCAGAATACCAAAAGATGGAATCCAATGATCCACAAAAGCCAAAGCAATTGTCTCTGCAGAGATGCCGATGATAGGAATTTCATCCTGCCACCTGGTCGTCCAGTCCTCACATGTGAGCAGTACATTGCCGAGATGGCAGAAGTGGACCTTCCAAGCCACAAGGTGCACGTGCTGGAAATTGGAATCCAAAACAACAAAATCCCCCAGCTTGAATTTCATGTGCCTGGAGACTTTAGGGCGTTGAACCAGCAAGCGAGTCCTTGCCCATAATCCAACATTCTGTTTAACATGAAACCAGATAAAATCTTCCTTAACCAGTTTGATTGATGCTCTTCTACCAGGAAGAGATAGATTGTGAAGAGAAAATCTCCTGCCTCATAGCTGCCACACAAATGGCAGAGTCCTTCCTGTTGGGGGAAAAAAAATCACAGGCCAACTTTTCACCCGATTCATCCAGGGTCACATCTTGAAGATGGAGACCAGAGTTGATCTGGTTTCACCTGATGAAATCGGCATCCGTGTGCCGTGCATGAGCCATGGCAGTGAAATCGATGGCAATTGTTGGATGTAATGTCGCGCCTGGATAGGGCACCAGCCACAGCATTCGCTTTTCCTCAGATATGCTGTGTGTCCGATGAAAATTGTAGGATGAACTCCAAGTGCCAAATCTCTCTGCGCAAATAGAGATGTGTGCTTCTACTTTCAGTATGCAGAAGAGGCTGGTGGTCTGTACAAATTGTGTAAGAATGACCTTCCAATAAAAAGCTGAAATATTGAATTGGAAATTTGGATTCATGAGAGAATTACAAATAAATTTGTTTCAAAATTGTATCTACTATTTCAAGAGGAATCTCCAAACCTAGACTTGAATAAATCAAAAGAAAGATGGGAATTGGATTTGGGAACTGAAATTGACCCTTTTTGCTTGTCTGACATTTGTTGAGAGAATAATTAATGTTTTTGATAGATTAGTTAATTACAAATTTATTCATCAATTATATTTAATGCTATATCAATTAATTTATTGCAATTTTTTCAAATTTATGTCTTAGATGTGGCACAGAAATTGGTACGTTTATACATTCTCTCTGGTCATGTCTCAAGGTGACATCATTTTGGAAAGATGTGGGCAAGTTTTTGGAACAAATTATAATAATGTTTACCATCAACACCTGAGCATTTACTTTTGGGAAATGTATATGATTTGGAAGCCTAATTCAATTTCTCAAAGAACAATTAATTATTTTTATAAATTGCATTGACAGTGGCCAGGTGATGTATAGCAATTCCATGGAAATCTGAATCCCATCTTAAAATTGATTGTGGGGAAATGCAAAATTGTATTCCCTTCGCAAAGGTGATGTATAATATTAACTGGGTATGATACATTATTCAAACTATGGAAACCATATTTAGATATGGGTTTGGATATCTAATGTATTCACTTCTCCACCCCACCACCACTTTTCATTAATCTTAATGGTTGAACCTTATCATGTTGGTTTAATTCTAATATTTTTTTAATGTCCTGCCTTTCCTTTTGGGAGGGAAGAGTTATCACAGGTGCTTTGAACCTAGATCTGTTTTTTTTTCATTATACTTTTCTTCTCTTCTCACTTTTATGGACAGTACAACCATTTATTTGTTATTCTCTTTTGATCAATGTATTATTTGGATACGATTCTGGTATTATATTGTACTGAATACAAAACTATAAATTTAAAAAAAAATTGAAATGTTTCACTGTGAGATAGATAGCTAAGAGTTCTTGCCCAAATGTACAACACTTTGCCTGAGCCGGTGACCGCTTGGCTGAAAAAAAACACCGGAGGTTCCAATTGCCCACAGACTCGCTGTTCGAACACTGCTCCCACAGCACTGACAGATGCATCTGTGGTAAGAGAGCAAGATCTTGGGCATTTGATGTACAACCTTAGTGACATTTTTCAGAACAGTGTTCACATCATGGAAAGCATAAACAGGATGGTCTCCCAAAGATAATGTCTTTTTGAAGCAGACATCAGATCCTTTGAGTCGTTCAGCAAGAGGTGCAGTGGCATTGACCAGGAAACAGCAATAAAAATTCCTCATACCTTAAAACCATCACAACTGGCCAAACGTAACAGAGGGAGGAAATTCTCAAATTTCACGCACTTTCCATTCATCAGGCAAAATACCATGTGGCATAACTCTAGCTCCCAAAAATACAAGATCAGAAACACCAGAAACACTTTCCTGGGATTGATCACGGTACCACATTCCTCAAGCCTTAGAAACAATGAGATAAGGTGGCTCTTGTGCTCCGTTTCATCCACACTTACAACCAGAATCTCCTCAATCAACACAAGCACCAAACAAACCCAAGGACAGTGAGTTCGTGGTCTATGAACCACTGGAATTTCTGAGCTGCATTCCATAGACAGAATGGTTTTCTCAGAAACACAAACATACCGAACGGGAGCATCACTGCTGTCTTTGTGACATCCAAAGACTCAAATGGAATCTAATAGTAAGCACATTCTAGATCTATTTTGGCAAATGCAGATTTGCCGTGGAGGTTTGCTGAGAAGTCTTGTAAATTTGGAATATTGTATCAGTCAGGCATGGTGGAATTGTTCAAGGGACGATCATCTCTGCAAGGCCGCCAATCTCTAGTTTTTTCAGAACCACATACAATCGTGAAGCCCAGCAGCTGTCAGATCTGTGGGCTAGGCACAATTCTTGCCATTCCAATTTTGAGATTTTAAGATAATCCGGGGTATTACAAGTCTGCGTCTCATAGACCCTGCCTTTATATGGTGGCATATTGCATGTCTGCACACCATTATGATGGGGACACGAGGTGAAGAAAAGACTTGAGGAAGGCTTGGAAAGGGCAGGAGCCAGGTTGAAGGCTTGTCAGGTAGCAGATGGCATTGGAAGGACAATAAATCTATCTCACGTGCATTCAAGAGCTACAGTCAACACAACGGCATTTTGTCAAATACATCACTGAAAAATGTGACAAGAAATTCTCTCCCAAAGTGGAACTGGCCACATTTACAACTGAAAACCCACCCAAAACGATGTGAAGCTGAAATGAAATGCGAGTGACCTCTGGGCATATTTGAATAAGAGAATCATTTGTAGCTGAATGAACACATGATATATTAGCAAATCTATGTTCCTCAGGAGTTGGAGGGACAGGCACCGCTCCAAAGTGACAGATAGTTTTGGAGTTTTACATCGAGATGCCAAACTAATAACCTATTGTAACAACTGTCTAGAATTGTTCCATTTTTCTCAGTTGCCTTCAATAATCTCTCCCAAATAAGAACAAGATCACAGACAAAGGAACAGAACCAGGCCACCAGGCCCATCGAATCTGCTCCGTAAACTGACACAAAACTATTTCTTGATTTAATACTCAGTGATCTGGCTTCCACTACTGTATGTGGCAGCGGTTCCACAGATCCACGACCCTCTGGCGAAACAAGTTCTTCCTAATCTCTGTTTTATAGGATCACCTCTAATTTTCTTGTCCTCAATTCACCCACCAAGGGAACCATCTTACCCACATCCATCCTATCTAAACCTTTCAATATACAAAATGTCTACATGACGTTACTTCTTTAATTTCCTCTACTCCAATGAATACAACCCTAGAGCTGTCAAACACTCCTTGTATGTTATCCTTTGCATTTTGGGAATCATCCTAGTCATTCTCCTCTGCACCCTATTCAACCACATCACATCCTTTCACAGATAGCCGGCCCAAAACTGCACACACTACTCGAAATGAGGTCTCACCAGTGCCCCATAGAGCCTCATCAACACCTCTTTACTCTTCTACACTATTCATCTTGAAATGAATGCCAACATAGCATTCGCTTTCTTCATGACCAATTTCACCTGGTCATTAACTTTTAGGTTTCCTTGCAGAAGGACACCCAGGTCCCTTTGCACATCCAAGGTCTGAATTTTCTTCCCATCCAAATAGTATGCTTCCTGTTTATTTCCACTGCCAAAATGTACAACTGTACATTTTTCGGTCTTAAATCTCATCTGCCATCATTTTGCCCAGTTTCCTAATCTTTTTATATCTTTCTGCAACTTTACGGTTTCTACACTTCCTACTCTGTCCCCTATCTTGGTGACCTCCGCAAATTTCGCCACAAAACCATTTAAACCACAATCCAAATCATTAATTTTTTTTCTTGGAATATATCTATCCTGCATTCCTTTCATTACTGCCACATGCCATTCCAGAATCGATCATCACTGAACCTGAACATGTTTATTATGATAAACATCTTCTAATAAATGTTCTGGGTTTAATTTTTAAAAATGTCGTTGTGGTTCCTCTTCATCAACTCTTTGGAAGCTGAATTCACAAAATTTTCCAAATATTCTTTCAGCAATAATTCTGTGGTACAGAGGATTACTCATCTTTCCTTGAGGTTAAAAGTTGCATTTTGATTTTCTTGACTCAACTGAACATTGTACAAGGTGAAGGCTGATTAAAATGGATTCAGTAATGATGGCCTTTAACTTTGCATTATTGCTGTGGCTACGCAGCTTGAATGATAAACTGGTGTTTCTACCGGGAATTAACTCATGGAAATGTTCGAAATACATTCATTGGAGATAGACCTCTGTGAAACGTTTACTGCCCATTGGCAACAATCCTTGAAAAGAGATGAATCATCACCCAACAGAGCAGCCCAGGAATAGGCCATTTGGTGAACAATGTCTGTGGTGACCATGATGTTCATTTAAATTAATCCCATGTGTCAGCACGTGGTCCATGCACATCACCCATTCCTTCTTGTTCATGTGCCCAACCAAATGCCTCTTAAATCGTGGTGATTTCACCACTATCCTGGCCATGTGGGCCAGACCCCCACCACACTGTGCGAAACCCTGCCTCACTTGTCTCCTTTTCCCCTCTCATGTTCAATATAGGCATCGTAGTATTTTTACATCTCCCACGGGGGCGGGGGAAAGAAGAAATCTATCTTCTCCAGGACTACAATAACTGGATAAATTTCAACCAGGTCATCTCTCAGCCTCCAATGCTCCAGAGAAAACTATCCAAATTTGTCCAACCGCTCCTCAGACCCAATGCACTATCCCAAACAACCCCCAGATAAATTCCTTTTGTCATGCAGTAACTAGAATTGCAGGAAACACTCACAATGTGGCCTAATCACATTTATACTTCATGCCCTGCTCAATTAAGAATAATTTCTTTAACACCCTACACTTGTGTTGCCACTATCAAGGAGCTCACGCTTGCACCCCAAGATCCCTCTTTGCAACAGTATGACAAGTCCTCTCAAAGTGCAAGGCACTTGTCCAGATTAAACTCCATCTGCCATTTCTCTGCCCACATTTATCAGTCATCTGGTTGGGAAGGGAGAATACGAGGGGGACTGGGTGAATCAGCAGGAGAGAGAGTGAAACCTGTGGAGGGGGGAGGTGGTGGGCAGGTTACATGAACTTGGAAAATTCCATATGCATACCATTGATTCACAAATGCAATAAGAGATGGTTCCTCTGTATTTGACCTCACCCTGACAATGGAGGAGGCAGAAGACAAAGGTCAGTGTGGGAATGCAATGGAACTTAAAACAACTTGTGACCATGAGCCAAGATGGCCATTGTGATCAAAGTGGAGGTGCTCAGCCAATCTGTCATTTACTCTGCATTGTGTTTCCTGCCACAGAGGGCACGGACATGGTTGGAGGGGGTGAATTTGAAACTTTACCCTGCATGAGAATCCCTGGATGGTGGTAACTGATGTAGATTGCAGGAGAAAATGCCCAAGGACAGGCAGGAATTAAGAGTCTCTAATTAGTTGAAAAATACTACTGCAAGATTCATCACCAATGAGTAGGAAAGCAGCTTCACTCTATTCTCCCTCTCAGAAAGATTTAGTTAATAAACAAAACAATCTTTCAGCACAGCCAGGGGAAAAAGGGCTTTTAATTTAGTCTTACAATCAACAGACTTTGAAATTACCCACCGTAAATGACTCAAAATTCAATTCGAGATTCACTTCTGGTGGAAGTATAAGAGCCAGTGTCTTGCCTAATCAGATTAGCCTTATTCTGAGTTTCCATTTTGACTTTCACACCATCAAATGCAAGCCTCAGTTGTTGATTCCCAACTATTTTCTATCCTTACCCACTTTGCAACCACACCGACCTGAAATTGGAACAAACAACAACCAATTTTTCCATGTATAAATCATATACAAAATAATTTACCCACATTTTCACATCACTGTAGCCGCTGAGGGATAACTTGTGCCCATCAGGAAAATGAACCAGCCACTACAGGGTCCTACTTACCTTGGTGTTACTGACTCTTTTCCAGTGTTACTTGCAGACATAATGACATGTTCAACATGCACAATATTTCTTTTCTTACTGACCAGAACTATAAAGCATTGTGTAAAAAAGAGAAAAGCTCAAGTCAACCAGGAGATACAAACTCCTGACTGCAATGTTGCTGTGCACATTTGCTACATTATTGAAGTCTCACAGAGCTTACAACAGATATTCAAAGTCAAGCAATAACAGAAATAACAGAATATTACAGCACGGTACAAGCCCTTTGCTCCACGATGTTGTGTTGATCTAGATATTTCTAACAAAAAAATTTTACCCTGTAGCGGCTACTGCGGTAGATGCTACTAAATAAAGGCAAACACATACAAAGGTAGTCAACTCAAGACTGGTTTATTGCAGACATACACAGACCTTTTATTCCCTGCCTGTCAATGAGAACATTAGTGAACACCTTACGGTCCAGAGGACCAGCAGGTTAAAGCTACCAGCCATTAGTGCCCCATGCCTTTAGACAAGGGCTTCATCTGTACTTTGGTGCCCAGCACTATTAGCCTGCGACATGTCAGGGAAGTCTGTGAACTAACGGTGGCAGTGCATCCACTACAAACCTGTTTTTCTTTCACCCATGTATTCCTGTCTTACAGTCTCTTAAATGCACCTTATGTGATATTGTAATGGATAAATATATTTGGAGAATTTGGTAATATTTTGGATTTTGGTAAGATTTAGGGTTGGTTACATACAGACACACACATACATTATAAAACATCTTATTTGAAAGACTGAAGAAATTTTGAAGATCTCTGGAGAAAGTTATTCACATTCACAAGTTGGTGTTAGTCAAACTGATGTCATAAAATAAATGACCATTGTTTGGAAATGGAGCCAGGATGTCTACAAGTTCTTTTCTGCAGGGTGCTTAGAGGAAAGTCACTTCTGGGTTTGTTTACCTAACACTAGGTTAAGCAGAAGAAAGAACTCCTGTTGTTTGGAATAAGAGGAATCGAACTCTGTAGTAGCTTGCAGAAATAAGTTACCATCTGGAAAATCCTGACGGGGCAAGTTTCATCAGCCAGACATTGAGGTGACTAATGAAGGTACCTCAGTTGTGGAAATCCTGGAACAACAAATCTCTCTCTAAAAACCCTACAAGAACCTTCCTGAGCGGGAAACATTTAAGTTTCGAGCACCAAAACCTGGTGAAATTTAGAAATGTTCAATTCTGTGCATAGCAGAAGAATTGCCTGCATCCAGAGAACTTGGAAGAAGGAGAAGTGAGATTGAACTGTGAACCAAATAACTTTTTTTAAATTTAAACACATTACAAACATGTGCGCTTAGAATTGGAAGGGGGTTCATTTGGATTAGTTAAGTATAGAGTTAAGTTAAAGTTTCATTCTATTTTCATGTTTAAATTTGATTAAAAATAACATCTGTTTGAAAAACGACTTGACTGGGTGAATGTCTATTGCTGCTGGGTTTTGGGATCCTATGGGCCCATAACAATATCTTCTTGGATAATCATATTGGGCCTGTTCAAAGTAGGAAATGGCTTCTACCAGCAGGAGTTTCTATTTGACTAAAAATATTGATAGGTGGCTGGCCACATACGTTTCCTAAAAATTAATACTCTACCCTCTCCTTCCTTAAACCACATTCAGCCCAATGACATCTTTCTACGTTGCATTACTGGGACCACCAAGGACCTGACCCATTTCCCATCTCTCCTTGCAATGCCAATATGGCAGTTGCCATCAAGAACTGACAAATCACATTTTAATTCAGCAAGCAAGATGAAGGTTATCCTGACATCCTGCTTAAAAGGAAGGGTCAACAAACCTTCCTAATTTTGTCACTTCATTTTTATTTTGATTCCCATGGGGCATTAGTAAAAAATGTCCCATCCATTGGCTCACCAAATTATGAGTAAAATCATGATCCCTGTTCATGAAAACCCATAACATTCAATGTTACACAGATAATCTAGGGAGAATTCTGTAATAAAGTTGAATGAAACATTGAAAGAATTTCCCCCTTATCAACGCTGAGATTGTAGCGCGCCAAGAGACCAGGTGAGCAAAAAGAGGCCAAATCACTGCAACACTCGGACAGTCCAAGATGGCATGGACTCCCCTTCACTGCCGAGAAGGAGCCCACTCCTAGCACCATGTATAGGCTGAGGAACCCTACACTTCCACATAGCGGCAGCCAGCTGGAGAGTGACTCCACGACACAATGACGTAAAGCTGGAAGTCGGGGAGTACGTCACCAGAAGTGGGCGGGCCATCTTAATTTCAGTGCGCATGCGCGACTTTTCAGTTGGCGTTTCCACAAAGGCTTTGCTGAGTGGCCGTCAGTCGGCACGTGCGTATCAGTCGCACATGCGCAAACCCAACTCCAAGTCGCAAATCCACCGCGCATGCGCCAACCAGACTTCCAAACCTTGTTCTTGCCCCTCCCCCTCCCCTTCCTGCTGCCAGTTACCCCACGGCCTCCGGCCTCGCCAAAAGAAACTTGCCCCATCAGGGTTTTCCAAGTGATAACCTCTTCTGCAGGTCAGCATTGAGTTCCTTTTGTTTCCCTTATTTCAGGTGAAACATGATTTCTAGCCAGCCATTTCCTCTTGTATGGACAACAAAGTTTCACAACCCATCTTCAAAATGTGGTTTCAACAAGATGCCAGCTTGCCATCTCTCTCTCTCTCTCTCTCTCTCTCTCTCTCTCTCTCTCTCTCTCTCTCTCTCTCTCTCTCTCTCTTTTAGAAAAAAAGCCTATTTGGTCTCTCCTCTCTGCATGCAAAACTCCATGACCTTATTAGAACAGCAAACTGGTACCAGCCAGATGAACCCAAAAGTTTGAGTCCAATCACCTCTTGCTTTAAAAACAATAATCCATTTACACCTGCTTTTGAAATTCTTTAGCAAAACAGTCTCCTTCTTTTGTCTTTGCAAAGGCTCTCGGCGCCTGCGTGACTCACTCTCAACAAAGCTCTTGCATTTTAAATAAAAGCTAATTTGTGAAGTGTTTGTGTTTGTTTGTGATCTATATGACCTATGTGACTACAATCCATCTCTTTCAAAAATATATCTATATACACTGTAAAATATATAATCTGTCGCAGGACAGATGCAGCAGACAAGTTGTGATAAAATCAATGGTGTCCTTGCAAACAAAAAGTGGGAAGAGGTATAAGCAGCTCTGGTGAGTATAGTTTGTAATAGTTTGAACATTGAACCTCTCTCTCTATTTCAGGAGACAATTTACTGTCATACAATTAAAAAGTGTCATATCACACAAAATTGTTTTTTTCCTACTGTAAGACAGACAGATTCGCCATTGGCAGAAATTGCCTGAAATGCCTCTTGCGGTCAGAGAAAGACTGAGTGCTCTCCCCCACCCCTGTCACCCCAAACCCTGCGCCAAGTCACTGAGGGTCTGTGGATTCTCTTTCAGTGCTCACAGACCATCGAAGTCATTGGCAATGTGAGCTCCAGTTTTGAACCTCTGACACAATTAGGAACCATTTAGCACTCACTCGTATCCCAAGTCTGATACCTGATACCCTTTTAGCCAGTTTTGAATCAGTCTCTAGCAGTCCACGGCCTGGTGTTAGTTCCTTGACTGCTTTGTACAGAGGCCCACAGCCTGTGTGGGTTTCTCTCCTCAAGTAACCAACAGCCTGCCACCTATGTGGGTCCTTCAGCTGCAGAACCCCTCACTGGTCCGCTTCCTTGGTTACTGACCTGTGCATTGAATTCTCTGCTCCTCAGATGTTGGTGGGGTGTGGTCTTTCTCTTTCCTGCTGCCCCGCACTAGTCCACCGATTTCCCAGCGTTCGCGGTGGTGAAGAAATCTAACAAATCTAAATAACAAATTTTCAATGTAGAGGAGAATCTCACATTTCTAGAGGGATGGAAAGGGCATTATTACAAATTGAAGCCTAATATTTGAATATTCAGGTGCCAAATTTGCAAATGCATAGAGTATATATTTCTCAAGCTATATGTAATTTTTTCCAAAGGCATACAACTTTGAATTTTTGCATGTCATTTGGCATACCTAAAAATATATCTGATTTCCAAGTAAATTCAATACATTTCCTCATCACCGCTAATGTTAATTTAACAAATTTCAATTGATATTTTAATAGTTTTAATTTGGGCCTTGTTCCTTCAATATTTCCTAATACAAATAACGTCGGATTTTGTGGAAAAACATCTCCTGTAACTTGTTCCAAAAAATTTGTAATTCTCCCCAAAAAGATCTCACATTAGGATAAAGCTAAGTTGAATGCAAGAAAGTTGCTACATCTTCACCACACCTAAAACATTGATCTGATAATTCTGATTTTATTCTATTCAATTTCACTGGTGTAAGAAGTAACTGGAGAAGAAAAACTAGTTGTGAATTCCTTCCTCACTGCTGCAGTGTGGATCTCTGGTTAATAATTCCAGACTGCTGAGTTGAAGTGAATTAATACAACTCCCCTGGATCACATGATCCCTATTGGAAATCAGCTTCCTGTTGAGCTTTTCATATCCAACTCCCTGAGTCACCTGACTCCAGGTGCAGCTTTCAGGTAAAATTCTTGCTGACATCTGCTACATTACTGATGTAAAAACGATTATACTGAACTAATTTATATCTTAAATTGAGATCCTTAAAGGATCTACCCATATTTACCAATGAATTACAATATTCAGAACCATTTCCCACATTTGTCCAGACATATGAACTCTTCATTTAAAAGTTCCTACTTGTAATCAAGAGGACATCATCGAAGTACATTTTTTAACAATTCCTCTTTATAAGGAATTTCTATTTCAGTACAACATGGTTGGTCCTAACTTATCCTTCAAATATGCTCTTAGTTGGAAGTAGCAAAAAAGATTGCTATGAGTTATACAATATTTATTTCTCAGTTGCTCAAATGACATTAATTGACCACTTTCATGACAATCTTCAACATTTATAATCCCCTTACAAAACCCGCTATCCAGAAACTGATGATACTTGGAAAAAGATACGAGGATTTTGAATCAAAGCCATTCTGGGTGATGTACATCCAATTACACCAATTACATCATTTATTTTATTCCAGAAATTAATCAAATGTTTCAACAATTGTGTATCTTTATCACCAACAATTAATTTTGATTCCCACGTATATAAATTATTCTGTTTTCCCCTCTCCTATTTTATTTGATTCTATTTTAACCCTTTCAAAAAAAGAAGAAAGAAATCTCATTTGATGCTGCTCCATACCAATTTTTAAAATGAGGAAGCTGCAGTCCTCTCAATGCAGAATTTGCATTGGTTCACTTAACATGGGATTCAATTGGAAATGGGTTCACATGACATAAAACCATGATGCAGACTGTTTTCTAAGAATGGAATACAAGAGGAGGGTTGTCTAGGTCTCCAGCTGGATATAGATCACAAGATATAGGAGCAGAAGTAGGCCCGTCGAGTCTGTTCCACCATTCGTCCACTCACCCCCACTCCCCAGCTTTCTCCCCATTACCCTCGATTCCTTGACGAATCAAATACCTGTCAATCTCTGCCTTAAATACACCCAATGACCTCAGTTCCACAGATTCACGACCCACTGACAAAATCAATTTTTCCACATTTGTTTTAAATTGACACCCTTTTATCCTGAAATTATGCTCTCCTGTCCTAGAATCCCCTACCATGGGAAACATCTTTGCCATATGTACTCTGTCCAAGCCTTCCATTATTTGAAATGCCTCTGAGGTCCCCCTTATCCGTCTGTACTCCAACTAGTACAGTCGAAGAGTCGACAATTGTTCCTCATACACTAACCCTTTCATTCCTGATATCATTCCAGTAAATGATCTCTGACCCTCTCCAACACCAGCTCATCTTTTCTCAAATATGGCACCCAAAACTCGAATTCTGATTGAATGGAAAGGGAATTCTCCAACAACACATACACAACAGTCAAATGATATTATGTCTTTTTGATATTTACAAACATTATTGAAGAGTAAATTAATAACTTTCAAAAGATGCCGGGACCCATTAATGGACTATTATCACAACCTAAAGAATGAGGGTTGTTCTGAAGATTGGTACTGTGTTACGAGACCAGAGGACCCCAAAATATAGCAGTAATAGATATTCACCAAGACAAATGGTGACTTAAACAAAAGCTGATTTTAATTATCTTTCAACATGAACACGGATTTACACTTTAACTTATCACTATTTTACTACTTTAACTTACTTTACCAAACTTACCCCCCTTCTAATTCTAAGTGCACCTGTGTGTAATATGTGTGTAAGTTCAGAAAATTTCTTTGGTTCACAGTCCAATCTCACTTCTCATTCCTGCAAGTTCACTTGTTGCAGGCCATTCTTATACTGTGCACAGAATTCAACATATATAAAGTTCACCAGGTTTGGTGCTAGAAAGGTAAATAATTACTGTTCAGGAATGTTCTTGTTGATTTTCAGAGAGAGGTGTGTTGTTCAGGGAAGAATTCGTGTTTTTGTTGACTCAATGTACCAGCATCTGAAGTCTGTTAACTCTTCAGAAAAGCTGTGAGAGCATTAGCATGGACCAAAGCTGAACCAGGAGTTTGCAGGTATTTAAGGGAGTGTGTCGGCAGGGTTTGTTCTGGACCAACAATCTCACCTAATGACTCTGCTTGAAATCAAGATTCAAACCATTTTGAGGAATACAACAGGAATTGTTCAACAAGAGCCTCGTGTTCCCTGAGGAGTTTTCTTTCAATAGTGGAAATGATTATTTTTTAAACTCCATTAATCTTCCTGATACAGATCTTTGTATTTAACTTTCAGGTTGCTATCTGTTGTTAACTTGGAAGCCTTTAATGGGGTGACTAGGTGGAATGTTCGCTTTAACCAAGCAGTTCTCTTGCAATTTTCCAGCTGTAGGATGTGTTGCAGTTGCTTGCAAGTTTAGCAAGTGGGATTATGATGTGAAACTGCAAGTCACAGCGTGATTTTTGTGTTTGAAAATGCCAATGTGAAAATTTTAACTTATGTCTCCTTGGTTTGTTTAAGTTTATAGAGGAGACGTTGGGTCAAACTGAGAAGACAGTTGGATGCCCATTTGGTGAATTGGCTGGGCAAAGCAGAAAGCACAAAATGAGGGTCTGAAAAAATAATGAAGCAGACTGAAGTGTCGTTGAACCAAACCCAGGTAAAGAAGTTAATTTTGTGCTGTGTACTGAAGAGATCAAACTATTTGGGCTTTTAGTGGTGACCTATTTAAATGAGCAAAATCTGATTAGAATAGGTTTATGGAATGTTTGGAAGTTTCCACAAAAAAATGGAGCATACAAATTAAATGTTGTAATTATTATAAATGAACAATACAATGAGCCTGGTGTTACAGTATCTGCCTCCCTCTACCGTTCTTTTTTGGCTCGGCTTCACAGACAAAGATTAATGGAGGGGTAATGTCCACGTCAGCTGCAGGCTCGTTTGTGGCTGACAGGTCCGATGCGAGACAGGCAGACATGGTTGCAGCGGTTACAAGGGAAAATTGGTTGGTTGGGGTTGGGTGTTGGGTTTTTCCTCCTTTGTCTTTTGTCAGTGAGGTGGGCTCTGCGGTCTTCTTCAAAGGAGGTTGCTGCCCGCTGAACTGTGAGGCACCAAGATGCACGGTTTGAGGCGATATCAGCATACTGGCGGTGGTCAATGTGGCAGGCACCAAGAGATTTCTTTAGGCAGTCCTTGTACCTCTTCTTCGGTGCACCTCTGTCTCGGTGGCCAGTGGAGAGCTCGCCATATAACACGATCTTGGGAAGGCGATGGTCCTCCATTCTGGAGACGTGACCCACCCAGTGCAGCTGGATCTTCAGCAGCGTGAACTCGATGCTTTCGGACTCTGCCAGCTCAGGTACTTCAATGTTGGTGATGAAGTCGCTCCAATGAATGTTGCGGATGGAGCGGAGACAATGATTATGGAAGCGTTCTAGGAGCCGTAGGTGATGCCGGTAGAGGACCCATGATTTGGAGCCGAACAGGACTGTGGGTATGACAACAGCTCTGTATATGCTCATCTTTGTGAGGTTTTTCAGTTGGTTGTTTTTCCAGACTCTTTTGTGTAGTCTTCCAAAGGCGCTATTTGCCTTGGCGAGTCTGTTGTCTATCTCGTTGTTGATCCTTGCATCCGATGAAATGGTGTAGCTGAGATAGGTAAACTGGTTGACCGTTTTGAGTTTTGTGTGCCTGACGGAGATGCCTCCCTGTACCGTACATCACTGTTAAACCTTCTCCCCAAAATGAACCTGATGTCAACATATCTGACACAGTTAATCTACATCATTGTTAAACCTTTTCATGAATGTGAATCCTTTCTCTTAGTTTCTGCCTCAGTCTATAGTACATCAACATTAAACTTTCTCTCCCCTGTGAACCTGGTGAAAGTGTACCTGCCACAGTTTATTGTACATCACTGTTAAACCTTCTCACAAATGTGAATTCGGTGTCACAGTATCTTCCACAGTTTAGCATAAACCACTGATGAACTTTCTCACCATTGTGAATCCAGTGTCACAGTACCGCCTCAGTCTTCCGTACATCACCGTTAAATATTCTCCCCACTGTGAATCTGGTGTCACAATATGTGACACATTTTATCATACATTACTTATAAACCTTCTCAGTGCTGGGCACCCAGTGACACAGTATCTGTCTCAGTCTACGGTATTTCACCGTTAACCTTATCCCCACTGTGAACCTGGTGTCACAGTATCTTGCACAGTTTATTGAACATTACTGATAAACCTTCTCCCCATTGTGAACACGGTGCCACAGTATCTGCCTCAATCATCCATACATCACTATTAAACATCTCCCCACTGTGAACATGTTGTCACTTTATCTGCCACAGTTTATTTTACATCACCTTTCATCCTTATTCCCATTGTGAACCTGGTGCCACAGTATTTATCTCAATCTACCATCCATCACCGTTTACCTTCTCCCCATGGTAAACCCGGTGAAATTGAATCTGCCCCAGTCTCCCGAAAATCATCATTAAAATTTCTCCGCACTGTGAACTCTGTGTCACTGTATCTGCAACATTGTATCGCGTGTCACCATTAAACCTCCTCCCCATTATGAACCTCGTGTCACATTATCTGCCACAGTTCATTTAACTTCACTGTTAAACTTTTTCACTAATATAAAGTGGCGTTACAGTATCCTTCTCAGATATCCGTACATCACTGTTAAATCTTCAACCCACTGTGAACCCGGTGTCACAGTATTTGCCACATTAAATCATACATCACCGTTAAACCTTTTCCGCACCGTTGACCTGATGCCATAGCATCTGCAGTAGTTTATTGTACATCACTGTTAAACCTTCTAACTACTGCTGTAAACCCGGTCACACATTAACTCCCATATTCTTCCGTATATCACCGTTAAACCTTCTCCACACAGTGAACCCAGTATAACAGTATCTGCATAAGTCTACTGTACATTAATGTTAAACCTTCTCCCTACTGTGAACCGGTGTCACTGTATCTGCCCCAGTTTAATGTACTTCACTTTTAAACCTTTTCCCCACTGTGAATGCAGTGTCTCAGTATCTGTTTCAGTCTCCCGTGTATCAACATTAAAGCTGTGAACCTGTGTCACAGTTTGTGCCAGAGTTCGTTGTACATCACCGTTAAACCTTCTCCCCACTGTGAAACTGATGCTACAGAATCAGCCCCAGTTTATGTTACATCACTGATAAACCTTCTCATGACTGTGAACACGGTGTCACAATATCTATCTCAGTCTACCGTATATCACCACTAAATCCTCTCCCCACTGTTTACCCAATTTCACAGTATCTGCCTCATTCTACCATACATCACTGTTGATCTATCTCTCAACTGTGAATCCAGTGTCACAGTGTTTGGCACATTATATCGTACATCACCGTTAAACCTTTTCCCCACTTTTGACCTGATGCCACTGCATCTGCTGTACTTTATTGTACATCACAGTTAAACCTTCTAACTACTGCTGTGAACCCGGTCACACAATATCTTCCTCATTCTTCCGTATATCACCATTAAACATTCTCCCCACTGTGAACCTGGTGTAACAGTATCTTCCTCAGTCTGCTGTACATCACTGTTAAACTTTTCTTTGCTCTGAACCCGGTGTCACAGTATTTGTCTCACCCCACCACATTAAACCTTCTCTCCACTGTGATCCCGAGGTAACAGTATCTGCCTCAGTTCTCCTGTATATCACCATTAAACTTAGTCCCCACTGTGATCACAGTTTTTTGACAAAGTTTTATGTAGATCACTGTTAAACCTTTTCACTGCTCTGAACCCAGTGTCATAGTTTCTGTCTGACTCTACAGTTTATCACCAGTGAAACTTCTCCCCACTGTGAGCCTCATGACACAGTAGATGCCA
This sequence comes from Narcine bancroftii, assembly GCF_036971445.1. Classification (NCBI taxonomy): domain Eukaryota; kingdom Metazoa; phylum Chordata; class Chondrichthyes; order Torpediniformes; family Narcinidae; genus Narcine; species Narcine bancroftii. The sequence goes on from NC_091479.1 coordinate 47,150,586, forward strand.
GAGTTTATTGTACATCACCGTTAAAGCTTCTCCCCACTGTGAACCTGGTGTCACATTATCTGACACAGTTTATCATACAACACTGTTAAACCTCTCACTGCTGTAAACCCAGTGTCACAGTATATATCTCAGTCCACTGTACAACAACGTTAAACCTTCTCCCCACTGTGAACCTGGAGTTACCATATCTGCCTCAATATCTTGTGTGGACCACAAGGGCTTTGACCAGGCTGAAGTCAAGACTCCCAACCCATCTTCCAAATGGGGTTTTCCACAAGCTGCCACCTTGTCCTGTTCCAGTCCCAGCTGCTGCAGAACTGGACAACTCAACTCTCTTTCTCACTCTCTCTCTCTCTCTCTCTCTCTCTCTCTCGCTCTCTCTCTCTCTCTCACACACACACACACACACACACACACACACACACACACACACACAGAAAACCACATGACCCTCTGGGAACAGCCAACTGCACTGACTGTGGCACGAGAGCTAATCTTCTGAGTTTGTCCATCTGCTGCTTTCCAAAGCAATGATCCATCACTCTACAGCAGGTCAAATTAACGCCTAATTGTGAAATCCTTATAGCCATTCTTCAAAGTTTTTGCAAAGGCACCCGGAGCCTGGACTGTCTGCCTTGAGCAGAGCTCTGGCATTTTAAATGAGATCTGTTTTGAAGTGTTTGTATGTGACCTACACAAAAAAACCTGCCACAATTTATCTCAGTTTAAAACTTATCTATAACCAATATAAAATATAGCATAATCTCTCACAGTATAAACATTTTTCAGACAGCACGAGATTTGAACCCTGGGCCCAATCGCTGGCACTCAAAAGAGTTGTGATAACTGCTAAGCCAACCATGGCACCCAAAGAATATCTAGATCCATCGCCCTCTGGGTTGTGGGCCCAGCACGCTTCCGCTGCACTGTTCTGCTTACATGGACACAGAATTCTGAGTGATGAGGATGGAACAAATGCGAGCAGGCTTTTTATCCACTGAGTTAAGGTGAGACAAGAACCAGAGGAACAAATGCGAGCAGGCTTTTTATCCACTGAGTTAAGGTGAGACAAGAACCAGAGGAACAAATGCGAGCAGGCTTTTTATCCACTGAGTTAAGGTGAGACAAGAACCAGAGGGCATGGGTCAAGTATTAAAGGTGAAATGTTTAAAGGGAACATTTGGGGGGAACGTCTTCACACAGAGAGTGGTGGGAGAGTAGAACCAGCTGCCAGCCGAAGTGGTGAATGCCGGCTTGATTTTGACAGTTAATAAAACTTTGGACAGGTACCTGGATGAGAGGGCTATGTTCCAGGTGCAGGTCAGTGGAACTGGATAAAATAATAGGTCGGCACAGACTAAAAGGGCCGAAAGACCTGTTCTTCTGCTGGAGTTTTCTATGGAAGAGATTGTGCAGTCACTGATATCAGAGACTCGTAGAGTTGTAATCAATAGAGACTAACCCTTCAGACCAGCTCGACCCTGAAACCCAAGTTGTCCACTTCAACTGGTCCCATTCACCTGCATTTGGCCCATAACCCTCTGAATCTGTACCTGGGTAAATGTCCTTAAAACATTACAATAGTCCCTGGCTTTACCACTTCCTCTGGCAGCTCGTTCCACTCGCCCCGCCGCCCTCTGGGTGAAAATGATGCCCCTCAGGTCCTTTTCAAATCTTTCCCCTCTCAACTTAAATCTATGTCCTCTGATGTTACAGGTTGGGGTAAAAGGCGAATTACTTTAAGATTTCAAGATCTCTGAGGTCCCCCTCAGCCTCCTACACTCGAAGGAGAACAGTCCCAGTCTATCCAACCTCTCCTTTAATTCAAAGCCCCCAGTCTCAGGAACATTCAGATTTCAGAATTATTGTTAGAGTCCATACATGACATCACATACAACCCTCAGATCATTTTTGTTGTGGGTCAGGCAGAATTACCATTTATTGGTCATGCAACTACAACTGGACTCAATGTTCTCATGTAAAGAACTAAAGGTTGTAAAGAAAGCTTTGGCATCTTGGCCTTCATAAATCAAAGTATTGATCGAGGAGTTGGGAAGTTATGATGAGGTTGCATAAGATGTTGGTGAGGCCAAATTTGGAGTATTGTGTGCAGTTCTGGGTCGTCTAACTACTGGAAGGATATCAGTAATATTGAAAGAGGGCAGAGAAGATTTACTAGGACGCTGCCAGGTCTTCAGGAGTTGAGTTACAGGGAAAGATTAAACAGGTTAGGACGTTATTCCATGGAGCATCGAAGAACGAGGAGAGATTTGATCGAGGTTTACAAAATTCTGGGGAATAGACAGTAAATGAGAGTAGGCTCTTTCCACAGATTACGAGAGGACATGGCTTTAGGGTGAAAGGAGAAAGGACTAGGGGGAACATTAGGGGGAACTCAGAAAGTGGTGGGAGTGTGGAATGAACTGCCATCTGTCATGGTGAATGCCTGCTCACTCTTGAATAAATTAAATAGATTCACAGATGGGAGAGATCTGGAGGGTTATGGACTGGGTGCAGGTCAATGGGACTAGAAGAATAATATTTTGGAACAGACTAGAAGGGCTGAACAGCCTGTTTTCTGTGCTGCAGTGTTCTATGTTTCTAACTGTAAGCAAATAATAAATGTAAACAAACTGCAATTCAGAGTGAATAAAATAAAACTCAATAAAGTGCACAACTGAGAGACCTTAAATGAATCCCTGATTGAGTTTGTGGTTGAAGAGTCTGATGGTGGAGGGGGAGCAGCCGTTCCTGAACCTGGTGGTGCGGGGCTTGTGGCACCAATACCTCTTTACTGATGGTAGCAGCGAGAACAGAATGTGTGCTGGGTAGTGTGGATCCTTGATGATTGCTGCTGCTCTGTGACTTAGGATGGATTAGGACGAATCTTGAATCTGAAATGGGGCAGGAGAAATGTTTAATGTGCAGAGGGATTGAGTGAGAGCAGCCACAAGTGTAAATGAAAGGACAGTGTGAAGAGTGATGTGGACAGAGTTTGTGTTGTGTCCCCATGTTGGGGTGTGAAGGGATGACACGTGTGGCTTTTTGCCGGGTGCTCCGGTTTCCTCCAACCCTCCGAAACATACAGCGTTGGCAGGTTAATTGGGTGTAATCGGAGTAATCGAGTGGTTCATGGGACACCACACTGTAACATTCATATTAATACATTACATTTCTCTATGCTTGGCACATGTCTTTTCTCTTTTCTAAGCCTCTCTCAAGTCACCCCTCAGCCTCCGTCATTCCAGGGTAATCAGTTCCCGTCGACGCTGCCTCTCTGATGACACAGCCCCAGTCCAGTCTAGAAATGATTTCTATTGACTGAAATGCAGCAGGAACTTCACAGCCTCAAGGGTCACAAAATCTCTCTGAAAATCCAAACAGAACTCCAGAAGCTGGTAACTGCATGCATTAAATCTTTTTGTCTAACCCTTTCAAGGATATTCCCCAACTTCTACCCATCTCACTCCCATTTCCTTGCTGAAAATGACGCACTTACCTGCTGAAGTCCAGAGACACAAGACGTGGCAAGGGACCAAGACCAGAACAGGCCACAAGTCAACCTTGCAAGTTACAAATAATGATGCCTCCCTTCTAGACAGACTGAACATCTATGCAGGGTTGGATGAGAAGAACAGGATGTCATTGAAGAAAGCTCTGTGTCCCCCTGATGAACAGGCCCCTTTCATAGCTGCAGGTGAGATCAAAGCAAGTTTACTGTCATCTGATTGTCCAAGTGCAACCCAACAAAATAGTGTAGTCTGGACCTCAGTGCAAAACACCCAGACACAGAACTGGACACTACACACATACCAACAAAACTGTGGTGGACCACTGCATTACAGTCATTGTACTGGTTGGCCCACCCCTGATATTGTAACTCCTCCCCCTTCAGGATTCCTAATAAAGACAGTATCGCCCAATCTACTCCCTCAGTACTGCCTTCGAATCGGGCCAACAGCATGCAAGATATGCCTGTAATTTTATAGTGATTAAAGCCTATTAATCTTGACTTCGGTTCGTCATGTCTAAATGATAGCGCTACAATTTAATCACTCTGTCTGCATGCCCTGGACAAGGCTATTTGAACAGAGAAGCTGGACACTGACCTCAATTATCCAGAGGCCTCCATAAAATTTGGTCAGTGGCTGCCTGAACACCTTTCTGAGGTGACACGACATTTGGAAAAAGGTCGATAGGAGAGACCTGCTGTTTGCACAGGTCGGCCACCGCATCTTCCAGATGATTAGAGACTGAGATTTACTCAGCTGCTATGGGGCTCATGAAAATGCAGTCCTTAGCCTCAAAGAATGTAATCAACACCAGATCCCTCCTGGACAGCTGCCGTCATGCACCTGATGAGTCTGTTGATGAATACATTTGAGCCTTGCGTGAGCAAAGGTGATCTTGTGGCTCACCGATGTTATGGCAGCTGTCTACCAGGAGGACTGATCAGCGACGCTTGTGTGGCCTGCCTCGAATCTGATAGTATCAGACTAAGGCTTTTGGTGAATGTCCTGCAGGACATGGTCAATCTTGCCAAGACACTAACATGGCCCAACTGAATGCAGAAGCTTATTCCACTGACAGGGCAGCAGACACATGGGGAGTTCAGGCAACACCACCTTGGGACATGGGGTCCCAAACAGCAGACGCCATCACTGAGCACCCAAAGTGCTATAACTGCGGCCAGATAAAGCATCCATGAAAGAACAGCCCTGCCAGAAGCGCAGCCAGTTCCAGCTGCGGGAGAAAGTGACCCCTTGCAGGGCCTGATGTGAACAATGACCATCGGCAGCTTGGACTGTGTCACCTCCAGCCCCATTTCCAGTCATGAAAAACAGCATGGTGGGGGCCCGAGCACAACGGACAGGGTTAACGTCACTTCCGGCAGTGACTGCGTGCAAACCATGGGAGTAGCCATCTTCGGGGTAGACATTTTGGAAGTTACCGACACACACATAGAATAGCAACTGAGACAGACAACAAACTTACACTGGCATCCATCATTCTAGATCAGAGTAGCATGCACCAATAAGCAAAGTCCACCATGAACATTGAGGTAAACGGTTGCATTTACAGGCTACTTGTTCAACACAGGGAGCCCTGAATGTTGTGCCGACCCATATATTCTTGTTTTTAAAAAAACCTAAACTCTCCCTATCCAATAACCCTCTATTTTTATTCCATCCATGTGCCTGTCTAAGAGCCTCTTAAATGCCCCTAATGTTTGACCCTCCACCACTATCCCTGGCAAAGCATTCCAGGCACCCACAACTCTCTGTGTAAAAATAACCTACCCCTGATGTCTCCCATAAACTTCCTTCCCTTCACTTTGTACACATGTCCTCTGTCCTTGCTATTTCTGCCTTTGGAAACAGATGCTGGCTCTCCACCTTATCTATGCCTCTCATAATCTTGTAGTCTCCTATTAAATCTCCACTCATCCTTCTATGCCAAATCTTTCCTCCTCTCACCTTATTTAGAAGTCCTCTGGTATTCTCGCCCCAGGAAAAATGTGCTGACTGTCCACTCTATCTGTGCCTCTCATCATCTAGTGGACCTCTATTAAGTCACCTCTCATCCTCCTTTGGTATCCAGAGAAAAGCCCTACCTCTGCTCACCTTGCCTTATAAGACTTTTTTTCCAATTCAGGCCACATCCTAGTGAATCTCTTCTGCACCCTCTCCATAGCTTCCACCTCATTCCTAGAATGAGGTGACCAGGTGAAATATCCTCAGGAAAGGATATCCACTGCCCTTCAATATGAATTCACAACACTCAGCAGAGAAAATTAGTTTATTTATCATCCGATTGCACAAGTACAACCTGATGAAACATTGTCCTCTGGTTCTTGATGCAAAAACATGCAAACACACATCAGACACAAGACACATACAGAACAACGACACATCGACACAGAACCTACTTAGCAAAATGCTGGAAAACAATTCTGTGAGACGTCTCTTTTTCTACACTCTATGTAAACCCGTTAGACCTCAATGCATGTCTGAAATACATTTATTAAAAATAAATATTCTTCACAAATCATCGAGTCATGGGAAGTTGATTCAGCAATTCATCCGTTGTTCAGCAGCTCTTCTCACTGCCTGTGGGAAGAAGCAGCTCCTCAGCCGGTGGGATCTGGCTGAAATCCTTCTGTATCTCTTCCCCGACAGGAGGAGCTTCATCACTTATCACTTAGTAATCATCTATATACTGCAAATCTCGAAAATAAGTCTTCCTAAATTAGTCCAATGTGACTGATTTCACCCCACCACCCCTCACATTAACACTAGGTCAGGAGACACAAATGGAGCATGTATCTCTACTCTATTAATTAGACTTTTTTTGGAACAATTCAGAATCCAGATCCGAATTTATTGTCATGAACATTTCACGGAATGTATTATTCCGCACCAGTATCACAGGTGGAAATATTGCTATAAATTACATTTTCAAAAGAAGAGAATATGAGGTCGTGTCTATGGTTCATCGAACATTCGGAAATCTGATAACAAGGTAAAGGGACAGAAGCAGGTCTCTAGGCCCATCCAGTCTGTTCCATGACTCTACACTCAGCTGAACTATGCTCACACCTTGTTCCAATTTCCAGCCTTTTCCCCAGGTCTCTTGATACCCTTACTAATGAGATACTTATCCATTTCCTATTTAAATTGTCCTTGTGATCTGGCCTCCACTACCTTGTGCAGCTGTGGCTTCCATAGATCCACGACCCTCTGACTAAAGAAGTTCTTCCTCCTCTTTGATTGAATAATTTTTAATTTTAAATTATGACCCTTGTCCTCGATTCACCTATCAAGGGAAATATCTAATCCGCATTCACTCTGTCATAATCTTTCAATATTCAAAATATCTCTATGATATTCTCCTACACTCCAATGAATAGAACTCATGAGGTGCCAAATGTTCCCCATACGCCAGTCCCTGCATTCCAGGAATCATCCTAGACAATCTTTGCACCCTCTCCATCATCACATCCTTTCTGAGATAGTCTCATTAACACCTCTCTGTCTTCTGGTATTTGCTCCTCTCACCCCAGGAAAATCTACCCTACCAATGCCCTCATAATCTTGTAGACCTCTATTGTCACCACTTATCCTTCTTCACTCCAAAGGGAAAAGCCCTAGCTCTGTTAAACTTGCCTCATTTTTCAGTTCAGGCAACCTCCTCATAAATCTTCTCTGCACCTTAATAGCCTGAATCTTCCTGAGATTGCCTGATCTTGGAAGTGAAGCAGGCTCAGAACTTGGAGGGGAGACCGCCTAGAGACACCCGGTGCTGTAGATTTCTGAGGGGCGCTGGAGAAAGTGGCGACACTCTGTCCACCTTCCGGTAGAAAAAAGTTAAAGAATTTCATGTATGTTACATTCTCAATGTCGTGTTACATGATGATAGTGGAACATTTCCATTTACCCTCTCCAAAACTTCCAGTAATGAGGAAACCAGAACAGAACACAATATTCTAATTGTGGTCTAACAAGAGTTTTCTCGAGCTGTAATGTGACCTCTCAACTCTTGAGCTCAATCCCCAACTAATGAAGGCCAGAATACCATAAGCCTGAACGACCCTATCAACCTGCAAAGGCAACCTCGAGGGATCGGGAATTGATGGAACCACTCAGAAGTGGATGAAGTTGCATCCTGTAAAAATGTGTATCAGGAGTCGGCAAGGCAGCCAGCAGGAACCAGAGGCTTTGAAATGATGCAGGCTCACAATACTGTCGACTTCTTCATAGATGTTATCAGTTTATTGCCTTGTAACACAGAATAAAACACTTTGAATATGCCAGCCACTGAGGTGACAACTGACGAACCTCTTCAACAGTCAACTCTCCCTCATGCAGCATCTCTGTTTTGAGTAGAAGGCTGTTCTCACAAAAATAGCCATCACAGTCGGCACTTTGTTGCCCTTAGAATGCCTGGCACTGCTCCCAGCATGCACGGTGCTGCTCCCAGCATGCTCCAACCATGGCCGACCCCACGCCTGACAGCACTGGCAGAGCGAGGGTCACAAGGCCATGCCTCAAGGTTGCAGGTGGTCGTAGTTCACAAACCTTCTGCCTGACACCCCCTCCCCCCACCCCAAGCTTCAAGAACAGTGTTCATGAAACAGCTATCGGGCTCTTGTGGGCAGAGGGGAAGACACTGTCCTTGTGCTGTTGGGTGTTCATCAGGCTTCTGTACCTCCATCCCAATGGTAGCAGTGAGAAGATGGCATGGCCCAAGTGGTGGGTGTCCTTGAGGATAGTGGCTGGTTTCTTGAGACACCGCCTCTTGTAGATGTCCTCGATGGACAGGGGACTAATGCCCATGATGGCGCTGGTTTAGTTCACAACTCTATGTCGCCTTTTCCTGAACAGTGAACGGTTTCACATGTCTCTCCAACGAAGTGACCCGGGTGACCACCCTCCTGGAGATGTTGGCTAACGAGATGGCAGTGTCCCTGCACCATACACAAGACACCCTGACCTGGACAGCTGTGGAGTTGAAGGAGAGACGTATGGTGGAAATGCCAAATCGGATGGCCCTGGACTACCTGCTGGCAGCTGTGCAGTCAATGCCAGGAGTGCTGCACCTACATTCCCAAGGAATCCTCTAACATCACCCACCTGGCTGACCACATTAGGGACTCAATGGCCAAAATTCAAAAATCATGGGTCCAGATCCACCAGCATCATCACCTCATGGGGACCCTGGGGGCCATTTGGCTCCACGAGCGACATTTGGGTGACTATCATTCACTGGGGGATTGCATTTATTTTTGTTATCATTGCTATACTTATTCCATGATGTGATTGTCAATTTATATGCACCTTTGCATTGCCCCGTTAGACCTTCTTATTACCTGTCGCACTTTATTGGCAATGAATGTGTCTTCCGAAGGGGTGGATTGTCATGGAGAGGCAGTGTCCACCACCTGGTGGTGCTGCTGCGCTCCTGTTCGGTGGACACACTACCTGCCAATCAAGGTAAAAGACTCACTCCAAGCCATCAAGGTGACCCTTGTGATTGGCCCACCTAAATCCCCAGGAGCTGCGATCCAGGCAGCCCGCCCAGACTCAGCCCTGACATTCACCCAATTGACCCACCTAAATCCCCAGGAGCTGCAGTCCAGGCAGCCCGGCCAGACTCAGCCCTGACCTTCACCCAATTGGCCCAGGTGAATCACCTTGACTGACCCCTGCTGAACCCCTGCACTTAGCTTTGAGCATTGGCCACAACAGTCAACAGGGCCCAGCCTGCCCCAAGAGATTGGCTCTTCCAGCACTGCCCCCAGAACTATAAAGGATCATGTTCCCCTTTCTTCTGCCTCTTTCGACTCCTCATGGCAAGTAAGTAGCATCTTCCACACTGGGTTGGGGTGAGTCGCGAGGTAAGGCAGCAAGAGCCATGTCCATACCGGTCAAAGGGTGGGGACTCAGTATAACTTTGATCCTGAATTTTGAATGTGTAGGTTCATGTAATTTCCACCAGTCTCTGTTGGTTTCACCCTCCTCATTAGAAGTGTATATTTATTCCCTGCGTACTCTGTGTTTAGACGTTTGCCTAACATATCGACCCTGTTGTCCTGATTCCATCCCCGAAATAAATGTGTGCTTTGTACCTCCGCTTTGGTCTGGTTCTTAATCTGTGGGCCCCACACGAATGTGATAACAATGGAGGAGGGGAAGCAAAGTATGTCAAAATGTGTTATTGCCTATGAACAGAGGCAATAGAATATTAAATTTATGTTATGACAGAGTATAAGATATTTTGAAGATGCTACATGGAAGAAATTCTTCAAACAATTAAACACAAATACGAAGAGGCAAGTGGGACCTTCTTCTGTTTTCTCCCGCTTAGATCGTTCTTAAGAGAAAGGTAGGGACCAACAGTGACTGCACCTAAAATTAGTGAAATGGAACAAAGAGTTGGATGGGAAATACACCCAAAGTTATCAATGAAATGTACGATGCTCTCCAGAGAGAAAATCCAAAACCAGGATAGCAGAGGTCAGGAGAAAGATGGGAGTCGGGCTTGGATGTGACGATTTCAGAAAGAAGCTGTTCAGAGTGGTGTGAAGATTGAAATATACAAATTCAAGAAGAAATAGGGTCAAGATTGTGTTAAGAGTGTTACAAATATGATTAATGCCAGATATAAAATACAATTCCCCACATCAATTCTGCTATACTCCATATAAATTAAATTGACTTATCTCCAATTATTCCGAGAAATGTTTTCAATGTAATCAGGTGATTGGGACTTTTTTTTCCATTCGGTTTGGACCTGTGTAAAAGTGGAACAATTTCAGTATATTATTAGTACAAATTATGAAGATAAAAATACAAAAGGATGTGAGAATATTTGTGCTTGGTTATATATATGAAGCAGATACAAAACTGAAGTTGGATAAATATCAAACAAACTTTCTGAGTTCAGCCAAAGCAGCAGTGAAGAAATGTGCAGCACGAACAAGGATAGCAGAGAGTTTTGTAACGAGAGATGGGACATTGAAATGAAAAACTGTGTCACCATGTAACCATATAACCATTTACAGAGCGGAAACAGGCCATGTTTGCCTCCACTAACTCAATCCTCCTGATCTCCACCAATATCCCTCCAACCCTCTCACCTCCATGTACACATCCAACCTTCTCTTAAATGACAGAAGGGACCCTGCCGCAACTATCTCATTTGGAAGATCATTCCGTTCGGCCTCCACTCTCTGAGTGAAGAAGCCTCTAAAATTTCTCCAGAAGTTTTGCCTTCTTACCATTAACTCATGGCCTCTTGTTCCAACCTTCCCTTCCGTCACGGGAAAGTGTCTGTCTATGTCTCGTCTATCTATTCCTTTCATAATTTTATTCCCAATGAATAAACTCTCAGACTCCTTAATCTCTCCCTGTAATCCAGATGCTGTAAGACAGGCAACATTCTTGTCAATCTTCTCTGCACCTTCTCCACCTTATCTATATCTTTCCTATAATTGGAGACTAGAACTGAACACAATTCTCCAAACCTGGTCTCACCAATGCCTTAAACAGCTACACTCTAGTCTATGCTATGATTTATGAAGCCCAGCATGCCATATGCCTTCTTAAGTACATGGGAATCCACCTTCAGTGAACTCTGTACCATAACTCCAAGAATCCTCTGTTCCTCTTCATTCCTCGACCCCCTCCCCTCGACCCCCTCCCCTCAACTGCATATGTTCTATTTATATTATTTTTTCTGGAATGCAGCACCTCACACTTGTCAACATTAAATTCCATCTGCCATCTTTTCCAAACAAAGCAAATCCTGTAATCTAAGAAAATCTACCTCACTATCCACCACACCCCCTATTTTTGTATCATCTGCATATTTGTTTACCCAGTTCACCACACCCTCCTCTAAATCATTAATATTAAGGGACCCAGCATCGATCCCTGAGGCACTCCACTTGTCACAGGCTTCCAACATGACATACAGTTGTCCACCATGACTCTCTGCTGTCTATCTCCCAGCCACCTCTGAACCCATCTCAATATCTATTAATCCCTAGTGACTGAACCTTCCTAAATAACCTGACATGCAGAACCTTATCAAAAGCCTTACTAAAATTCAAATAGATCTCTTTTCTTGTCAACTCTTCAAAAAAATCAACAAGTATCGTCAAACATGACTTTCCCTTCACTAACCCATGCTGGGTGCCCCCGATCAATCCCTGCCTATCCAGATATTTGTACATAGTATCTTGAAGTATACCATCCATAAACTACTCCACTCGGAAGTCAAACATACTGGCCGATAATTACTTGGCCTACACCTACTGCCTTTTTTGACCAACAGAACTATATTTGCAACCCTCCAATCCCACGGCACCACACCCTCCTCCAGTGATCTTTGAAAAATCGCTGTCAGTGCCCCCGCTATTTGTTCCCTGACCTCCCTTAAAGTCCTGGGAAAAATCCCATCAGGACCAGGAGACTTATCCACTTGAATTGACCCAAGAAGCTCCAAACCTCTCACTTTACTAATCCTTATCCTTTCCATAACTAACCCCTTTGCCTCTCTTATCTTGTATAGCCCAATGTCTGTTTCCCTCGTGAATACAGACGAGAAAAAAATGTTCAATATTTCTCCCATCTCATACAGTTCCTGACATAGTTCACTGGTCCCATCATCCAGTCGACCTATTCTATGTTTAACCCTCCTTTTACTGTTCCCATACCTGAACAAACCCTGAGGATTCACCTTCGCCTTATTATCTATGGACACCTCATCCCTTCTTTTTGTCTTTCTAATTTCCCTCTTCAAGTTCTTAAGAGTATGTCAAAATGATCACTGGGTCCGAAGTTCTCCCTAACGCTCACCTCTGTCACCTGCCCCACTGCATTCCCAAACAACAGATCGAACACTGCTCCCACTCTAGTTGACGTCTCAACATATTGCTGCAAAAAGCAATCCTGAACACAATGCATAAATACTAAGCCATCCTGCCCTTTCACTGACTGCGTTTCCCAATCGATGTTTGGAAAATTGAAATCCCCAACCAACACCAACCTATTTCACCTGCATATCCCACCTATTTCCTTGCACATTTGCTCTCCTCGTTCCCTTTCCCCATTTGGAGGCCTATAATATACCCCATAATAGTAACCTCACCCTTCTTATTTTTCAGCTCTACCCACACTGACTCTCTTGACGAGCCCTCCAGTCTATCTTGCCTCAGCATTGCTGTAATATCCTCCCTGACATTTAATGCCACACCTCCCCCTCTTAATCCACCAACTCTGTCACATCTAAAGCAGCGAAATCCTGGAACATTCAACTGCCAGTCACAACCTTCTTTCAACCATGTCTCGCTAATGGCCACACATCATAATGCCACATGTCAATCCACACCTTTAGCTCATCCAGCTTTCTTACTACGCTCCTTGCGTTAAAATAAATACAACTCAGGGATCTCCTACATCCTACCTTCTGCATATCCTCCTCTCTTCCATTCTCACAATTTTCACTGCAACATCTGTTTACTACTTCCTGCTTTTCCTCCCTCAAATTATTTAAACTTGTCTCTTTCCTTATCCTACTAACCCTCACCCTACTGTCCTGGCTGACCTGAAACTCTGTCCCCAACCATATCAGTTTAAATCCCTCCTGACAGCCCTAGCAAATGCCCCCACCAGGAGACTGGTCCCTCTGGGATTAAAATTTCACCCATCATTATGGTATAGGTCCCAGCTTTCCCAAAAAAGGTCCCAGTAGTCCAAGAACTTTCTCTCGAAATAAGTGGAACAGGAAGGAAAACTGTGCTAGCCTAAAAGGAAGAGGTTATTATCTGGAGAACCCTGATGGGCCAAGTTTTATCAGCGAAACATTGAGGTGACTAATGGTTGTAGCTCAGTTGTGGAAATTCTGGAACAACAAATCTCTCTCTGAAAAACCAACGGAACTTTCCTGAGTGGCAAAGCCTGATGAACTTTATACATGTTCAATTCTGTGCACAGTGTCAGAATTGCCTACAACCAGTGAATTTAGAAGAATGAGAAGTGAGATTGAACTGTGAACCAAATAACTTTTCTTAAATTTACAAACACATCATACACGTGCGCTTAGACTTAGAAGGGGATTAAGGTTAGTGAATAGAGATAAGTTAAAGTTTGATTTTCTTTTCATGTTTAAAGATAATTAAAAACAACTTATCTTTATATAACTACTTGTCTTGGTGAATGTCTATTGCTGCTGGGTTTTGGGATCCTTTGGGCTCATAACACCATAGTCTGGCAACGTACATGGACCTCCTTCCCACTCCATTCATTTTGGACCCCCACATGAAGAGGGAAACTTCTCTGGTAACTGCCAGGGCAGAGGTGTGTGGGATGGGCCACACCTGCATCTCATGCAGCAGTACCGAGAGCACCTTGCACCTGATGACCTTGTTCTTTCCCATTACGGAGAGGGAGTGTCATTCCCACAGACCTAATTTCTGGTGGACATTTACAATTGTCTCTGACCAATTCTTGTAGCATGCCTCAGCCCCTCCAAGCCAGTTTCCCGACACCTTCAGGTAGTCAGATCTGACTGTGAAGAGGACAGCGGATTGATTTACCAAAGTGCATTGCCTCGCTTTTGTTCCAGTTTACCCTGGAACATAGCATTGTATTCTTCCAGGCCCAGCCACTTCCAGACGTGTAAAACTCAGCCGTTCTCCCAAAGCTGGGGGTTTCTGTGCTGGTCCCTGTCTCCTGGAGTTGGAATTCTCTACACTGCTCCCTGTCTCCTGATATTGGTGCTTTGTTCTCCACCAGTCCCACAGCACAACACTGATCCCTGGATGGAATGTAGAGGTACAGAGGGATCAGTGAAAATATGGGTAATTTTGCCAGGGTCGGGTCCATCCAGGAGCCTGATAACAGCAGTGAACCTGTGGAAGGGAGTGATAGAGGACATTCGATGGTGCACCAGCAGGACACTGCTTAAGGTGCGGATTCCCTCGGGCTCTCGAGGGGAGAAGGCGCTGGTTATTCCAATATTTTAGGTGAGGCAGGGTCCAAATTAGAGCTGGCGCAGGTCATCAACGGTCGATATAACAGGTGCCTGGAACTGTCATGGAGATACTAAGGGCTGGTTGAGGTTGGTAAGGAGGGGGTAGTTGTGTTCCAATGAGGGATTGATGAGTGAGGGGCCACATGGATGGGACTTTGAGACAAGGAGCCACTGATTGTCCAGGGATAGGGCCTATAAATAGACCTGCAGATATCCAGCAGACAGCATCTTTGACCCACTACCATCAGGAAGGAGATATGGAGGAACAAAATCAAGCTGCGAGGCAGGGAAATAACTTCTTCCCACAGGCCCACAGATTGACAATGTAATGTGAGTTGAATGCGTCCGTGGAATGAAAAGGTTGAGAGGGATATGGACTGTTTGCAAGCAGCTTGGCCAGCAGAAAAGAAGGGCCGAAAGGACTGCTTCAGAGTTGTCTATCTAGACCAGTCATTTGAGTTGAATCTTTAAAAAATTCATGATAGGCTGGACTATCATTTTAGATGGAGATTTTACATTGACACATGCAGCCCGGGAACAGGCCCTTTTCAGCCTATGAGCCACAACCACTCAATTACACCAATGATCTACAAACCCCGGTACATTTTAAATGGTGGAAGGACCAAGAGCAACTGATGGAAAACCACGCAGACACGGGAAGAATGAACAACTTCCCACAGACTGTGTCAAATTTGAACCCGGCTCGCTGGCCCCTTAACAGCGTTGTTCTAACCGCGACGCTAATCTCGCCACTCTCAATGATTCCCAGGGTTCTTCCTCTGACTTTCCATGAACTGTGATTGCTTCCAATTCCAGTGTCCTTGTTTCCCTGAGGCTCTGACACCTGCCCAGTGACTCTGTCCCCAATGCCTCTCCCTGGCCGGATGATCATCGCTCTCTTTCTCGGCTCTCACCCAAACTTTCTTACCCCATTTCCACCACCTACAACCCCCCTGTCATGTCCCACCCACTCACCCACAGGGCCAAGGGTAATGAGGTGGGGGCAGGTCCAGGCTGTACTCACACAGCTTGTCGAAGGACAAGTGAGAGCAGGAGTCCTGGAGCAAGAGGTGAAGGGCAGAGTTTACTGTAGCAACCAGCTGAACTGGGCTACATTCTCCAGGGTGGGGGAAGAGAGAGGACTGGCTCATATGGGACAGATATCCCTGTGCCAAGGGTCGGGAGATTTTCCAGCTTGGTGAAGGTATGGGACGCTGCCACTGGCAAGGAGACTGGACCACTGCCCTCCCCACATCTCCACCATCTGGGGGTTCCTGGAGCAGCAGGTTCCAAGGCCTGTCGGTGGGGGAAGGGGGAGGTTCAGTAACTGGGGTGGGGCAGTTCCAATGCATGATCGATTGGAGATGAGCCTAGTGAGAGGATCGGTCCAGTGGGAGGACAGACATGATGGGGAATGGGCCTTTGAGGCAGGCCCATTGGAGGGCTGGGGCTTCAAGATGGGTCTAGTGGGGAGGCAGGGGCTTTGGGCACCAGCCAGTGGGAGACAATGGCTTTGGGAATGGACTTGGTGGGGGTCAGGGGCTTTGGGGTGGGACCTGTGGGGAATTGCGTTTGTGGGAGGACCTATCGGGCAAAATAATTAGTGACAGGCCGAGTTGGGAACTGTATTGGGGACAGAATCGGTAGGAGTTGGGAGGACCCAGTGGGGATGCGATTGGGATTGGATCCAGTGGGGGATGGTATTGGGGTGTGATCTGGCGGGGGACGGTATTGGGGTTGGATGCAGTGGGGGAATGGATTGGGGATGGACGCAGCGGGGGATGGGATTGGGACAGATTCGTCTGGAGACGGGATTTTGGATGAAATCGGCAGGGACAGGATTGGGGACGGACCCGGCGGGGGGTGGGATTGGGGACGGACTCGTCGGGAGACAGGATTTTGGATGGAGCCGGTGGGAACAGGATTGGCGATGGACCCGGCGGGGTATGGTATTTGGGTTGGACCCAGTGGGGACATGATTGGAGATGGACCCGGCGAGGGATAATATTGAGGATGGACCTGGCAGAGGAAAGTTTTGGAGATGGACCCAGTGGGGGATGGACCCAGCAGGGGACTGCCCACTGACTCTATCTTCAATGCCTCACACCATCTTTGCCGGATGATCACAGCCGGATGATCACCGCTCTCTTTCCCAGGACTCACCCGAACTTTCCTACCCCAATTCAACCACCTACTACCTTGTCGTCATGTCCCACCCACTCACCGACAGGGTCATGAGGAGGGGGAAGCTCCTGGCTGTGGTCACATAGCTCATTGAAGGACAAGTGGGAGCAGGATTCCTGGGGCAAGAGGTGAAGGGCAGTGTCTACTGTAGCAGCCAGCTGAACTGGGCCACATTCTCCAGGGTGGGGGGAGAGAGAGGACTGGCTCAGATGGGACAGATATCCCTGTGCAAAGGGTCAAGGGATTCCCCAGCTTGGTGAAGGTATGGGATGCTGCCACCAGGAAGGAGATGGACCTCTCTGCCCTCCCCACATCTCCATTGTCTGGGGGTCCCAGGAACAGCTCAGATTCCAAGGCCTGTGGGTGGCAGAAGGGGGAGAACTGGGGTGGGGTAGTTGTGATGGGTGATCGATTGGAGAGGGTCCCAGTGAGGGAGGACAGACCTGATGGGGGATGGGCCTTTGGGTACAGGCAAATAAGGGAGTGGGGTGGGGATGGGGACTTTGGGCTGGGCATGTTGGGGGACAGGGGCTGGGTGAAGGCCCTGGTGGGAGTCAGGAGCTCTGGGAACAGTCCAAGCAATGGGTGGAGCATTGGGGACGGGCCCATTGGGGGTCAGAGGCTTTGGAGATGGGACCGGTGGGGGATAGGTGCTTTGTTGACAGGCCCGGTGGTGAACAGGGTTTTAGGGATGATCTCAGCAGGGGGGAGGGGTATGGGGACGGGCCTGGTGGGAGATGGGGGCTTTGGGGATGGGTCTGGTGGGTGACAGGGGACAGTATTGGGGATGGACCCAGAGGACGGAGACAACCCCTGGAGCTCCGGTTCACCATAGGGTCACTCACCTTGGCCCACGGTCATGCATTGATCTGCGGGAATGTGAATTCAGAGCAGTTTCGGTTCATCTCCCGGATCTGCTCCCTGGTTGAGGTCCCCAACACCTGTTGGGACAGAAACCACCTTCACCACTGCCTCAGGGTGGGGCAGCAGGAGGGTGACAAGGGGAGGGGATGCAGTGTATGTGTACCAGGTCAGGTACATGGGACGAGCCCTAGAACTGGGGTGGTGGTGAAGGCTGAAACGTTAGGGGCCTTTAAGAGGCTCTGCGTCACGTGGATGAAAGAAAAATGGAGGGTTATGAGGGAGGAAGGGGTTAGTTATTTTTATTTTGGTAGGAATACATCGGTCGGCACAATATCGAGGGCCGAAGTGCTTGTACTGTGCTCTCGTGTTGTACGTTAAACCTGTCGGTCTTTCAGCAAGTGGAGATGTCAGGGCGGCAACACTGCCGACTGGCACATTCCATGCTGCAGGAGTACATGCTGAGGGATGGATGGAGGCTTGGCACAGCCAAAACGAAGGCACTATGGGGATGGATCATAACCCTCTCATTACCGGGCATTGAGAGGCTGAGACCAAAGGGAACTCCTCCAACAGCAGAGGGGGGCAGTAACCACAGGGTATCAAAGTGGTGGCAATGAAGGTAACCAGAGACGTATGCAGCAATGTGCAGTGAAGGGAATATCTGGATACAACAGGAGGCGGAGAAAAGACTTGGAACAGTCTTCCTCTTTGGAAATAATTTGTAAATAAAGTCAATTTTGCGGGGTTGGGGGGAGGGGAAGAGAAAAGCCCTACTCAGTCAACTTTGCTTCATGAGATACATTCTCCGATCCAGGAAATCTCTTCTGCACCCGCTCCAAAGTACAAGGACAAATTTATTACCATTGGATAGCACAAGTACGACCTGATAAAACAGCGTTCTTGGGGTAAACATATGTAAACACACAACCAAGCCCTCACACAACAGACAAATGATACATGTGCAGCACGTCCAGAAAAATTACTCGACATTGTTGAGTAAATAGCAGAGTCGAGGAGTATTTGTATGAGCAGCTCATCAATCGTTCCACGTTCTCCGTGCCTGGAGGAAGAGGCTGTTCCTGGGCCTGGAGGTACTGGCTCTGAAATTCCTGGATCTCTTTCCCGACGGGAATAGCTGGATGATGCTGTTGGCCGGGTGAAGGGGTCCTCGATGATTTAGTCAATGATCTTAGTGGATCACATTGATATATGGGGTGGTGGGGGGCAGGATGGTGTCCCCAGTGTTGCTCTTGGCCTCTTTAGGTCCCGTGGATTGATCTCTGATCATTTTAAAAATATATTAATTATAAATTAAATGCACAAAAATTAACACAATTAATAATAATACAAATGAAATACAAATATACGTGGCATTTATAAAAGAAAGAATAAAGAAATCCCCCCATAAACCACCTCATCCCCCCTCTATCTGGACATGAGCAAACTGGCCTCCACTCAGCCCCCACGACACAGATATAGGTGACCGAAAGCAGCGAACAGCACTCCAATCACTGGTTCTGGGGAGGTGGGGATCATGCTAACTCAGAATCTACCCTATGCACAAGATGGCTGACGAACGTGGTGACCATGCAGAGTCCATGGGGACCAACAACTTTCATCCCAGGGGACAACCCGTAAGGAAGGAATCAACAAGGACAGGAATACTGAACAATCGGAGGCCGGCACGGATATGACATCACTCCTGTCGACAGCAGCAGGGAGAGAATAGAAGTAGAGCTGTCAGTGCAATGAAGCATCTTTGACTTTGATTTCTTGGGCGTGTGTCCTTCTTTCCACCCTTCACAGCAGCGTGCACGCTCCAATTTCACATCGGGAGTCATGTGTCCATTTTCCTGATATGAAGAATGAGAAGTGCACACATATTGTCAAATTTGTTTCTGGGATGTTTTAACCGGGTGATAGAAGGAAAGTTTGAATATGGATCTCTTTGTCATTGGAAAAAAGGGAGATGACCTTACAACATTATGAGAGGACACAGCAGCAGGGATCGAGAGAGGATAATGCAAAGGAGCCGAACACCAAGTGTCACAATTTCCCAATAACCGATCGGCTGCTTAGACTTTAAGAAATGTTTTCAATGAAAATTAAATATCCTTGGAATTCTCTCCCGTATTGAAGGTTAATTTGAAATTAGGATCCATGGACTTATGATGAATTTATTGCTGTACACATTTCTAGTGGGATCATATGCATTTAACTTAGATGCAGATACTTTGAAAAAAGTAACAGACATTAAATTGGAAGCAGTAATAAATTTGAAGGAAAGATTGAGAATAAATAGTCTCCCTTGCAGTTGGGGTACTATGTATTTCTTGAGATCAGAGGAATCCTGGAGCCAGGACAAAGTGATCCTATGAAATCTAAGGATTTGATTGAGTTGTTGGGGTAGCTGGAAATGGAAGGGCTGAGGGTTCTCCTGTTCCTTCGACTGCCTGTCTTCTGTCTTGCGATGCTGATTGGGTGCGACTTTGTGTTCGCACGCTTGCTGATTGGTTGCTTCAGTTGTACGAGCCAATGGGCTGATTCGGTGAGGCCGCTATTGGATTGGACGCTGAAGTCGGGTTGGATTGATAGGCGGATTCGCGGGCTGATTGGCTCGTGCTGTGAGGAGGCGGGACGTTGGCGGGGGCCTCGCCTGCTCGGAGTCCGTCGCGTCGCCGCAAGCTCAAAATGGAAGAAGTTAGTGGCAGCGCTGTGACCTTCCTCAGCCGCGCGGTCCGCGGGGTAACTCGCAGCTGGAGGGGGCGGGGGCAGGAGATTGGCAAGTCTGGTTGGCGCATGCGTGGTGAGTTCGCGCATATGTTGCAGATACGCATGTGCCGATTGTGGGCTACGAAGTGAAACATTTGCGCAAGTGCCAACTGACGACAGGCGCATGCGCACAGAAATTAAGATGGCTACCCCCAGCCAATGGACCCTTGGTCTTTTGTGCATTGTGTCTGTGTTCTCGTTTATCAAATCATTTGATTTTAAAAATAGGCTCTAAGACTTCAGGGCTCCTCGCACGAGGGCAAAACTCCGACTTGCGTCCATTATGGGATTTGACTCCATTACGGTCGCAAGTTGGGGAGGACCTGTCGGGGTCATTGGGTCGCTTAGGAAGGGAGGGAAAACCAATCCATTTTTCTTTGCTTCCCAATGCTCATAGAATGTGTCTGATTCCATCCGTTGTTCCTGTTGTAGCATCACATTCTTCATAAAGTTAGATGTTATTTTTTTAAAGTTGTGTCACTTGAACAATAATGCTCCAACCCTTCTGATCCTGACGTACCATGTGTCTAAAATGTAATGTTTCTCAGTTACTTGTCCAAATGCCTTGGGAAAAAAAGAGGGACTTTGGTGTTAACAATAGAGAGTAAAGATTTCACCAATCCTTTTGAATTTATGATCTCTGGGATTTCCGGTCATGTTTTCTATTTAGGTTGGTGTTTCTTGCAGACCTGTTTGGTTGCAGCAAGTAAGAAGTTATCGATTTGTAGCATCCACTGCAGCAGTGCTACCAAATAAAGAGACGTCCCCACAAGGTGAGTGTAAACAAAGACTGGCTTTACTGGTTTAAATTCCCCACGTGTGCTCATGGCCCACCCACTTCTGGTGACGTGCCCCTGACTTCCAGCAGTGACGTCATTGCATTGTGGCATCACTCTCCAGCTGGCTGGTCGCTACGCGGAAGTCAGGGGCATCTCAGCCCGCACATGGTGCTAGGCCCAGGCTCCTTCTCAGTGGTAAAGGGGTCTCTGTGCCATCTTGGACTGTCCAAGTGTTGCAGTGATTTGGCCTTTTCTGCTTGCCCAGTGTGCTACAATCTCAGCATTGATAAGGGGAAAATTCTTTCAATGTATCATTCACCTTTATTACAGAATTCTTCCTAGTTTATCTGTGTAACATTGAAGGTTATGGGTTTTCATGAACAGGGATCATGATTTTACTCATCATTTGATGAGCCAATGGATAGGACAGTTTTTGCTAATGTCCCATGGGAATCAAAATAAAAATGAAGTGACAAAATTTGGAAGGTTTGTTGACCCTTCCTTTTAAGCAGGATGTCAGGATAACCTTCATGTTGCTTGCTGAATTAAAATGTGATTTGTCAGTTCTTAATGGCAGCTGCCATATTGGCATTGCAAGGAGAGATGGGAAATGGGTCAGGTCCTTGGTGGTCCCAGTAATGCAACGTAGAAAGATGTCACAGGGTTGAATGTGGTTTAGGGAGGGAGAGTGTATTAATTTTTAGGAAAAGTATGTGGCCAGCCACCTATCAATATTTTTTTATCAAATAGAAACTCCTGCTAGTAGAAGCCATTTCCTACTTTGAACAGGCCCAATGTCATTATCATTATCCAAACACATATTGTTAAGAGCCCAAAAGATCCCAAAACCCAGCAGCAAGAGACATTCACCAAGACAAGTGGTTTTTAAAACAGAAGTAATTTTTAATCAAATTTAATCATGAAAATAGAATTAAACTTTCACTTAACTCTATACTTAACAAACCCAAATTAACCCCCTTTCAATTCTAAGTGCACATGTTTGTAATGTGTTTAAATTTAAAAGGAAGTTATTTGGTTCACAGTTCAATCTTACTATTCCTTCTTCCAAGTTCTCTGGATGCAGGCAATTCTGCTGTGCACAGAATGGAATGTGTATAAATTTCACCAGGATTTGGTGCTCGAAAGGTAAATGTTTACCGCTCAGGATAGTTCTTGTAGGGTTTTTAGAGAGAGATTTGTTGTTCCAGGATTTCCACATCTGAGGTACCACCATTAGTCACCTCAATGTCTCACTGATGAACCTTGCCCCGTTAGGGTTTTCCAGATGGTAACTTATTTCTGCAAGCTACTACAGAGTTCCATTCCTCTTATTCCAAACAACAGGAGTTCTTTCTTCTGCTCAAGCTGTTGTTAGATAAACAAAACCCAGGTGTGACTTTCCTCTAAGCACCCTGCAGAAAAGTACTTGTAGCCATCCTGGCTCCATTTCCAAACAATGGTCATTCATTTTATGACATCAGTTTGACTAATACCAACTTGTGAATGTGAATAACTTTCTCCAGAGATCTTCAATATTTCTTCAGTCTTTCAAATAATATGTTTTAAAATGTATGTCTGTGTATGTATGTACCCTACTCTAAATCTTACCAAAGTCCCAAATATTACCAAATTCTCCAAATATATTTATCCATTACAATATCACGTAAGGAGCATTTAAGAGACTCTTAGACTGGCATACATGGGTGAAAGAAAAACAGGGTTGTAGCGGATGCAGAGCGCGGTATTACAAACCACCACCATCAGTTCACAGACTTACCTGACACGTCGCGGGCTAACAGTGCTGGGTACCAAAGTACAGTGAGTGGATCAGCTGAAGCCCCTGCCTAAAGGCATCGGGCACTAATGGCTCATAGCTTTAACCTGCTGGTCCTGTGGACCAGAAGGTGTTCACTAATATTCTCATTGACAGGCAAGGAATAAAAGGTCTGTGTATGTCTGCAATAAACCAGTCTTGAGTTGACTACCTTTGTATGTGTTTGCCTATATTTAGTACCATCTACCGCAGTAGCTGCTACAGGGTATTCCTTTTTGTTAGAAATATCTAGATCAACACAACATCATGGGCCAAAAGGCTTGTACCGTGCTGTAATATTCTGTTATTTCTGTTATTGCTTGACTTTGAATATCTGTTGTAAGCTCTGTGAGACTTCAATAATGTAGCAAATGTGAACCTCAACATTGCAGTCAGGAGTTTGTATCTCCTGGTTGACTTGAGCTTTTCTCATTTTTACTCAATGCTTTATAGTTCTGGTCAGTAAGAAAATAAATATTGTGCATGTTGAATATGTCATTATGATTGAAAGTAACACTGGAAAAGAGTCAGTTACACCAAGGTAAATAGCACGCTGCAGTGGCTGATGCAGTTTCCTGATGGGCAGAAGTTCTCTCAGTGGCTACAGTGATGTGAAAATGTGGGTAAATTATTTTGTATATGATTTATACGTGTTAAAATTAGCTGTTGTTTGTTCCAATTTCAGGTAGGTGTGGTTGTAAAGTGGGTAAGGATAGAAAATACTTGGGGATCAAAAACTGGGGCTTGCATTTGATGGTGTGAAAGTTAAAATGGAAACTCAGAATAGGCTAATCTGATTAAGCAAGCCACTGGCTCTTATACTTCCACCAGAAGTGAATCTAGAATTGAATTTTGAGTCATTTATGGTAGGTAACTTCAAAGTCTGTTGATTGTAAGTCTAAATTAAGAGCCCTTTTGCCCCTGGCTGTGCTGAAAGATTGTTTTGTTCATTAACTAAATCTTTCTGAGAGGGAGAATAGAGTGAAGCTGCTTTCCTACTCGTTGGTGATGAATCTTGCAGTAAGATCTTTCAAATAATTACAGATTCCTAATTCCTCCCAGTCCTCGGGCATTTTCCCCTGCAATCTACAACAGTTACCACCAAGGGATTCTCATGCAGGGTAAAGTTTCAAATTCACTTCCTCCAACCATGTCCGTGCCCTCTGTGGCAGGAAACCAAATCAAGAGTAAATGACAGATTGACTGAGCACCTCCACTTGGATCACAATGGCCATCTTGGCTCATGGTCACAAGCTGTTTTAAGTTCCATTCCATTCCCACACTGATCTTTGTATTTCACCTCACCCAGACAATGGAGGAGGCAGAAGACAGAGGAACCATCTCTTATTGAATTTGTGAATCGATGGTATGAATATGGAATTGTCCAAGTTCATGTAACCTGCGCACACCCTGCCAAGTTTTTCTCTCTGTCCTGTTGATCCACTCAGTTCCCCTCATATTTTCCCTTCCAGACCAGATGACTTATAAATGTGGGCAGAGAAATGGTGGATGGAGTTTAATCTGGACAAGTGTCTTGCACTTTGTGAGGACTTGTAGTAGTGTTGCAATGAGGGATCTTGGGGTGGAAGCGCGAGCTCCTTGAAAGTGGCAACAAAAGTGTAGGGTGTTAAAGAAAGTATTCTTCATTGAGCAGGGCATTAAGTATAAATGTGGTTATACCACATTTCGAGTGTTTTCTGCAATTCTAGTTGCTGCATGACAAAAAGAGTTCATCAGGGGGTTGCTTGGGGTAGAGCATTGGCTCTGAGGAGAGGTTGGACAAATTTGGATAGTTTTCTCTGGAACATTGGAAGCTGAGTGATGACCTGGTTGAAATTTATCCAATTATTGTGGTCCTGGAGAAGGTAGATTTCTTCTTCCCCCGCCCCCGTGGGAGATGTAAAAATACTACGATGCCTATATTGAACATGAGAGGGGAAAAGGAGAGAAGTGAGGCAGGTTTTTGCACAGTGCGGTGGGAGTCTGCCTCACGCTGCCAGGATAGTGGTGAAATCACCATGATTTAAGAGGCATTTGGTTGGGCACATGAACAAGATGGAATGGGTGATGTGTATGGACCATGTGCTGATAGATGGGATTAATTTAAATGAGCATCATGGTCACCACAGACATTGTTCACCAAATGGCCTATTCCTGGGCTGCTCTGTTGGGTGATGATTCATCTCTTTTCAAGGATTGTTGTCGATGGGCAGTAAACTTTTCACAGAGGTCTATCTCCAATGAATGTATTTAGAACATTTCCATGAGTTAATTCCCTGTAGAAACAGCAGTTTATCATTCAAGCTGTGTAGCCACAGCAATAATGCAAAGTTTGAAGGCCATCATTACTGATTCCATTTTAATCAGCCTTCACCTTGTACAAAGTTCAGTTGAGACAACAAAATCAAAATGCAAATTTTAACCTCTAGGAAAGATGAGTAATCCTCTGTACCACAGAATTATTGCTGAAAGAATATTTGGAAAATTTTGTGAATTCAACTTCCAAAGAGGTGATGAAGAGGAACCACAACGGGATTTAAAATAAATTTAAATCCAGAATATTTATTATAAGATGTTTATCACAATAAACATATTCAGGTTCAGTAATGATCAATTCTGGAATGGCATGTGGCAGTAATAAAAGGAATCCAGGATACATATATTCCAAGGAAAAAGAAATTAATTATTTGGATTGTGCTTTTGTGGCCAAATTTGCGGAGGTCACCAAGATAGGGGTCAGAGTAGGAAGTGTAGAAACCGTAAAGTTGCAGAAGGATATAAACAGATTAGGAAACTGGGCAAAATGATGGCAGATGAGATTTAACACCGAGAAATGTTCAGTTGTACATTTTGGCAGTGGAAATAAACAGGAAGCATACGATTTGGATGGGAAGAAAATTCAGACCTTGGATGTGCAAAGGGACCTGGGTGTCCTTGTGCAAGGAAAACTAAAAGTTAATGACCAGGTGAAATTGGTAATGAAGAAAGCGAATGCTATGTTGGCATTCATTTCAAGAGGAATGGTGTACAAGAGTAAAGAAGTGTTGATGAAGCTCTATGGGGCAATGGTGAGACCTCATTTCGAGCACTGGGTGCAATTTTGGGCCCCCTATCTGAGAAAGGATGTGATGTTGTTGGAGAGGTTGCAGAGGAGAATGACGAGGATGATTGCCAGAATGCAAAATATAATGTACGAGGAGTGTTTGACAGCTCTTGGGTTGTATTCATTGGGGTATCGGAAATTAAAGAAGAAAGCTTATGGAGACATTTTGTATTTTGAAAGGTTTAGATAGGGTGGATGCGGGTAAGATGTTTCCCTTGGTAGGTGAATCGAGGACAAAAAAATTAGAAGTTATCCATCCAAAACAGAGATTGGGAAGAACTTCTTGTACCAGAGTGTCATGGAGCTGTGGAACTTACTGCCTCATACAGCAGTGGAAGGCAGATCACTGGGAGTATTTAAAACAGAAATAGACAAGTATCTCGTTAGTGAGGGCATGAAGGGTTATGGGGAAAAGGCTGGAAAATGGAAGGAGTGTAGAGTAGCTCAGTGTGTATTTACGGAGCAGATTCAATGGGCCTGGTGGCCTGGTTCTGTTCTTTTGTCTTTGGATCTTGTTCTCATTTGAGAGAGATTATCGAAGGCAACTGAGAAAAATGGAAACAATTCGAGGCAATTGTTGGAGTAGGTTATTTGTTTTCCATCTCTATGTAAAACTCCAAAATTATCTGTCACTTTGGATCGGTGCTGGTCCCTCCAATCCCTGAGGAACATTGTCTTTCTAATATGTCATGTGTTCCTTCAGCTACAAATGATTCTCTTTTTCAAACATGGCCACAGGTTACTCGTGCTTCATTTCTGTCTTGCAATCTTTTTGGGTGGTTTTTCAGTTGTAAATGTGGCAAATTCCATTTTGGGAGTGGATTTCTTGTCACATTTTTCCGTGATGTATTTGAAAAAACGTTGTTGTGTGGACTGCAGCTCTTGAATGCAACTGAGCTGCAATTGTTGTCCTTCCAATGCCATCTGCTGCCTGACAAGCCTTCAACCTGATTCCTGCCCTTTCCAAGCCTTGCTCGTGTTTTCCTCGCCTCATGACCCCATCGTAACGGTGTACAGACATGCAATAAGCCACCATATAAAGGCAGGGTCTGAGACGCAGACTCGTAATATCCCCAGATTATCTTAAAATCGCAAGATTGGATTGGCAAGAGTTGGGCGTAGTCCACAGATCTGACAGCTGGTGGGCTTCACGGTTGCATATGGTTCTGAAAAAAAACTAGGGATTGGCGGCCTTGCAGAGATGATCGTCCCCTGAACAATTCCACCGTGCCTGACTGATACAATATTCCAAATTTACAAACCTTCTCAGCAAACCTACACGGCAAATATGCATTTGCTAAAATAGATCTAGAACGTGCTTACTATTAGATTCCATTTGAGTCTCTGGATGTCACGAAGACAGCAGTGATGCACCCGTTCGGCATGTTTGAGTTTCTGAGAATACCATTAGGTCTATGGAATGAAGCTCAGACATTCCAGCGGTTCATCGACCACAAATTCTCTGGCCTTGGGTTTGTTTGGTGCTTGTGTTACATTGAATGTAAGAGGAATCTTAAGAGAGGAATTAGGAAAGCTAAAAGAAGGTATGAGAAAACTATGGCAAGCAGGGTGAAAACTAATCCAAAAGAGTTCTACAAATATGTTAATGGTAAGAGGAAAGCTAGAGACAAAATTGGTCCCTTAGAAAATCAGAGCGGAAAACTGTGTGTGGAGCCTAGAGAAATGGGGGAGATATTGAACAGTTTCTTTTCTTCGGTATTCACTAAGGAGAAGGATATTGGGAGATGTGAGATAAAAAAAGCAAATTGGGTAAATATGGGGAATATAGAGATTACAAAAGGTGTAGTTTTAAGGCTTTTGAAGAATATTAAGGTGGATAAGTCTCCGGGACCAGACGGGATCTTCCCCAGGACATTGACAGAAGTGAAGGAGGAAATAGCAGAGGCTCTGGTGGTAATTTTCCAAATGTCATTAGATATGGGATAGTGCCGGAGGATTGGCGCATTGCACATGTGGTTCCGTTATTTAAAAAGGGTTCAAGGAGGAAGCCTGGCAACTATCGGCCTGTAAGTTTGACATCTGTGGTAGGTAAATTAATGGAGAAAATTCTTAGAGATAGTACTTATAAACATCTGGATAGACAGGGTCTGATCAGGAGCACTCAACATGGATTTGTGGGAGGAAGGTCATGTTTGACCAATCTAATTGAATTTTTTGAAGAGGTGACTAGGAATGTGGATGAGGGTAGCACAGTGGATGTTGTTTATATGGACTTCAGTAAGGCCTTCGATAAGGTACCACATGGAAGGTTAGTTAGGAAGGTGCAGTCTTTAGGTATAAATTTTAAGATAGTCAAATGGATTGAACATTGGCTGAAAGGGAGAGGCCAGAGAGTGGTAGTGGTTAATTGTCTGTCAGGTTGGAGGCCGGTGACCAGTGGTGTGCCTCAAGGATCTGTATTGGGCCCATTGTTGTTCGTTATATACATTAATGATCTAGATGATGGGGTGGTGAATTGGATTAGTAAATATGCAGACGATACTAAGATAGGTGGAATAGTGGATAATGAAGAAGGTTTTCAAGGATTGCAGAGGGATTTGGGCTGCTTAGAAAAGTGGGCTGAAAAATGGCAGATGGAATTTAATGCTGATAAGTGTGAGGTGCTTCATTTTGGTAAGAAGAATCAGAATAGGACATACGTGGTAAATGGGAGAGCATTGAGGAATACAGAAGAGCAGAAAGATTTAGGAGTGATGGTACATCGTTCCCTGAAGGTAGAAACTCACGTGAATAGGGTGGTGAAGAAGGCTTTTAGTATGCTGGCCTTTATCAATCATTGCATGGAATATAGGAGTTGGGAGGTGATGTTGAGATTGTATAAGACGTTGGTGCGGCCTAATTTGGAGTTCTGTGTGCAGTTCTGGTCGCCTAATTATAGGAAGGATATAAACAGAGTGGAGAGAGTGCAGAGAAGGTTTACCAGAATGTTACCTGGGTTTAAGCATCTCGAGTATAGGGAGAGATTGGACAGATTAGGTCTTTATTCTTTGGAGCGTAGAAGGTTGAGAGGGGATTTGATAGAAGTATTTAAGATTATGAAAGGGATAGACAGAATGGATGTGAATAGACTATTTCCATTAAGAGGAGGAAAGATTAAAACAAGAGGACATGAGTTAAGAATTAAGGGGCAGAGGTTTAGAGGTAACATGAGGGGGAACTTCTTTACTCAGAGAGTGGTAGCCATGTGGAATCATCTTCCGGGTGAAATACTGGCGGCGGAGTCAATTGTATTATTTAAGAAAAGGTTGGACAGGTATATGGATGAGAAGAAGATGGAGGGTTATGGGCATTGTGCAGGGAGGTGGGACTAGAAAGGGGTGTTTGGTTCGGTGCGGACTAGAAGGGCCTAATGGCCTGTTTCCGTGCTGTAATTGTTATGTTATGTTATGAGATTCTGGTTGTAAGTGTGGATGAAGAGGAGCACAAGAGCCACCTTATCTCATTGTTTCCAAGGCTTGAGGAATGTGGCATCGTGATCAATCCCAAACAAGTGTTTCTGGTGCTTCTGATCTTGTATTTTTGAGACCTAGAGTTATGCAACATGGTATTTTGCCTGATGAATGGGAAGTGCGTGAATTTTGAGAATTTCCTCCCCCCTTTAAGGTTGGCCAGTTGTGATGGGTTTTAGGTGTGAGGAATTTTTATTGCTGTTCCCTGGTGAATGCCACAGCATCTCTATTACCTCTTACTGAATGACTCAAAGGATCTGATGTCTGTTTCAAAAAGACCCTAACTTTGAAAGACGATGCCGTGTGTGCTTTCCATGATGTGAACACTGTTCTTACAAATTCCACTAAAGTTGTACATCAAATGCCCAAGGCCTTGCTCTCTTACCACAGATGCTTCGGTCAGTGCTGTGGGACCAGTGTTCGAACAACGAGTCTGTGGGCAATTGGAAACTTTGGCATTTTTTGTTCCAGCCAAGTGGTCACCAGCTCAGGACATTTGGCAATAACTCTTATCTATCTATCTCGCAGTGAAACATTTCAGTTTAAAAAAATGTATTTATAGTTTTATATACAGTTCAATATAATAATAGAATCATATCCAAATGATACTTACAATGATCAAAATAGAATAAAAAAATAAATGTTGTACTGTACATAAAAGTGAGAAGAGAAAAAAGTATAAAAGATAAAAAATGCAGATCTAGGTGCAAAGCTCCTGTGATAACTATTCCCTCCCAAAAGGAAAGGCAGGATATTAATAAAATAGTAGAATTAAACCAACATGATAAGGTTCAACCATTAAGATTAAAGAAAAGTGGTTGTGGGGTGGAGAAGTGAATACATTAGATATCCAAACCCATATCTAAATATGGTTTCCATATTTTGATGTATGTATCATACCCAGTTCTAATATAATTCACATTTGCAAAGGGAATACAATTTTGCATTTCCACACAATCAAATTTAAGCTGGGATTCAGATCTAAAACATGAATTTGAAAAATTAGGAATAAATTAATTGATGTGGCATTAAATATAATTGATGAATAAGTTATAATTAACTCATCTATCAAAAACAATAATTACTGTGCCAACAAATGTCAGACCAGCAAAAAGGGTCAATTTCAGTTCCTAAATCCAATTTCCATCTTTCTTTTAATTTATTCAAGTCTGGGTTTGGGGATAACTGTTGAAGTAATAATAAGATATAATTTGGAAATGTTTCTTTGTAATTCCCTCATGAATCCCAATTTCCAATCCAATATTTCAGCTTTTTTACTGAAGGTCATCCTTTGACCATTTGTACAGACCACCAGTCTCTTATGCATACTGTATCTCTACTTGCCAAGGGAGATTCGGCACTTGCACTTCATCCTTCAATTTTCATCGGACACACATGACATCTGAGAGAAAGCGAATGCTGTAATTGGTGCCCAATCCAGGTGCGACATTACATACAACTATTGACATCAATTTCAATGCCATGGCTCATGCACGGTGCACTGATCCCGATTTCATCCGGTGTAACCAAATCTGGTCTCCATCTTCAAGATGTGACCCTGGATGAATCGGGTGAAAAGTTGGTCTGATTTTTTTATCCCCAACAGGAAGGACTAGGCTGTTTGTGTGGGCGGCTATGAGGCAGGAGATTTTCTCTTCACAATCTATCTCTTCATGGTAGAAGAGCATCAATCAAACTGGTGAAGGAACATCTTACCTGGCTTCGTGTTAAACAGAATGTTGGATTATGGGCAAGACCTTGCTTGCTGGGTCAACGCCCTAAAGTCTCCAGGCACATGAAATTCAAGCTGGGGGATTTTGTTGTTTTGGATTCCTATTTCCAGCACGTGCACCTTGTGGCTTGGAAGGTCCACTTCCGCCATCTCGGCAATGTACGTCTCTGCTCACGGGTGAGGACAGGACTACCAGGTGGAAGGATGAAATTCCTATCATCGGCATCTCTGCAGAGACAATTGCTAGGGCTTTTTGGATCATTGGATTCCACCTTTTGGTGTTCTGGGCACTATTACAACAGATCGAGGGTCTCAGTTCGAGTCAGCATTGGTCCGAGCTCTCATTGATCCTCTGGGCACTACCTGAATTATAGCTAAGCATTTTAGGGCCAACAGCGTCTTTGAGCATTTTCATTGACAATCGAAAGCACCATTGACAGCAGGTGGCAAATCATCGACATGGAGCGAACGTTTGCCCATGGTTCTCCTTTGCGTGACTACAGCTCTTAGGGCAGATCATGGATGTTTAGCGGCAGAGCTATTCTATGGCTCTATGCTGACCTTGCCAGGTGAGTTTGTGAATCTGAGTCCAGACACAGTGCTCCATGAACAGGTCAGTTATCTTGACTGTCTTCGAGAAAATGAGAAAACTCTGATGTTCTCCTATGTGGCAGCATCATCTCCAGTGGATGTGCCAAATGATACACAACAGTGTTCTCGTGTGTTTCTTTGACATGATGTTGTTCGTAAACCACTTTAGCCCATTAACAATGGTTCTTTCCAGGTCTTATGGCACCATCCATAGTGTTTTGTTGTTGACAGGAATGGAAAAGGTAACACTGTTTCCATCAACAGGTTGAAGCCAGTGTATTTCGAATGTCCACATTCTGCATCAGGTCCAGAGCGAAAGGACCAGTCATACCCCTGCATCGCCTGTCTTGCAGTATCATACAAGATCAGGCTGAACTGTCAATCTTCCAGACCGCTACACTGGGGACAGTTCCATTCAGTCGCCTCCTTGCATGGCTCGGAGGCTGGAGGTGGGGGTGGGGGGAGGGGGCTGTCACGGTGATGCATCTGCCTGCTTTGGGAACGGTGCCAGTTGCCGCTGATGATGTAATTGAAGCATCACGCTGGAGGATTAGCCCATGTGCGCAGGTGTGTTAAACATCAGTATATGGGTGATTGATCTCGGATGCAGGAGGAGTAGAGAGAGAGTGTCAGGATCACCATGTGGCACTGATCCAATGAGAGGTTTGGCTGGGTGGTGTTTGGGGAGTTGAAGAATGCAATGTTGTGTCTGAGGAGGATTGCCTTCTGGAAGAAACGAGTGAGGGTATTCTTTAATTGTTTGTAAATGGTGGTGTATCAGTGCCGTTACAAATCTAACCCTTCCCTACCTCACACTCATTACCCTCTATTATTTTTCCATCCATGTATCTTAGAGTGTTTTGAATGTCCTTATTGTACCAGCCCCGATCTCCACCCCAGCAATGCATCCCAGACCCTCACTGCTCTGTAATTTTTTTTTAAGCTTGTTTAGACGATCAAATCAAAAGATGAATGGAGTTCTACTGCTACATCTTGTGATCTCATCATCATTTCTTTGCAGATTATGGGCAAATTTAGAGAAAAATGTTTGTCTTAAATAAACACTATGAAGGAGAGGGGGAAGGGTGGATCCCTTATTATATCTGCTGTGCAAATACTGCGAGCTGCATTGTTACACCTCAAAACAACACATGTATCACCTCATCATCAGATTTTTAAGAATACCGGGGAATATTAATGATCTAAAATGCCCAAACTGGAGAAATAAGTCGAGATGAATGCCTCGTATTCCCAAATCGGAATGCAATTTGGAAGGCATCATTGGGTTTTAGTGACTTTCTCATGAACCAGAATTTCTCTCACATGGGTTCTTGCTTCTGAGACCATTCTCTTGCCTCCATTTCAATAAAGTGGCTACTTTCCCTTCCTGGCTCCCATGCAAGCTCGCTGTGGCTTCTTTTGTACTGACTGTCATTATGTTGTTGCAAAGTACTGTCCATCCATCTTTTCTCAAAATCTGGACTAATCCGTACCAATTCACGAAATATTGATGCTCTCCATTTATTGACTTTCTTGATTTGAGTTTCTTCCCATCCAACGTGGTTTGACAGTGGATGGCACAATCGCAACTCTGTGCGCTGCCATTGATAGGGATGGGGTTCAAATCTTGCTCTCTCTGTGAGGAGTTTCTATGTTCTCCCTGTGTGTGCTTAGGTTTTCCCCGGGGTGGGGGAGGGGGCTCCAGATTTTTCCCACTGTTCAAAAAGTGTGGGGGTGTTGAAGGTGAATTGGGAGGCACAGGTTTGTGGGCCTAAAGGGTCTGTTACTGAGCTGTAACTAATCTTAAAGTATCGCATTGACTCTGATATGTCACTAATGTAAATCTTGGTAGTAATGGTGTGTATGATTCTGCTTTGTCTTGATCTCTGTGGCTATTGGCCTCGTCTCTCATGTGGAACCCTATAACTTGGGTGTTTTGGAATTACCTAGTTGTGAGCAGTATATCTGAATGAATAGCTTCGCTAATTATTCACCATGTTCATGTTTAAAGTCTATCTATCCTTGTCTGCCAAGTCTGCACTGGAAAATTGCAAATGTTACTCCACTCTTTAAGAAGGAAGAGAGGCAAAAGACTGTCAATTTGAGACCACATCTTCACATTAAAAAAAATAATTATCACGTAAATTATGTTATCTTTTCCAAACAAATACAAGCCTTCATTTTGCCAACAATTCATATTTAAATCCACATAATTTTTCCACGTAATAACAATACATTCCCCAACCAATGCTAATGCGAACTGAATAAACTCAATTAGAGATTTATCCATTCTTAAACCCATTGTTAAAGTTGTAATATACCCCATTTAAAAAAAGCAGTGGATCTACCATTAAAGTAGTCTCTAATAAATCTGCCTTAAACTGTTTAATTGTTATCCAAAAAGATTTACATTATCACACAACCAGACAGAATTGAAAAAAAAAGTACCAATTTGAGTCCCACAATGAATACATAAATCTGAATGACTAAATCCATATCTTTTTAACTTTTCTGGTGTTTAATTCAACTGATGTAGAAAATTGTAGTTCACCAAATTTAGTCACAATATCTTCACACAGAGTAGTCCATCCTTCTTGGGATAATTCTAAGGATAAATCTTTCTCCCCTTTAAGCTTTGATTTATCTCAATCCAGTTGAGCCATTTTCTCTTGCAACAAAGAATACATTTCTGAAATAAATCCCTTTCTGCCCCATTTACAATTAAATTTTTAAATTTAGTTAACTTAGGCATGTTCGATTCCCGCCCAAAACTCTTCACTACTGGAGCATGTACTTGAAAATATGCAAGCAAAGAATTTAACAGTACCTCAATTTTTTCCTGAAGCCTAACATAAGAAAACAATATCCCATCTTCAAAACAATCTGCTAACACTTGAACACCTTTCATGTTGCAAATCTTTAAATACTGAGATTATTCATCGAGAAGGAGATGTATTTATCCTGATATAATGGAATTTGTAATAAAACCTTATCTCCAGTTCCTATTGACAGATTTCTTTTATACCAAGTATCACATACATGTCATAATACTGGCACATTATAATAATGCAAAAGACGAGGAGTCCATCTAAATATACACTGATGTATAATAGAATGAGAAATCTGTGATAATAACATTTTAGCCCAGTGTGGAGGTTGATTAACATCGAACATCATATTAATAAATTTTAACTGATAATTAACTATTAATTTAATGAATAATTCTGAAAATGAAGCCATTGTCGTCCCTAATGCATATTGCCATGTTAAGTTTTGCAACAATACTCGAGCCAATGAACCTTTCTATAAAAATATTCTGATTGCTGCATTACTCTTTAAAAAATATGTTTGGACACGAACATGGAATTGATTGAAAAAGATATTGAATTCAAGGAAAAATATTCATTTTTAATACAATTCACATGTGCCATTCATGTCAAAGGAAGATCTTTCCATTTAATTCAATCAGCTTTAATTTTATCAATAGAGAAACATAGTTAAACTTACACAAATGTTGATAATCTGCATCAAACATTACCCCTAAATATTTAATTTTCTTCGTCCACCTAAGCTGTGTAATCTGTTTACAAGCAGGATAATCTTCCTCTGTAATTGGTAATATCTTCCTCTTATCCCGATTAACCTTATAACCAGACATTTCTCCATATTGTACCAAACAGGTTTGCAGATGTCATAACGATTACTGAGGATTTGTTAAATATATTGGTACAAAGGAACCTTATATTCTCTTCATTTATTTTAATCCCACTAATTTTATCATTTTGTCTTATAGCTTGGGCTAGCAGTTCTATCACCAAGGGTGACAAAGGACAAACTTCCCTTGTGGAGCGTGTTAAATTAAAGGTATCTGAAATTTGTCCATTTGTCACCATCCTCGCGAAAGGATTTTTATACAAGGCTTTAACTCAACCAGTTAAAAAAGGTCCAAACTTAAATCTTCAAGTACTTTAAATAAAAAGTACCTTTCAACTCGATCAAAGGCTTTTTCTGCATCTAATGCCACGATCATTGATTGATTCAAACAATGTCTTGACACATGAATCAACGTCAACAGTCTAACAATATTTTCAGAAGAAAATCTGTTCTTAATAAAACCTGCTTGATCAACATGTATTAAACGTGGTAAATATTTTGCAACTCTATTGGCCAATACCTTAGCTACTATCTTATAAACTACATTTTATAAAGATATTGGTCGATATGAGGCAACTTTCAATGGGGTCTTCCTTTTTTGCAATAACTAAGTCTAGCTCTAGAAAAGGTTTCTGGAAATGATTTTGCTCTTCTGTAGCTTGTTTAAGAACATCCATCAAAACAGGAGACAAGACTTCATAAAATTCTTTATAAAACCCTCCTGTAAACCCATCTTCTCCAGGTGATATTCAATATCGCTTCTTCAATTTCTAAATCACTGAAAGGAACTTACAATTCTGTCCTATCTTTATCATCCAAAACCGATAACTCCAAACTACCTAAAAAAAACTCAACACGTTCCTCATCCTGATTTACTTCAAAAGAATATAAATTCTGGTAAAATGAGTGAAATTCATCATTCATTTCCTGAGGTTTAAAAGTGACTCCTGTATTATTTCTTATCGCATTTATTGTCCTTGATGCCTGTTCAGTCTTTAATTGCCGAGCGAAAACCTTATGCGCTCTTTCTCCTAACTCATAGTAACGCTATTTGGATCATTGTATTAATTTTTCATATTTATATGTTTGCATTATATTATAACAGTTTCAACTGAATCAAAAAAGTCTTTTTATCCACAGTCGAATTTAGTTGGAATTCCTTTTCTAACATTGTTATTTCCTTCTCTAAACTTTGGCTCTCTGCCAAATGCTGTATCTTAATTCTTGCAGAATAATTGATTATCAGACCTCTTAAATAAGCTTTTAAAGCATCCCACGAAACAAATTTACTTTGTACTGAATATGTATTAATTGGCAAATAAGACTGAATATGGTCTTTGATATAACTTAGAAATTTTGGTTGCTTCAATAACATCCCATTAAATCTTCAGCGATATGGGGTGTCTACATTATGCAAACCAGGACATGTGCTGGTGCATAATCCTTTATCCAGAACCCTTGGGGGAGTCATTGTGTTCTTAA
This sequence comes from Narcine bancroftii, assembly GCF_036971445.1. Lineage (NCBI taxonomy): Eukaryota > Metazoa > Chordata > Chondrichthyes > Torpediniformes > Narcinidae > Narcine > Narcine bancroftii. The sequence continues at coordinate 47,187,568 of NC_091479.1, forward strand.
TTTCAGATTTTTCTGGATTTCGGAAAGCCAGATTTAAGCCCACCCGAATCATGCTGCTGTATCCACGCTCACTCCCTTCCAGTCACGCTGCCATTTTTCCCCCAGCCTTCCCCCACCTGACTTGTGCTGCCGTCTCTCTCCCCACTTGCTGGTGTTTGGAGCTTTCTGGATTTTAGATGTCTGGATAAAGGATTGTGTACTTCTACTTAACAATGAGGAATGATCAGACAAATCCTACTCTTATACTCTGCATGTATAAATCCACCCTGTAATTGTACTGACATTAAGCAAAAGTCAATTCTCGAAAAAGAATCATGTCTGGGTGAATAAAAAGAAAAGTCTTTTTCTGTCAGTATTAACTTCCTCCAGATTTCCAACAAATTCAAATCTTTCATTGAGTCTAACATCCATTTAGCTATTTTGGTTCTTTGTAAAGTTTTTGGAAATTTATCCAACACACAATTAAAATCCCCACCAACCAAAATATTTTCATTAGCTTGACCCAGATTCCAAAAAGTTTCAGAAATCGCGTCTTCATTATTTTCATTGGGTAGATAAACATTCATCAAAGTCCATGCTTCAGCAAAAATTTTACAATTCACCAACAGCTCTCGACCCAATGTGGCAGAGAATGATTCCAACTGAAACGGTATCTTCTTATGAACCAAAGTAGCAAAACACCTCGAGCTTTCGAATTAAATGAAGATGCAAAAACATGTCCGACCCAATCTCTTTTCAATTTCGTATGTTCTTTCTCAGACAAATGAGTTTCTTGCAAAAAGGCAACATCAACCTTCATTTTCTTTATATATGCCAATATTCCCTTCCTTTTCATTGAATTATTAAGTCATTTAACATTAAAGGTCACAAAATTTAAATGAGCCATAACTTAATTTCCTCCTCAGATTGACACTTCACACAGCAATTACAATTAGATATATTTTTTTAAAAACCCATACACCCCTTTCAAACAATAAGAAACCTCTGTAAAAAATGTAAAAACCTAAGAGCCCAAGAGTCGGACCCCCCTCTGTGGACCAGGTTCAGTCAATACCGCAAGTGGCAGATGACTTTAGAAGTAGCAGAGTCAATCACCACCCCCCAACCGAACATTAAAACATCCCAATGGTAACACCCACATTGAGCTTGAGCTTCATCTTCAATATCACTCACCAATTCTGATTCCAACTTCTTTTTCCCGTTCCCTTCCCAATCTCATCCTCGGACATTTTCCCCATCGATTCCTTCAAATCTGGGAAGGAATTTGCAAAAGATAATGCACCATAAGGACTCTCAAAACATTGAGACTGATCTCGCCCATAAATCACCTTAAATATCGTCGGATACCGAAAAGTAAACTTATACCCTTTCTTCCACAGAACTGCTTTGACCAGATTAAACTCTTTCCATCACTTAATAATCTCCTGACTTAAATTATCATGAAATAAAACCCTATTGCCTTGATACATCGTAGGGCTTTGACCAAGGCGAGCTTTCTGATCCGCAAGCCGCAATATAATTTCTCTATCCTGATATCACAAACATCTTAAAAGAACCGCTCTTGACATTTGACCCAGAAAAGGTTTTCTTCTTCACGCCCTATGAGCCCTATCTAAAAAGACTCGACTCCCAACAACTCTGGAATCCAATTACAAAAATAATTTTACAGGATCTGAACCATCAATATCTTCCGGCAGAACAACTATCTTAATATTATTAGACAACTTTGATTTTCTAACGAATCAATGTTTTTTAACAAATCTCTCTTCTGTAAACAAATCCTCAATGTAATCCATTCTCTCTGCATAATGTTCCACATGGTCCTTCCAGTCAATAAAAATGTCTTCTATCTTCTGCAATTGATCTTGTCCAGTATCCATTGCAGTTAAACTCTTATTAATATCAACTTGAATAAATGTAATTTCTTCACACATACCAGCCATTATTTCCTTTATACCAGCAAATTGATCATTTAAAGTTTCAAAATTTTAGGTCATAAAAGACATAATCTTTTCATTTGGTTGGATCAGTTCTGTAGACATGAGGTTGACTTCCATCCCTGTTACAGGGGCTTTGAAGACTGGGGAAGGTGTCTGTGGTGAACCAACAGCTTTCATTGGAGAAGGAGATGTTCTTAAAGTCTTAGGCCACCCTTCAATGAGTCCAACTGCAGAAAGTAGTCATTCTTGTTCTTCTTCATCTCGAACTTTTGATTTGTCCTCCTCCAACTCATACCTGGCAGCCCTACTGCAGATCTGATCCAGAATTTCCTGCATGTGAGAACATCCATCCATACTGAGAAGCTCAGTAGCACGCAGGGGAGTATCTCCAGATGGGCTGCTGCATACTGTCAGTCACCTTCCTGCTAACTTGTGCTCGCATTTGGGCACCCACCCCCCACTCTCCTTAGTCAAGCCAGACTCGGGTCAGATACCACGCTCGCACTCCTCCTGGCCTGCCGCCAGGCCAAAGATCTTGGCGACATCTTGCGTCTCTGGAGGCGCAGAGGATGCGGACGTTTCTTCCAGCTTCTCCCGAGTTCTAAGTTTAGGTTTCGGATCTATATATAACTGTTGCTGAGGTTCCTTCTGGAAGGTCAGCCTTGCTTCTTCTGCACTTTTCACAGGTTGAAAACCTAGGTTTTTTCTAAGTTGCTTGTAATGAAATGTTGTATGTACTGACCAGTACAGGCACGGGCTGCTCCCCCCACCCCACCCCGCCGCACCTGATGGCATCCTCTCCTGGAATCCTCCCCTGTGACCCAGGGCATAAAGGTCGAGCCACCTCTTCCTTCCCTTCACTTCCCTCACTTGGACCCGGGCCTGCAGTCTTTTGTGTAATAAAGCCTATCGTTCCCCTCAGTCTTTGTCTCTGTGATTATTGGGGCAACTGGTCGTGCCCAACACTATTTTTTTCCCTTCTTCATTTCCAGAATCCTACAGTAGAAAATTATTGTTCAAAACATTGATAAAGTCAAAAAAGTCACTACAGTTCGAGTATTGAACAGTTCAGTCAGGGTGAGGTGTCTTCTCACGTCTTTTATTGATGCCATCTTTCCACGACACCCCCCCCCCACCTCCCCTCAGTTGACTCCTTGAACACCATCCAATCCATGGACTCGAGGCAGTCCTGCAGCTGTCTTCCCTCCTGTGACCACCTTCTGGTTGTCCTGATCTCATAAGTGTTATGAGCAATTTTAGGCCCCATTTCTAAGAGAGGATGTGATGGCCCAGAGGTGGTTTACAAGAATGATCCTGGGGAAGAGCGGAATAATGCTTGAGGAACATTTGATGGTTCTGGGCCTGTACTCGCCTGAGCTTAGAAGGATGAGGCAGGACCTCATTGAAATCTGATGAATAGTGAAAGGGCTGGATAGAGAGGATTTTGCCAGTACTGGGAGAGTTTAGGACCAGTGGGAACAACCTCAGAATAAAAGGATGTCTGCTTAACACGGAGACGGAGAAAACTTTTCATCAAGAACAGTGATTTTCAAACTCCTCCTCCACACCCCCACCCCCTGGATCATATTCCACTTAATCCCTTTGCCAGAAGTGCTCTGTTAATAAGGGATTACTTAAGGAGGAATGTAATTGAAAAGAAAAATTTCAAAAACCACTTTTTTTAATCGTACCTCATTGACTTGTTCTGTGCGTGATTTCATAACTCCCGAGGAAATGGGCCAATGACAATTTTTCTCAAGCAAAATTTTCCCTCACAATTGGGTCCACTGCAGTCTTTCTCAGCCTTTCTTCCCATTCATATGCCACTTTAAGCAATCTCCTACCCATTTTTAGACACTCCAAGGAATAAAGTCCCAACCTGTTCAACCTTTCCCTGTAGCTCAACTCCTGAAGACTTGGCAGCTTCTTAGTAAATCTTCTCTGCACTCTTTCAATCTTACTAATACCATTCCTGTAGCTAGGTGACCAGAACTGTACACAATACTCCAAATTTGGCCTCACCAACACCTTAAACAACCTCACCATAACTTCCCAACACCTATTTTCAATATGTTAATTAATGAAGGCCACGGTGTCAAAAGCTGTCTTTAGAACCCGGTCGTCCTGTGACACCACTTTCATGGAATGATGTAATTGTGTTTTATCTCTTGCTGCCGATTTGTATAACTTGGCTGTTCAATTTCATAATGTTGGCTTCTGGAGTATTTTATTGTGTCCCTTGATCTAGAGAGTTCTGGCAGAGCAAAGCAATTTTGTTTTCTTTTGTCAGCTCAAATTTTGTCACATTGATCCAAAAACAAGTATTTTCACCATTCCTTCATTTCAGATTCCCTGCAGCTGTCGTATTGTACCTCACAGTGACGGCATCATGTTTGTCTTATTTATCCTTTACCCCTCCATCCAGACAGATGTGCTGATCAACGAGTCGACTCCACTCATCCAGCACCACTGCCATTTCTGCTGCTCGGGCTTTTCATCCCACGTATTCAGTTTGTTATTTCCCCTCTTCTTTTTCACAGCAAATAGAATCAGGTTTATTTGATCATCTTTCTGAATCCCAGTGAAAGGTTATCGACCTGATGGTTTTAACTCCGATTATTTTTCCAGTAGATGATCTGCTGAGTATTTCCAGCATTGAGATTTTATTTTATTGCCTTGGTGTATAACTGAGTGCTTGAATGGGAGAAGAAATGTGGGTTGGGTCAAGTGGAGATGTTTCGATCATGGAGTGGATTTAGAAAAATAGACGTAAAAGGGGAGGGTGTATGGAAATAGTTAATTCATCTTTTCAAATTGTTTTTTGAGCTATGATTGTTTTCTCCTCTTATTGCAATTTTGGTAATTCAATTTTAGCGAGAAACTCATCTATTTTGTCTTCTTTCCCTTCAATCTCAGTTCGGTATAATTGGTCCTAGAATTCCTTAAAGTTTTCATTGATCTCTGTTGGGTTTTATGTAATTTGTTTGTCTTTTTTCCTTGATGCCAAAACCGTTCTTTTAGCTTGTTTTGTTTTAAGCTGCCAAGCTAGTATTTTGTGCGTTTTTTCTCCTCACTCGTAATACTTCTGCTTTATTTTCATTATGTTCTTCTCCACCTTATACATTTGTAGTGTTTCATTTTTTTTTGTCTGCCAATTCTCTTCTTTTTGTTGTATCTTCCCTTGATGCTAGATCTTTTTCTGTACTTACTATTTCCCTTTCCAGCTGTTCTATTTCCCAATTGTAGTCCTTTTTCATCTTAGTTACATAACTTATTATCTGCCCTCTGATGAAGGCTTTCATTGCATCCCATAATATAAATTTGTCTTTCACTGATTCCATATTTATTTCAAAGTACATTTTAATTTGGCGCTCAATAAATTCTCTAAAACCCTGTCTTTTAAGTAGCATGGAGTTTAATCTCCATCTATATGTTCTTGTTGAGATGTCCTCCAGTTCTATTGCTAATAACAGGGGTGAGCGTTCAGATAACAATCTAGCTTTATATTCCATTATCCTAAATCTCCCTTGGATATGGGCTGACAACAGGAACAGGTCAATCCTTGAGTATGTTTTATGTCTACTCGAATAATGTGAGTAGTCCTTCTCCTTTGGGTGTTGCTTCCTCCTTAGATCCAAAAGTTGCATTTCCTGCATTGATTTAACCATAAATTTGGCTATTTTGTACTTTCTGCTAGTCTTTTGTCCAGTTTTATCCATCTTTGAATCCAAATTATCCTCCTATCAATATATTCCCCTGTGTTTTTACAATCTTCAACAAAATATTTTGCATAAACTTTTGATCCTCTTCATTAGGTTCATATATATTGACCAAATTCCAGAGTTCTGAATATATCTTACACTTTATCATTACACATCTCCCTGCTGGATCTATTATTTCCTCCTCTGTTTTGATTGGTACATTTTTATTGATTAATATAGCTACACCTCTGACTTTTGAATTATATGATGGTGCTGTTACCTGCCCTACCCACTCTCTCCTTAATCTCTTCTGTTCCACTTCAGTTAGATGTGTTTCCTGCACGAATGCTATATCTATTTTTTCAGTAAATTTAATATCCTCTTCCTTTTGATTTGGTTATGTATTCCATTAATATTTATAGTCATATAGTTCAACATAGCCATCTAATACTTTGTTTACATCTCATTTCTGCTTCCTCACCACCACCTTTCCCCTTTTCCCCATTTCCATTTCTCAGTTTTCTCTTTTTGAACGCACTGTATGACAACACTTCTAAAACATAAAATATTTCCACCATTCCCACATCTATAATTCCCTTAACCCCAACTGTCCCCCATCTCTGAGTCACCCCTTGTCCCTTGCTGGGCAGCCACAACTTCCCTCTCCATTCAGACTGCAAACCTGTTCGCAAGTGTCAACTGATTTCGCAGTAACTGTTATTCTCTCCCACCCAACCCCCTCCAGAAAAGACTTTTATCTTCACATTATAACAAAGCTCCTACTCGTTTCTTCTCTTTTTCTTTTTATGTTTTATTTATTTATTTGTTAACTCCTCCTCTTTTCTTTCCCCCTTCTCCCATACTTCCCTTTTCTTCCCTCCTTTAGTTCTTATTTATACATTATTTTTACATCTTCATATATAGTTTATCGTCATTCTTTGTTCTTGTTACATCTCTTCATCTTTCTATCTGTCTTGCAGGTGTTCTGCAAATTCTCGTGCATTCTCCGGATCCGAGAACAGTCCATTTTGCTGCCCCGGGTAACTATTTTAAGCACCGCTGGATATCTTAACATAAATTTAAAGCCTTTCTACCATAGGATCGATTTTGCTGCATTAAACTCCTTCCTCTTCTTTTGGAGCTCCAAACTTATGTGTGGGTCGAAAAAAAATTGACCTTTGTATTCCAGTGGTTTTTTCTCTTCTCTAATTTTATTCATTGCCTTCTCCAATATATTTTCTCTTGTCATGTCTCTCAGGAATTTTACTAAAACGGATCTTGTTTTTTGTTGTGACTGTGGTTTCGGGGCTAATGTTCTGTGTGTGCTTTCTATTTCCATTCTTTCCTGCTTTTCTGGCATTCCCAGGACCTTTGGGATCCATTCTTTTATAAATTCTTTCATATCTTTGCCTTCTTCATCTTCCTTAAGGCCCACTATCTTTATATTGTTTCACCTACTATAGTTTTCCATTATATCCAACTTCTGCACTAACAACTCCTGTGTTTCTTTAACTTTTTTGTCACTTTCTTCCAATTTTTTTTTTAGGTTGTTCACTTCCATTTTTAATGCCATTACACGTTCTTCCACATTTTCTGATTCTTTCCCTACATCTGTTATGACCAGCTCTATTCTACTCACTTTTTCTTCTGTACTTTTCATTTCACTAAATTCTAGTGTCAGCCATTCTTTTAATGCTTTCATTTGTTCTTGAAAAATATTTTTTCTTTATGTACTCTCCATTCATTTTACCTCCTATTCCTCTGTGCAGAGCTTGGTGTCTCCTTCTTCTTCTTCTGTGTCTGCTCTTGGGTTTGTGTCTTCTATTTCTCTTCCTTGTATCTGTGTCTCTTCGGACTTTCTGGATGAGCTGCTTGTCTCAGTTTGTTGGGTTTTTTTTCCATGGTTTCTTGATGTTGGTCCTCTTTTTCTGGGCTGTTTATCTGTTGTGTCTCTTGCTTCCTTTTTTCTTTCTCATCCCTCCCTTTCCAGTTGCTTTCTTTATCTTCCAGCTGGGAGCCCTGCTGTCGGGCTGTTGGTGCTGTGGAGTTTAACTCCGTGAGCCATTTTTGCAGTCCCACAGTTGGTGGGTCGCGACCCTGCGGGGTCTCCACTCACCTCGGGGAGCGGGCTCCTCTTTCCACGGCGGGTCCCTGCTTTTTCGTGCAGGTAAGGCCTTCACTTTCTCTTCTGGTGTCTTTATTCTTTTCTTCCTGTTGTTTTGGCTTTTCTTTCTGAGGAGCCATTTCCTCCACACCTTTATTTTTTATTTGTTATGATTTGTGTGTCTGGGGCTGTAATGGAGGATTAAAACCATGTGCCCAGATGCTTTTTGCTTATGAGGAACTGACGACACTGGGTCCACACGCAGGTCACCTTACTTTCAGAACTAGCAGATGTAATTAAACTCAGCCATGGGGATTTATCTGAAGATAGACTTTGAAATGGAATTCCACTGTGAGGCCCAGGGAAAGCAGTTGTCAAATGCAACACTCTGAAATTGACGAATTGGTCACAACCTGTCTTGCTCGAGAAGTTTTAATAAGTCTTTGTATCTACGAGATAAACCAGGAAATCATAACATCCTGGTTCCATAATAATTAATCTTCTAAATTGTAGAATATAATGTTCAGTTTTGATTTTGACTGACAAATGTTAGAAGGAGGAGGCGCATGATTAATTGTTTTTGGGGTATATAAGCCTGTGGTCCTGCTGCTTAAGTTTAGACTCTCCGAGGGGTGGGAACACCCCTTGTCAAGAAGGAAGAACAGCCAGAGTCCGAGCAACGTCCCGGTCGGGGGAGGTGGAGAAGCTGCTACCGGCGCCCTGACAACCTACTACAAGTGTGCAGTCGTTCCCTCGCTTCGGCAGTTGGGACCAGTCCAAGTGTTGATAAGTATAGTTGGGAAGGGCTAGCATATTGTAGTGTGAAATCAGCTTTTGAATTTGTAATAAATATTTTATAAACTGAACTACTCTCGGTGTGGGTGTCTATTTTCTTTCGGTAGCTCAAACACTGTGACCAATCTAAAATGAACAAAATGAGAGGTATAAGTTTACCCAAGACAGGGGCTTTGCTTTTTCTTCACTTATTTCCTTTTTTTCTGGAGAGGGCTGGTATTCTCCTACCGGCCACTACTCCATTACATGACTCTTCCAGTTTATCTTTCTTATTGAGGCGGATTCCACAATGTAACTTTGTTATTTGAATGAGTTCATCAGAATGAACATGTGATGTGATTTTTACCCGCCGTCTAACCTTGTAAGTGAGTGAGTCCCTCTTTTTGACCTTCTTTTCTCATTGGAGTTCGACATTGAAAATGTTTTGTTAGTGAGTTCCACAGTGTAACCTTGTGATGTGAGTGAGTTCCAAAGAATAATCATGTTTTCTTTGTGAATCCCATATTGTAAACGTTATGTTAGTGAGTCCCACAGTGTAAACTTGGTATGTGGGAGATTTGCACAGTATAATCTTGTTTACTTAGTGAATCCCACATTGTAGATGTTATGTGAGTGAGTCCCACAGTGTAAACTTGGTATGTGGCAGATTTGCACAGTATAATCTTGTTTACTTAGTGAATCCCACATTGTAGATGTTATGTGAGTGAGTCCCACAGTGTAAACTTGGTATGTGGCAGATTTGCACAGTATAATCTTGTTTACTTTGTGAATCCCACATTGTAAATGTTATGTGAGTGAGTCCCACAGTGTAAACTTGTTATGTGAGAGATTTGCACAGTATAATCTTGTTTACTTAGTGAATCCCACATTGTAAATGTTATGTGAGTGAGTCCCACAGTGTAAACTTGTTATGTGAGAGATTTGCACAGTATAATCTTGTTTACTTAGTGAATCCCACATTGTAAATGTTATGTGAGTGAGTCCCACAGTGTAAACTTGGTATGTGAATAATTTTCACAGTGTGACCTGGTGATGTGAGTGAGTTTCAAAGTGTGACATTTTTATGGAAGTGAACTTCACAGTATCAACCTGTAAAGTTCCTGAGTCTCAGAGTATAAAATTGGGATGTTAAAATGGAAAGGAACTACAAACACTAAAATAAATGGCATTTTGGGAAATGTTTAATCTTTGTTTTCACAAGCTATGAACTGTGTTGTGTATAAATTAACAGCAAATGTAAAACGATTTTTCTTCAAGAAAACAAAATGTACATCAGGAAATTCACATCTACATTTCAATTTTAAATATGTGCTAAAATGTAACTACAAACACTAAAATAAATGCTATTTTGGGAAAAGTTTTATCTTTGTTTTCACAAACTATGAACTGTGTTGTATATAAATTAATTTCATATGTGAAACGTTCTCAGAGGTTGGAAAAAAATACTTTTCTACAAGAAACAAAATGTAGATCAGGAAATTCACATCCTCATTTCTATTTTAAAAAACATAATATAAATGCTAAAATGAAACTACAAACATTAAAATAAATGCTTTTTTGGGAAATGATTAAACATTGTTTTGACATCTATGAACTGTCATGTTTAAATATTAATAGCACTTGTAAAACAGTTAAAGAAGTTGAAATATGTACTTTTCAACCAGAAACCAGAATGTAGTTAGGGAAATTTGCATTTAAGTTTCAATTTCATCAAGGATTCCACAGTGTCAATCTGTCAGGTTAGTGTGTCTCCGGCGGCTGGCGTCCCTGCGGAGACTATCGACGACTCAACGAGGCAACCATTCCTGACCGTTACCCCATCCCTCACATCCAGAACTTTACGGCCAACCTGTACGGTGCGAGGGCTTTCTCCAAGGTTGACCTGGTGTGCGGATATCACCAGATCCCGGTGCACCCTGAGGACAGACCCAAGATGGCCACATCACCCCCTTTGTCAATATAAGCATCTGTATGAGTTAACCCTTGGATTACCAAATTAATCATCCTTTGGAATGTAGCAGGGGCATTTTTCATGCCAAAAGGTAACACGTTATACTCATATAAACCGGATGGAGTTACAAAAGCCGAAATATTCTTTCCTCTCCCAGTTAAAGACAGACACCAGTAACCTTTCAACAAATCCAACTTAGTAAGAAATTTAGCTTTGCCAATTTTATCAATACAGTCATCTGTTCTCGGAATAGGATAAGCATCTGTTTTAGTTAATGAATTAACATTCCTGTAATCTGAACTGAACCTAATAATTCCATCTGGTTTCGGTACCAGAATACAAGAAAAAAAATCTTTCTGAGTTTGAAGGTCTAATAATGTCATTTCTCAACGTAAATTCCACCTCCTGATCCATGATTTTACTCCTTAATGTATATACTATATGGGTGTTTATTCATGGGACTTGCTTCTCCCACGTCTACATCATGATAAATCACTGATGTGTTTATTTTGGGACATCAGGAACAAATCTGTAAATTTCAAAATTACTTCCTTCAATTGCATCTGTTTCTTGTGATTTAAGTTGACCTAACTTTTCCTCCAAATTTTCCAAAATTGCTGAGTTCGACAGGCGCTCAGGAACCATGGTTTCTTTAAGGTTACCCTCACAAGATTTTGTTGCCATAATCTTATGATCGATAACTTCTTCAACCCTCTCAACAGCAAACACCTCTGAAACACATGGTTCTCCACTCCCCTTATCCTCATCATAAGGTTTGGGGGTGGTGCACATCTCTGCGAATGAACCGGCCCTGTTTGTACCGCTGCGCTGGCGGGGCAGCTGAAGAAGATGGCGCTGTCAGGGCTTGCTTATTGCCTCGTGGCCTCAGTTTGTGTCCCAGGCCACTTCATGACGTCACCACTGCGTGGGGCAGAACAAACGTTGGCCTTAAATTGGGGCGCTCCAAATTCAATTAAACAATTGTCCTGGAAATTCCATCAAGTCCTGTGGTGTTTTCTGTGTGTAGCGGCCATGACATTGGTGACCCTGCAGAGCCCAGATGACATCTGGTCTCAAATCATGGATTCCTCGGCGATCAGCACTGTCTCTGTGAAGCTCCCCCATTCTGGACCCACCGGCCCCGCACATGGATCAGGCAGGTGGAGGCGGAGCTTCAACTCCAGCAGATCACCATGTGTGTTCTACCACATGGTGAGTGTCCTCAACAAGGAAACAGCAGCCAGAGTTGATGATCTGATCCATGATCCCTCTGAGGAGGACAAGTACATTGCCCTCAAAACCCTCCTCCTCAGCATCTTTAAACTCTCCTTGGTCACCATTATCCCTATCCATGATAGGCCGAATTAATGCTATTAAGATGATGATCTTACCTAAATTTTTATATATATTCCAAGCTATACCTATTTTTGTTCCTAAATCTTTTTTTGATAAGGTCGATTCTAAATTGTCCTCGTATATCTGGCAAAACAAGAATCCTAGATTGGGGAAAAAATATTTACAGAAATCTAAACTAGAGGGACGGTTGGCATTACCCAACTTTAGAATTTATTACTGGGCAATTAATATTAGTTACTTAAGGTATTGGTTGAATTATTCAGAATTATCTCTAAATCCCCATTGGGTAAATTTAGAAATTAAACCGATACAAAATTTTTCAATTAGCTCTATTTTGGGAGCTGCTCTCCCTTTTACTCTTACTAAATTATATAAACAAATTGATAATCCAATGGCTAAACATACACTACGTATATGGTTTCAATTCCGGAGATTTTTTGGCCTAAGTCATTTTATCTTGGAAACTCCTATTGTACTAAATTTCCTTTTTCATCCCTTTCTAATTGATCAAGCTTATTTACTCTGGAAAGTTAAAGGTATAACATGCTTTTCGGATTTATTCTTGGATAACTCTTTCATGTCATTTGAACAATTATCCATGAAATATGATTTACCTCGATCTCATTTCTTTCGATATTTGCAGATTAGGAGTTTCTTAGTTTCGACTTTACCCTCTTTTCCCAATCGGGAGACTACGACTGTTTTAGAGGATATACTATATTCAAAATTCCCTCCAAAAGGTGTGATATCTAAATTATAATTACAAAAATAAATTCTGGGACTTTTGAAAAGTTTAAAAATGATTGGGAAAGAGAACTCAACCTTCATATTTCTAATGAAAATTGGAATAAAATTCTGCGACTGGTAAACTCTTCTTCTCTATGTGCAAAACATTCACTAATACAGTTTAAAGTTGTTCATAGAGCTCATATGTCTAAAGATAAACTCCATCGCTTTTATTCTCATATCGATCCTATATGTGATAAATGTCAATTGGAAATAGCTTCCCTTACACATATGTTTTGGTCCTGTCCCTCTTTACAGAATTATTGGAAGGAAATTTTTTCCATTATATCTACTGTTTTGAATATTGATTTACAACCACATCCCATTACTGCAATTTTTGGATTACCTATGATAGATTTGACTTATTTATCTCTTCCTGCGGATCGTATGATTGCTTTTCTTACACTAATGGCTAGAAGATCTATACTATTAAATTGGAAAGAGGTAAATCCTCCCACTGTTTTCCAATGGTTTACCCAAACCATACTATGTTTAAATTTAGAGAAAATTAGAAACTCTGTCTATTTTTAAAGTTTTTTTAAAATTCAGATTTGTTTTTTCTTCTTTTTTGGGGTTTTTTTTTTCTCTTTTTTCATATATTGTTATTAATTATATCTTTTTTTTTAGAGATAGTTCACACCCTAAACTGATCAAATTTTTTTTATGATATATTTTTATTCTGTAATATTATTGTTTAATATCTCTGTATTAATTCATTACTTACTATGTATTTTTTTTATATCTCTTTGAACTGTATGTGTTTATAAATTATAATAATAATAAAAAGATTGAAAAAGAAAAGAAAGACTCTCCTGTCGGCAGCACGCAGCCAGGCTGATGCACCTCAATGGCCTAGGGGACAGACCTATATAGTATATACATTAAGGAGTAAAATCATGGATCAGGAGGTGGAATATATGTTGAGAAATTACATTATTAGACCTTCAAACTCAGAAGGTTTTTTTTCTTGTATTCTGGTACCGAAACCAGATGGAATTATTAGATTCTGTACAGATTACAGGAAGGTTAATTCAGTAACTAAAACAGATGGTTATATTATTCCTAGAACAGATGACTGTATTGATAAAATTGGCCTTGATGGACGAGATGCTTGCACTGATAGAAGGTCACAGACCTTGCCTGATGCTTGAGCAAGCCTACCTCGAACAAATGCCAGAGGACATCCCGTTCCTGCAAGCAGACGAGGACTTCTCAAATCCCAGGACAGTCGCAGCCCATGCCGATGTGTTTGGCGGACAATGAGAGAACGAGGCCACCATAAACCAGGTCACAAGCCCTGTGCCTGAATGACCACAGCCCAGACAGAAGATGGAGGAGCACCAGTCGACCTTGTGCTTCTACAGGGGCACAGTTCCTACTTCTTCAAAGCCGCCACCATCATCTCTGGGCCGAAGAAGTCATCAGTTCTTGCCTCAGTGACGGCTGTCCTGCTCCATTTACATCTACCATCATGAAGTGCTTTGAGAGTCTCATCATGGGGCACATAAACCTCCTGTTGCTCCCCTCACTGGACCCCCTGCCATTCGTATATTGATCAAACTGCTCTATGGATTATGCCATCACCACCTCCCTCCATTTAGCCTCACCCATCTGGAAGCAAACACAGGTCTGTTGGAATGTTGTTCATTGACTTCACTTCAGCCTTCAACCCAATCAGACCTCAGTACCTGATGGAGACGTTGAACCTGCTGGGCCTAAACACTTCCCTCTGCAGTTAGATTCTTGACATCCTGTGGGGGAGATCTCAAGCATTCTGGGTCACAATCAGGACTTCCCAGATCATCACCCCTCCCCACCTCACCCGGGCTGTGGGCTTGTCCATTGCTGTCGACTCTGCTGACCCATGGCTGTGCAACTAGACTCAGCTCAAACCATATCCTCAAGTCCATTGATGATGCGACCGTGGTGGGCCTTATCAGCAAGAATGATGAGTCAGTGTTGAGGTGCAGTTGCTAACAGACTAGTGCAGAGCCAACAGTCTATATCTGAATGTTAATAAAACCAAAGAGATGGTTGTCCACTTCAGGGAGGCCCGAAGGATCACTCTTCACTGACCACTGACGGCTCCACCGTTGAGGTTGTGAAAAGGACCAGGTTTCTTGGTGTGCGTTTGGTGGAGAATCTCCCCTGGTCCTCAACACCAGCTCCATTATCGAGAAAGCCCAGTAGCATCTCTTCATCCTCTGAAGGCAGAGGAAAGTTCATCTCCCACCCTCCATCCACACGACATCCTACAGAGGATGTATTGAGAGGATTCGGAGCCATTGCATCACACTCTGGTTTGGAAACTGTACCACCTCAGACCTCAAAACCCTCCAGAGGATAGTGGAATCAGCAGAGAATATCATTGAGGTCTCTCTTCCTGCCATGATGGACATCTACAAGGCAAGATCCACGTGGAAGGCAAATAATATGGTGAAAGACTTCACACACCCTTCTTGGAAATGGTCTCCATTCTTCCATCTGGAAGGAGCGTTCGGGCCCACTCATCCAGATTGTGTAACAGCTTTTATCCGCAAGCCATCAGGCTCCTCTATTTCGAGAACATATGTGTACTCGTATATCATGGGTTTGTTTTCGTGGGTTTTAAAAAAAATTGTCTTATGACTTAATAGTTCACTCCGATTTATGTCAATATGCTCCTTGTTCCTGGAGAAACCCTCTCTCATCTTTCCTGTGATATTAATGGCAATGGTTTGAATGATAAATAAAGGTGACTTGACCACTTGGATTTCCTTCCCTTCAGACCCCAAAGAGTACGGATTGGTAAACTCATCTCCTCCACAATCAGGAGCGGAGAGTCACAGGATGGCCAATTCCATCTCCTGGTCTATTCTCTTTGCACCTATGACTGATTCAGAAATTACATTTTCCAATCACTTATTAGCAAATGATACCACAGCAGTGCACTGTATAAAAAGGGTCAATGGGTCAGCACACAGGACGGAGACAGAAATCTTGGCTGAAGCAATATAACACCCACTGTCTGCGTCAAAGAGCTGATTGTGGACTTCAGCAATGTGTGACAGAGTATATAGATATGTTTTTGGGAGATCAATTGGGAAAGGTTTGTTAGAGCACTGTTCAGGTGTCCCAGCTATATTCATCCTTTATGAGTGACGAGCCACCTGCTGGTGAGGGGTAACAGGAAGTCCTCCCTATGGCGCTCCATTCCATCCAGTTGCTACTATGTACCATGACCAACACTACTCGTCACAAGCTCTTACTCAATTTGGAAAGTAGGTCGACATCAAGAACAACACTCCCAACCTGGATCACCACTCCGGGTCCAGTCCTTCTCAGGAAGCACATGAGGAGAAGCAAGAACCGACCCCCTGGTGGAAAGGGCAAACCTGCTCCACACCAATCCCACGTATGCCTTTGTGGATACCCGGATGGGAGGGAGAACACGGTCTACATCAGGACCTGGCAACCACCAGATCAAAGGGTTTGTTACCTCAGGTGCCCTGCAAATCACGGAGCTCATTCTCACAGCCCCCAGTCAGGGCCTCGGGGGATCCAGTTCAGGAGGAAAGTGCATCCCCCTCCACCATTGAGCCAGAGGACCAGCCCACCTCTCCTCCCTCACAAGGGGATCAGGAGACCCAAGGAGCCTAAGGGCCCCCCCCCCCCCCAGTGCTAAGGTGCTCCACCAGGATCTCCAGGTCCCCGCATCGCTTAATTCTGTAAATTTGTAAACGTATATTTTTCAACTTTTCTTCTGAACCCATGATCTCTGTCTTCATTCACAGACCCTAAATTCTACAAGAAGGGGTGAATGCAGTGAATTGGGATTCACTGGTAGTGGGTCGGGAAATGTTTGTATTGGAATATATGGGTCAGCACAATGTCGAGGGCCAAAGGGCCTGTGCTGTGTTTTGCAGGAAAGTGCACAGTGATTTTTTTTTCCAAAAGATAAGGTTGTATTTGTCAAAATGTGTGGTGTTTTGGGGTCAAAAACCACAACTTTGCAGGGCCAAAATGTGGGCAGTTTTCATTTAAAAAGCCCAAACTGTGATTTACAAATTGTGTGTTTTGGTTTAAAAACCATGTCTGTACTTTGCAAAAGATGAGACAATGAGACCTAGGAGCAGGTCGGCCATTCAGCCCATCGAGTCCGCTCCACCATTTCATCATGAACTGATCCATTCTCCCACCGCCCCACTCCCCTGCTTCTCCACACAGCCTTGGTACCCTGACTGTTCAGAGAGCTGGGACTGGGAGAACATGGCAGCACTGGCGGAGCTGCAGACCCATGGAGAGCGGAAACCCAGGGCTCCGTTGTGGGCTCCTACCATCCAGTCTGAATGCTGTTGGATCTGGACAGGCTTTAAAAACCTGTAGATTGACCTGATGCTGGTTTTATTTGAAAAATACTGCAGCCGTGGGGGCCGCCTCCAGGATAGCAGGGCCTATGATTGGCAGCAGCCAGGAGAGGTGAGAGACTTCGGGGAAGCAGAGGACTGGCTCAGGGCACCAGGAAATGGGGAGCCCACCCCGGTTTAAGAAGGAGATGCAGAGGAGGTGACCCCTGGGACAGGATCACAGCGGCAGCCCAGAGAGGGGTTCTGTCGTTGAACCCACAGGCAGGGGGGCGTGGGCGATTCGAGGGAAGCTGCTGACAAGTGCAGTTGAGGGATTCACAGGACTGCAGGAGACTGGCTCAAGACTGGCCGAAGGGGATCCAGGGATCTGAAGCAGGATGAGAGAGGGGGCCGAGGTCCCTGAAGGGTTCCTCATCGTGATTGGGGGCTCAGATCTGGAGCTCAAGCTGCTGATGGTTTGGACTAGATTCTGTGTGGTGACAGGGGCTATGGGAGGGTTGGAGGCAAATTGACGGACGCTCAGTGACTCTGGGAAGGTCTCATTTGCTTCTCTTTCTCTGACTTTAAAGAGGTGCTTCAAGCAATTTCTGCCAATGTCAAATCTGTCTGCCCTACAGCAGATGAAAAACAAATTTTGTGTAATGTTGCACTGTCTTTATTACATGGCAATAAATTGAATCTTAACTCTTGGAAATGTGAGAGAGATCTGACTCTTTCAGTTGTCCACACAGAGAGTGGTGCTGCCTGGAATGTATTGGCGAGGGTGGTGATCGAGGCTGGGACAACCGGGACATTGAAGACTCTTTGACAGGCAGATGGATGTAAGGATAATAAAGGGTGACGGATGTAAGGTAGGTTAGATCGTTATGGAGTAGGTTTACGTCGGTCAGCACAACATTGTGGACTGACCGGCCGGTCTGTGCTGGAATGTTCTGTGTTCAATGCTGTTGAGCAAATAAGGAGGGTTCCAACAGTCCCAGTCAGGATGGTGATAAAGATGGGGACAGATGTGGCTTTGCTGAGGGCCCCTGCTTCAGCTCCAACTCTTCCCAACAAAGCCTGTGCACCGTGTACATGGCTCAATGTCCGTGGGACCTTCTCTCGTGGTCTTGTATTTCCTTGTGACAGGAAAGGAGGGGACTTGAGCTCTGCTTCCCTGTTCTCTCCCAACAACTGATCCTAATTCTCCTCATATTTTTGCTGAATCATTACAATTAAACGCAGTTTGAATTTCCAGACTTTACTGTGGCATTCCCTGAAAAAAATTATTTCCCGCCACTTAGATCTTTTCACAGAGTCATAAAGTTTCCCAGCTTAGAAACAGGCCCTTTGGCCCAACTACAGATTGACTGTCAGAGTTCAGTGCATGACGTCACATTCAACCCTGAGATTCTTGTTCCTGTAGGCGAGGCAGAGTTACCACTTCTTGGTCATGCCAAAAAGAACCAACTCAACCTACGCAGCTAAACAAATAAAGAACAACTGGGAACAAATGGTGCCATATTGATTCCGATTTATTGTCAAGTACACACATAAAAACTCAGAGATTCATTTTTCCTCTGGACAGACACAAATACCACTTATTGGAGGTCTAAAAAACTGTACACAACATATACATGTAAACACATGAAGAACTGTAAACAAAGTGTACAATACATTTGAAAAAAATCGTTAAAGTCTAAACATAAGAGTCCTTAAATGAGTCCCGTAAGCCAACTACCCAGAGCCGACGTAACCCCACTACCCACAGCTGCCTTAACCCCACTACCCAGAGCCGCCATAACACCGCCACCCAGAGCCGCCGTAAACCCACTAACCAGAGCCGCCATAACCCTACCACCGAGAGGTGCCGTAACCCCACTACCCAGAGCCACCGTAACCCCACGACCCAGAGCCAACGTAACCCCACTACTCACAGCTGCCTTAACCCCATGACCCAGACCGCCATAACACCGCCACCCAGAGGTACCGTAACCCCACCACGCCATAACCCCACCATCCAGAGCCGCCGCAACCCCACCACCCTGAGCCACCATAACCCCACTACCCAGAGCTACCATAACGCCACTACACAGACCCACCATATCCAAACTACCCAGAATCACCTTAACCCCACTAAACAGAGCCACCATAACCCCACTATCCAGAGCCATCGTAACCCCACTAACCAAAGCCACAGTAATCCCCACTACCCAGCGCCAACATAACCCCACTACCCAGAGCCACCATAACCCCACTACCCTAGCCACCATAACCCCACTACCCAGACCCACCATAACCCCACCACCCAGAGCAACCGTAAACCCACTCTCCAGAGCCACCGTAACCCCACTACCCGGAGCCACAATAACCCGACTGCCCAGAGTCATCGTGACCTGACTACCCAGAGCCACCGTAACCAAACTACCCAGAGCCACCGTACCCACACTACCCAGAGCCACCGTAATCCAACTACCCAGAGCCACCGTAACTCCACGACCCAGAGCCGCCGTAACTCCACAATCCAGAGCCGCCGTAACCCCACTACCCAGAGCCACCGTAACCCCACTACCCAGAGCCACCGTAACCCCACTTCCCAGAGCCACTGTAACCCCATGACCCAGAGCCACCGTAACCCCACTATCCAGAGGCACCGTAACCCCCACTACCAGAGCCACCATAACCCCACTACCCAGGGTCACCGTAGCCCGACTACCCAGAGCCACCGTAACCCCACTACTCAGAGACACCTTAATCCCCCTAACCAGAGCCACTGTAACCCTACGACCCAGATCCACCAAAATCCCACGACCCAGAGCCACCGTAACCCCCACGACCCAGAGCCGCCGTAAACCCACTAACCAGAGCCGCCATAACCCTACCACCGAGAGGTGTCGTAACCCCACCACTCATAGCCGCCATAACCCCACAACCCAGAGACACTGTAACCCGACAACCCAGAGCCACCGTAAGCCCACGACCCAGAGCCACCGTAAGCCCACGACCCAGAGCCACCGTAACCCCACTAACCAGAGCCACCGTAACCCTCACTACCCAGAGCCACTGTAACCCCACTACCCAGAGCCACCTTAATCACACTACACAGAGCCACCGAAACACCACGACCCAGAGCCACCGTAATCCCACATCCCAGAGCCACCGTAACCCCCATGGCCCAGAGCCACCGTAACCCCACTACCGAGTGCCACTGTAACCCCATGACCCTGAGACACCATAACCCCACTACCCAGAGCCACCGTAACCCCACTCCCCAGAGCCGCCATAACCCCACTAACCTGAGCTGCCGTAACCCCACCACCCTGAGGCGCCGTAGCTCCACCACCCAGTGGCGCCGTCACCCCACGACACAGAGCTGCCTTAACCAAATGACCCAGAGCCGCCGTAGCCCCATGACCCAGAGACGCCATAGCCCCACTACCCAGAGCTGCCGTAACCCATTACACAGAGCCGCCATAACCCCACTACCCAGAAATGCCGTAACCCCATTACCCAGAGCCACCGTAACCCCAATATCCAGAGCCGCCGTAACCCCACTACCCAGAAACGCCGTAACCCCATTACCCAGAGCCACCGTAACCCCAATATCCAGAGCCGCCGTAACCCCACTACCCAGAGTCGCCGTAACCCCTCTACCCAGAGCCACCGTAACCCCACAACCCTGAGCTGCCATAACCCCACGACCCAGAGCCGCCGTAACCCCACGAGCCAGAGCCACCGTAACCCCACGACTGAGAACCGCCATAACCTCATGACCCAGAGCCACTGTGACCCCATGATCCAGAGCCGCCGTAACCCCACTACCCAGAGCCGCCATAACCCCACGACCTAGAGCCGCCGTAACCCCAATACCCAGAGCCGCCGTAACCCCACAACCCAGAGCCGCCCTTACCCAACTACCCAGAGCCTCCGTAACCCCACTACCCAGAGTCGCCGTAACCCCTCTACCCAGAGCCGCCGTAACCCCACAACCCTGAGCCGCCATAATCCCACGACCCAGAGCCGCCGTAACCCCATGACCCAGAGCCACCGTAACCCCACGACTGAGAGCCGCCATAACCTCATGACCCAGAGCCACAGTGACCCCACGATCCAGAGCCGCCGTAACCCCACGACCCAGAGCCGCCGTAACCCCACGACCCAGAGCCGCCGTAACCCCACTAGCCAGAGCCGACGTAACCCCACGACCCAGAGCCGCCCTTACCCAACTACCCAGAGCCACCGTAACCCCAATATCCAGAGCCGCCGTAACCCCACTACCCAGAAACGCCGTAACCCCATTACCCAGAGCCACCGTAACCCCAATATCCAGAGCCGCCGTAACCCCACTACCCAGAGTCGCCGTAACCCCTCTACCCAGAGCCACCGTAACCCCACAACCCTGAGCTGCCATAACCCCACGACCCAGAGCCGCCGTAACCCCACGAGCCAGAGCCACCGTAACCCCACGACTGAGAACCGCCATAACCTCATGACCCAGAGCCACTGTGACCCCATGATCCAGAGCCGCCGTAACCCCACTACCCAGAGCCGCCATAACCCCACGACCTAGAGCCGCCGTAACCCCAATACCCAGAGCCGCCGTAACCCCACAACCCAGAGCCGCCCTTACCCAACTACCCAGAGCCTCCGTAACCCCACTACCCAGAGTCGCCGTAACCCCTCTACCCAGAGCCGCCGTAACCCCACAACCCTGAGCCGCCATAATCCCACGACCCAGAGCCGCCGTAACCCCATGACCCAGAGCCACCGTAACCCCACGACTGAGAGCCGCCATAACCTCATGACCCAGAGCCACAGTGACCCCACGATCCAGAGCCGCCGTAACCCCACGACCCAGAGCCGCCGTAACCCCACGACCCAGAGCCGACGTAACCCCACGACCCAGAGCCACCGTAACCCCACGACTCAGAGCCGCCGTAACCCCACGACCCAGAGCCGCCGTAACCCCACGACCCAGAGCCGCCATAACCCCACGACCCAGAGCCGCCGTAACCCCACAACCCTGAGCCGCCATAATCCCACGACCCAGAGCCGCCGTAACCCCATGACCCAGAGCCACCGTAACCCCACGACTGAGAGCCGCCATAACCTCATGACCCAGAGCCACAGTGACCCCACGATCCAGAGCCGCCGTAACCCCACGACCCAGAGCCGCCGTAACCCCACGACCCAGAGCCACCGTAACCCCACTAGCCAGAGCCGCCGTAATCCCACTAGCCAGAGCCGCCTCAACCCGACTACCCAGAGCCGCCGTAACCACACTACCCAGAGCCGCCGTAACCCCACTACCCAGAGCCGCCATATCCCCACTACACAGAGCCGCCGTAACCCCACTACCCAGAGCCGCCGTAACCCCACTACCCAGAGCCGCCGTAACCCCACTACCCAGAGCCGCCGTAACCCCATTACCCAGAGCCGCCGTAACCCCACTACCCAGAGCCGTCGTAACCCTACTACCCTGAGCCGCCGTAACCCCACTACCCAGAGCCACCGTAACCCCCACTACCCAGAGCCACTGTAACCCCACTACCCAGGGCCACTGTAACCCCACCCTGTGCAGTGGCATTTCTAGTTGGGACGTGCCTTTGTTTTTGATCATTTAAAAACAGCTTAACTGTACTTATAAATACCACTGATATTATTATTTTACATTCTAAAAAATTCCAAATTCTGAAAGTGTCTGGTCCACAGGATGTTGGATAAATGATTGAGCACCTGGAAACAGAAAGAAGAAAGACTTAGAGAAGAGAAATCAAACTATTATATAAACACAATATCATAACAGTCCAATGACAACAAGGTTGTAAATTACTTCAACAATTATAACATGGCGAATTGTAAAAAGTCACAAAATTATATAAGACGACAAATTCTATCCTCTCACCTTCTGAACTTCTCGGGTAAGTACAAATCATTTCACTACCATTAAAGTAAAACACAAAATAATAAAGCAAGTTTCTCGTGATCTCATAAGCAGAGATAGATTAAATGTGATCAAGGTAGAAGAACATCGGAGATTCCCCAAAGTATCTTTTCCTTTAGCAGGCCCTTTCCACATCCAGAAGGACTATTACACAGCTGACATCCGCCAGGAGGCGCAGTCCAAATCCGGCACCTGTCAGACAGACCATCCCACAACAGGCACCTGACCAATCCTCATCTGGCATCTGGGAGATGGACTATCCACACCTGGCACCTGGCAGGTGGACCATTCCACATCTAGCAGGCAGACCATTCCACATCTCGCAGGCAGACCATCCCACATCCGGCACCTGGCAGGCGGACCATTCCACATCTGGCAACTGGTAGGCGGACAATTCCACATCTGGCATCTGGCAGGAGGACCATCCCACATCTGGCATATGGCAGCAAAGCTATTCCACATCTGGCATCTAGCAGCAGGAACATTCCACGTTCGGCATCTGAAAGGTGGACTATTCCACATCTGGCAGGCCGACCATTCCACATCCGGCATCTTGCAGCAGAAACATTCCACATCCGGCATCTGGGATTTGGAGGATTCCACATCAAGCAGGAGGAAGGGACAACTGGGGAAATGACCAACTCACATATACCAGAAGAAACACCAAATAAACAAAGGAGGCTGCAGATTTTCACGAATGTCAAATTCCTAAGCATTAAAATTCTGAGGATCTGTCATGGAGTCTCCATGGTGATGCATTCAAAAAAAGGGCTATTGGTTATACTGTGTGATATGCCTGAGGAGATTCATTATCGCAATGAAGACACACCTTAACCTCCACAGGTGTACTATGCAGATCATTCTGGTAGGTTGCATCACTGCCTGGTCTGGAGGTGCCATCTCTCAGGAAAATCATAATTTCGAGAGGGGGTTTATCTCTCCCTGTAACATCACAGGCACCAGAATTCACTCCAGTCAGAATCTATACATGACATGCTGTCTTAAAATAAAAGTCTCTATCATGGAAAACCTCCACCACCCAGACCATAAATTCCTCACTCTACTATCATTGGATAAGGTACTGGAGCGTGAGGAATAGAGGTCAATGCCACAATGTCAGTTTCTTCCCTGATGCCACCAGATCCTGTATAATCAATGAGCCAAAGACACAGCCTTGCTTTTTTGTGCACTGTTAACTATATTTTTAAGTCTAGTTCTGAACGATGGTTATAAGATGAATGTTTGCTCCATCCTGCTGCCCCAAATCACCAAATATTAGGACATGTTCTTGACAATAAATCCTGATTCTGAACCTGACAAGATATGAAAGGTATCTTCACAAAAAGTGGAAATAGGTGCATGAGACCAAAAAATATGTAAACAATTACCTTCCCAGCAGGAGGCACACTGCACATCCGGCATCCGGATTGAGGCTCTTTCCACATCCGGCAGGAGGACTATTCCACATCCAGCATCCGGCAGGAGTCCCATTCCACATCCGGCAGGAGGCCCATTTCACATCCGGCATCCGGCAGGAGTCCCATTCCACATCCGGCAGGAGGCCCATTTCACATCCGGCATCCGGATGGAGGCCCATTCCACATCCGGCAGGAGGACTATACCACATCCAGCATCTGGCAGGAGTCCCATTCCACATCCGGCAGGAGGACTATTCCACATCCAGCATCCGGCAGGAGTCCCATTCCACATCCGGCAGGAGGCCCATTTCACATCCGGCATCCGGATGGAGGCCCATTCCACATCCGGCAGGAGGACTATACCACATCCAGCATCTGGCAGGAGGCCCATTCCACATCCGGCTGGTGGCCCCTTTCATATCCGGTACCCGGCAGGAGGCCCATTGCTTCAAAGGCATGAGGCTCTCTTTTAAAATATTTTTAGTGGCCTTTAAGAAACAGGAAACAAACAGAAGCCATTAATCAATGGTAATACATAAAAAGGAAGATTCAGATAAAATACAAATTATAAAAATAATTGATCATGTCTAACCATTATATCATAACAAACAGAAATAAAGTGATAAACATTTAAACAATTATAACATATGTCTAATAGAACATGATTTAAAGAGTATACGATACTCCAATTTCATTCCCCTTCCCTTCTGAAGTTCTTAAGTGAGTACATAATATTTCAATATCATTAAAGAAACACAAACATATAAAGCAAGGTCCCAGTGATTAAATGATAAAAAAATGTTGAATTAAAGGTGCCCATGGACACAGAATGTTTAAATGTGAATCTGTGGAAGAACATCTGATTAATTCTAAGTAAGGCCTGCCACCATATTACAGCGTAATTGAGTGATTTTAGGGGCAACAGCATCTTTCCAACTCATCAATATTGAATGTCGATCAACAAGGGAGGCAAAAGAGATGACATGTGGTTAATTCATAGTTCAATTCATTTAGGTTGTCTCTGTTGATCCAAAAGGAGCAATATTAGATTAGTTATCCACTTCAGGACATCCTTCAATACCATTGTTCCCTCAGTGCTGGTCAAAAAGCAACTAACTCTATCCCTCTGTACCTCACTCTGCAATTGGATCTTTGACATTCTCATTGGAAGACTACAGTCAGGACGAATTGGAAACAAGGTCTCTTCCCCACTGATCATCAAAGCAGGCGCAGTCCAAGGATGTGTGCTTATCCCCCTGCTCTACTCTCTGTAAACCCATGACTGTGTGTGGTGAGCCATAATTCCATTGCTATCAACATGTTGGCGGATGACACTACAATTGTCAGCAAACAATAAATGGCAATGATGAAGCGAAGAAGGAAGGGTATAGATCAGCTGATTGAATGCTAACAAATCAAACTTTTCACTCAATGTCAACAAAACAATGGATAAGATTTTGGATTCTGCAGGAAGTCAAAAGAACACGACCCAGTCTTCATGGAGGTCTCAGGAGTGCAGATGTTCGCGAATGTCAAATTCCTAAGCATTAAAACTCTGAGGATCTGTCATGGAACCTCCATCGTGATGCTTTCACAAAAAAACCTCACCATTGGCTATACTGTGTGATGTGCCTGAGGAGATTCATTATCGCAATGAAGACACTCCTTAACCTCCACAGGTGTACTATGCAGATCATTCTGGTAGGTTGCATCACTGCCTGGTCTGGAGGTGCCATATCTCAGGAAAATCATAATTTCGAGTGGGTTTTTATCTCTCCCTGTAACATCACAGGCACTAGAATTCACTCCAGTCAGAATCTATACATGACATGCTGTCTTAAAATAAAAGTCTCTATCATGGAAAACCTCCACCATCCAGATCATAACTTCCTCACTCTACTATCATTGGATAAGGTACTGGAGCCTGAGGAATAGAGGTCAATGCCACAATGTCAGTTTCTTCCCTGATGCCACCAGATCCTGCATAATCAATGAGCCAAAGACACAGCCTTGCTTTTTTGTGCACTGTTAACTTTATTCTTAAGAGTAGTTCTGAACGATGGTTATAAGATGAATGTTTGCTCCATCCTGCTGCCCCAAATCACCAAATATTAGGACATGTTCTTGACAATAAATCCTGATTCTGAACCTGACAAGATATGAAAGGTATCTTCACAAAAAGTGAAAATAGGTGCATGAGACCAAAAAATATGTAAACAATTACCTTCCCAGCAGGAGGCACACTGCACATCCGGCATCCGGATTGAGGCTCTTTCCACATCCGGCAGGAGGACTATTCCACATCCAGCATCCGGCAGGAGTCCCATTCCACATCCGGCAGGAGGCCCATTTCACATCCGGCATCCGCATGGAGGCCCATTCCACATCCGGCAGGAGGACTAAGCCACATCCGGCATCTGGCAGGAGGCCCTTTCCACATCCGGCTGGTGGCCCATTTCATATCCCGTACCCGGCAGGAGGCCCATTGCTTCAAAGGCATGAGGCTCTCTTTTAAAATATTTTCAGTGGCCTTTAAGAAACAGGAAACAAACAGAAGCCATTAATCAATGGTAATACATAAAAAGGAAGATTCAGATAAAATACAAATTATAAAAATAAATTGATCATGTCTAAACATTATATCATAACAAACAGAAATAAAGTGATAAACATTTAAACAATTATAACATATGTCTAATAGAACATGATTTAAAGAGTATACGATACTCCAAATTCCTTCCCCTTCCCTTCTGAAGTTCTTTAGTGAGTACATAAAATTTCACTACCATTAAAGAAACACAAACATATAAAGCAAGGTCCCAGTGATTAAATGTTACAAAAATGTTGAAATAAAGGTGCCCATGGACACAGAATTTTAAATGTGAATCTGTGGAAAAACATCTGATTAATTCAAAGTTAGGGCTGCCACCATATCACAGAGGAATTGAGTGTTTTTAGGGGCAACAGCATCTTTCCAACTCATCAATATTGAACGTCGAGCAACAAGGGAGGCAAAAGAGACGACATGTAGTTAATTCATAGTTCAATTCATTTAGGTTGTCTCTGTTGATCCAAAAGGAGCAATTTTGGATGAGTTATCCACATCAGGACGTCCTTCAATACCATTGTTTCCTCAGTTCTGGTCAAAAATCAACTAACTCTATCCCTCTGTACCGCACTCTGCAATTGGATCTTTGACATTCTCATTGGAAGACCACAGTCAGGATGAATTGGAAACAAGGGCTCTTCCCCACTGATCATCAACACAGGCGCAGTCCAAGGATGTGTGCTTAGCCCCCAGCTCTACTCTCTGTAAATCCATGACTGTGTGTGGTGAGCCATAATTCCATTGCTATCGACATGTTGGCGGATGACACCACAATTGTCAGCAAACAATAAATGGCAATGATGAAGCGAAGAAGGAAGGACATAGATCAGCTGGTTGAATGCTAACAAATCAAACTTTTCACTCAATGTCAACAAAACAAAGGACAAGATTTTGGATTCTGCAGGAAGTCAAAAGAACACGACCCAGTCTTCATGGAGGTCTCAGGAGTACAGATGTTCACGAACGTCAAATTCCTAAGCATTAAACTCTGAGGATCTGTCATGGAGCCTCCATGGTGATGCTTTCACAAAAAAGCCTCACCATTGGCTCTATTGTGTGATGTGCCTGAGATTCATTATCGCAATGAAGACACACCTTAACCTCCACAGGTGTACTATGCAGATCATTCTGGTAGGTTGCATCACTGCCTGGCTTGGATGTGCCATATCTCAGGAAAATCATAATTTCGAGAGGGTTTTTATCTCTCCCTGTAACATCACAGGCACGAGAATTCACTCCAGTCAGAATCTATACATGACATGCTGTCTTAAAATAAAAGTCTCTATCATGGAAAACCTCCACCATCCAGACCATAACTTCCTCACTCTACTATCATTGGATAAGGTACTGGAGCCTGCGGAATAGAGGTCAATGCCACAATGTCAGTTTCTTCCCTGATGCCACCAGATCCTGTATAATCAATGAGCCAAAGACACAGCCTTGCTTTTTTGTGCACTGTTAACTTTATTTTTAAGTCTAGTTCTGAACGATGGTAATAAGATGAATGTTTGCTCCATCCTGCTGCCCCAAATCACCAAATATTAGGCCATGTTCTTGACAATAAATCCTGATTCTGAACCTGACAAGATATGAAAGGTATTTCACAAAAAGTGGAAATAGGTGCATGAGACCAAAAAATATGTAAACAATTACCTTCCCAGCAGGAGGCACACTGCACATCCGGCATCCAGATTGAGGCTCTTTCCACATCCGGCAGGAGGACTATTCCACATCCAGCATCCGGCAGGAGTCCCATTCCACATCCGGCAGGAGGCCCATTTCACATCCGGCATCCGGATGGAGGCCCATTCCACATCCGGCAGGAGGACTATACCACATCCGGCATCTGGCAGGAGGCCCATTCCACATCCGGCTGGTGGCCCCTTTCATATCCGGTACCCGGCAGGAGGCCCATTGCTTCAAAGGCATGAGGCTCTCTTTTAAAATATTTTCAGTGGCCTTTAAGAAACAGGAAACAAACAGAAGCCATTAATCAATGGTAATACATAAAAAGGAAGATTCAGATAAAATACAAATTATAAAAATAATTGATCATGTCTAACCATTATATCATAACAAACAGAAATAAAGTGATAAACATTTAAACAATTATAACATATGTCTAATAGAACATGATTTAAAGAGTATACGATACTCCATATTCCTTCACCTTCCCTTCTGAAGTTCTTTTGTGAGGACATAAAATTTCACTACCATTAAAGAAAACAAACATATAAAGCAAGGTCCCAGTGATTAAATGTTACAAAAATGTTGAATTAAAGGTGCCCATGGACACAGAATGTTTAAATGTGAATCTGTGGAAGAACATCTGATTAAATCAAAGTAAGGCCTGCCACCATATTACAGCGTAATTAAGTGTTTTTAGGGGCAACAGCATCTTTGCAACTCATCAATATTGAATGTCGATCAACAAGGGAGGCAATAGAGATGACATGTGGTTAATTCATAGTTCAATTCATTTAGGTTGTCTCTGTTGATCCAAAAGGAGCAATATTAGATTAGTTATCCACTTCAGGACATCCTTCAATACCATTGTTTCCTCAGTGCTGGTCAAAAAGCAACTAACTCTATCCCTCTGTACCTCACTCTGCAATTGGATCTTTGACATTCTCATTGGATGACTACAGTCAGGACGAATTGGAAACAAGGTCTCTTCCCCACTGATCATCAACACAGGCGCAGTCCAAGGATGTGTGCTTAGCCACCTGCTCTACTCTCTGTAAACCCATGACTGTGTGTGGTGAGCCATAATTCCATTGCTATCAACATGTTGGCGGATGACACTACAATTGTCAGCAAACAATAAATGGCAATGATGAAGCGACGAAGGAAGGACATAGATCAGCTGATTGAATGCTAACAAATCAAACTTTTCACTCAATGTCAACAAAACAATGGATAAGATTTTGGATTCTGCAGGAAGTCAAAAGAACACGACCCAGTCTTCATGGAGGTCTCAGGAGTGCAGATGTTCGCGAATGTCAAATTCCTAAGCATTAAAACTCTGAGGATCTGTCATGGAACCTCCATCATGATGCTTTCACAAAAAAACCTCACCATTGGCTATACTGTGTGATGTGCCTGAGGAGATTCATTATCGCAATGAAGACACTCCTTAACCTCCACAGGTGTACTATGCAGATCATTCTGGTTGGTTGCATCACTGCCTGGCTTGGAGGTGCCATATCTCAGGAAAATCATAATTTCGAGAGGGTTTTTATCTCTCCCTGTAACATCACAGGCACTAGAATTCACTCCAGTCAGAATCTATACATGACATGCTGTCTTAAAATAAAAGTCTCTATCATGGAAAACCTCCACCATCCAGACCATAACTTCCTCACTCTACTATCATTGGATAAGGTACTGGAGCCTGAGGAATAGAGGTCAATGCCACAATGTCAGTTTCTTCCCTGATGCCACCAGTTCCTGTATAATCAATGAGCCAAAGACATTGCCTTGCTTTTTTGTGCACTGTTAACTATATTTTTAAGTCTAGTTCTGAACGATGGTTATAAGATGAATGTTTGCTCCATCCTGCTGCCCCAAATCACCAAATATTAGGACATGTTCTTGACAATAAATCCTGATTCTGAACTTGACAAGATATGAAAGGTATCTTCACAAAAAGTGGAAATAGGTGCATGAGACCAAAAAATATGTAAACAATTACCTTCCCAGCAGGAGGCACACTGCACATCCGGCATCCAGATTGAGGCTCTTTCCACATCCGGCAGGAGGACTATTCCACATCCAGCATCCGGCAGGAGTCCCATTCCACATCCGGCAGGAGGCCCATTTCACATCCGGCATCCGGATGGAGGCCCATTCCACATCCGGCAGGAGGACTAAGCCACATCCGGCATCTGGCAGGAGGCCCATTCCACATCCGGCTGGTGGCCCATTTCATATCCGGTACCCGGCAGGAGGCCCATTGCTTCAAAGGCATGAGGCTCTCTTTTAAAATATTTTCAGTGGCCTTTAAGAAACAGGAAACAAACAGAAGCCATTAATCAATGGTAATACATAAAAAGGAAGATTCAGATAAAATACAAATTATAAAAATAAATTGATCATGTCTAAACATTATATCATAACAAACAGAAATAAAGTGATAAACATTTAAACAATTATAACATATGTCTAATAGAACATGATTTAAAGAGTATACGATACTCCAAATTCCTTCCCCTTCCCTTCTGAAGTTCTTTAGTGAGTATATAAAATTTCTCTACCATTAAAGAAACACAAACATATAAAGCAAGGTCCCAGTGATTAAATGTTACAAAAATGTTGAAATAAAGGTGCCCATGGACACAGAATGTTTAAATGTGAATCTGTGGAAGAACATCTGATTAATTCAAAGTTAGGCCTGCCACCATATCACAGAGGAATTGAGTGTTTTTAGGGGCAACAGCATCTTTCCAACTCATCAATATTGAACGTCGAGCAACAAGGGAGTCAAAAGAGACGACATGTGGTTAATTCATAGTTCAATTCATTTAGGTTGTCTCTGTTGATCCAAAAGGAGCAATTTTGGATGAGTTTTCAACATCAGGACGTCCTTCAATACCATTGTTTCCTCAGTTCTGGTCAAAAATCAACTAACTCTATCCCTCTGTACCGCACTCTGCAATTGGATCTTTGACATTCTCATTGGAAGACCACAGTCAGGATGAATTGGAAACAAGGGCTCTTCCCCACTGATCATCAACACAGGCGCAGTCCAAGGATGTGTGCTTAGCCCCCTGCTCTACTCTCTGCAAACCCCTGACTGTGTGTGGTGAGCCATAATTCCATTGCTATCGACATGTTGGCGGAAGACACCACAATTGTCAGCAAACAATAAATGGCAATGATGAAGCGAAGAAGGAAGGACATAGATCAGCTGGTTGAATGCTAACAAATCAAACTTTTCACTCAATGTCAACAAAACAAAGGACAAGATTTTGGATTCTGCAGGAAGTCAAAAGAACACGACCCAGTCTTCATGGAGGTCTCAGGAGTGCAGATGTTCACGAACGTCAAATTCCTAAGCATTAAAACTCAGAGGATCTGTCATGGAGCGTCCATGGTGATGCTTTCACAAAAAAGCCTCACCATTGGCTCTATTGTGTGATGTGCCTGAGGAGATTCATTATCGCAATGAAGACACACCTTAACCTCCACAGGTGTACTATGCAGATCATTCTGGTAAGTTGCATCACTGCCTGGCTTGGAGGTGCCATATCTCAGGAAAATCATAATTTCGAGAGGGTTTTTATCTCTCCCTGTAACATCACAGGCACTAGAATTCACTCCAGTCAGAATCTATACATGACATGCTGTCTTAAAATAAAAGTCTCTATCATTGAAAACCTCCACCATCCAGACCATAACTTCCTCACTCTACTATCATTGGATAAGGTACAGGAGCCTGAGGAATAGAGGTCAATGCCACAATGTCAGTTTCTTCCCTGATGCCACCAGATCCTGTATAATCAATGAGCCAAAGACACAGCCTTGCTTTTTTGTGCACTGTTAACTTTATTTTTAAGTCTAGTTCTGAACGATGGTAATAAGATGAATGTTTGCTCCATCCTGCTGCCCCAAATCACCAAATATTAGGCCATGTTCTTGACAATAAATCCTGATTCTGAACCTGACAAGATATGAAAGGTATTTCACAAAAAGTGGAAATAGGTGCATGAGACCAAAAAATATGTAAACAATTACCTTCCCAGCAGGAGGCACACTGCACATCCGGCATCCAGATTGAGGCTCTTTCCACATCCGGCAGGAGGACTATTCCACATCCAGCATCCGGCAGGAGTCCCATTCCACATCCGGCAGGAGGCCCATTTCACATCCGGCATCCGGATGGAGGCCCATTCCACATCCGGCAGGAGGACTATACCACATCCGGCATCTGGCAGGAGGCCCATTCCACATCCGGCTGGTGGCCCCTTTCATATCCGGTACCCGGCAGGAGGCCCATTGCTTCAAAGGCATGAGGCTCTCTTTTAAAATATTTTCAGTGGCCTTTAAGAAACAGGAAACAAACAGAAGCCATTAATCAATGGTAATACATAAAAAGGAAGATTCAGATAAAATACAAATTATAAAAATAATTGATCATGTCTAACCATTATATCATAACAAACAGAAATAAAGTGATAAACATTTAAACAATTATAACATATGTCTAATAGAACATGATTTAAAGAGTATACGATACTCCATATTCCTTCACCTTCCCTTCTGAAGTTCTTTTGTGAGGACATAAAATTTCACTACCATTAAAGAAAACAAACATATAAAGCAAGGTCCCAGTGATTAAATGTTACAAAAATGTTGAATTAAAGGTGCCCATGGACACAGAATGTTTAAATGTGAATCTGTGGAAGAACATCTGATTAAATCAAAGTAAGGCCTGCCACCATATTACAGCGTAATTAAGTGTTTTTAGGGGCAACAGCATCTTTGCAACTCATCAATATTGAATGTCGATCAACAAGGGAGGCAATAGAGATGACATGTGGTTAATTCATAGTTCAATTCATTTAGGTTGTCTCTGTTGATCCAAAAGGAGCAATATTAGATTAGTTATCCACTTCAGGACATCCTTCAATACCATTGTTTCCTCAGTGCTGGTCAAAAAGCAACTAACTCTATCCCTCTGTACCTCACTCTGCAATTGGATCTTTGACATTCTCATTGGATGACTACAGTCAGGACGAATTGGAAACAAGGTCTCTTCCCCACTGATCATCAACACAGGCGCAGTCCAAGGATGTGTGCTTAGCCACCTGCTCTACTCTCTGTAAACCCATGACTGTGTGTGGTGAGCCATAATTCCATTGCTATCAACATGTTGGCGGATGACACTACAATTGTCAGCAAACAATAAATGGCAATGATGAAGCGACGAAGGAAGGACATTGATCAGCTGATTGAATGCTAACAAATCAAACTTTTCACTCAATGTCAACAAAACAATGGATAAGATTTTGGATTCTGCAGGAAGTCAAAAGAACACGACCCAGTCTTCATGGAGGTCTCAGGAGTGCAGATGTTCGCGAATGTCAAATTCCTAAGCATTAAAACTCTGAGGATCTGTCATGGAACCTCCATCATGATGCTTTCACAAAAAAACCTCACCATTGGCTATACTGTGTGATGTGCCTGAGGAGATTCATTATCGCAATGAAGACACTCCTTAACCTCCACAGGTGTACTATGCAGATCATTCTGGTTGGTTGCATCACTGCCTGGCTTGGAGGTGCCATATCTCAGGAAAATCATAATTTCGAGAGGGTTTTTATCTCTCCCTGTAACATCACAGGCACTAGAATTCACTCCAGTCAGAATCTATACATGACATGCTGTCTTAAAATAAAAGTCTCTATCATGGAAAACCTCCACCATCCAGACCATAACTTCCTCACTCTACTATCATTGGATAAGGTACTGGAGCCTGAGGAATAGAGGTCAATGCCACAATGTCAGTTTCTTCCCTGATGCCACCAGTTCCTGTATAATCAATGAGCCAAAGACATTGCCTTGCTTTTTTGTGCACTGTTAACTATATTTTTAAGTCTAGTTCTGAACGATGGTTATAAGATGAATGTTTGCTCCATCCTGCTGCCCCAAATCACCAAATATTAGGACATGTTCTTGACAATAAATCCTGATTCTGAACTTGACAAGATATGAAAGGTATCTTCACAAAAAGTGGAAATAGGTGCATGAGACCAAAAAATATGTAAACAATTACCTTCCCAGCAGGAGGCACACTGCACATCCGGCATCCAGATTGAGGCTCTTTCCACATCCGGCAGGAGGACTATTCCACATCCAGCATCCGGCAGGAGTCCCATTCCACATCCGGCAGGAGGCCCATTTCACATCCGGCATCCGGATGGAGGCCCATTCCACATCCGGCAGGAGGACTAAGCCACATCCGGCATCTGGCAGGAGGCCCATTCCACATCCGGCTGGTGGCCCATTTCATATCCGGTACCCGGCAGGAGGCCCATTGCTTCAAAGGCATGAGGCTCTCTTTTAAAATATTTTCAGTGGCCTTTAAGAAACAGGAAACAAACAGAAGCCATTAATCAATGGTAATACATAAAAAGGAAGATTCAGATAAAATACAAATTATAAAAATAAATTGATCATGTCTAAACATTATATCATAACAAACAGAAATAAAGTGATAAACATTTAAACAATTATAACATATGTCTAATAGAACATGATTTAAAGAGTATACGATACTCCAAATTCCTTCCCCTTCCCTTCTGAAGTTCTTTAGTGAGTACATAAAATTTCTCTACCATTAAAGAAACACAAACATATAAAGCAAGGTCCCAGTGATTAAATGTTACAAAAATGTTGAAATAAAGGTGCCCATGGACACAGAATGTTTAAATGTGAATCTGTGGAAGAACATCTGATTAATTCAAAGTTAGGCCTGCCACCATATCACAGAGGAATTGAGTGTTTTTAGGGGCAACAGCATCTTTCCAACTCATCAATATTGAACGTCGAGCAACAAGGGAGTCAAAAGAGACGACATGTGGTTAATTCATAGTTCAATTCATTTAGGTTGTCTCTGTTGATCCAAAAGGAGCAATTTTGGATGAGTTATCAACATCAGGACGTCCTTCAATACCATTGTTTCCTCAGTTCTGGTCAAAAATCAACTAACTCTATCCCTCTGTACCGCACTCTGCAATTGGATCTTTGACATTCTCATTGGAAGACCACAGTCAGGATGAATTGGAAACAAGGGCTCTTCCCCACTGATCATCAACACAGGCGCAGTCCAAGGATGTGTGCTTAGCCCCCTGCTCTACTCTCTGCAAACCCATGACTGTGTGTGGTGAGCCATAATTCCATTGCTATCGACATGTTGGCGGAAGACACCACAATTGTCAGCAAACAATAAATGGCAATGATGAAGCGAAGAAGGAAGGACATAGATCAGCTGGTTGAATGCTAACAAATCAAACTTTTCACTCAATGTCAACAAAACAAAGGACAAGATTTTGGATTCTGCAGGAAGTCAAAAGAACACGACCCAGTCTTCATGGAGGTCTCAGGAGTGCAGATGTTCACGAACGTCAAATTCCTAAGCATTAAAACTCAGAGGATCTGTCATGGAGCGTCCATGGTGATGCTTTCACAAAAAAGCCTCACCATTGGCTCTATTGTGTGATGTGCCTGAGGAGATTCATTATCGCAATGAAGACACACCTTAACCTCCACAGGTGTACTATGCAGATCATTCTGGTAAGTTGCATCACTGCCTGGCTTGGAGGTGCCATATCTCAGGAAAATCATAATTTCGAGAGGGTTTTTATCTCTCCCTGTAACATCACAGGCACTAGAATTCACTCCAGTAAGAATCTATACATGACATGCTGTCTTAAAATAAAAGTCTCTATCATTGAAAACCTCCAGCATCCAGACCATAACTTCCTCACTCTACTATCATTGGATAAGGTACAGGAGCCTGAGGAATAGAGGTCAATGCCACAATGTCAGTTTCTTCCCTGATGCCACCAGATCCTGTATAATCAATGAGCCAAAGACACAGCCTTGCTTTTTTGTGCACTGTTAACTTTATTTTTAAGTCTAGTTCTGAACGATGGTTATAAGATGAATGTTTGCTCCATCCTGCTGCCCCAAATCACCAAATATTAGGACATGTTCTTGACAATAAATCCTGATTCTGAACCTGACAAGATATGAAAGGTATCTTCACAAAAAGTGGAAATAGGTGCATGAGACCAAAAAATATGTAAACAATTACCTTCCCAGAAGGAGGCACACTGCACATCCGGCATCCAGATTGAGGCTCTTTCCACATCCGGCAGGAGGACTATTCCACATCCAGCATCCGGCAGGAGTCCCATTCCACATCCGGCAGGAGGCCCATTTCACATCCGGCATCCGGATGGTGGCCCATTCCACATCCGGCAGGAGGCCCATTCCACATCCGGCTGTTGGCCCCTTTCATATCCGGTACCCGGCAGGAGGCCCATTGCTTCAAAGGCATGAGGCTCTCTTTTAAAATATTTTCAGTGGCCTTTAAGAAACAGGAAACAAACAGAAGCCATTAATCAATGGTAATACATAAAAAGGAAGATTCAGATAAAATACAAATTATAAAAATAATTGATCATGTCTAACCATTATATCATAACAAACAGAAATAAAGTGATAAACATTTAAATAATTATAACATATGTCTAATAGAACATGATTTAAAGAGTATACGATACTCCAAATTCCTTCACCTTCCCTTCTGAAGTTCTTTTGTGAGGACATAAAATTTCACTACCATTAAAGAAAACAAACATATAAAGCAAGGTCCCAGTGATTAAATGTTACAAAAATGTTGAATTAAAGGTGCCCATGGACACAGAATGTTTAAATGTGAATCTGTGGAAGAACATCTGATTAATTCAAAGTAAGGCCTGCCACCATATTACAGCGTAATTGAGTGTTTTTAGGGGCAACAGCATCTTTCCAACTCATCAATATTGAACGTCGATCAACAAGGGAGGCAAAAGAGATGATATATGGTTAATTCATAGTTCAATTCATTTAGGTTGTCTCTGTTGATCCAAAAGGAGCAATATTAGATTAGTTATCCACTTCAGGACATCCTTCGATACCATTGTTCCCTCAGTGCTGGTCAAAAAGCAACTAACTCTATCCCTCTGTACCTCACTCTGCAATTGGATCTTTGACATTCTCATTGGAAGACTACAGTAAGGACGAATTGGAAACAAGGTCACTTCCCCACTGATCATCAACACAGGCGCAGTCCAAGGATGTGTGCTTAGCCCCCTGCTCTACTCTCTGTAAACCCATGACTGTGTGTGGTGAGCCATAATTCTATTGCTATCAACATGTTGGCGGATGACACTACAATTGTCAGCAAACAATAAATGGCAATGATGAAGCGAAGAAGGAAGGACATAGATCAGCTGGTTGAATGCTAACAAATCAAACTTTTCACTCAATGTCAACAAAACAATGGATAAGATTTTGGATTCTGCAGGAAGTCAAAAGAACACGACCCAGTCTTCATGGAGGTCTCAGGAGTGCAGATGTTCGCGAATGTCAAATTCCTAAGCATTAAAACTCTGAGGATCTGTCATGGAACCTCCATCGTGATGCTTTCACAAAAAAACCTCACCATTGGCTATACTGTGTGATGTGCCTGAGGAGATTCATTATCGCAATGAAGACACTCCTTAACCTCCACAGGTGTACTATGCAGATCATTCTGGTAGGTTTCATCACTGCCTGGTCTGGAGGTGCCATATCTCAGGAAAATCATAATTTCGAGAGGGTTTTTATCTCTCCCTGTAACATCACAGGCACTAGAATTCACTCCAGTCAGAATCTATACATGACATGCTGTCTTAAAATAAAAGTCTCTATCATGGAAAACCTCCACCATCCAGACCATAACTTCCTCACTCTACTATCATTGGATAAGGTACTGGAGCCTGAGGAATAGAGGTCAATGCCACAATGTCAGTTTCTTCCCTGATGCCACCAGATCCTGTATAATCAATGAGCCAAAGACACAGCCTTGCTTTTTTGTGCACTGTTAACTATATTTTTAAGTCTAGTTCTGAACGATGGTTATAAGATGAATGTTTGCTCCATCCTGCTGCCCCAAATCACCAAATATTAGGACATGTTCTTGACAATAAATCCTGATTCTGAACCTGACAAGATATGAAAGGTATCTTCACAAAAAGTGGAAATAGGTGCATGAGACCAAAAAATATGTAAACAATTACCTTCCCAGCAGGAGGCACACTGCACATCCGGCATCCGGATTGAGGCTCTTTCCACATCCGGCAGGAGGACTATTCCACATCCAGCATCCGGCAGGAGTCCCATTCCACATCCGGCAGGAGGCCCATTTCACATCCGGCATCCGGATGGAGGCCCATTCCACATCCGGCAGGAGGACTAAGCCACATCCGGCATCTGGCAGGAGGCCCTTTCCACATCCGGCTGGTGGCCCATTTCATATCCGGTACCCGGCAGGAGGCCCATTGCTTCAAAGGCATGAGGCTCTCTTTTAAAATATTTCCAGTGGCCTTTAAGAAACAGGAAACAAACAGAACCCATTAATCAATGGTAATACATAAAAAGGAAGATTCAGATAAAATACAAATTATAAAAATAATTGATCATTTCTAACCATTATATCATAACAAACAGAAATAAAGTGATAAACATTTAAACAATTATAACATATGTGTAATAGAACATGATTTAAAGAGTATACGATACTCCAAATTCCTTCACCTTCCCTTCTGAAGTTCTTTTGTGAGTACATATAATTTCACTACCATTAAAGAAAACAAACATATAAAGCAAGGCCCAAGTGATTAATTGTTACCAAAATGTTGAATTAAAGGTGCCCATGGACATAGAATGTTTAAATGTGAATCTGTGGAAGAACTTCTGATTAATTCAAAGTTAGGCCTGCCACCATATCACGGAGTAATTGAGTGTTTTTAGGGGCAACAGCATCTTTCCAATTCATTAATATTGAACGTCGAGCAACAAGGGAGGCAAAAGAGACGACATGTGGTTAATTCATAATTCAATTCATTTAGGTCGTCTCTGTTGATCCAAAAAGGGAAATCATAGGGCAAAGGAGTTAAGGGTTATGGGGATAAGGCTGGAAAGGGGTACTGATGGTAGTGATCAGCCAGGATTTGTAAAATGGTGGTGCTGGCTCGACGGGCCGAAGGTCCCACTCCAGCTCCTATTGTCTATTGTAAATATCAGATTGACCCTGAGAACTAAAGTGTGCTCTTCATTGACTACAGCTTGTCCTTCAAAACTGCTATCAACTCAGAGCTGGTCAAGAAGTAAAATCTCTCACCCCCCTCTACCTCACTCTGCAATTGGATACTTAACTCTCTCAACCAAAGACAACAGCCAGTATGAATTGGAAACTACGTCTTCTCCCCACAGTTTCTCAGCACAGGCCCACTCTAAGAATTTGTGCTTTGCCCACATCGCTCTCATTATTGTTAACACGTGACCATGTGGCGAGGCACATTTCCATTGCTTTCTGCGTGTTTCCCGATGACAGGACAAATCTCGGCCAAATAACAAATGGAATGACAAAGTGTACAGGAGGGACATAGATCAGCTCGGCTACTGTGTAACAACGACATCCTTTCCCTCAATGACACCAAAACAGAGGAGATAATTATGGATATCAGGGTGAAGTCTGCAGACCACGATTCGATCTACATGGAGGATTCAGCAGTGGAGATGATCAAGAATCTATTCAGAAAGAAGGCTCGCCAGTGGCTATACTTTCTGAGGTGTATTAGGTGCTTTGGTATTTCATCCAAGACACCAGTTAACCTCCACAGGTGAACTTTGGAGAGCATTCTGGCTGGTTTCATCACTGCCTGGTATAGAGGCGCCAACTCTCAGGAAGTTCACCCTGCCACATCATCGGCGGCAGAATTCACTTCATCGACCACATCTACGTGAGGCGTTATATTAAAAAAGAATCCTGTATCAGCAAAGACCCCCACCACCCAGACCATAATGTCTTCACTCTGCTACCCTTAGGAGAAAGGTACTTGAGCCTAAGGACAAGCAGCGCATGCCACGAGGACAGCTTCTTCTCCGATGCCACCAAATTCTTGAATAATCAATGAGCCAAAGACACTGCCTTGTTTTTTTCCACTGTTAACTTCATTTTTTAAAGCAATGTTAATAGATGGTTATAACATGAATGTTTGCACTATTCTGCTACCCCAAATCACTGAAATTCATTACTTGTTCTTGACAATAAATTCTGATTCTGAATCAGAAAACATATGTAAGACTTCTTCACTAAAAAGTTCAGAGAAGAGTGAGAGAAAAAAAAATATGGAACAAAATCATCTCTTTAAAATCATCTCTTCAGAATTTAGCTTAAACTATAATGGGCACCCCCTCCTCACATGCACGCACCCACCCACCCACCCACCCACCCACCCACCCACCCACACACACATTCATTTGCGCATTGTGGGGTTAAGTTACATTTATGTTTAGAGTTAAGGAACAAATGATAAACTATAAATAAAAAAAACGATTGTTTGGAAGATATTGTTTTCTTTGTGAATTTCTATTGCTGCTGGTCTCGTATTTAACACATTCCCTGGCTTTCTTCCTATAAACCATGATTCCCTGACTAATCCTATACATCTCAATCTCTGCCTTAATTACTCCCAATGACCTCACTTCCACAATTGCCTTTAGCAACAAGCTTCACAGACTCGTGAG
This sequence comes from Narcine bancroftii, assembly GCF_036971445.1. Taxonomy (NCBI): domain Eukaryota; kingdom Metazoa; phylum Chordata; class Chondrichthyes; order Torpediniformes; family Narcinidae; genus Narcine; species Narcine bancroftii. The sequence continues at coordinate 47,228,839 of NC_091479.1, forward strand.
CCCTGGACTAAAGAAATATTTTGCATCTCTGTTTTAAATTGACACCCTTTTATCCTGACATTATGCCCTCTTATCCTACAATCCACTGTCATGGGAAACATCCTTGCCACATCTACTCTGGCTCGGCCTTCCAGCATTTGAACTGCCTCGATAAATTTCCCCTCATCCTCTGTACTCTATCAAGAACAGCCGAAAAGCTTAAAACGATTCCTCAAATGCTAACCCTTTCAATCCTGGTATCATTCCAGTAAATCATCTCTTAACCCTCTCGTCTCCTAAATGCAATTCTACGATTAATGGTCCAATAGACAGTATGCCTTGTTAATCACAGAATCAACCTGAACAGCTTTTTGGAGCCCCCTATGGACTCAAACCACAAGATCCCTGTGATCCTCCACACTGCCAAGAGTCTTACCATTAAAACTAAATTCTGCCATCATATCTGACCTACCAAAATGAACCAGTTCGCATTTCTTTGGATTGAATTCCAACGGCCACTACTCAGCCGGGGTTTTGCTTCCAAACAATGTCCTGCTGTAACCTCTGACAGGCCTCCACACTATCCACAACACCCCCAATCACTGTGTCATCTGCAAACTGACTAACCCATCCCTCCACTTCCTCATCCAGGTCATTGATCCAAATCACAATGGTTCCCAGAACAGATCCCTGAGGAACACCACTGGGCACCTACCTCCATGCAGAATAGGACCCGTCCACAACCACTCTCTCCCATCTGTGGTCAAGCTCATTCTGCATCCACAATGCAATGCCCCTTTGGTTGCTTTGCCTCCATATCTTCTCAATAACACTTGCATAGGGAACCTTATCAAACGCCTTGCAGAAATTCATACACCCAACATCTCCTGCTCTTCCTTCATCAATGGGTTCAGTCACAGCCTCAAAGAAATTCAATCAGGCTCGTAAGGCTCAACCTGCCCTGGACAAAGTCACGTTGACTCTTCTTCATCATAGTCGACCTCTCCAAATGTTCATAAATCCTGCCTCTCATCATCTTCTCCATCAATTGACCAACCACTGCTCGATCATTTCCTGGGCTACCTCGACTCACTTTCCTGAATAAAGAATCAACATCCTCCGGAACCTCTCCCGTCCCATCGATGATTCGAAGATCGTTGCCAGAGGTTCAGCGATCTCCTCCCTCACCTCCTCCAGTCGCCTGGGATCCATCTCATCTGGTCCCAGCCACTTCTCCAACTTGATGCTTTCCAAAAGCTCCACCACATCCTCTCTCTTTTATCTCCAGGCTCAAGCTTTTCAGTTTGCTGCAGGTCATCACTTCAATCACCAAGATCCTGTTCCATCGTCAAGTCTTCATCAACCCCTCTGCTATTTCCTCACTTTCCCATTGTTACACTTGATAGGTCCTATTCTTTCACGTCTTATCCTCTTGCTCTTCACCCACTTGTAGAATGTCTTGATGATGTCGTGGTCTTACAGTTCAAAAATACACGCCACTTTTGAACAAATCTGCTCCTACACCCCCCACTTATCTCCACCACTGTGTTAGCAGGATCAAGGCCTGTCCGATATGTCCTGTGCTGGGAAGGGAGCTGAATCTCATGCTCGGAATCAGAGATTGACAAGAATATGTGTCACAAATTTTGCTGAAACTGAATAACATTAATATTGACTTCTCTGGCTGTCGTTAAGCTCCCCACTTCAATTCTCCCCCATCACCTTCCCCAAGATCTGTCTCTCTCCCCTTTCCCTTTCTCCTTTCCCACAGACATCATCAATGCTCACCTCTCTGTTGGATATGACACCATTACGTGTATGCAATGATTTATACTGAACATTTGGTAGTCATTTCTGTAGTATGTAATGAATAAAGCATTGAGTTAGTTGGCATTGACGATGTGACTGTCATTATTTACAATGGGGGACTCGAACATAACAGGCGACAAGGATTCAAGAACTCACTCAACCATGACACATTTATCATTTCTAACTCCAGAAGACAGTGAGATGACGGCAGCAGTTCCTGCAGCTCCCTGAGACTAATCCAATGAAGATGAAGACACGTGGGAAGCATCTGTAAAAGGTTTTGACCATCATTGTATTGTACAAGATATGACTGAAAATCCTCCATCCACTAAAAACGGGCATTGTTTTTAACCCTAATGGGAGGAGGCACCTGAGCTCTTAAGATCGCTGACTAGCTCACACATGCCTTCAACGAAAACATCTGCTGAAATCTGTCAAGTGATCGCTCAGCACCTTAACACCCCACCTCCAGCGATGACAGAAAATCATAAATTTTACCGATGTAATCAACAACACAGAGAGTCTGTCCCCAATTTCATGTAAACTGTCTAGATACAATGCAGTTGGGCAGATCAAAGACGTCAAGAGATCAATTCATAATGGGTTTAGCTGAACAAACGACCCGAGGAAAACAAATTGCAGCACAAAATCTGACACCTGAACTGGCGTTAGACATTGCTACTGCCGCCGAGACAGTGGGAAGCAATGCAGATGTCTGTCCGAGAGACTTGGCTATCAATAAATCTTGGCGCCAAGATTCTTCCCGCCAGGAACCTGCCCGTCAAAAATGTTTTTGCTGTGGGAAGACGAATCAAAGTCCCAATATTTGCTACTTCAAAAAGCCAAATGCCACAAATGCAATGTGAAGGGGCACATCAAAGCAAGATGGCCATTGATTAAACTGAGGAAAGATTACCAGCCAGCCTCCTGAAAAGTACATTTTAACCAAGAGACGGGAAAAGCCAGACACTGAAATCCGGATACCAATGAATCAGAAGTGGAACCAAACCAAAGTGAACATGTGATCCAAGTAATCCCCATCCATGGGCCACAAAGAGCCAAATTTTTACATCCACGTCCACATGAACAGCAAACTGATATGGATGGAACTCAATACAGGAGGAGCGGTTTCCCTCAGGCCCAGAACAATGAAGGAGGGCCAGCTACCACACACAGATGCTCCATCTTAAAAACAGTTATGGGGGAGGAAATACAAGTTCTTGCCAAGTGCAATGTACACGTTAAGTACAAGGATCAATCGAATCAGTTGCCCCTCTATATCACCGAGAGGCCAGAATTGCTCGGTCCCCATGGTTAACAACTTTCAGCTGGATTGGCAAGAAATAGGGAACATAATCAGTCAAAAGAACAAAGAAAAGTGGGATGAACACCTGCTGCAAACCACACACCTCAAACTGGCTCCAATTTTAAAATGTGATGGTAAGGAGATCAAAGCAATCCTGGTGTCTCACCAAGGTTTAGATAATTAAAATAACAAAACATCACTCCTGTCCAGGTGAACGCAAGACTATGGAGCAGTAATAGTCTATTCAGCCCCACTACCTGGCCTTCCCCCCTTGATGCTCTGACTAATCAAGAATCTCTGCCGATGACCTGGCTCCATAACTGCCTGTGGCAACAAATTCCACAGATTCACCACCCTCTGGCTACAGAAATTCCTCCACATTTTTGCTCTAAGTGGAATTCCTTCAATCCTGAAGTTGTTCCTTCTCTTCAACTCTTCCATCATAGGAAACAACTGTTCTACATCCACTCTGACCATGCCTGTCAACATTCAAAATGTTTCAATGATGACCTCCCCCCCACACATTCTCCTAAATTCTAACGAGTCCAGGCCGAGAGCCAGCAAACATTCCTCATGCCATGTATCCCGCACACTTGCAGCACCAGGCTGTTAGTTTTCCCACAGCTTCCAAGTCCTGCATCATTCCTGCTTGGAAATATATTGCTGGTCCTTCATCATCCCTGGATCTTAATCCTGGAAGACCCCCCTCCCCCACCCTCCTGCCTAAAAGCAGCTTCACCAGAAAGATGGCTGCACTTCAAGAAGGCAGTTCAGCCCCACACTCCCCAAAGCTGAGTGGTAAATACTTGCTTTCAGATTAGATTAGATTAGATACGATTTATTGTCATGTCATCAAACAGAAATGTAATATTACACATCATCAACAATATTACAGCAGCTATCATCAAGGATCCACACCACACAGCACATGTTCTGTTCTCGCTGGATAGGGTGTAGGGGCCACATGACTCACACCACTAGGTTCAGGAACAGCCGCTCCCCCTCCACCATCAGACTCTTCAACAACAAACTCAATCAGGGCTTCATTTAAGGACTTTACTTTGCCACTTTATTGATTTTTCCTACTTCTCTTTATTGCACAGTTTGTTTCCATTTCTTTATTTGTTTCCGCAGTGTCCAGTTTTTTCTTGCAATTCCAAGAAGTGGTCATTTGGCCTGGCCCACAAGATAACAAATCTCAGGGTTGTATGTGCGATCATTCATGTACCTTGACTATAAATCTGAATCTGAAATCATTGCCCTCAGTCTGACAATAATGCAGACAAAGATTCACTGTGAGCCTGAACATTGACTGGCTCCCCTTACAGTCAGGCAAAGGGAGGTCAAAGAGAGTCCCTTCACAGTCATTGGGTGACCGTGGATTTGTCTCCGATGCTCCCGCAGCCTCTGCCAGACTCCTGTTCAGTTCAAATTGTGGCCCGTTCCAAACCTACAGCACAGTGAGGAAGTCTTCAAAGCCCAAGGCATACAAAACGTGGATGTTAAACTGATTGGAATCCAGCATCTCAACAGCAACTCATTTGTACATGAGAAATGACATCTATTCGAGTTGACTTGTTCATGTGAAGTCTTGTTTGACGTCTATCATTTCCATTTCTTAAGAAAGTGCATCCAGAAATGTGAAAAGCTGAGACATGAAACAATGTACCTCAACCAAGTTTAAAGGGATGTCCATCAAATTTGTATTCAAGAATATGTCTTAAATATTTTACCTCCCCATGGTAAAATTCCAATGAGATTCTTGTATTAGCCAGGTGACACTGTCCACCTGACATTAATACTACTTATTCCCGCTGGTGTGACTCGAATTAAAGCCGTGTCTTGTACTTTGTGGTTGTGCTGGGATTTTTGAACCTCACAGGAGGCACAATGATACAAGGGTAGTTCTATTGCGTCTCTTTCTTCATGGGACTTCGTGTAACCCTTGCTTGGGTTTTTTAAATCATTGGGGAAGAAAAACGTCCTGAAATTTCCATGCAAGAGTGGAAAATCAGTCATATGAAGAAACAATTCTTTGGAAGCAACTTGACAAGAAATTTGTGAGTTTTGAGGTCTGATGCCTCACGCTTCCTCCATAATTGCTTTTGAACAGCAGTAAAGACTATTTTCAACACAAAAATTTCTGAGACTGAACATTAAAATCATCTCTTCAGAATTAAGCTTATAATTTAATAGTTTGGGTTTTTCCCCATGCGCGCATGCACACACATTTGCACATCATGTGGATAAGTTAGATTTAAGTTTCAAATGAAGTAAGAGATTATTAATAAATAAATGATTGTTGTGAAGATACCCTTGCCTTTGTGAATTTCTATTGCTGCTGGTCGAATATTGAACACATTCCCTGGCTTCTTCCCTTAAACCAAGATTCCCAGACTAATACAAAGCATAGCAATCTCTGCCTTAAATACTCCCAAAGACCTCGCTTCCACAGCCGCCTGTGGGATCAAGCTCCACAGATCATGAACCTCTGGCTAAAGAAATTTTTCTGAATCTCTCTTTTAAATTGGCATCTTTTCTCCAGAAATTATACCCTCGTCCTAAAATCCAGGCCATGGGAAACATCCTTTCCCCATTTACTCTGGCCAGACCTTTAGCATTTGAACTGCCTCGATATGTTTCCCCTCATCCTCTGTAATCCAGCTGAAAACCATTCCTCATAATGTTAACCCTTTCAATCCTGGTCACATTCCAGTAAATCTTCTCTCAACCCTCTCCAAAGCCAGCACTTTGTTTCTCAAATAAGGCACCAAAACTGTCCCCAATACTCCAAGAGAGGCCTTACCTGAGCTTGATGGAGTCTCAACATCACACCCCTGCTCTTGCCTGCTGTCTCTCTGGAAATGAATCCCAACATCGCATTCACCCTGTTTATAACAGAATGGAATGTTCTAGAACTCATCAGGATGACCAATGGCCTTCATCGCAATCCGTCAATAATGGTGATTTCAGGTGGGATTGTGATGAATAAATTAGAACTTCCCTGGACATTCCATGTTGTCTTTTGAATGTCCCTCTTGTTCCAGCCTCCATCACCACCCTTGGCAATGCATTCCAGGCACCCACCACACTCTGTGGAAAATAACATCTGGCCTCTGTTATCACCACTAAACTTTCCTCTGAAACTACATTTTCATAAAATTGAATTATTCCCAATCAACTCACATGATCCTATATATGACAATATACCATTTAAGATTGTTTTTTTTTAAATTTTTTATTTTTCACACCATAAACCACATTGACCAAGATACATACATTTTCCTTTTCAAATATATAGTGTCATTTTCTACCCCACCCCTCCCTCCTCCCATCCCACCCTCCCTACCTCCCCCCCATTCATTTAAAGTACAGAATCTAAGATACATTAAACCAGTCAAACAATGTTGTCATTCAATAAAAATAAACAAGAAATTCCACTGAGTCAATTCTTTTCATTTCCTTCTCCTTTCGTTAATTTAGGTGGTAGATGTCCCCGGTAGGTTTTCTCTATTATGTTTCATGAATGGCTCCCATATTTGTTCCAATATTTCAATATTATTTCTTAAACTATATGTTATTTTTTCTAATGGAATACATTTATTCATTTCTATATACCATTGTTGTATTTTGAAATTATCTTCCAATTTCCAGGTTGACATAATACATTTTTTTGCTATGGCTAGAGCTATCTTAACAAATCTTTTTTGTGCATCCTCCAAATCAATTCCAAATTCTTTGTTTTTTATGTTACTTAGGAGGAAGATCTCTGGGTTTTTTGGTATATTGTTTTCTGTAATTTTATTTAATATCTGGTTTAGATCTTCCCGAAATTTTTCAACATTCTCACATGTCCAGATTGCATGAATTGTTGTTCCCATTTCTTTTTAACAACGAAAACATCTGTCAGATACTGTTGGGTCCCATTTATTTAACTTTTGAGGTGTAATGTGTATCCAGTGTAATGTGTATCCAGTTATATTGTATCATACATAACCTCGTGTTTATTGTATTTCTCATAGTTCCAGAGCATAAATTCTCCCATGTTTCCTTCTTTATCTTTATGTTTAAATCTTGTTCCCATTTTTGTTTAGTTTTACCATTTGTTTCTTCATTCTCCTTTTCTTGCAGTTTAATATACATATTTGTTATACATTTTTTGATTATCATTGTATCTGTAATCACATATTCAAAATTACTTCCCTCTGGTAACCTCAGACTGCTTCCCAATTTGTCCTTCAAGTAGGATCTCAGTTGGTAATATGCCAACACTGTATCTTGAGTTATGTTATATTTATCCTTCATTTGTTCAAAGGATAGAAATTTATTTCCTGAAAAACAATTTTCTATTCTTTTGATCCCTTTTTTATCCCATTCTTTCAAGGAAAGGTTATCTATTGTAAAAGGGATTAACTGATTTTGCATCAGTATTAGTTTTGGTAATTGGAAATTTGTTTTATTCCTTTCTACATGAATCTTCTTCCAAATACTGAGCAGATGATGTAATACTGGAGAACTCCTACATTGTACCAATTTTTCATCCCATTTATATATGTTCAGGTATCTTCTCCCCTATTTTATCTACTTCTAATCTAGTCCAATCTGGCTTTTCCCTTGTTTGATAAAAATCTGATAGGTATCTTAATTGTGCGGCTCTATAATAATTTTTAAAGTTTGGCAGTTGTAAGCCTCCTTGTTTATACCATTCTGTTAATTTATCTAGTACTATCCTCGGTTTCCCACCTTTCCATAAAAAATTCCTTATTATTTTCTTTAACTCCTTGAAGAATTTCTCTGTCAAGTATATTGGCAATGCCTGAAATAGGTATTGTATCCTTGGGAAAATGTTCATTTTAATACAGTTTATCCTTCCTATTAGTGTTAGTGGTAAATCTTTCCAATGCTCTAAATCGTCCTGTAATTTTTTCATTAGTGGATAATAATTGAGTTTATATAGATGGCCGAGGTTTTTATTTATTTGTATACCTAGGTATCTTATTGCTTGCATTTGCCATCTGAATGGTGATTCCTTCTTAAATTTTGAGAAATCGGCATTATTCATTGGCATTGCTTCACTTTTATTTGCGTTAATCTTGTAACCCAACACTTCTCCATATTCCTTCAATTTCTTATGTAATTCTTTTATTGACAATTCTGGTTCTGTTAAGTATACAATAACATCATCTGCAAATAAACAGATTTTATATTCCTTGTCTTTTATTTTTATCCCTTTTATTTTATTTTCTGTTCTTATCAATTCTGCAAGTAGTTCTACAGCTAACGCGAACAATAAGGGTGATAGTGGGCATCCCTGCCTTGTTGATTTGCTTAAATTAAATTACTTTGATATATATCCATTTACTGTCACTTTCGCCAATGGCCCCTTATATAATGCTTTAATCCAATTAATATACTTCTCTGGTAAACTGAATTTTTGCAATGCTTTGAATAAATAATTCCATTCTACTCTGTCAAAGGCCTTCTCTGCGTCTAAAGCAACTGCTACTGTTGGCGCTTTACTCCCTTCTACTGCATGAATTAAGTTAATAAATTTACAAATATTGTCTGTTGTTCGTCTTTTTTTAATAAATCCAGTTTGGTCTAGATTTACCATTTTAGGTACATAATCGGCTAATCTGTTTTCTAATAGTTTAGCTATTATCTTATAATCTGTGTTAAGTAATGATATTGGTCTATATGATGCTGGTGCGAGTGGATCTTTCCCTATCTTTGGTATTACTGTAATTATTGCTGTTTTGCATGAATCTGGTAAGCTTTGTGTTTTGTCAATCTGGTTGATTACTTCCAGGAGGGGAGGAATTAATAAATCTTTAAATGTTTTATAGAATTTTATTGGGAATCCGTCATCTCCTGGTGTTTTATTATTTGGTAGTTTTTTTAATTATTTCTTGTATTTCTACTATTTCAAATGGTTCTGTTAATTTATTTTGTTCCTCTATTTGTAATTTTGGTAGTTCAATTTTAGTTAAAAATTCATCTATTTTCCCTTCTTTCCCTTCGTTTTCAGTTTGGTATAATTGTTCATAGAATTCTCTGAAGTTTTCATTAATCTCCGTTGGATTTTATGTGATTTGTTTGTCTTTTTTCCTTGATGCCAATACCATTATCTTAGTTTGTTCTGTCTTAAGCTGCCATGCTAGAATTTTGTGCGTTTTTTTCCCCTAGTTCATAATATTTCTGTTTTGTCTTCATTATGTTCTTCTCCACCTTATATGTTTGTAGTGTTTCATATTTTATTTTTTTTATCTGCCAATTCTTTTCTTTTAGTTGTGTCTTCCATCATTGTTAATTCTTTTTCTATATTTACTATTTCTCTTTCCAACTGTTCTGTTTCCTGATTGTAGTCCTTCTTCATCTTGGTTACATAACTTATTATTTGCCCTCTGATGAATGCTTTCATTGCGTCCCATAGTATAAACTTATCTTTCACTGATTCCGTATTTATTTCAAAGTACATTTTAATTTGTCTTTCAATGAATTCTCTAAAATCCTGCCTTTTAAGTAGCATGGAGTTTAATCTCCATCTATACATTCTTGGATATTGTCAATATCAAGGGTGAATGGTCCGATAATATTCTAGCTTTATATTCTGTTTTTCTTACTCTTTCTTCCATACGAGCTGAGTATGTTTTATGTCTACCCGAATAATATGAATATTCCTTTTCCTTTGGGTGTTGTTTCCTCCATATATCCAAAAGTTCCATTTCTTGCATCGATTTAATTATAAATTTGGTTACTTTGTTCTTTCTGTTAATTTTTTTCCCAGTTTTATCCATATTTGAATCCAAATTAAAGTTGAAATCCCCTCCTATTAATATGTTCCCTTGCGTGTCTGCTATCTTCAAAAAAATATCTTGCATAAATTTTTGATCTTCTTCGTTAGGTGAATATACATTGAGTAAATTCCAAAACTCCGAGTATATCTGCATTTTATCATTACATATCTCCCTGCTGGATCTATTATTTCCTCTTCGATTAAAATTGGTACATTTTTACTGATTAATATAGCTACCCCTCTAGCTTTTGAATTATATGACGCTGATGTTACATGTCCTACCCAATCTCTCTTTAATTTCTTATGCTCCATTTCAGTTAAATGTGTTTCTTGCACGAATGCTATATCAGTTTTTTTCTTTTTTCAGTAAATTTAGCAGTTTCTTCCTTTTGATTTGGTTATGTATTCCGTTAATATTTAAAGTCATATAGTTCAACGTAGCCATTTCATACTTTGTTTATCTTCCCTTTCCGTTTCCTCATCATCACCTTTCCTTCTTATCCATTTCTGCTTTCTTGTTTTGAACACTTTATAAGAGAACATTTCTAAAACATCAAACATTTCCCTTATTCTCCTATCTAAAATTTCTTTAACCCCTCTATCCCCTCCCCTTCCTTAGTTGCCCTTTATCCCTTTTCGGCCAACCACATCTCCCCTCTCCATTTGGATTTGCGAATTCACTCGCAAGCATCAAGTGATTTCGCTATGACTGTAACTCCTCCCCATCCAGCCCCCCCGGAAAAGTTTTCACTTTTCATATATAACAAAGGTCACTCTTTTAATTCCCTCCTTATTTCCTCTGTTCCCTTTCATTCCCTTACTAATTCTTATCTATACTCTATATATTTTCCTCTAAATACGGATACACTCATGGACACACATACACATCTATATATATATATATATATATTCTCTCATATATATATATATATATATATATATTACCCATATACACACATACATATAGTTCGTGGTCATTTTTACTCTTATTACATGTCTTCATCTCTCTGCTTGTTTTGTAGTTGTTCTGCAAATTTTCGTGCTTCCTCCGGATCCAAGAATAGTCTGTTTTGTTGCCCTGGAATAACTATTTTAAGTACCGCTGGGTACTTTAACATAAATTTATATCCTTTTTTCCATAGGATCGTTTTTGCTGTATTGAATTCCTTCCTCTTCTTCAGGAGTTCAAAACTTATGTCTGGATAGAAAAAAAAATTTTGACCTTTGTATTCCAGTGGCTTTTTGTCTTCTCTTATTTTCTTCATTGCTTTCTCCAATATATTTTCTCTTGTTGTATATCTTAAGAATTTTACTAAAATGGATCTTGGTTTTTGCTGCGGCTGTGGTTTCGGGGCTCGTGTTCTATGTGCCCTCTCTATTTCCATTTCTTCCTGTAATTCTGGTCGTCCTAGGACCCTGGGGATCCAATCTTTTATAAATTCTCTCATATTCTTGCCTTCTTAATCTTCCTTAAGGCCCACTATCTTTATATTATTTCTTCTATTATAGTTTTCCATTATATCTATCTTCTGAACTAACAGCTCATGTGACTCTAACTTTTTTATTAGATTCTTCTAATTTCTCTTTTAAGTCCTCTACTTCCATTTCTACGATTATTTCTCGTTCTTCCACATTATCCACTCTTTTTCCTATCTCTGATATGACCATTTCTATTTTATTCATTTATTCTTCTGCACTCTTAATTCTTCTTTTCATTTCATTAAATTCTTGTAATTGACATTCTTTTACTGATTCCATATATTCTTTAAAAAAAAATGTATACATTGTCCTGCCATTCCCTTCTTCTTCCATTTCTCTGTTCTTCTTCTTTTTCTTCTTCTTCCTCTGGGTTGGCCATCTGTTGTTTCCTTGATTTCTTTTTGCTCTCTTCTTTCTTGTTCTCGTTGTTTTCTGTGTTCTCTTCCTGTTGCTGTGTTGCAGCTGTCACTCTCAGCTGTGGAGATCGACTCCTCAGCTGATCCCCCCTCCCGTCAGTGTGTTTTTTTTCATGCGCATACACGGTTGCGCACTTTTACTCGGCTCCGCGAGCCATTTTTGTAGTCCCGAGCTTGGGACTTCCACCGACCTTAGGGAGCGGGCTTCTCTCTCCGCAGCGGGCCTCCTTGGACAGGTAAGGCCTTCACCTTCTTCTTCCGACGTTCTTTCTTCTTCTCTTCTTCCCGTTGCTTTCGACTTTTCTCTCTTCGCTGCCATTTTCTTCTCACCTTTACTTTTACTTTGTTTTAATTTTTATTCTTGTACCTTTGTGTTTTGTGTGTTTTTTTTTCAACTTTTCCAGAGAGGGCTGGAATTCCCTGACCAGCCACTACTCCATCATGTGACTCCTCCACCATTTAAGATTGTTAAAGAGCATTTTATTTATTTAGGTGTTAAAATCACCAGGAATTTTAAAGATTTGGTTAAATTAAATTTTGCTCCTTTATTTGTTTTTGTGAAGCAATCTTTTACTAGATGGGCCCTGTAAACTTTGTCTTTGGTTGGCCGTATTAATGCTGTTAAAATGATAACATTATTTAAAGTTTGAAATCTATTTCAAGCTGTCCAAATTTTAATTCCGAAATCTTAATTTGATGATATTGATTTGAAGATTTAATCTTTGATGCACCATAAATAATCGCATAAGACTGAAGTGAAACTGATGGGCTTTTATTAACTATAGACTGGAACAGCCGTCACCCTCATTGACTGATCGAGACAGAGTGGATTGGGGAGCAAACAAAGAATTATGGGTAGGATCGGTCTTGGGAGGCATTTCCTGTCAGCAGCACCCAATCACAGCACGACATCGGTTTACCACACCATTATATTTGGAATGGTGAAGGCATCAGATTGGGCTTCACTTCCAGAAACCTAAGAAGGATGGTGGTCTGATTTTACTATTGGGCACTTAATATTTCTTGTCTGATTTTTTTTGGATTTATTACTTGGATAAATTTGATCGTCCACACTGGGTAGATTTGGAATTGAAATCTGTCTAGAATGATTCCTTCACTTCTTTGTAGGGTCAGCATGACCTTTTAGATGACCTCAGATCAGTAAGTAGATTTCCAAACCCGTGTCCTATTGTTGCAACCACTTCAACCCAGAGGTAAAGCCTCTGACTATCCAACAATCAATGCCTCTCATTATCTTAAACACCTCTATCAGGCGCCTCTCATCCTCCGTCAGTCCAAGGAGAAAAGGCTGAGTTCACTCACCTGCTTTCACAAGGCACGTTCCCTAAACCAGGCAACATCCTTGTAAACCTACTCTGCACCACATCCTTCCAGTAATGAGGTGACCAGAATTGAGCACAGTACTCCAACTGGAGTCTGACCAGGGTCCTATAGACAAAGGACCACCCTTGGCAATGCATTCCAGGCACCCACCACACTCTGTGGAAAATAACATCTGGCCTTTCTCATCTCCACTTAACTTACCTCCACTTGCCTTCAACAGGTGCCCTCTGATTTTTGCTGTTGCTGCCCCAGGGAAGAGGTGTTGGTTCTCCATCCTATCTAAGCCCATCGTCATCTTATGTACTTCTATTAAGTCTCCTCTCTTCCTTCGAGAGGTTCTGTGGTGAGGAGCCAGGAGATGGGTGATCAGCCGTTGTTCTTGGTACAGAGTAACAAGATGGTCAGCGAGGCAAGAGAAAAGTGGAGAATGTCTGGAATGAATCATTCAGGAAGTGATAGCAGGCCATCTAACGTGATGGTGGGATGAGATAGAGGCAATGGAAATGATGTTGGATTCAGCTATCCAGTCCTTTTGAGGAAATCATTGTCAGATTAGATGAGTGGGACCCAGATTGGGTGTTGATCCATTTTAAGGCATTTGGAAAGGTGCTTCACGAGAGACGATGAAACAAAATTGGAGAATGGGTGATTGTGATTGAGGACTATATACTGACATGGAGTGTGGGTTAGTTCATGGACAGAATATGGACAGTATGGCTGTTCACCAGTCTTTTGCAAACCGGTGAAGGGCAGCTGGTATCATCCCAACTGTTCATAATTCATGTCAGTGATGTGGTAAAGAGGTCCAAATGGAGGGAGGTAGCATTCGAACCTTTGATGACATGGTGGGAGACAGGGTGGTTGGGAGAGATGTGGCCAATGCTGTGCCACAGGAATCAGTGTTGGTCACTGAGGCATGGCTTTAAGATGGGAATGAACATTTGCAGCGCCTGAGGAACAATTTGTTACTGAGAGGGCGATCCATATCTGGAACAAGCTGCTAGAGGAAATTGTGGGGGCAAGTACAATTATGATTTTAATAGATATTTAGACAGATATATGGATGGGAAGAGCTTGGAAGAATCTGGGCCAAATGCAGGAAATGGGACAAGCCCTTAATCCTAAGTTGGTCGAGGGGAACAAATTAGATGGATGGACCTGTTCCATGCCGTAGTTCGCCAGGATTAAGTCAAGTCCAGTTTTTTGGCATCTGACTGTACAAGCACAAGCCGACGAAACAGCATTCTCTGGTCCTCGGTGCAAACATTCCGACACAAAACCAGACATATCACACATAAAAACAAACAATACATATGCAGGAGAAGTATTTTTCTCTGAAGGAAATACTATTTTGTCCAAATTAGAGCCTTGGATGTTAGTGTGAGCAGATCCTTTGGTCATTCACCATTCTCACCGCCTGTGGGAAGGAACTGTTCCTCAGCCTTTTATAACCATATAACAATTACAGGATGAAAACAGGCCACATGGGCCATTCTAGGCCGCACTGATTTAAGTGAACTCCACTAGTTCCACCTACCTGCTCACTGCCAAAAACCCTCACATCAATGTACTCATCCAACCTCCTGTTAAATGACAAAATTGACCCTACTGTAACGACCTCTTCCGAAAGGTCATCCCACTCAGCCACCACTCTCTGAGTGAAGAAGCTTCTTCTTGTGTTACTTCTAACATTTTGCCATCTAACCCTTAACTTATGACCCCTCGTTCCAATCTCTCTTACCCTCAAGGAGAGGAGACTATCTGAAATAGGTATATGACAAAGTAATGTTATCATTTTAACAGCATTAATACGGCCAACCAAAGACAGTCAACAGGGCCCATCTTGTAAAAGATTGCTTCACAAAAACAAATAAAGGAGCAAAATTTAATTTAACCAAATCTTTAAAATTTCTGGTGATTTTAACACCTAAATAAATAAAATGCTCTTTAACAATCTTAAATGGTGGAGGAGTCACGTGATGGAGTAGTGGCCGGTCAGGGAATTCCAGCCCTCTCCGGAAAAGTTAAAAAAAACCACACAAAACACAAAGGTACAAGATTAAAATTTACAATAAAGTAAAAATAAAGGTGAGAAGAAAATGGCAGCGAAGAGAGAAAAGTCGAAAACAACGGGAAGAAAAGAGGAAGAAAGAATGTCGGAAGAAGAAGGTGAAGGCCTTACCTGTCCGAAGAGGCCCGCCGCAGAGAGAGAAGCCCGCTCCCTCAGGTCAGTGGAGGTCCCGTGATCGGGACTACAAAAATGGCTTGCAGAGCTGAGTAAAAGTGCGCAACCCCGCATGCGCAAGGAGTCGCGCATGCGCAATGCGCATGAAAAAAAAACCCCACTGACGGGAGGGGGGACCAGCTGCGGAGTCGATCTCCACAGTTGAGAGAGACACCTGCAACACAGCAACAGGTGCAGAACACAGACAATAACGACAACAAGAAAGAAGAGGGTAAAAAGAAAACAAGGAAACAACAGATGGTCAACCCAGAGGAAGAAGAAGAAGAAGAACAGAAAGAAGTGGAAGAAGAAGAGAAAAGCAAGACAATGGATGAATCTTTTTTTAAAGAATATATGGAATCAGTGAAAGAATGGCAATTACAAGAATTTGATGAGATAAAAAGAAGAATAAAAACGCAGAAGAAAGAATGAATAAAATGGAAGTGGCCATATCAGAATTGGCAAAAAGAGTGGAAAATATGGAAAAATGTGAAACATTTGTAGACATGGAAGTAAAAGACTTAAAAGAGAAATTAGAAGAATCTAATAAAAAAGCTAAAGAAGCACAGGAGCTGTTAGCTCAGAAGATAGATATGATAGAAAACTATAATAGAAGAAATAATATAAAGATAGTGGGCCTTAAGGAAGATGAAGAAGGCAAGAATATGAGAGAATTTATAAAAGATTGGATCCCCAGGGTCCTAGGACGACCAGAATTACAGGAAGAAATGGAAATAGAGAGGGCACATAGAACACTAGCCCCGAAACCACAACCGCAGCAAAAACCAAGATCCATTTTAGTAAAATTCTTAAGATATACAACAAGAGAAAATATATTGGAGAAAGCAATGAAGAAAGTAACAGAAAACAAAAAGCCACTGGAATATAAAGGTCAAAAATTTATTTTCTATCCAGACATAAGTTTTGAACTCCTGAAGAAGAGGAAGGAGTTCAATACAGCAAAAACGATCTTATGGAAAAAAGGATATAAATTTATGTTAAAGTACCCAGCGGTACTGAAAATAGTTATTCCAGGGCAACAAAACAGACTATTCTCGGATCCAGAGGAAGCAAGGAAATTTGCAGAACAACTACAAAACAAGCAGAGAGATGAAGACATGTAATAAGAGTAAAAATGACCACGATCTATATGTATGTGTGTAAAGGGGTATATGTGTGTATATATATAGTGTGCATACATGAATGTATCCGTATTTAGAAGAAAATATATAGAGTATAGACAAGAATTAATAAGGGAGGGAAATGGAATAGAGGAAATAAGGAGGGAATTAAAAGAGTGACCTTTGTTACATATGAAAATTGAAATCTTTTCTGGGGGGGGCTGTGTGGGGAGGAGTTATGATCACTGCAAAATCAGCTGACGTTTGCGAGTGAATTCGCAAATCCAAATGGAGAGGGGAGATGTGGTTGTCCGACAAGGGACAACTCAGGAGGGGGAGGGGAGAATGGGGTTAAAGAAGTTTTAAATAGGAGAATAATGAAAATGTTTCATGTTTTAGAAATGTTGTCTAAAAAGTGTTCAAAACAAGAAAGCAGAAATGGATAAGAAGGAAAGGTGATGATGGAGAAACGGAAAGGGAAGATAAACAAAGTATAAAATGGCAACGCTGAACTATATGACTTTAAATATTAACGGAATACATAACCAAATTAAAAGGAAGAAACTGCTAAATTTACTGAAAAAAGAAAAAAAATTGATATTGCATTTCTGCAAGAAACACATTTAACTGAATTGGAGCACAAGAAATTAAAGAGAGATTGGGTAGGACATGTAACAGCAGCGTCATATAATTCAAACGCAAGA
This sequence comes from Narcine bancroftii, assembly GCF_036971445.1. Taxonomy (NCBI): domain Eukaryota; kingdom Metazoa; phylum Chordata; class Chondrichthyes; order Torpediniformes; family Narcinidae; genus Narcine; species Narcine bancroftii. The sequence continues at coordinate 47,246,017 of NC_091479.1, forward strand.
GGAGTAGCTATATTAATTAGTAAAAATGTGCCAATTAAAATAGAAGAGGAAATAATAGATCCAGCAGGGAGATATGTAATGATAAAATGTCAGATATATTCGGAGTTTTGGAATCTACTCAATGTATATTCACCTAACGAAGAAGATCAAAAGTTTATGCAAGATATTTTTTTGAAGATAGCAGATACGCAAGGGAACATATTAATAGGAGGGGATTTCAACCTGAATTTGGATTCAAACATGGACAAAACTGGGAAAAAAATTAACAGAAAGAACAAAGTAAACAAATTTATAATTAAATCGATGCAAGAAATGCAACTTTTGGATATATGGAGGAAACAACACCCAAATGAAAAGGAATATTCATGTTACTCGGCTAGACATAAAACATACTCAAGAATAGACCTATTTTTGTTGTCAGCTCGTATGCAAGATAGAGTAAGAAAAACAGAATATAAAGCTAGAATATTATCGGACCATTCACCCTTGATATTGACAATAGAGTTAGAGGACATCCCTCCAAGAATGTATAGATGGAGATTAAACTCCATGCTACTTAAAAGGCAGGATTTTAGAGAATTCATTGAAAGACAAATTAAAATGTATTTTGAAATAAATACGAAATCAGTGAAAGATAAGTTTATACTATGGGATGCAACGAAAGCATTCATCAGAAGGCAAATAATAAGTTATATAACCAAGATGAAGAAGGACTATAATCAGGAAACAGAGCAGTTGGAAAGGGAAATAGTAAATATAGAAAAAGAATTAGCAATGAAGGAAGATACAACTAAAAGAAGATAAGTGGCAGATAAAAAAATAAAATATGAAACACTACAAATGTATAAGGTGGAGAAGAACATAATGAAGACAAAACAGAAATATTATGAACTAGGGGAAAAAACGCATAAAATTCTAGCATGGCAGCTTAAGACAGAACAAGCTAAGAAAATGGTATTGGCATCAAGGAAAAAAGACAAACAAATCACATATAATCCAACGGAGATCAAGGAAAACTTTAGAGAATTCTATGAACAATTATACCAAACTGAAAATGAAGGGAAAGAAGGGAAAATAGATGAATTTTTAACTAAAATTGAACTACCAAAATTACAAATAGAGGAACAAAATAAATTAACAGAACCATTTGAAATAGTAGAAATACAAGAGATAATAAAAAAAATTACCAAATAATAAAACACCAGGAGAGGATGGATTCCCAATAGAATTCTATAAAACATTTAAAGATTTATTAATTCCTCCCCTCCTGGAAGTAATCAACCAGATTGATAAAACACAAAGCTTACCAGATTCATGTAAAACAGCAATAATTACAGTAATACCAAAGACAGGGAAAGATCCACTCGCACCAGCATCATATAGACCAATATCATTACTTAACACAGATTATAAGATAATAGCTAAACTATTAGCAAACAGATTAGCCGATTATGTACCTAAAATGGTAAATCTAGACCAAACTGGATTTATTAAAAAAAGACGCACAACAAACAATATTTGTAAATTTATTAACTTAATTCATGCAGTAGAAGGGAGTAAAGCGCCAACAGTAGCAGTTGCTTTAGACGCAGAGAAGGCCTTTGACAGAGTAGAATGGAATTATTTATTTAAAGTATTGCAAAAATTCAGTTTACCAGAGAAGTATATTAATTGGATTAAAGCATTATATAAGGGGCCATTGGCGAAAGTGACAGTAAATGGATATATATCAAGGCAATTTAAATTAAGCAGGTCAACACGGCAGGGATGCCCACTAACACCCTTATTGTTCGCGTTAGCTATAGAACCACTAGCAGAATTGATAAGAACAGAAAATAAAATAAAAGGGATAAAAATAAAAGACAAGGAATATAAAATCAGTTTATTTGCAGATGATGTTATAGTATACTTAACAGAACCAGAATTATCAATAAAAGAATTATATAAGAAATTGAAGGAATATGGAGAAGTGTCAGGTTACAAAATTAACGTAAATAAAAGTGAAGCAATGCCAATGAATAATGCGGATTTCTCAAAATTTAAGAAGGAATCACCATTCAGATGGCAAATGCAAACAATATGATACCTAGGTATACAAATAAATAAAATTCTCAGCCATCTATATAAACTCAATTATTATCCACTAATGAAAAAATTACAGGACGATTTAGAGCATTGGAAAGATTTACCATTAACACTAATAGGAAGGATAAACTGTATTAAAATGAACATTTTCCCAAGGATATTATACCTATTTCAGGCATTGTCAATACACTTGACAGAGAAATTCTTCAAGGAGTTAAAGAACATAATAAGGAAATTTTTATGGAAAGGTGGGAAACCGAGGATAGCACTAGATAAATTAACAGAATGGTATAAACAAGAAGGCCAAATTTTAAAAATTATTATAGAGCCGCACAATTAAGATACCGATCAGATTTTTATCAAACAACGAAAAAGCCAGATTGGACTAGATTAGAACTAGATAAAATAGGGGAAAAGATACCTGAACACATATTATATAAATGGGATGAAAAATTGGTACAACGTAGGAGTTCTCCAGTATTACATCATCTACTCAATATTTGGAAAAAAGATTCATGTAGAAAGGAATAAAACAAATTACCAATTACCAAAACTAATATTGACGCAAAATAAGTTACTCCCTTTTACAATAGATAACCTTTCCTTTAGAGAATGGGAGAAAAAAGGGATCAAAAGAATAGAAAATTGTTTTTCAGGAAATAGATTATTATCCTTTGAACAAATGAAAGATAAATACAATATAACTCAAGATACAGTGCTGGCATATTACCAATTGAGATCCTACTTGAAGGACAAATTAGGAAGCAGTCTGAGGTTACCAGAGGGAAGTAACTTTGAATATGTGATTACAGATACAATGATAATCAAAAGATTTATAACAAATATGTATATTAAACTGCAAGAAAAGTAGAATGAGGAAACAAATGGTAAAACTAAACAAAAATGGGAACAAGGTTTATATATAAAAATAAAAAAGGAAACATGGGAGAAGTTATGTTCTGGAACGATGAGAAATACAATAAATATGAGGTTACGTATGATACAATATAACTGGATACACAGGCTCTACATTACACCTCAAAAGTTAAATAAATGGGACCCAACAGTATCTGACAGATGTTTTCGATGTAAAAGAGAAATGGGAACAACAATTCATGCAATCTGGGCATGTGAGAAAGTAGAAAAATTTTGGTAAGATCTAAACCATATATTAAATAAAATTACAGAAAACAATATACCAAAAAATCCAGAGATCTTCCTCCTAAGTAACATAAAGAACAAAGAATTTGGAATTGATTTGGATGCTGCACAAAAAAGATTTGTTAAGATAGCTCTAGCCGTAGCAAAAAAAATGTATTATGTCAACCTGGAAATTGGAAGATAATTTCAAAATACAACAATGGTATATAGAAATGAATAAATGTATTCCATTAGAAAAAATAACATATAGTTTAAGAAATAATATTGAAATATTTGAACAAATATGGGAGCCTTACATGAAACACAATAGAGAAAACCTACTGGGGACATTCACTACCTAAATTAACAAAAGGAGAAGGAAATGAAAAGAATTGACTCAGTGGAATTTCTTGTTTATTTTTATTGAATGACAACATTGTTTGAATGGTTTAATGTATCTTAGATTTTGTACTTTAAATGGATGGGGGTGGAGGTAGGGAGGGAGGGATGGGAGGAGGGAGGGGGGGAGAAAATGGTACTGTATATATTTGAAAAGGAAAATGTATGTATCTTGGTCAATGTGGTTTATGGTGTGAAAAATTTTAAAAAATTTAAAAAAAAAGAGACTATACACATCTACTATCTATTTCCTTCCTAAATTTATATACCTCTATCAAATCGCCTCTCAACCTTCTGCATTCCAATGAATAAAGACCCAGTCTACTCAAACTTTCTCCGTATTCTACATACTGCAATCCAGGCAACATTTTAGTAAATCTTCTCTGCACCCTCTCTACCTTATTGATATCCTTCCTATAATTTGGAGACCAGAACTGCACACAATATTCCAAACCTGGCCTCAACATTTCCTCCCACCTCCTATATTCTATGCTACGATTTATAAGGCCACCATACCAAAAGCCTTCTTCACCAGCCTATCTACATGAGTCGCCACCCTCAAAGAACGCTGAACCGTTATTCCAAGATCTCTTGGTTCTTCTGCATTCATCAACACCCCCTCCCCTTCACTTCATTTTGTGTATTTTTCCCAAAATGAAGTACATCTCTCTTCTCTACATTAAACTCCAACTGCCACCATTCAGCCCACTCTTCTAAGCCGTCCAAATCCTTCTGCAGTCCATAAAAACCCTCCTCACTATCCACAACACCCCCACTTTTGTATCATCCACATATTTACTACCCAATTTACCACGCCATCATCCAAATCATTCGTGTAAATGATGAACAATAAAGGACCCAAAACCGATCCCTGAGGCACACCGCTGGTCAGTGACTTCCATCCTCACAGACAGTTGTCCACCCTGACTCTCTGGTGCCCATTTGACTACCTCAACGTCTATCCCTAGTGACTGAACCTACCTCACCATGTGGAACCTTATTGAAAGCCTTACTGAAATCTAAACAGACCACGTCTACTGCTCTACCTTCATCAACTTTTCTATTCACTTCCTCAAAAAATTCAACAAGATTTGTCAAACATGACTTCCCATCACAAACCCATGTTGGATGGCGCTGATCAATCCCTGCCCCTCTCGATACTTATACATATTATCCCTAAAAATACTTTCCATTAGTTTACCCACCACCAATGTCAAAATTACTGGCCAATAATTGCTGGGCCTACACCTTAAGCCCTTTTTAAACAGAGGAACCACATTTGCAACACGCCAATCCCACGGCACCACACCCTCCTCCAGTGACTGTGGAAAAATCACTGTCAGAGCCTTTGCTATTTCCTCCCTGACTTCCCTTAAGGTCCTGGGGAAAATTCCATTGGGATCTGTAGACCTATCCAGCTTTATATACCTCAGAAGTTCGAACACCCCCTCTTTGCTGATCCCTATGTTTTCCATAAGTATCCCTTTTGCCTCACTTATCCTACACAATTCCATAGCCCTTTCCCTAGTGAATACCGATGGGAAGAACTCATTCAATATCTCTCTAATCTCATTTGGCTCCTTACATGCTCCAATTCTCCAGTGGAACAATTCTATCCTTCACTCTCCTTTTGCTATTCACATAGCATAAACCCTTCGGATTTACTTTCACTCTATTTGCTTTTCCCACCTTGTACCTTCTTTTCGCTTTCCTAATTTCCTTCTTAAGCTTCTTTCTACAATCTCTGTATCTTTCAAGCATCTCGTCCATCCCTTGCTTCCCGTATTTAATGTAAGCCTCCCTCTTGACTTGAACCAACTTCCTAATCTCTCTTGAAAACCACAGCTCTCTTGAACATCTGGCCCTGTCTTCTATCCTTACAGGAACATAAAGATTCTACACCTTCAAAATCTCACTTTTAAATGTCCTCCAATTCTCCTCCACCTCCTTCACAAAAAAAAACAAATCAGCCCAAACCACACCCTCCAAATCCCTTCTCATTTCATCAAATCTGGCTTTTCCCCACTCAAAGACCTTCATCATCGGACTAGACCTATCCCTTTCCATAATTATGTGGAAACTAATGGTACCATGATCACTGGATTCGAAGTGCTCCCCAACAGTAGGTCCAACACTCCCCCCTCTCTCGTGCATACCTCAACATATTGATGCATCAAACTATCCTGCACACATTTGACAAATTCTAAGCCAACCAGGCCTTTAACTGACGGCATCTCCCAATCTATATTAGGAAAATTAAAATCCCCAACTAACACAACTCTGTGCTTATTGCACACCTCAGCTATTTCCTTCCACATTTGCTCCTCTAGTTCTCACTCCCCACTAGGTGGTCTATAATACACCCCTATAATTGTAACCTCACTTTTTCTATGTTTTCATTCCACCCACATCGCCTCCCTCGACGAGCCCTTCAATCTATCACGCCTCACCACTGCTGTAATATTTTCCCTGACAAGTAATGCCACACACCCCCTTAACCCTCCCCCCCCTACCCCTCCAATTCTCTCACATCTAAAGCAGCAAAATCCTGGAATATATAAGTGCCAATCACATCCCTCATACAAACACATCTCACTAATATCCACCACATCATATTGCCAAGTGTCTATCCCACCTTCAGCTCGTCCACCTTACTTTTGATAGAGTTGAATGGAGATACTTGTTTGAAATTTTGGAAAGGTTCAATTTTGGTTTTGGACTGAATTCCTGGATTAAGTTACTTTATTTTAAACCAACTGCAGTAGTTATTACGAATGATCTCAAATCTTTCCCACTCACATTGTTTCGATGTATTAGACAAGGCCGTCCCCTCACACTTCACTTTTTAATCTGGTGTTAGAACACCTTGCAATTGCACTCCGTAATTCAAATGAGATTCAAGGAAGAGATGAAGGACATCGTCTCTCTTGATGCAGACAATCTTCTAGTCTCTATTTGAGATCCTGCTCGTTCTATCCCTGCGATGCTCGCTTTACTATCACATTTTGGGAGGGTTTTCTGGATATAAACTACATTTTCATCAAACTGAATTATTCCCAATCAATTCACATGATCCTATTTATGACAATATACCATTTAAGATTGTTAAAGAGTATTGTACATACTTAGGTGTTAAAATCACCAGGAAATTTAAAGATTTGTTTAAATTAAAATTTGCTCCTTTATTCACTTTTGTGAAGCAATCTTTTACTCGATGGGCCCTGTTGACTTTGTCTTTGGTTGGCCGTATTAATGCTGTTAAAATGATAACATTACTTTGTCATATACCTATTTCAGCTGTCCCAATTTTTATTCCGAAATCTTAATTTGATGATATTGATTTGAAGAATTAATCTTTGATGACTAATGAAACTGATGGGCTTTTATTAACTATAGACTGGAACAGCCGTCAACCTCATTGACTGATCAAGGCAAACAAAGAATTATGGGTAGGATCGGTCTCGGGAGGCATTTCCTGTCAGCAGCACCCAATCACAGCACGACAGCGGTTTACCACACTATTATATTTGGAATGGTGAGGGCATCAGACTGAATCAGCTTCACTTCCAGAAACCTAAGAAGGAGGGAGGTCTGGCCTTACGGAATTTGAGATTTTGCTATTGGGCACTTAATATTCGCTGTATGATTTTTTGGGTTTATGACTTGGATAAATTTGATCGTCCACTCTGGGTAGATTTGGAATTGAAATCTGTCCAGAATAATTCCTTAGCTTCTTTTTAGTGTCAGCGTTACCTTTTAGACGACCTCAGATCAGTAAGTAGATTTCCAAACCCGTGTCCTCTTGTTGCGATAATTCCCATCTTGGGAAAAAGCTTCTCACTATTCACATCATCAATGCCTCTCATCATCTTAAACACCTCCATCAGGTCCTCTCATCCTCTGTCAGTCCAAGGTGAAAAGCCCGAATTGACTCACCTGCTTTCATTAGGCATGCTCTCTAAATCAGGGAACATCCTTGGAAATCTCCTCTGCACCCTTTCTATGGTTTCCACATCCTTCCAGTAGTGAGGTGACCAGAATTGAGCACTCTACTCCAACTGGGGTCTGACCATGGCCCTATATCACTGCAACATTATGTCGTGGCTCCTAAATCCAATTCCACGATTAATTAAGCCCAATACACTGATCAGCTTCTTAATCACAAAATCAACCTGCACAGCTGCTTGAGTCTCCTATGGACTCGGACGTCAAGATCCCTCTCATCCTCTACCCTGCCAAGAGTCTTCTCATGAAAACTATATTCTGCCATCCTTTAACAAACTGTTTAAAGACAGCTCGGAGGAGTTGGTAGCAGGACTAGGCAGCAGTACCATGTGGGAGAGCACTGTGTCTCCACTGGCTGAACACGCTGGATTTGTACAAGTGACAACGCTGCCATTTCTCAACACAGTTTGCCAGTGATATCTGATCCCAAGAGACAAGGGATAGACACTGTAGAGAGCTGATAGTGAAATCAGTGGCCAAACCTAGTGGCTGAGGACATCAGCATATGTGGGGGATGCACAGTTGGTATCTTGGGGCAGAAAGGGCGAGAGGAATATTATTCATCCTAGCTCTGCCTCTCAGAATCTTGTAGACCTCTATTAAGTCTCCTTTCATCCATCTTCACTCCAAAGAGAAAAGTGTCAGCTCTGGTTAAGACTTACTTTCCTATCCAGGCAAATTCCTGGGAACTCTGTTCTGCACCCTCTCCACAGCTTCCACATCCTTCCTATAATGGATGATGGTAGATGGGGAGAGAGGGGGTGGGACAGATGATGGATGGAATCTGCAGTTCTCTATCCTCACAGTCACATCAAAGTGAGGTTAATTACTCCCTGACCAACAGGTGATCTCTCTCGGACCAACAGGTGAATCGACCCTGACCTACGTGTGACCCCTGTCCAATAGGTGACCACTCTCTGATCAAAAATTACCTGTCCCTAACCAACAGGTGACCTCTGAACAGCAGGAGATATCTCCCTGACCTACAGGTGACCCATGACTAATAGATGACCTCCTGACCAAAAGAAGACCTCTCCCTGACCCACAGGAGACCCCTCAACCACAGGTAACACCTTCCTGACCAACACATGACCCCCTGACTAACAGGTGACTTAACCAACAAGTGACCACTGCTTAACCAACATATGACCCTGACCAACAGGTGATGTCTCCCTGACTAACATGTAGACTCCTTCCTGACCAATGTAGACTCCTTCCTAACCAACAAGTGACTCTCTCTGACCAATGCATCACCCCAGGCTAACAGGTGACACCTGACTAACAGTTGATTCCTGATCAAGATGACCCCTGACCAAAAGCTGACCTTGAACAACAGCTGATCTCTGACCAACAGGTGACCCTTAACAAACAGGAGACCTCTCCCTGACCAGCAGTTCATTTCTCCCTCATCAACATCTGACCACTGACCAACAGTTGACACTTGACCCATTGGTAACCCTTGGTCAATATGTGGTCCCTCTCTCATGTATAAAAACAACTGACCTTCTCCAGCAAACCATCAAAGTCCGTCTGCCGGTTCATCTGTTGTTTTTAGGTAAGCAAGAACCCTTTAATAACTTTTTTGTGCACTCTTCAAAGGCCTTGCAAAAGGAATCAAGAGACAGTATGTCTCTTGCTGTTGCTTTAAAGACAATAGTCTATTCAACCTTAACGTCAATTCAGTTAACACCAACTTGTGAAATCTCCAGTGCTGTTCTTTACAACTTCTGCAAAGTCACTGTGGATATAAATTCTTCAGTATTTCTAATAAGATCTGCTTTAAAGTGTGTGTATGTACATAACCTGCTCTATGTTTCCCAATTTATCCCCCAAGAATATTTTATATATTCTGTCACATGCCCAACAGGAGATCTCTCTCTGACCAATAGGTGACCACCATATGCAGGCCATTTGAGTCCACGTTGGTCGCCAGGGTTAACTGGCCCAACCTGTCCCCCATCCCTTTTACAGTCACAATGGACTACCTGAAGGTACTGGGGATCTGGTTTGGAGGGGTTGAGGCATGCACTAAGAATTGAACAGAGCAATCATTAAGGTCCTCCAAAAATGGTCATTGTGACTTTTGACCAACAGGTGACTTCTCCCTGACCAATATGTGACCCTTGACCAACAGATAACCCCTGACCAAGTGATCCACTGCATAACCAAGAGAAAACCTTTCCCTCACCCAAACGGGGCCCCTGTCCAACAGGTGACTATGACCAGCCAACAGGTGAGGCCGGATCCACCTTTGAGCCTGCTCTGACCCACAAGTGGCCCATAACCAACAGGTGACTCCTGATCCACAGAAGACATCTTGCTGACCCACAGGTGGCCCCTGACCCACAGGTGATTCCTTCCTGATCAATAGATGAATCCTTCCTGACTAACACATGACTTTTGACCAAACAGAACTCTCCCTGGCCAAAAGGTGACCCCTGACCTGCAGGTCACCTCTTCCTGACCAGCAGGTAATCCTTGACCAACAGGTAACTAACTACTCCTTGACCAACACATGCCCTGTCCTGACCTAGTTGTCCACTTGACCAACAGATGACCTCTCCCTAACCAATTTGTGACCATTGTCCAGCAGGTGACAACCCGACCAACTGGCAACCACTCTCTGAATAACAGGTTACCCCTGATGAACAGATCACCTCACCCTGACCAACAGGTGACCACGGAACAACGGGTGACCCCTGAACAACACATGACATCTGAATAACACGTCCCCTTCAAAAACATACTGGGGTGTAGGTCAATGGGGTGTAAGGACTTGTAGGACCGAATTGGTGGCCTGTTACAGTGCTGTTTGTCTAATTATAAAAATTAAAGAAAAACAGGTGACCCCCTCCCCAAGAGTTAACTCTCCCTGAGCAACAGAGTGAGGAGTCTGAGGAGATTTGAGATGTCACCAAAGACTTGCCAATTTCTACCGGTTGCATCACCTGAGCTGCCAATACACAAGACAAGAAAAGGCAACAGAATGTTGTGAACTCAGCCAATGCCACCATGGGCATTAGTCCCCACTCCATCGAGGACATCTACAAGAGGCGGTGTCTCAAGAAACCAGCCACTATCCTCAAGAATCCCCACCACCTGGGCCATGCCATCTTCTCACTGCTACCATCGGGATGGAGGTACAGAAGCCTGATGAACACCCAACAGAACAGGACAGCTTCTTCCCCTCTGCCCACAAGAGCCCGATAGCTATTTAATTAACACTGTTCTTGAAGCTTGGGGTGGGGGGAGAAGGTTTGTGAACTATGACCACCTGCAACCTTGAGGCATGGCCTTGTGACCCTCGCTCTGCCAGTGCTGTCAGGCGTGGGGTTGGCCATGGTTGGAGCATGTTGGGAGCAGCACCGTGCATGCTGGGAGCAGTGCCAGGCATTCTAAGGGCAACAAAGTGCCGACTGTGATGGCTATTTTTGTGAGAACAGCCTTCTACTCAAAACAGAGATGCTGCATGAGGGAGAGTTGACTGTTGAAGAGGTTTGTCAGTTGTCACCTCAGTGGCTGGCATATTCAAAGTGTTTTATTCTGTGTGACAAGGCAATAAACTGATAACATCTATGAAGAAGGCAACAGTATTGAGAGCCTGCATCATTTCAAAGCCTCTGGTTCCTTCTGGCTGCCTTGCCGACTCCTGATACATATTTTTACAGGATGCAACTTCATCCACTTCTGAGTGGTTCCCTCAATTCCAGATCTCTCAAGGTTGCCCTTGCAGGTTGATAGCATCGTTCAGAAGGCTTATGGTATTCTGGCTTCATTAGTTGGAGATTGAGCTCAAGAGTTGAGAGGTCACGTTACAGCTCGAGAAAACTGGTTAGACCACAATTAGAATATTGTGTTCAGTTCTGGTTTCCTTATTACTGGAAGCTTTGGAGAGGGTAAATGTAAATGTTTCACTATCATCATGTAACACTACATTTAGAATGTAACATACATGAAATTCTTTAACTTTTTTCTACCGGAAGGCGGACAGAGTGTTGCCCATTTCTCCAGCGCCCCTCAGAATCCAACAGCACCGGGTGTCCCTAGGCAGTCTCCCCTCCAATTCCTGACCAGTCCTGAGCCTGCTTCGCTTCCAAGATCAGGCAATCTCAGGCATATTCAGGTTATAGGGTGCAGTGAAGATTTATAGGAGGTTGCCTGAACTGAAAAATGAGGCAAGCTTAACAGAGCTAGGGCTTTTCCCTTTGGAATGAAGAAGGATAAGTGGTGACAATAGAGTCCTACAAGATTATGAGGGCATTGGTAGGGTGGACAGGCGGCAACATTTTCCTGGGGTGAGAGGAGCAAATACCAGAAGACAGAGAGGTGTTAATGAGACTTTTTCTCAGAAAGGATGTGATGTTGTTGGAGATGGTGCAGAGATTTACTACGATGATTCCTGGAATGCAGGGGCTGGCTTATGAGGAACATTTGGCACCACAAGGGTTGTATACGTTGGAGTATAGGTGAATCTCATAGAGATCTTTTGAATATTGAAAGATTTTGACAGAGAGAATGCAGATTAGATGTTTCCCTTGATAGGTGAATTGAGGACAAGGGTCATCGTCTTAAAATTAGAAATTATTCATAGAGGAGGAACTTCTTTCGTCAGAGGGTCGTGGATCTGTGGAACTCACAGCCGCACAAGGCAGTGGAGGCCAGATCATGAGGAGAATTTAAATAGGAAATAGATAAGTATCTCATTAGTAAGGGTATCAAGGGACCTGGGGAAAAGGCTGGAAATCAGGTGTTCAGCTGAGTGTAGAGTCATGGAACAGACTCGATGGGCCTAGTGACCTGCTTCTGTCCCTTTACATTGTGATCAGATTTACGAATGTTCAACGAACCATAGACACGATCTCATATTCTCTTCTTTTGAAAATGTAATTTATAGCAATATTTGCACCTATGATACTGCTGTGGAACAATAAATTGCGTGAAATGTTCATGAGAATAAATTCGGATCTGGATTCTGCATTGTTCCAAAACAAGGTTTAATTAATAGAGTAGAGATACATGCTCCATTTGTGTCTGGTGGACTTTGATTATTGTTGTACACTACTCTGATCTCGAATGATGGATGCCAGTGTAAGTTTGTTGTCTGTCTCAGTTGCTATTGTATGTGTGTCGTCAACTTCCAAAATGGCTATCCCCATGGTTTGCACGCAGTCGCCGTTGGAGTTGACGTTAACCCTATCCGTCGTGCTCGGGCCCCCACTATGCTATTTTCCACGACTAGAAATGGGGCCAGAGGTGACACAGTCCAAGTTGGCGATGGCCGTTGTTCACATGAAGCACTGGAAGGGTAAGATCTGGCCTTATGCACTTATGCTTAGGGTCCCTTTCTTCCGCAGCTGAAACTGGCTGCGCTTCTGGCATGTCAGCTCTTTCATGGATGCTTTATCTGGGAATGAGTTGGGTAGAAGTTGGGGAATATCTTTGATAGGGTTAGACCATAAGATTTAATGCATGCAGTTACCAGATTCTGGAGTTCTGTTTTGATTTTCTGAGAGATTTTGTGACCCTTTAGGCTGTGAAGTTCCTGCTGCATTTCAGTCAATGGAAATCATTTCTAGACTGGACTGGGGCTGTGCCAACAGAGAGGCTGGGTCGAGAGGAACTGTTCGCCCTGGAATGACAGAGGCTGGGGGGTGACTTGAGAGAGGCTTAGAAAATAGAAAGGACATGTGCCAAGCATAGAGAAATGTAATGTATTAATATGAACGTTACAGTCTGGTGTCCCATGACACACTTGACTCCAATCACACCCAATTAACCTGCCAACCCTGTATGTTTCGAAGGGTGGGAGGAAACCAGAGCACCTGGCAAAAAGTCACACAGGTCATGGGGAGAAAATACAAACCCTTCACAGCCTAACCAGGGGACACAACACAAACTCTGCCCACGTCACTCTTCACTCTGTCCTTTCATTTACACTTGTGGCTGCTCTCACTCAATCCCTCTGTTCATTAAACAGTTCTCCTGTCCCATTTCAGATTCAAGATTCCTTTGTTGTAATATGGCACGAGATTTGCTTTAATCTGTCCTAATTCGCAGAACAGCAGTAATCATCAAGAATCCGCACCACCCAGCACACGCTCTTTAATCGCTGCTACCATCAGGAAAGAGGTATTGATGCCACAAGCCCCACACCACCAGGTTCAGGAACAGCTGCTCCCCCTCCACTATCAGACTCCTCAACGACAAACTCAATCAGGGACTCATTTAAGAATTCTTAATTGTGCACTTTATTGAGTTTTTCTTTTATTCTCTCTGGATTGCAGTTTGTTTACATTTATTATTTGCTTACAGTTAGAAACATAGAACACTGCAGCACAGAAAACAGGCTGTTCAGCCCCTCTAGTCTGTTCCAAAATATTATTCTGCTAGTCCCATTGACCTGCACCCAGTCCATAACCCTCCAGATCTCTCCCATCTGTGAATCTATTCAATTTATTCAAGAGTGAGCAGGCATTCACCATGACAGATGGCAGTTCATTCCACACTCCCACCATTTTCTGAGTTCTCCCTAATGTTCCCCAAATTCCTTTCTCCTTTCACCCTAAAGCCATGTCTTCTCCTAATCTGTGGAAAGAGCCGACTCTCATTTACTGTCTATTCCCCAGAATTTTGTAAACCTCGATCAAATCTCTCCTCGTTCTTCGACGCTACAAGCAATAAAGTCCTAACCTGTTTAATCTTTCCCTATAACTCAACTCCTGAAGACCTGGCAACGTCCTAGTAAATCTTCTCTGCCCTCTTTCAATCTTACTGATATCCTTCCTGTAGTTAGACGACCCAGAACTGCACACAGTACTCCAGATTTGACCTCGCCAACATATTATACAACCTCATCATAACTTCCCAACTCCTCTATCAATACTTTGATTTATGAAGGCCAAGAATGCCAAAACTTTCTTTGCAACCTTTAGTTCTTTACATGAGAACATTGAGTCCAGTTGTGTTTGCACGACCAATAAGTGGTAATTCTGCCTGACCCACAACAAAAATGATCTGAGGGTTGTATGTGATGTCATGTATGTACTCGGACAATAATTCTGAAATCTGAATGTTCCTGACACTGGGGCTTTGAATTAAAGGAGAGGTTGGATAGACTGGGACTGTTCTCCTTCGAGTGTAGGAGGATGAGGGGGACCTCAGAGATCTTGAAATCTTATGTTAATTCACCTTTTTCCCCAACATGTAACATCAGAGGACACAGATTTAAATTGAGAGGGGAAAGATTTAAAAAGGACCTGAGGGGCATAATTTTCACCCAGAGGGCGGCGGGGCAAGTGGAACGAGCTGCCAGAGGAAGTGGTAAAGCCGGGGACTATTGTAATGTTTTAAGGACATTTACCCAGGTACAGATTCAGACGGATACGGGCTAAATGCAGGTGAATGGAACCAGTTGAAGAAGACTACTTGGGTTTCAGGGTCGAGCTGGTCTGAAGGGTTGGTCTCTGTGGATTACAATTCCACGAGTCTCTGATATCAGTGACTGCACAATCTCTTCCATAGAAAACTCCAGCAGAACAACAGGCCTTTTGGCCCTTTTAGTCTGTGCTGAACTATTATTTTATACAGATCAAACTGACCTGCACCTAGAACATAGCCCTCTCATCAAGGTACAAGCCCAAAGTTTTATTAACTATTAAAATCAAGCCAGCATTCACCACTTCAGCTGGCAGTTGGTTCCATTCTCCCACCACTCTCTGTGTGAAGAAGTTCCCCCCAAATGTTCCCTTTCAACATTTCACCTTTCATTCTTGACCCATGCCCTCTGGTTCTTATCTCACCTTAACTCAGTGGATAAAAAGCCTGCTTGCATTTGTTCCATCTACATCGCTCAGAATTCTGTGTCCATGTAAGCAGAACAGTGCAGCGGAAGCGTGCTGGGCCCACAACCCAGAGGGCGATGGATCTAGATATTCTTTGGGTGCCATGGTTGGCTTAGCAGTTATCACAACTCTTTTCATCGCCAGCGATTGGGCCCAGGGTTCAAATCACGTGCTATCTGCAAAAAGTTTATACTGTGAGAGATTATGCTATATTTTATATTGGTTATAGATATGTTTTAAAATGAGATAAATTGTGGCAGGTTTTTTAGTGGAGGTCACATACAAACACTTCAAAACAGATCTCATTTAAAATGCCAGAGCTCTCCTCAAGGCAGACAGTCCAGGCTTCAGGTGCCTTTGCAAAAACTTTGAAGAATGGCTATAAGGATTTCACAAGTACGGGTTAATTCGACCTGCTGTGGAGTGATGGATTCTTGTTTTGGAAAGCAGCAGATTAACAAACTCAGAGGATTAGCTCTGGTGCCGCAGTCTGAGTGCAGTTGGCTGTTCCCAGAGGATCATGTGGTTTTCTCTGTGTGAGTGAGAGAGAGAGAGAGAGAGAGAGAGAGAGTGAGAGAGCGAGAGAGAGAGAGAGAGAGAGAGAGAGAGACAGAGAGACAGAGAGACAGAGAGACAGAGACAGAGAGAGATTTGAGTTCTCCAGTTCTGCAGTAGCTGGGACTGGAACAGGACAAGGTGGCAGCTTGTGGAAAACCCCATTTGGAAGATGGGTTGGGAGTCCTGACTTCAGCCTGGTCAAAGCCCTTGTGGTCCACACAAGAGGAGATGTCTGGCTGTATAATGTTACACTTGAAATAAGGGAAACACAAAAGGAATAGTGTGGTGACCTGTCTGATGATATGCTGCAGTACCTAACTCGGCCACTAGGTGGCGCAGAGACTCGGCACCCGGCCTAATGACATCCATCTCTCTCTCTCTCTCTCTCTCTCCCCCTCCCTCTCTCTCACGACCCCCGGGACCACTGTAAACACAGCAAGCAGCCAACTACATCTTTATGTGAGTGAAATAAAGCTGTGTGGCCCCAAACACTATTGTGCCTGTGTTTTCCTTTGATGCATCCTGCCACAATTTTTTCCACTCACATAAAATTTGGGTGATCACACCCAAGCACGACGAGGAGATCGAGGAGGAGGTCAAGCCTTTCATGGTTCAGATGTGTGCGAGCCCCCCTCCCCCAAACCTGGTGGAGTTTGGCTCAGACACAGGGATGAGAGTGAGGACGCCAGACTCTCAGTGGACATCTACCAGGTAACGCCAGTCACCAGGGAGTCCCACATCCATCAGTGGAAGCGACAGTCCCCAGCCCCAGCACAATCGGGGCACTTAGAAATGAATCAACGGCAGCACTGGATGCTATGGCCGGAAAGCCTGGAACTAGACCCCTGAGACCCTTGCATACGCACGCATTTCAGTCACTGCAGACATTGTTTCCTGAATCACAGTCACGTGCTGATGCCCACTGCCCACCCAGAAGACCTTTTCATGCAGCTGGTGGCCCAGCTGGGAGACCTCCTGTACACATTAGTCCAGAACTGCGCCTCATACAGGGAGGCTATGGACATGCTCCAGTCCCACTATCTCCAAGGGGGAGGTGAAGTTCACACGAGACACTGTCTCCTAACCAGAAGACAGCAACCAGGGGAGTCCTTCCGGGATTTCATGCTCTTAGTAAGAGCCCCAGCACGGGCATACAACTTCTGTGCTAGAATAGCACAGCAAATAGCACAGGACCTGATGAGGGACACTCTGGTGGCAGGGGTCCGGTCAAACAAAATCCGCCAGCGGCTATTAGAACAAAGCACGGTGTCCCTGGAAGAGACTTTTAGGGTGGCAAAGGCAATGGGAGATGGCTAGAAACAACCTTGGGGAATACCTTCCCAACCACAACGCCAAGCACATCATTCCAACTCTGCTAGATTCGCTGACACCCCGCCAAGATCGGGCCGAGAATATGGAGATGACAACGGCTGCAGCAATGGCAGCTCAGCTAGATGTGACCTATAGATGCCAGTTCTGTGGCCAAAACCCCCACCCCTAGGACGCTGCCCAGCAATAGACGCGGACTGCTCGAAATGTAGAAAACAAAGCCATTATGTTCGGGTCTGCAGGAGCCCATGGGCGACCACCAAGACACATTGTCATGTAAATAGGCGGCAGGATAGCTCTGGTTCTTCCTCAGGTCAGCCAGGAAGGAATGTCATGTGCACCCAGAGGGAGCAGCTACCTTGAACCTTGGATCCAGAGGAGGAACACCACCATGATGGAGATCTTGAGGAGACCGAGGAGAGCACAATGGATTCCCTGAGGATCAATCAGATGAGTCCACACAATTTGTCAGAGGCTATGGTCTCCGTGCGGCAGTGACTGTGACACGAGGTACAAAATGGGAAGATGGACTGCAGACTGAGTCTGATACTGTGACACGAGGTTCAGAGTGGGGAGCATGTTTAATGGTGATGTATGGCAATCTTTGCCAGATACTGTGACACCAAGTTTAGAGTGGGGAGAAGGGTCAACGGTGATGTACGACACCGGGTTCATAGTGGGGAGGTTTATCAGTGAAGTACGCGAAACTGGCATATACTGTGACACCAGGTTCAAAGTGGGCAGAAGGTTTAACGGTGATACAGGATACACTGTTGCAGAACCAGTGACACCGGTTTGACAGTAGTGAGAAGGTTTAACCGTGATGTATGGTAGACTGAGACGGATACTGTGAGACCGGGTACACATTAGTGAGACGGTTTAACAGTGAGGTTCAATGAACTGTGGCAGGTACTGTGACACCAGGTTCACAGTGCGGAGGAGATTTAAGGTGACACACGATACATTGTTGCAGAAACGGAGACACGGAGTTAACAGTGGGGAGAAATTTTAATGGTGAATTTCGGGAGATTGAGGCAGATATTATTTGACCGGGTTCACAGTCGGGAGAAGGTTTCACGGTGATGAATGGTAGAATGAGGCAGACACTGTGAAACCGGGTAAACAGAGGGGAGAGGATTTAGCAGTGATATACAGTAGACTGAGGTAGATATTGTGACACCGTGTTTGGGAGAAGGTTTATCAGTGATGTAAGATCATCCTGTCCAGAGAAAAAACAAGCCTTCCGTCGCGCATGCAGCCATCTTCAGCGCAAACTCCGGGAGATCCAAAATGAGTGGTGGACTAGCCTCGCCAAACGAACACAGCTCAGCGCGGACATTGGCAACTTCAGGGGTTTCTACGAGGCTCTAAAGGCTGTGTACGGCCCCTCACCCCAAGTCCAAATCCCGTTGCGCAGCTCAGACGGCAAAGTCCTCCTCAGCGACAAGATCTCCATCCTCAACCGATGGTCAGAACACTTCCAATCTCTTTTCAGTACCAACCGCTCAGTCCAAGATTCCGCCCTGCTCCAGCTCCCTCAACAGCCCCTAAGGCTAGAGCTGGATGAGGTTCCCACCCTGGATGAGACATATAAGGCAATCGAACAACTGAAAAGTGGCAAAGCAGCAGGTATGGATGGAATCCCCCCAGAAGTCTGGAAGGCTGGCGGCAAAACTCTGCATGCCAAACTGCATGAGTTTATCAAGCTTTGTTGGGACCAAGGTAAACTGCCTCAGGATCTTCGTGATGCCACCATCATCACCCTGTACAAAAACAAAGGCGAGAAATCAGACTGCTCAAACTACAGGGGAATCACGTTGCTCTCCATTGCAGGCAAAATCTTCGCTAGGATTCTACTAAATAGAATAATACCTAGTGTCGCCGAGAATATTCTCCCAGAATCACAGTGCGGCTTTCGCGCAAACAGAGGAACCACTGACATGGTCTTTGCCCTCAGACAGCTCCAAGAAAAGTGCAGAGAACAAAACAAAGGACTCTACATCACCTTTGTTGACCTCACCAAAGCCTTCGACACCGTGAGCAGGAAAGGGCTTTGGCAAATACTAGAGCGCATCGGATGTCCCCCAAAGTTCCTCAACATGATTATCCAACTGCACGAAAACCAACAAGGTCGGGTCAGACACAGCAATGAGCTCTCTGAACCCTTCTCCATTAACAATGGCGTGAAGCAAGGCTGTGTTCTCGCACCAACCCTCTTTTCAATCTTCTTCAGCATGATGCTGAACCAAGCCATGAAAGACCCCAACAATGAAGACGCTGTTTACATCCGGTACCGCACGGATGGCAGTCTCTTCAATCTAAGGCGCCTGCAAGCTCACACCAAGACACAAGAGAAACTTGTCCGTGAACTACTCTTTGCAGATGATGCCGCTTTAGTTGCCCATTCAGAGCCAGCTCTTCAGCGCTTGACGTCCTGCTTTGCGGAAACTGCCAAAATGTTTGGCCTGGAAGTCAGCCTGAAGAAAACTGAGGTCCATCAGCCAGCTCCCCACCATGACTACCAGCCCCCCCACATCTCCATTGGGCACACAAAACTCAAAACGGTCAACCAGTTTACCTATCTCGGCTGCACCATTTCATCAGATGCAAGGATCGACAATGAGATAGACAACAGACTCGCCAAGGCAAATAGCGCCTTTGGAAGACTACACAAAAGAGTCTGGAAAAACAACCAACTGAAAAACCTCACAAAGATAAGCGTATACAGAGCCGTTGTCATACCCACACTCCTGTTCGGCTCCGAATCATGGGTCCTCTACCGGCACCACCTACGGCTCCTGGAACGCTTCCACCAGCGTTGTCTCCGCTCCATCCTCAACATCCATTGGAGCGCTCACACCCCTAACGTCGAGGTACTCGAGATGGCAGAGGTCAACAGCATCGAGTCCACGCTGCTGAAGATCCAGCTGCGCTGGATGGGTCACGTCTCCAGAATGGAGGACCATCGCCTTCCCAAGATCGTATTATATGGCGAGCTCTCCACTGGCCACCGTGACAGAGGTGCACCAAAGAAAAGGTACAAGGACTGCCTAAAGAAATCTCTTGGTGCCTGCCACATTGACCACCGCCAGTGGGCTGATAACGCCTCAAACCGTGCATCTTGGCGCCTCACAGTTTGGCGGGCAGCAGCCTCCTTTGAAGAAGACCGCAGAGCCCACCTCACTGACAAAAGGCAAAGGAGGAAAAACCCAACACCCAACCCCAACCAACCAATTTTCCCTTGCAACCGCTGCAATCGTGTCTGCCTGTCCCGCATCGGACTGGTCAGCCACAAACGAGCCTGCAGCTGACGTGGACTTTTTACCCCCTCCATAAATCTTCGTCCGCGAAGCCAAGCCAAAGAGATTGAGACAAATAGTGTGACATCGGGTTCACAGTAGTGAGACGGTATAACATTGCTGTATGAGAAACTATATCAGATACTGTGAAAACAGGTACACAGTGGAGAGAAGGTTTAATGGTGATATACGGTAGACTGAGACAGGTAATGTGACCCTGGGTTCACAGTAATGAAAGGTTTAATAGTAATTGACGAAAAACTGTGTCAGATACGATACACTCAGGTTCATGGTGGGGAGATGGTTAAATGGTGATGTACGGCAGACTGAGGCAGATACTGTTACACCGTGTTCACAGTGGGGAGAAGGTTTATCAGTGATTTACGGTAGAGTGAGACAGAAACTGTGACACCGGGTTCAGAGCAATACAAAGGTTAAACAGTGATGAACATAAAACTTTGGCATATACTGTGACACCAGGATCAAAGTGGGGACTGAGGCTGAAAGAGTTACATCGGGTTCACAGTGGGGAGAGGGTTTAACGTTATGTCCTGAGACAAATACTGTGACACCGGGTTCAGTGCAAAGAAAAGGTTTAACAGTGATGTACGATAAACTGTGGCAGATACTGTGAAACCAGTTTAAAATGGGGAGAAGGTTTATCAGTGATACAAAATAAACTCTGGCATATACACTTATACACGGTTCACAGTGGGGATAAGGTTTAACAGTGATGAATGATAAACTGTGTCAGATATTGTGATATTTGAACAGTAATATACGATAAGCTGTTTGATACTGTGACACCAGGTTTAGTGGTTTAAAGGGGGAGAAGGTTTAACAATGATGTATGGTAGACTGAGGCAGATACTAAGATAATGGCTTCACAACAGTGAGAAGTTTTAACAGTAATGTACAATAAACTGTGGAAGATACTGTGACACTGGGCACACAGCACTGAGAAGGTTTAACATTAATGTACAATCCTTGGGTCGTAGGTTTTATATCGGAGTATCCTTCTCCGATGCAGGTTGCTTGACCGGGCTGGAGAGGCCTGCCTCCCCTCTTAGGCTGAACCATACCTGGAGATCCACGGCCGCTATCCTCAGACATGGGGTGGAGCGCCCTGGGCTCGGCCTGATTGCTCTATGCTTCCAATCTATATTGGCTCTGCTTCGTGTTCCAGGAATTAAATGAGCAAGATGGCAGGGCCGGGGCTGCCGCCTCCTTCTCTCTGCCCGGACTGGGGCCTCGCCTGCTTCTCTCTGCCGAGGCCGGGGCCACCGCCTCCTCCTCCCCTCTACCCGGACCGGGGCCACCTCCTTCTCTTTGACCGGACCGGGGCCTCCGCCTGCTTCTCTGCCGAGGCCGAGGCCACCGCCTCCACCTCCCATCTGCCTGGACTGGGGCCGCCACCTTCCCTCTGCCCGGACCTGGGCCGCCGCCTTTCACTGCACCCAGACCGGGGCCTCCGCCTGTTTCCTCTCTGCTGGGGCCGGGGCCGTCGCCTCCTCCTCCCCTTTTCCTGGACCAGGGCTGCCGCCTTCCCTCAGCCCGGACTGCGGCCGCCGCCTTTCCTCTGCCCTGACCAAGGTTGCCGCCTCTTTCCCTCTGCCTGAACCGGGGCCTCTGCCAGCTTTCCCTCTGCCGAGACCAGGGCCGCCGCCTCCTCCTCCCCTCTTCCCAGACTGGGGCCGCCACCTTCCCTGTGCCCGGACTGGGGCCGCCGCCTCCTACTCTTCGCCCGGACCGGGGCCGTCGCCTCCTTCCCGGCACAGGGAAGGTTTTAAGGCCATACAAACTGCTTTACCTGCACGGACGGCCGCACGGGCGCCGCCATCGAACCATGGGTGTAAAGGGTGGGGCCAGTATTGCGCACACTGCACTCCACCTAAAAGCTCTTTTGCGCAGTCCCGAGGACATGTCCACATCCTCCCCCTTAAAAGATGCACACAAGCTCAAGCTAGCATGCTGGAACATCAGAACCATGCTAGACAAGGCTGACAGCCACCGACCTGAATGTCAGTCTGCCCTCATCGCTCAAGAACTCCTCAGACTTGGCATTGACATAGCCGCTCTTTGCGAAGTCCGCCTTGCAGATGCATGCAGCCTCCAAGAACGCGGCACGGGCTACACGCTCTACTGGTCAGGCAAGCCTATGGCTGAATGACGCCTATCTGGTGTAGGCTTCATGGTCAAGAACTCCATTGCCTCCAAACTCAAAAACCTCCCGACAGGCCACTCTGACTGGATCAGGTCCACGCGACTCCCCCTTCAAAACAAGTGACGCATCACCCTCATCGGGGTCTATGCCCCAACCCTCCAGGCGGAGCCAGTAGAAAAGGACAAGTTCTACACTGATCTGCGCAACCTCATCCAACACACCCCGACAGCCGACAAGGTTGTCATCCTTGGCGACTTCAACGCTCGAATCGGCAAAGACTCAGAAACCTGGCCAGGAATCCTTGGCAAGCATAGTGTCGTCAAGTGCAATGACAACGAGCGCCTCCTGTTGGAGCTCTGCGCAGAACAGTGGCTTGTCATTACAAACACCCTTTTCCAGCAGAGGGACAGCCTGAAGTCTACCTGGATGCATCCCCGATCCAAACACTGGCACCTCCTGGACTACGTCCTGGTGCGAGAAAGAGATAAACAAGATGTGCTCCACACCAGGGTCATGCTCAGCACGGAATGTCACACTGACCACCGGCTTGTCCGCTGCAAGCTCAACCTTCGCTTCAAGCCAAAGTTCAGGAAGAGTAGAGCCCCCAGAAAGAGGTTCAATGTTGGAAACCTGAAGTCAGACGAGGTGAGAGGAAACTTCCAGGCAAACCTCCAAGCAAAGCTAGAGGGTGCAAACTGCCTCACGGACACGTCCCCTGAAACCCTCTGGGATCAGCTGAAAACGGCCATACTGCAATCCACTGAAGAGGTACTGGGCTTCTCCTCCAGGAAAAACAAGGACTGGTTTGACGAAAACAACCAGGAAATCCTGGAGCTGCTGGCAAAGAAGCGAGCTGCCCAACAGACTCACCTTGCAAAGCCATCCTGGCCAGAGAAAAAATGAGCCTTCTGTCTCGCATGCAGCCATCTTCAGCGCAAACTCCAGGAGATCCAAAATGAGTGGTGGACTAGCCTCGCGAAACGAACCCAGCTTAGCGCTGACATTGGCAACGTCAGGGGTTTTTATGAGGCTCTAAAGCTGTGTATGGCCCCTCACCCCAAAGCCCACTGTGCAGTTCAGACGGCAAAGTCCTCCTCAGTGACAAGATCTCCATCCTCAACCGATGGTCAGAACATTTCCAATCTCTTTTCAGTGCCAACCACTCAGTCCAAGAATCTGCCCTGCTCCAGCTCCCTCAACAGCCCTTAAGGCTAGAGCTGGATGACGTCCCTACCCGGGAAGAGACATGTAAGGCAATTGAAAAACTGAAAAGTGGCAAAGGTGCAGGTATGGACGGAATCCCCCCAGAGGTCTGGAAGGCTGGCGGCAAAACCCTGCATGCCAAACTGCATGAGTTTTTCAAGCTCTGCTGGGATCAAGGAAAGCTTCCCCAGGACCTTCGTGATGCCATCATCATCACCCTGTACAAAAACAAAGGTGAGAAATCAGACTGCTCAAACTACAGGGGAATCACGCTGCTCTCCATTGCAGGCAAAATCTTCGCTAGGATTCTCCTTAATAGAATAATACCCAGTCTCGCCAAAAATGTCCTCCCAGAATTACAGTGTGGCTTTCGCACAAACAGAGGAACGACTGACATGGTCTTTGCCCTCAGACAGCTCCAAGAAAAGTGCAGAGAACAAAACAAAGGAATCTACATCACCTTCATTGACCTCATCAAAGCATTCGACACCATGAGTAGGAAAGGTCTTTGGCAAATACTAGAGCGCCTCGGATGCCCCCCTAAGTTCCTCAACATGGTTATCCAACTGCACAAAAACCAACAAGGTCGGGTCAGATACAGCAATGAGCTCTCCGAACCCTTCTCCGTTGACATCGGCGTGAAGCAAGGCTGCGTCCTTGCACCAACCCTCTTTACTATCTTCTTCAACATGATGCTGAAACAAGCCATGAAAGACCTCAACAACGAAGACGCTGATTACATCCGGTACCGCACGGATGGCAGTCTCTTCAATCTGAGGCACCTGCAAGCTCACAACAAGACACAAGAGCAACTTCTCCATAAACTACTGTTTGCAGACGATGCTGCTTTAGTTGCCCTTTCAGAGCCAGGTCTCCAGCGCATGACGTCCTGTTTTGCGGAAACTGACAAAATGTTTGTCCTGAAAGTCAGCCTGAAGAAAACTGAGGTCCTCCATCACCCAGCTCCCCACCATGACTACCAGCCCCCACCCCTCCCACATCTCCATCAGGTACACAGAACTCAAAACAGTCAACAAGTTTACCTATCTCGGCTGCACCATTTCATCCGATGCAAGGATCAACAACGAGATAGACAACAGAATCGCCAAGGCAAATAGCGCCTTTGAAAGACTACACAAAAGAATATGGAAAAACAACCACCTGAAAAACCCCACAAAGATCAGCATGTACAGAGCCGTTGTCATACCCACACTCCTGTTCGGCTCCAAATCATGGGTCCTCTACCGGCATCACCTACGGATCCTAGAACGCTTCCATAATCATTGTCTCCGCTCCATCCTCAACATTCATTGGAGTGACTTCATCACCAACATCGAAGCACTCGAGGTGGCAGAATCCGAAAGCATTGAATCCACGCTGCTGAAGATCCAACTGCGCTGGATAGGTCACGTCTCCAGAATGGAGGTCCATCGCCTTCCCAAGGTCGTATTATATGGCGAGCTCTCCACTGGCCACTGAGACAGAGGTGCACTAAAGAAGAGGTACAAGGACTGCCTAAAGAAATCTCTTGGTGCCTGCCACATTGACCACTGCCAGTGGGCTGATATCGCCTCAAACCGTGCATCTTGGCGCCTCACAGTTCGGCGGGCAGCAACCTCCGTTGAAGAAGACCGCAGAGCCCACTTCACTGACAAAAGACAAAGGAGGAAAAACCCAACACCCAACCCCAACCAACCAATTTTTCCTTGCAACCGCTGCAACCGTGTCTGACTGTCCTGCTTCGGACTTGTCAGTCACAAACGAGCATCTGATGTGGACATACCCCTCCATAAATCTTCATCCACGAAGCCAAGCCAAAGAATGTACAATAAACTGTGGCAGGTACTGTAACACCAGGATCACAGTGGGGAGTATATTTAACGGTGATGTACGAAGACTGAGGCGGATACTGTGACATTGGATTCACAAAGGGGAGAAAGTTTATCAGTGGTGTACGCTAAACTGTGGAAGATACTGTGACACTGAGTTCACATTAGTGAGAATGTTTAACAGTGATGTACAATAAACTCTGGCACGTGCTGTTACACCAGGTTCACAGTGCGTAGAAAGTTTAATGGTGATGTACAGTAGACTGAGGCAGGTACTGTGACCCTGGGTTTACAGTACAGGGAATGTTTAAAAGTGATGTACAATAAAATGTGGCAGATATTGTGAAACCAAGTTCACAGGGGGAAGAATGTTTAAAAGTGATCCACATTACACTATTGCAGATACATTTACCCTGGGTTCAGAGTAGGGAGGAGATTTAAGGGTGATGTATGGGAGACTGAGGTAGATACTGTGACACTAGGTTTACAGTGGGGAGAATTAAACGGTGCTGGACGGTAGATTGAAGCAAATACTATTACTCCAGGTTCACAGTGGGGAGAAGGTTTAACACTGATGTACTATAGACTGAGGCAGAAACTATGAGACAGGATTCACATTCGTGAGAAGGTTTAACAGTGATGTACGATTAACTGTGTCAGATACTTTGACATCAGGTTCATATTGGGGAGAAGGTTTAACGGTGATGTACGGTAGAGAGAGGCATATACTGTGACACCAAGCTCATTGTATTGTTCATTTATCTTAATAACAACATCTAATTTATATCTCCATTTTTTTTTGTGGCAACTCCCAAACATTCCATAAACTTCTATTCTAATCAGATTTTGTTCATTTAAATAGGTCACCACTAAAAGCCCAAATTGTTTGGTATCTAAAGTACACTGCACAAAATTAAATTCTTTACCTGGGTTTGGGTTCAACGGCACTTCAGTCTGTTTCATTATATTTTCAGTCCCTCATTTTGTGCTTTCTGCTTTGCCCAGCCGATTCGCCAAATGAGCATCCAACTCTGTCTTCTCTGTAAACTTAAACAAACCAAGGAGACATAAGTTAAAATTTTCACATTGGCATTTTCAAACACCAAAATGACACTGTGACTTGCAGTTTCACATCATAATCCCACTTGCTAAACTTGCAAGCAACTGCACCGCATCCTACAGCTGGAAATTTCAAGAGAACTGCTTGGTTAAAGCAAAGATGCCATCCAGTCACCCCATTAAAGTTAACAACAGATAGCAACCTGAAAGTTAAATACAAAGATCTGTATCAGGAATATTAACAGGGTTTAAAAAAAAATCATTTCCACTATTGAAAGAAAACTCCTCAGGGAACACCAGGCTCTTGTTGAACAATTCCTGTTGTATTCCTCAAAATGGTTTGAATCTTGATTTCAAGCAGAGTCATTTGGTGAGATTTTTGGTCCAGAACAAAGCCTGCCCGTACACTCCCTTAAATACTTGCAAAGTCCTGGCTCAGCTTTGCTCCATGCTAAAGCTATCTGAACTTTTCTGAAGAGATAACGGACTTCAGATCCTGGTACATTGAGTCAAAAACACCCTAATGCTTCCCTGAACAACACACCTCTCTCTGAAAAACAAAAAGAACCTCCCTGAGCAGTGCTCATTTACCTTTCAAGCACCAAAGCCTGGTGAACTTTATACATATATTTTTATATATAAATATATCTATATATATATATATATATATGTTAAATTCTGTACACAGTATAAGAATGGCCTGCAACCAGTGAACTTGGAGGAATGAGAAGTGAGATTGGACTGTGAACCAAAGAACTTTTCTGAACTTACACACACATTAAACACACGTGCACTTAGAATTAGAAGGGGGGTAAGTTAAGTAAATTAAGTTAAAGTAGTAAAATAGTGATAAGTTAAAGTGCAAATCCGTGTTCATGTTTAAAGATAATTAAAATCAGCTTTTGTTTAAGTCACCATTTGTCTTGGTGAATATCTATTGCTGCTGTGTTTTGGGATCCTCTGGTCTCGTAACACAGCACCAAGCTTCAGGTTATGATAATAGTCCAAAAAAGGGACCCAGCATCTTTTGAAAATTATTAATTGACTCTTCAATAATTATTGTAAATATTAACAAGACATAATATCATTCCACTGTTGTGTTTGTGTCATTGGAGAATTCCCTTTCCATTCAATCAGAATTACAGTTTTGGATGCGGTATTTCAGAAAAGATGTGCTGGTGTTGGAGAAGGTCAGCGATGATTTACTGGAATGATATCAGGAATGAAAGGGTTAGTTTATGAGGAACAATTGTCGATTCTTCGACTGTACTAGTTGGAGTACAGAAGGATAAGAGGGACCTCAGCGGTATTTCAAATGCTGGAAGGCCTGGACATAGTACATATGGCAAAGATATTTCCCATGGTAGGAGATTCTAGAACAAGGGACATAATTTCAGGATAAAAGGGTGTCAATTTAAAACAGATGTGGAAAAATTTATTTTCTCAGTGGGTCGTCAATCTGTGGAACTGAGGTCATTGGGTGTATTTAATGCAGAGATTGACAGACATTTGATTAGTCAAGGAATCAAGGGTTAAGGGGAGAGAGCTGGGCAGTGGGGATGAGTGGAAGAATGGTTGAACAGAGTCAATGGGCCTACCTGCCCCTGTATCTTGTGATCTATATCCTGTGGAAGACCAAGACAACCCTCCTCTTGTATTCCATTATCAGAAAACAGTCTGCATCATGAGCTTATGTCATGTGAACCCATTTCCTATTGAATCCCATGTTACAAGTGATCCAATGCAAATTCTGCATTGAGAGGACTACAGCTTCCTCATTTTAAAAATTGTTATCAAGCAGCTCAAATAAGATTGCTTGCTTCTTTTTTTGAAAGGGAAAAATTGCCATCAAATAAAATAGGAGAGAGAAAGCAGATGAATTTCTATACGTGGGATTCAAAATTAAAGTTTGGTGATAAAAATACACCATTGTTGAAACATATGATTAATATATGGAATAAAATAAATGATGAAATTGGTGTAAGTGGATGTACATCACCCAGAATGGCTTTGATTCAAAATCTTCGTATCTTTTTCCAAGGATCATCAATTTCTGGACAGCTGGTTTCGTAAGGGAATGATAAATGTTGAAGATTGTTATAAAAGGGGTCAATTAATGTCATTTGAGCAACTGAGAAATAAATATCGTATAACTCATCGCAATCTTTTTTGCTATTTCCAACTAAGAGCATATTTGAAGGATAAGTTAGGATCAATGTAGTACTGAAATAGTAATTCCTTATCAAGAGGAACTGTTAAAAAATTTACTTCGATGATGTCCTCTTTATTACAAGTAGGAACTTTTAAACGAGGAGTTCAGAAGTCGAGACAAAAGTGGGAAATGGATCTGAATATTTTAATTGATTGGCAAATAAGGGCAGGTCCATATAAGGATTTCAATGTAAGATATAAATTAGTTCAGTATAATTCTCTTTACATCCGTAATGTAGCATATGTCAGAAAGGATTGTATCTGAAAGCTGCATCTGGAGTCAGGTGACTCAGGCAGTTGGATTTAAAAAGCTCAACAGGTAGCTGATTTGGGAATAGAGATCACGTGATCCAGGGGAATTGTATTAATTCACTTCAACTCAGTATTTTGGATCGATTGACCAGAGTTCCCCACTGCAGCAGCAGTGAGGAAGGAATTCACAACTGGTTTTTCTTCTGCAGTTACTTCTTACACCAGAGAAATTGAATAGAATAAAATCAGAATTATCAGATCAATGTTTGAGGTGTGGTGAAGATGTAGCAACTTTCTTGCATACAACTTAGGTTTGTCTTAATGCAAGATCTTTTTGGGGAGAATTACAATTTTTTTGGAACAAGTTATAGGAGCTGTTTTTCCATAAAATCCAACCTTAATTTTATTAGGAAATATTGAAGGAACAAGGCCCAAATTAAAACTATTAAAGTATCAATTGAAATTTGTTTAATTAATGTTAGTGGTGATGAGGAAATGTATTGCACTTATTGGATATCAGATATAATTTTAGGGATGCCAAGATGACATGCAAAAATTCAAAGTTGTATTCCTTTAGAAAAAATTACTTAAAGCTTGAGAAATATATACTCTCTGCTTTTGCAAATTTGGCGCCTGAATTTTCAAATATTAGGCTTCAATTTGTAAAAATGCCCTTTCCATCCCTCAAGACATGCGAGATTCTCCTCTAATTTGTAAATTTTTTAATTAGGTGTGTTAGATTTCCTTGCCACCGCGAACTCTGGTGAAGCGGAGGACTAACACAGGGGACCAGAAAACAGGAAGACCACACACCATCAACATCTGAGAAGCAGAGGATTCATTCCACGGGTCAGTAACCATGAAAGCAGAACAGTGAGGGGTCCTGCATCTGTAGGACCCACATATCTGATAGGCTGTTGGTAATTTGAGGAGAGAAACCCACGCAGGCTGTGGGCTTCTGGAGAAAGCAGTCAAGGAACTCACACTAGGCTGTGGATTGCTAGAGACAGGTTCAAAACTGGCTAAAAGGGTATCAGGTATCAGACTTGGGATAAATGGGTGCTAAATGGTTCCTAATTGTGTCAGAGGTTCAAAACTGGAGCTCACATTGCCAATGAATTGGATGGTCTGTGACCATTGAAAGAGAATCCACAGACCCTCAGTGACTTGGCCCAGGGTTTGGGATGATGGGGTTGGGAGAGAGAGAGCACGACTCTCTTTTGCTTCTTTCTCTCACTGCAAGAGGCATTTCAGGCAATTCCTACCAATGGCGAATGTCTGCCTTAAAGCAGGAAAAAAACAATTTTGTGTGATATGACACTTTTAAATTACATGACAGTAAATTGTCTCCTGAAATAGAGAGGTTCAACTTTCAAACTATTACAAACTCCACTCACCAGAGCTACCTGGATTATACCTCTTCCCATTTTTTTTTGCAAGGACACCATTGATTTTATCACAACTCCTCTGCTGCATCTGTCCTGTGACAGATTATATATTTTACATTGTATATAGATATGTTTTTGAAAGAGATGGATTGTAGGAGTCATGGAGGTCACAAACAAACACAAACACTTCACAAAACAGCTCTTATTTAAATTGCAAGAGCTTTGCTGAGAGTGAGTCATGCAGGCACCGAGAGCCTTTGCAAAGACAAAACAAGGAGACTGCTTTGCTATAATTTCAAAATTAGGTATAAATGGATTATTGTTTTTAAAGCAACAGATGAATGGACTCAGAAGTTTGGGTCAGGTGCAGTCATCTGGCTGGTTCCAGTTTGCTGTTCTAAGAAGGTCATGTGGTTTTGCAAGCAGAGAGGAGAGGCCAAATAGGCTTTTTTTCTAAAAGAGAGAGGGAGAGATGGCAAGCTGACATCTTGTTGAAACCCCATTTTGAAGACGGGTTGTGAGTTCTCAGTTCAGCCTGTTGAAAAACCTTGTGGCCCATACAAGAGGAGATGGCTGGCTAGAAATGGTGTTTCACCTGAAATAAGGGAAAAAAAAAGGAACTCAATGGTGACATGCAGAAGAGGTTATCATTTGGAAAACCCTGATGGGGCTAGTTTCTTTGGCAAGACTCCAAAGTGAATGATCAGAGGGAATGAGATTTTGTGTGTCCAATGAGCAATAAATCCCTCTCTGAAACCAACAAGCACCTTCCTGGAGGGTAAACATTTACTTTTAAGCACCAGAGCTTGGTGAAAATTCATAAATGTTGAATCTGTGCACAGTATAAGAATTGATAGACACCGGTGAACTTGGAGTTGTGTCAAAGAACTTTATACATATTAAATAAACCTGTGCTTAGAATTGGAATGGGGCAATGTAAGGCTGTTAAGTTAATAGTGATAAGTTAAAGTTTGAATCTATTTTTTTGGTTAAAGAAATTTAAAAACAACGTTTGTTTAAATAACCATTTGTCTTGATGATTTACTATTGCTGCTAAGGTTTGGGGTCCTCAGGGCCTGTAACAGTCCCAGGATGAGGTCTTCTACTCCAGGATACCCAAAATGTCTTATTTCTTCAATAAATGCAGATTCCCCCATACTGTCTTTGATAAAGCCTACACCCTTATCTCCAATTCTTTTTCTGCCCTTCCCCCACCTCCTCACTGGCAGAACAAGGACAGAATCCCTCAGGTTTCTCACTTACCACCCATCAGCTGCCACATCTGACATATTATCCTTGAATACTTCCAACTTCAGCACCATCCTCTAACCTGTTACATCTAACCCGCTCCACTCATATCCTCTTTTCACAGGGACACGTCTTTCTGTGACTCCATCGACGGCACTTCCCTCTCCACCCATCACCACCTCATGTAGCCCCACTGGAACTGCAGATATTGCCAAACTTGTCCCTACATCTCCTGGCACCTCTATCCAAGGCTACAATCAGACCTTCCAGGTGAGGCAGTGTTTCACATGCACCCCATCCAACCTAATCTACTACATTTGATAGACTCAGCTGACCTCATTATCAGCAAGACCAATACAGACTGGGTGGCCATTTTGCTAAACACATGCGCTCTGTGGATCTAAACTTGAGCCTCATGTGACCTACCATATCAATTCTCGAACCCTTCCAGCAACATATCTGTTGGCCCCATCCTTCGCCAGGGTGAGGACAAACAATCTTAAAAAAAACACATTATATTCCTCCTGGGCAGCCTTAAACTCTATAGCATGAACACAAATGTTTCTAATTTTAAGCAGCCACTCACCTCTGTCTGATTTCACTGATTCCATCTCTTGATCTACTGCCCATTTCAATATATTTACTCCTTTAAGGTAGAAGAGTTGACAGTGGTGTTTTCCCCATACCATTGAACAACTGGCAAAATTAAGTGGCAGTTGTTGCAAAATGAATGGTGTTATTGTTCAAAATCTGCCTGTGATCGAAAGTATTCTTGGACTGAATAGACATCTGGGCCAAATGGCTATTTAAGGACAATCTGTACATGATTGTACATCCTAAAGTACAATGACTACTTCTATCCACTAAAGATTGTTAAAGAGCAAGAATAGACAATATAATCACATAAAATTTCCATCCATACAGCACACGTATTAATACACAAAACAATCACACCTCCTTATTGGTCAGGAAGTGCCTACACTTTCCAAGGAAACTGAGGAGGTCAAGGCCAACAGCTCTATTCCTGAGATTTTACAGGAGTGCAGTTGAGTCTCCTGTCTGGCTGCATCATTCGATGGTCTAGTAGCTGGCAAGCATCAGACAGGAATGATGCAAAGAGTTGTGAGTATCACTGGGGTCTCCCTTTCTCCTGTATGTGACATTTACTGGGAGTGTTGTTCAAATAGGGTTCAAGGAATTGTAAAAAGACCATTTCCATCCAATGCACAGCATCTTGTACCAGGTCCTTCATCAAAATCAGGACCGCCATGCTGGGTAATTGTTTCTTCCCACAGGCTGTGAGATGGATGAAAAGTATGCTGTAAGTGCAATAATCATCCAAAATATTTATATATGTAGCAGCTACTTCCATAGAGCTACTAAAGCAAGACACACACACACACACACACACACACACACACACACACACACACACACCAGGTTAGTCAACACAAGATTGCTTTATTCAGACTTTACAGGCTTATTTTATTTACAGCATGTCCCGGGCTCCATGGGACATCATTATGTGTTTGCTGCCGATCCACGGGACCGCAGGTTTATATTAAGACCTGTGAGTGTCCCGCGCCTTCTGTCAGGAGAATCCACAGATCAACGTGTCGTTCCTCGGCACGCAGCACCATGCGAGGATGGTCAATTAAATGGACGCCTGTTTGTCTTATCATTTCACATGCCCGCCAAAGAACAGTTCCCACTCAGCCCATTATACAGCTACTACCCGCCCCCCAAGAACCGTTACCAGAAACTAAAGCACCTGTTGCATGCACCTTAGGTGGACGTCCTCGCCGTCTGCGCAGGGGGCACTGAATGGGTGAAGTGGGATCCACATGGGCAGGCTTGAGTCTGTCCACATGAAACAGCTACAATGTCCCCCAATGCACAACCCCATCCTTCTTCACCACACGACAATGGCCCTCATACGGTCGTAACGGCATTCGTGGGACCTGTCTGCACACAAAAACAAAATCAGTGTCCAGGAGTGATGGGGGCACATTCTGTTTAGAGGTTCCATTCCAGTGGGTAGGAAAAGGTGATCGCGACACCACGTCGAAGCTGCTGAAGAACGTTCAGATCAGAGTTGGTTGTGAAATGAATGTCCCAAGAAACTGTAAGGACCGTACCATAAACCAACTCTTTGGACAATGCAGACATGTCTTCCTTTGGAGCCGGGAGCACTCCCAATGGGACCCATGGCAACTCATCGACCTAATTTAGACCGGTGAAGTGGGCCTTCAGTTGCCGGTGGAAATGTTCCACAAGGAACTGTGGGTAAATTGTGTTCTGCGGACTGATGTAATTGTGGGTCGGGAAACCAAATCTCGACATCCAATTGATGATGAATGTTCTGGCCCTTGTCTCAGTGACACTGGATGGCAATGGGATGGCCTCTGACCAGCGCGTGAAACGTTCTATGACTGTTAGAATCTATCTCATGTTTTGAGATACTGGCAATGGCCCGAGCAGGTTCACTTGCACGTGTTACAACAACCTGTGTACCGCCAGGAAAGGTTGAAGAGGTGCCTTAGTGTGGCACTGAATTTTGACAGTCTGGCAGGAGGTACATGTGCAGACACATTGCGCAATGCCTTTTTTCAGACCATGCCATAAATATTTATTTGACATGAGCTTGACAGATGTTCTGATGGACGGATGAGACAAGCTGTGTATCTGGTCAAAAAGGCATTGCCTCCAAGATGGCGGAATCACTGGTCTAGTGTAGCCCAAAGACATGTCACAAAGTAAGGTTGGCAGCCCAGTTGTGCTGCCACCTGCTGTATGTCCAGGTTAGTCATGGCCGTACTCTATGCCTGAACATCGGGGTCCATTGCCTGGACACTGGCTAATTCCGGAATATCAACGTCACCCTGAATATGATTTACAGTCAGTCTGATCAGCATATTCGTGACGCCATTGTTTTTACCAGAAATATAGTGCACATCCATGGTAAATTCTGAATTGTATGACAGTGACCCTGCTGTCTTGCCGACCATGGATCCGTTATTTTGATGAAGGCAAAAATGAGTGGCTGGTGGTCTGTGAACACAGTGAAATACTGACCCTCCAAAACAAATCGGAAGTGCCGTGTCGCTTGATACAATGCATTGTATTTCATCTCCAATGGCTATAGATGTCGGCTAAAGAACGCGAGGGGTTGGCAATGGCCATCGACGTACTGCTCAACAACCACACCCAGGGCCGTACTCGAGGCATCAGAACTAAATGTCAAGGAAATGTCAGGGTTAGGATGGGGGAGCGTTGCTGCATTGACTAAAGCATCTTGAGCATCACAAATTCAACCTCTGTTGTCCAGGGAATGTCCCTGTGCTTTGTGGTGAGGATCGGAAACCGTGGGCAAAGAATGTCAGCAGCTGCTGGAATGAACCGGTGATGGAAGTTTCTCCTGCCCAAGAATTTCTGCAGGCCCTGATCCGTGGTAGGTGTTGGAAAAGCAGGGACTGCCTTTACCTTGCTGGATAAGGGAAAGACACCATTGGCTGTGATCTTGTGTCCCAGGAAGCTGATGGTGGATTTGCCAAATTGACATATGCTAGGGTTGATGGGAAGACCAAATTCCCCCAGCCCTTGGAACAGGCGGAGTAAATGCAGTTGGTGATATCCTGACTGGCTATGAGGACATTATCCAAGTAGATGTCAGGGAACTCTAAATCTCTGCCCAAAGTGCCTATCAGCTGCTGGCAGGTTTGAACGGCATTCTTCAACCCAAGTGGCATCCTATGAAATTCAAAAAGCCTGCGCAGTTTATCAGGTGGAAGAGGGCGAGTCCTGGTGTAACTCGGCAGGCCTGAAGTGTCTCTGTAATGGGACACACCCTGGGCCATTTAGGAGGGATTGGAATTTGGGGAGAGAGTACAGGGAAATTCATTGAGGAGAGCAGCATGTGCATCTTTGTGCAGGGTCTGGACCCCGAGATGGGAAACACTCCCTTTGCTGCAGACCAGTGGGTATGTTTGAAAAGTGGTAACATGAACCAATTTCCTCCACCTCACGTCCACTAGAAAGTCATGGGACCTTAAAAAATCTGCACCCATAATGGGCCGTGTAATGGAAGCCAATACACAATTCCAATGGAATGTCACACCTCCTATCCAAATTGTGACTCGTCATGTGCCAAAGCAGGGAATTTTCATCCCATTTGCTGTTTGAAGAGCCAGGTGTTGTTATTTACGTGGTTCTTATTTCAAAATAGGTTGGGTGGGAGCAAACGGACCTCAGCACTCGTGTCTACAAGAAACTTGTGCTTACCAGTGTCGTCTTGAAGACACAATGGGCCCGTACCTGTGCCAGATGCCGAGGCCATTAATGGGAGCCGGGTTTTTCATGTCCTACCTTTTTTCTGTAATAGGTACATGCAGGACACATTTATGGGCCTTTATCCCCATTGGCGATGGTAAAAACAGCATTCTTGCCGCCCGTCAGTGTGTTCATCCTTCTTTGACTGAACTGCAGATACAGGAGGCTCATAGGACACGGGATATAGATCTGCTGCAAAAACAGTCTGGACGTGAGCAGACTCTTGCATTGGAGTATGATGGAGTCTATCAGCCTCCCGCGCTACATGGAAATCCATGTTAATGATTGGTATTGCGACATGACCTGGGAGTTTGGACAGGAATAGAGTCTCAAAAAGTATACAATGAGAATGACCATCTGCTAATGCAACCATCTCATTCATTAGATCAGATAGATTCCTCTCACCCGAGCCCTCCATATTTAAAAGCCGCAAGCTGCGCTCATGTCTAATCAATTCCAGTGTGTCCAGGAGAAATTGGCTAAACCTGGTGTACTGGTTTTCCGCCAGGGGATTGGCAACAAATTCTCTTACTTGAGATGCTGTAGCAGCATCCAATGCACCTACTATGTACCAGAATGTCATGTCCTCTGCCATTATGCCACAACACAAAACTAGGTTTCAGCCTGATTAAGTCATACGCAAGGTTGATGGGTCCAGAAAGGAGGCAAGTGAAGTCCTAACATCGATTGGGAAACAGAGTCAGTGAGAGGTCAGGATGGTTTAGAGTTTAGATAACGTGTTCAGGACTGCTTTTTGCAGCAGTATGTGGAGATGCCCAGGAGATGAGGTCAGTGTTCGATCTGTGGGAAGGGAATGAAATGGGGCAGGTGGCAGAGGTGAGCGTTCGGGAGAACTTCAGATCCAGTGATCATGGGTCCTTTAGATTAACTTAATTATGGAAGGGGATAGGTCGAGTTCAAAGTTGAAGATCTTCGAGTGGGGGAAGGCCAGATTTGAAGAAATGAGAAGAGATTTGCAGAGAGTTGTGTGGGCTGATTCTTTAGCCGAAAATGATCTAGAATAAAATTGGAGGGTATTTAAAAGTGAGATTTTGAGAGTAAGGCATCTTTATGTTACAGATCGGCCGAAAGGCAAGACTCAAAATTCAAGGAAGCCGTGGTTTTCTAGAAATATTAGGAACGGTTCATGATAAGGGGGAGGCCCATGCTAAATACAAGAAGCAAAAGATTGATCCTTACTTAGATTGCAGAAAGAACCTCAAGAGGGAAATAGAAAGGCAAAAAGATGGTATGAGGTGTCAATAGCTAATAAGGTGAATGTGAATTCTGAGGGTTTTTACAGATACATGAACAGTAAAAGGAGGTTGAAGGATAGAGTAGGTCCACTGGAAAATGGTAACGGTGGACGATGTGTATGTGAGGAGCTGTATGAGATGGGGGAGATATTGAACAATTTTTTTCTCTTCTGTATTCACGAGGGAAAGGTACACTGGACTACGTGAGATAAATGAGATGAATGCTTTAGTTATGGAAAGGATAAGGATTATTAAAGAGAGGGTTTTGGATCTTCCAGGGTCAATGGAGGTGGATAAGTCTCCTGGTCCTGATGGTACTTTTCTCAGGACATTAAAGGAGGTCAGGGAGCAAATATCCGGGGCTCTGACGGTGATTTTACAAAGATCACAGGAATAAGGTGTGGTGTTGTGGGATTGGAGAGTTGCAAATGTAGTTCCGCTGTTTTAAAAAGAGCACAAGGTGTAGGCCAAGTAATTATCAGCAAATAAGTTTGAGTTTGGTGGTGGCAAAAGTTATGGAGGGTACTCTTCGAGATAGTATGTACAAATATCTGGATAGGCAGGGATGGATCACGGGCACCCAGCATGGGTTTGTGAAGGGAAAATCATGTTCGATGAATCTTGTTGAATTTTTTGAAGAGGTGATGAGAAAAGTAGATCAGGTGACAAGATCTATTTGAATTTTAGTAAGGCTTTTGATAATGTTCCGCATGTAAAGTTAGTTAGGAAGGTTAAGTCACTAGGGATTAATAGATAGTGAGATGGGTACAGAGGTGGCTGTGAAACAGACAGCAGAGAGTCATGGTGGACAATTGTCTTGTCAGGATACAAGCCTGTGACTAGCGGGGTGCCTCAGGGATCGGTGCTGAGTCCCCTGTTGTTTATTATTTATATTCATGATTTGGATGAGGGGGTGGTTAACTGGGTGAGAAAATATGCAGAAGATACGAAAATAGTGAGGAAGGTTTTCTTGGATTACAGGACTTGGTTTGTTTGGAATAGTCGACTGAAAGATGCCAGATGGAATTTAATTTTGACAAGTGTGAGGTGCTGCATTCCGGAAAAAATAATCAAAATATGACCTATGCAGTTAAGGGGAGGGCGTCGAGGAATGAAGAGGAACAGGGATCTTGGAGTTATGGTACTGAGTTCCTTGAAGGTGAATTCCCATGTTGACAGGGTAGTTAAGAAGGCATATGGCATGCTGGCCTTCATAAATCATAGCATCGACTAGAGTATAGCTGTTTAAGGCATTGGTGAGGCCAGGTTTGGAGAATTGTGTTTAGTTCTGATCTCCATTTATTGGAAGGATATAGATAAGGTGGAGAGGGTGCAGAGAAGATTTACAAAAATGTTGCCTGACTTACAACATCAAGAGCACAGAGAAAGATTAAGGAGATTGCGACTTTATTCATTAGAATGTAGACGGTTGAAGGGGGTTATGATAGAGGTATTTAACATTTTGAAGGGAATAGATAGACTAGATATGAGTAGAGTCTTTCCCCTGAGGGCAGGGGAGGTTGGAACAAGAGGGCATGAGTTAAGGGTAAGGGGTAAAGCTTTAGGAGAAATGTTGGAGAATGCTTCTTCACTCAGAGAGTGGTGGCAAAATGGAATGATCTTCCAGAAGAGATAATTGCAGCAGTGTCCATTCTGTCACTTAAGAGAAGGATGGATGTGTACATGTCTATGAGGGGGTTGGAGGGATATGGGCGGAGTGTGGGAGGGGGGAAACTAGTGGAGTTGTTCATGTGAACTGGCACGGACTCGAAGGGCCGATATGGCCTGCTACCGTGCTGTAAACTGTCATATGTGTATAGTGTGCCAGGCTCCACGGGAAAAGGTGGGACATCATTAAGAGTTTGCTGCCAGCAGGTTTAAATTAAGCCATGTGAGTATCCCGCGCTTTCTGGCCCATGCATCAAGGACTTCTCGAAGAGGCGGAGTCTCAAGAAAACAACCTCTATCCTCAAGGACCCTCACCACCTCGGCCAGGCCTTTTTCACACTGCTATCACCAGGGAAACAGATCCAGGAGCCTGAAGATAACACCCAATGGTACAAACACAGCTTCTCCCCCTCTGCCATCAGATTTCCAAATGGACAAGGAACCACAGTCACTCTCACTTACTCTTCATTTTGCACAAATTGATTTCTTTTTTAAAAATGTAATTTAGAACAATATTTGCACCTGCTTTGTTGCCACAATATGACAAATTTTGAGACATGTTCATCAAAATAAATTTTTAATTCTGAACACTGCGCGTACATCAGAAAACAATTTCAAAAGATGAATTAACAATTTCCATGCACCCTCCACTTTTACGTCTATTTTTCTAAATTCACTCCATGATCGAGACATCTCAACTTAACCCAACCCACATTTCTTCTCCCATTCAAAGCACTCAGTAATACATCAAGGCAATAAAATAAAAACTCAATGCTGGAAATACTCAGCAGGTCATCTACTGGAAAAATAATCGGAGTTAAAACCTTCAGGTCGATAACCTTTCACTGGGATTCAGAAAGATGATCTAACAAACCTGATTCTCTTTGCTAAGAAAAAGAAGAGGAGAAATAACAAACTGACTACGTGGGATGAAAAGCCCGAGCAGCAGAAATGGCAGTGGTGCTGGATGAGTGGAGTCGACTCGTTGATCAGCACATCTGTCTGGATGGAGGGGTAAAGGATAAACAAGACAAACATGATGCCGTCACTGTGAGGTTCAATACGACAGCTGCAGAGAATCTGAAATGAAGGTATGGTGAAAATACTTGTTTTTGGATCAATACTTGTTTTTGGATCAATTTTGGATCAAAATTTGACCTGACAAAAGAAAACAAAATTGCTTTGCTCTGCCAGAACTCTCTAGATCAAGGGGCACAATAAAATAGTCCAGAAGCCAACATTATGAAATTGAACAGCCAAGTTATAGAAATCGGCACCAAGAGATAAAACACAGTTACATAATTCCATGAAAGTGGTGTCACAGGAAGACAAGGTTCTAAAGACAGCTTTTGTCATCTTGGCCTTCATTAATTAACAAAAAGAAAATAGGAGTTGGGAAGTTATGGTGAGGTTGAATAAGATGTTGGTCAGGCCAAATTTGGAGTATTGTGTGCAGTTCTGGTCACCTAGCTACAGGAAGGGTATTAGTAAGATTGAAAGAGTGCAGAGAAGATTTACTTAGACACTGCCAGGTCTTCAGGAGTTGAGCTGCAGGGAAAGGTTGAACAGGTTGGGACTTTATTCCTTGGAGAGTCGAAAAAGAGTAAGAGATTGCTTAAAGTGGCATATGAATGGGAAAAAAGGCTGAGAAAGACTGCAGTCGACCCAAATGTGAAGGAAATATTTTGCCTGAGAAAAACTGTCAATGGTCCATTTCCTCTGGAGTTTTGAAACCACGCACAGAACATATCAATGACGTACAATTAAAACAGAGGTTTTCAAACTTTTTCTTTCCAATCACATTCCACCTCAAGTAATCCCTTACTAACAGAGCACTTCTGGCACAGGGATTAAGTAGAATATGATCCGGGGGGTGGGAGTGGGGTGTTGAGGAGGAGTTTGAAAATCACTGCTCTGGATGAAAAGGTTTCTCCATCTCCGTTTTAAGCAGACATCCTTTTATTATGAGGTTGTGCCCACTGGTCCTAAACTCTTCCACTACTGGCAACATCCTCTCTATCCAGTCCTTTCACTATTCATCAGATTTCAATGAGGTCATCATTCTAAACTCAAGTGAGTACAGGCCCAGAGCCTTCAAATGCTCCTCAAACATTATTCCGCTCATCCCCAGGATCATTCTTGTAAACCACCTCTGGGCCATCACATCCTCTCTTAGAAATGGGGCCTAAAATTGCTCACAACACTTACGAGATCAGGACAACCAGAAGGTGGTCACGTGAGGGAAGACAGCTGCAGGGCTGCCTAGAGTCCGTGGATTGGATGGTGTTCAAGGAGTCAACTGAGAGGGGGGAGGGAGGGTGGTTGTGGCAAGATGGCGTAGGAAAAAGACATGAGAAGACATCTTTCCCTGACTGAACTGTTCAATACTCGAACTGTAGTGACTTCTTTGACTTTATCAATGTTTTGAACAGTAATTTACTACAGTAGGATTCTGGAAATGAAGAAAGGGAAAAAACAGTGTTGGGCACGACCAGGTGGCCCAAAAATCACAGAGACAAAGGCCCAATAATCACAGAGACAAAGACTGAGGGGAACGATAGGCTTTATTAAACACAACAGTGCAGGCACCTGGGTCCAAGTGAGGGAAGTGAAGGGATGGAAGATGTGGCTCGACCTTCATGGCCTGGGTCACAGGGGAGGAGTCCAGGAGAGGATGACATCAGGGGGTGGGGGGGGGATCAGCCCATGCCTGTACTGGTCAGTACATACAACACCATATCAAAACAAGCAACTTAGAAAAAACCTAGTTTTTCAACCTGTGAAAAGTGCAGAAGAAGCAAGGCCAACCTCCCAGAAGGAACCTCGGGATCAGTTAGACATGGATCTGAAGCCTCAACATGTCAGTCAGGACCAGCTGGAATAAACGTCTGCATTTTCTGCAAATCTGGAGATGCAAGATAGTGCCGAGATCTTTGGCCGGGCCAGAAGGAGTGCAAGCATGGAATTCGACACCAGCCGGGCTTGACGAAGGAGAGTGTGGGGGGGGGGGGGTGAGTGCCCGAATGCGAGCACGTTTCTGGGAAGGGGACTGCCTGTATGCAGCGGAGCATCTGGAGATGTTCTCACTTTCAGGAAATTCTGGATCCGATCTACAGTCCGGCTGCCAGGTATGATGTGGAAGAGAAGAGGTGGAGGAGGACAACTTAGAGGTTCAAGAAGAAGAAGAGCAAGAATTACTACTTGCTGCAGTTGGACTC
Source organism: Narcine bancroftii (assembly GCF_036971445.1). Lineage (NCBI taxonomy): Eukaryota > Metazoa > Chordata > Chondrichthyes > Torpediniformes > Narcinidae > Narcine > Narcine bancroftii. The sequence goes on from NC_091479.1 coordinate 47,288,498, forward strand.
AATGAAGGGAGGCCTAAGGCTTGAAGAACATCTCCTTCTCCAATGAAAGCTGTTGTTTCACCACAGACACCTTCTCCAGACTTCAAGGCACCTGTAACAGGGATGGAAGTCAACCTCATGCCTATAGAACTGATCCAACCAAATGAAAAGATGATGTCTTCTGTGAACTAAGGTTTTGAAACTTTAAATGATCAATTTGCTGTTATGGAGGAAATAAATGGCTGGTATGTGTGAAGAAATTACATTTATTCAAGTTGATATTAATAAGAGCTTAACAGCAGTAGACACTGAACAAGTTCAATTTAAGAGAATAGAAGTTTTTATTGACTGTGAGGACCATTATGCGGAGAGAATGGATCATATTGAGGATTTATTTCAAGGCTGGGATGTCCAGAAGAGAGATTTGTTATAAACATTGATTCGTTGGAAAATCAAATTTGTCGTAATAACATTAAGAGAGTTGGTCTGCCGGAAGATATTGAAGGTTCATATCCTGTAAAATTATTTTTGGAAATGGATTCCAGAGATATTGGGAGTTGAATTTTTTTAGATCGGGCTCAGAGGGCTTTAAGGAGAAAACCTTTTCCAGGTCAAATGCCAAGAGCGGTTCTTTTAAGATGTTTGCAATATCAGGATAGAGAAATGAATTTGCGGCTTGTGGTTCAGAAAGCTCGCCTTGATCAAAGCCCTACGATGTATCAAGGAAATAGGGTTTTATTTTATGCTGATTTAAGTCAGGAGATTATTAAGTGATGGAAAGAGTTTAATCTGGTCAAAGCAGTGCTGTGGAAGAAAGGGTATAAGTTTACTTTCGGTATTTAAGGTGATTTATGGGCCAGATCAGTCTCAATGTTTTGAGAGTCCTTATGGTGCATTAACTTTTGTGAATTCCTTCCCTGATTTGAAGGAATCGATGGGGAAAATGCCTGAGGTTAAGATTGGGAAGGGAACGGGAAAAAGAATTGGAATCAGAATCGGTGATTGATGTTGAAGATCAAGCTCAAGCTCAATGTGGGTGTTATCACTGGGATGACTGATGGGTTTTAATAATCGGTTGGGGGGTGATGGTCGTCTCTGCTACTTCTAAAGTCATCTGCCACTTGTGGAATTAACTGCACCTGGTTCACAGAGGGGGGGTCTGACTCTTGTACTCTTGTTTTTATAGTGTTTTCTTATTGTTTCAAAGGTGGGGGGGGGATGTTGGGATTTTTTTATATATATAGTTGTAATTGCTGTGAGAAGTGTCAATCTCAGGAGGAAATTAAGTTATGGCTCATTTAAATTTTGTGATCTTTAATGTTAAACAACTTAATAATCCGATTGAAAGGAAGGAAATATTAAAGAAAATGAAGGTTGATCTTGCTTTTTTGCAACAAACTCATTTGTCTGAGAAAGAACATATGACATTGAAAAGAGATTGGGTCGGACATGTTTTTCATCTTCATTTAATTCAAAAGCTCGAGGTGTTGCTACTTTGGTTCATATGAAGGTACCGTTTCAGTTGGAATCATTCTCTGCCACGTCATTTTCTTGAAGACAATCAAGATAACTAACCTGTTCATGGAGCACTGTGCCTGGACTCAGATTCACAAACTCATCTGGCAAGGTCAGCATACAGCCATAGACAAGCTCTACCACTAAACATCCAAGATCTGCCCTAACAGCAGTAGGCATGCAAAGGAGAACCATGGCCAAATGTTCGCTCCATGGAGATGCATCACCACCTGCTTTCGATTGTCAATGGAAACGCTCAAAGAAGCTGTTCGCCTGAAATGCTCAGCGGTAATTCAGGTTGTGCCAAGAGGATCAGTGAGAGCTCGGACCTATACCGACTCGAACTGAGACCTTCGATCTGTTGTAATAGTGCCCAGAACACCAAAAGATGGAATCCACAAAAGCACAGGCATTTGTCTCCGCAGAGATGCCAATGTTAGGAATTTCATCCTGCCACCTGGTAGTCCAGTCCTCACACGTGAGCAGATTTGTACATTGCCGAGATGGCGGAAGTGGACCTTGCAAGCCACAAGGTGCACGTGCTGGAAATGGGAATCCAAAACAACAAAATCCCCCAGCTTGAATTTCATGTGCCTGGAGACTTTAGGGTGTTGACTCAGCAAGCGAGTCCTTGCCGATATTCCAACATTCTGTTTAACATAAAGCCAGGTAAAATGTTCCTTAACCAGTTTGATTGATGTTCTTCTACCAGGAAGAGATAGATTGTGAAGAGAAAATCTCCTGCCTCATAGCCACCACACAAACGGCCAAGTCCTTCCTGTTGGGGGAAAAACATCACAGACCAACTTTTCACCCGATTCATCCAGCGTCACAACTTGAAGATGGAGACCAGAGTTGATCTGTTTTCACCGGATGAAATCGGGATCAATGTGCCGTGCATGAGCCATGGCACTGAAATCGATGGCAGTAGTTGTATGTAATGTCGAGCCTGAATAGGGCACCAGCCACAGCATCCTCAGATGTGCTGTGTGTCTGATGAAAATTGTAGGATGAAGTCCAAGTGCTGAATCTCTCTGGGCAAGTAGAGATGTGTGCTTCTACTTGCAGTATGCAGAAGAGGCTGGTGGTCTGTACAAATGGTCAAAGATTGACCTTCCAATAAAAAGCTGAAATATCGAATTGGAAATTGGGATTCATGAGAGAATTACAAAGAAATTTATTTCAAAATTGTATCTTCTATTTCAAGAGGAATCTCCAAACCCAGACTTGAATAAATCAAAAGAAAGATGGGAATTGGATTTGGGAACTGAAATTGACCCTTTTTGCTTGTCTGACATTTGTTGGGACAGTAATTAATGTTTTCAATAGATTAGTTAATTACAAATTTATTCATCAATTATATTTAATGCAACATCAATTAATTTATTCCTAATTTTTCAAATTCATGTTTTAGATGTGGCACAGAAATTGGTACATTTATACATTGTCTCTGGAGATGTCTCAAGATGACATCATTTTGGAAAGATGTGACCAAGTTTTTGGAACAAATTATAATAATGTTTATCATTAACACCTGAGCTTTTACTTTTGGGAAATGTATATGATTTGGAAGCCGAATTCAAGTTCTTAAAAAAAAAACATTAATTATTTTTATAAATTGCATTGGAAATGGCCTGGAGATGTATAACAATTCCATGGAAATCTGAATCCCATTTTAAAATTGATCGTGGGGAAATGCAAAATTGTATTCCCTTAGCAAAAGTGACTAATAATATTAGAACTGGGTATGTTACATAATTCAAAATATGGAAACCATATTTAAAAATAGGTTTCTATATCTAATGTATTCACTTCTCCACCCCACCACCACTTTTCATTAATCTTAATGGTTGAACCTTATCATGTTGGTCTAATTCTAATATTTTATTAATATCCTGCCTTTCCTTTTGGGAAGGAATAGTTATCACAGGAGCTTTGCACCTAGATCTGTATTTTTTTCTTTTATACTTTTTTCTCTTCTCACTTTTATGTACAGTACAACATTTATTTTTTATTCTATTTTGATAATTGTATGTATCATTTGGATATGATTCTATTATTATATTGAACTGTATACAAAACTATAAATATTTTTTTTAAATGCTGAAATGTTTCACTGCGAGATAGATAGCTAAGAGTTCTTGCCCAATTGTACTATACTTTGCATGAGCCGGTGACCGCTTGGCTTAAAAAAAAAATGCCAGAGGTTCTAATTGCCCACAGACTCGTTGTTCGAACACTGGTCCCCACATCACTGAAAGATGCATCTGTGGTAAGAGAGCAAGGCCTTGGGCATTTGATGTACAAGCTTAGTAGCATTTGTAAGAACAGTGTTCACATCATGGAAAGCTCACACAGCATCATCTCCCAAAGTTAATGTCTTTTTGAAGCAGACATCAGATCCTTTGAGTCGTTCAGCAAGAGGTAATAGAGATGCTGCGGTATTCACCAGGGAATAACAATAAAATTCCTCGTACCTAAAAACCATCACAACTGGCCAAACGTTCCTAACGCGGGGAGGAAATTATCAAATTCCATGCACTTTCCATTCATCAGGCAAAATACCATGTTGCATAACTCTAGGTCCCAAAAATTCAAGATCAGAAGCACCAGAAACACTTTCCTGGGATTGATCACGATGCCACATTCCTCAAGCCTCGGAAACAATGAGATAAGGTGGCTCTTGTGCTTCTCTTCATCCACACTTACAACCAGAATCTCCTGGATGAACTTAAGTACTAACAAATCCAAGGCCAGTGAGTTCGTGGTCCATGAACCACTGGAATGTCTGAGCTGCATTCCATAGACCGAATGGTATTCTCAGAAACTCAAACATGCCGAACGGGAGCATCACTGCTGTCTTCGTGACATCCGAAGACTCAAATGGAATCTAATAGTAAGCATGTACTAGATCTATTTTGACAAATGCATATTTGCCGTGGAGGTTGGCTGAGAAGTCTTGTAAATTTGAAATATTGTATCAGTCAGGCACGGTGGAATTGTTCAGGGCACAATTATCTCTGCAAGGCCGCCAATCCCTAGTTTTTTTCAGAACCATTTACAACCTTGAAGCCCAGCAGCCATCAGATCTGTGGGCTATGCCCAATTCTTGCCATTCCAATTTTGCGATTTTAAGATAATCCGGGGGTTTTACAAGCCTGCGTCTTATGGACCCTGCCTTTAAATGGTGGCTTATTGCATGTCTGCACACCATTATGATGGGGTCACGAGGTGAGGAAAACACTTGAGCAAGGCTTGGAAAGGGCAGGAGCCAGGTTGAAGGCTTGTCAAGCAGCAGATGGCATTGGAAGGACAACAAATGCAGCTCACTTGCATTCAAGAGCTGCAGTCCACACAACAGCATTTTTTTCCAAATACATCACTGAACAATGTGACAAGAAAAGGAATTTGCCACATTTACAACTGAAAACCCACCCAAAACGATTGTGAAGCTGAAATGAAATGCGAGTGACCTCTGGCCATGTTTGAATAAGAGAATCATTTGTCACTGAAAGAACACATGACATATTAGAAAGTCTATGTTCCTCATGGGTTGGAGGGACAGGCACCACTCCAAAGTGACAGATAGTTTTGGAGTTTTACATAGAGATGTCAAACTAATAACCTACTCTAACAACTGCCAAGATTTTTTCCATTTTTCTCAGTTGCGTTCAATAAACTCTCTCAAATGAGAACAAGATCTCAAGACAAAGGACAGAACCAGGCCACAAGTCCCGTCTAGTCTGCTCCATAAACCAACACGAAACCACTCTGCACTCCTTCCAATTTCCGGACTTTTCCCATATCCCTTAATGCCCTTACTAATGAGATACTTGTCTATTTCTTGTTTAAATATGCCCAGTGATCTGGCTTCCACTGCTGTATGCGGCAGCGGTTCCACAGATCCACGACCCTCTGGCTAAAGAAGTTCTTCCTAATCTCTGTTTTATATGGATAACCTCTAATTTTCTTGTCCTCGATTCACCCACCAAGGGAACCATCTTACCCGCATCCACCCTATCTAAACCTTTCAATATACAAAATGCCTCCATGAAATTACTTCTTTAATTTCCTGTACTCCACTGAATTCTTCACTACCAATTTCACCTGGTCATTAACTTTTAGGTTTCCTTGCACAAGGACACCCAAGTCCCTTTGCACATCCAAGGTCTGAATTTTCATCCCATCCAAATTGTATGCTTCCTGTTTATTTCCACTGCCAAAATGTACAACTAAGCATTTCTCAATGTTAAATCTCATCTGCCATAATTTTACCCAGTTTCCTTATCTGTCTATATCCTTTTGCAACTTTACAGTTTCTACACTTCCTACTTTGTCCCCTATCTTGGTGACCTCCGCAAATTTCGCCACAAAACCATTTAAACCACAATCCAAATCATTAATTTATATTTCCTGGCAAGAAATCTATCCTGAATTCCTTTTATTACGGCCACATGCCATTCTAAAATTGATCATTACTGAACCTGAACATGTTTATTGTGGTAAACATCTTCTAATAAATGTTCTGGATTTAATTTTTTAAAATCTCGTTGTGGCTCCTCTTCATCCCCTCTTTGCAAGTTGAATTCACAAAATTTTCCAAATATTTTTTCAGCAATAATTCTGTGGTACAGAAGATTACTCATCTTTCCTAGAGGTTAAAAGTTGCATTTTGATTTTCTTGTCTCAACTGAACATTGTTCAAGGTGAAGGCTGATTAAAGTGGATTCAGTAACGATGGCCTTCAAATTTTTCATTATTGCTATGGCTACACTGCTTGAATGATAAACTGGTGTTTCTACAGGGAATTAACTCATGGAAATGTTCTAAATACATTCATTGGAGATAGACCTCTGTGAAAAGTTTACTGCCCATCGGCAACAATCCTTGAAAAGAGATGAATCATCACCCATAGAGCAGCCCAGGAATAGGCCATTTGGTGAACAATGTCTGGGGTGACCATGATACTCATTAAATTAATCCCATCTGTCAGCACATGGTCCATACACATCACCTATTCCCTCTTGTTCATGTGCCCAAACAAATGCCTCTTAAATCGTGGCGATTTCACCACTATCCTGGCAGCGTGGGCCAGACCCCCACCGCACTGTGCAAAAACCTGCCTCACTTCTCTCCTTTTCCCCTCTCATGTTCAATATAAGTATCATAGTATTTTTACATTTCCTATGGGGGGGGGGAGAAGACATTGACCTTCTCCAGGACTACAATAATTGGATAAATTTCAACCAGGTCATCCCTCAGCCTCCAAAGCTCCAGAGAAAACTATCGAAATTGCCATTTTCAAGGAGCTCGCGCTTGCACCCCAAGATCCCTCATTGCAACACAACTACAAGTCCTCTCAAAGTGCAAGACACTTGTCCAGATTAAACTCCATCTGCCATTTCTCTGCCCACATTTATAAGTCATCTGGTTTGGAAGGGATAATATGAGGGGAACTGGGTGGATCAACAGGTCAGAGAGAAAAACTTGGGGGGTGGGGTGTGGGCAGGTTACATGAACTTGGAAAATTCCATATTCATACCATCGAGTCACAAATGCAATAAGAGATGGTTCCTCTGGATTTGACCTCACCCAGACAATGGAGGAGGCAGAAGACAAAGGTCAGTGTGGGAATGGAATGGAACTTAAAACAGCTTGTGACCATGAGCCAAGATGGCCATTGTGATCAAAGTGGAGGTGCTCAGCCAATCTGTCATTTACTCTGCATTGGGTTTCTTGCCACAGAGGGCACGGACATGGTTGGAGTAGGAGACTTCGAAACTTTACCCTGCATGAGAATCCCTGGATGGTGTTAACTGATGTAGATTGCAGGAGAAAATGCCCGAGGATGGGGAGGAATTAGGAGTCTGTAATTATTTGAAAGATCTTACTGCAAGATTCATCACCAATGACGAGGAAAGCAGCTTCAGTCTATTCTCCCTCTCAGAAAGATTTATGTCATAAACAAAACAATCTTTCAGTACAGCCAGAGGCAAAAGGGCTCTTAATTTAGTCTTACAATCAAAAGACTTTGAAGTTAACCAGTGTAGATGACTCAAAATTCAATTCGAAATTCACTTCTGGTGGAAATATAAGAGCCAATGGCTTGCTTAATCAGATTAGCCTTATTCTGAGTTTCCATTTCTACTTTCACACAATCAAATGCAAGCCCCAGTTGTTGATCCCCAACTATTTTCTATCCTTACCCACTTTGCAACTACACCTACCTGAAATTGGAAGAAACAACAGCTAATTTTTCCATGTATAAATCATATACAAAATAATTTACCCACATTTTCACATCACTGTAGCCACTGAATGATAACTTGTGCCCATCAGAAAATTGCACCAGCCACTTCAGGGTGCTATTTACCTTGGTGTTACTGACTCTTTTCCAGTGTTACTTGCAGACATAATGACATATTCAACATGCACAATATTTCTTTTCTTACTGACCAGAACTATAAAGCATTGTGTAAAAAAGAGAAAAGCTCAAGTCAACCAGGAGATACAAACTCCTGACTGCAATGTTGCTGTGCACATTTGCTACATTATTGAAGTTTCACAGAGCTTACAAGAGATATTCAAAGTCAAGCAATAACAGAAATAACAGGATATTACAGCACGGTACAAGCCCTTTGGCCTACAATGTGTTGATCTTGATATTTCTAAGAAAAAAATAATACCCTGTAGCAGCTACTGCAGTAGATGCTACTCAATAAAGGCAAACACACACAAAGGTAGTCAACTCAAGGCTGGTTTATTGCAGACATACACAGACCTTTTATTCCCTGCCTGTCAATGAGAATATTAGTGAAAACTTTCTGGTCCACAGGACCAGCTGGTTAAAGCTACGAGCCAATAGCGCCCCGTGCCTTTCAGCAGGGGCTTCATCTTGTCCATTGACTGTACTTTTGGGCCCAGCATTGTTAGCCCGTGATGTGTCAGGTAAGTCTGTGAACTGATGGTGGTGGTTCGTAATACCGCGCTATGCGTTCGCTACAACCCTGTTTTTCTTTCACCCTTGTATGCCTGTCTCAGAGTCTCTTAAATGCTCCTTTCGTGATATTGTAATAGATAAATATATTTGGAGAATTTGGTAATATTTGGGATTTTAGTAAGATTTAGAGTAGGTTACATACATACACACATACATTTTAAACCATCTTATTTGAAAGACTGAAGAAATATTGAAGATCTCTGGAGAATGTTATTCACATTCACAAGTAGGTGTTAATCAAACTGATGTCATAAAATGAATGACCATTGTTTGTAAATGGAGCCACGATGACTACAAGTGCATATCTGCAGGGTGCTTACAGGAAAGTTATTCCTAGGTTTTGTTTATCTAACAATAGCTGGAGCAGAAGAAAGAACTCCTGTTGTTTCGAATAAGAGAAATAGAACTCTGTAGTAGCTTTGAGAAAGAAGTTACCATCTGGAAAACCCTAACGAGGCAAGGTTCATCAGTGAGACACTGAGGTGACTAATGGTGGTTCTTCAGTTGTGGAAATCCTGGAACAACAAATCTCTCTCTAAAAACCCTACAATAACCATTCTGAGTGGTAAACATTTACCTTTCGAGCACCAAATCCTGGTGAAATTTATACACATTCCATTCTGTGCACAGCAGAATTGCCTGCATCCAGAAAACTTGGAAGCAGGAGAAGTGAGATTGAACTGTGAACCAAAGAACTTTTCTTAAATTTAAACACATTACAAACATGTGCACTTACAATTAGAAGGGGGTTAATTTGGGTTTGTTAAGTATAGAGTTAAGTTAAAGTTTGATTCTATTTTCATGATTAAATTTGATTAAAAATATCTTCTGTTTTAAAAACCAATTTTCTTGATGAATGAATATTGCTTCTCGGTTTTGGGAACCTTTGGACTCGTAACAATATCTTCGTGGATAATGACATTGGGCCTGTTCAAAGTAGGAAATGGCTTCTACCAGCAGGAGTTTCTATTTCAGGAAAATATTGATAGGTGGCTGGCCACATACATTTCCTAAAAATTAATGCCCTCTCCCTCCCTAAACCACATTCAGTCCCATGACATCTTTCTACGTTGCATTACTGGGACCAACAAGGACCTGACCCATTTCCCATCTCTCCTTGCAATGCCAATATGGCAGTTGCCATTAAGAACTGACAAATCACATTTTAATTAAGCAAGCAAGATGAAAATCATTCTGACATCCTGCTTAAAAAAAAGAGTCAACAAACCTTCCTAATTATATAACTTCATTTTTATTTTGATTCCCATGGGGCATTAGTAAAAAATGTCCCATCAATTTGCTCACCAACTTATGAGTAAAATCATGATCCCTGTTCATGAAAACCCTAACATTCAATGTTACACAGATAATCAAGGAAGAATTCTGTAATAAAGGTGAATGAAACATTGAAAGAATTTCCCCCTTTAAAACATTGAGATTGTAGTGTACCAAGTGACGGGGCGAGGAAAAAAAGCCAAATCACTGCAACACTTGGACAGTCCAAGATGGCACGCACTCCCCTTCACTACCGAGAAGGACCCCATGCCCAGCACCATGTATGGGCTTAGGAGCCCTTCACTTCTGCGTAGCTGCCAGCTGGCCAGAGAATGATGCAACAACGTCACTGCTGGAAGTCAGGGATATGTCACCAGAAGTGGCCGGGCCAGCGAGCAGACGTAGGGAATTTAAAACAGTAAACCCAGTCTTTGTTTTACACTCACCTTGTGTGGACGTCTCTTTATTTGGCAGCACTGCTGCAGCGGACGCTACAAATCGATAACTTCTTATTGCTGCAACCAAACAGGTCTGCAAGATACACCAAACTAAACAGAAAACATGACCAGAAATCCCAGAGATCATAAATTCAAAAGGATTGGTGAAATCTTGACTCTGTATTATTAAGACCAAAGTCCCTATATTTTTCAAGGCATTCGGACAAGTAACTGAGAAACATTATATTTTAGACACATGGTACGTCAGGATCATAAGGGTTGGAGCATTATTGTTCAAGAGACACAACTTTAAAAAAATAACATCTAACTTGATGAAGAATGTGATGCTACAACAGGAAAAACGGATGGAATCAGACACATTCTATGAGCATTGGGAAGCAAAGAAAAATAGATTGGTTTTTCATCCCTTCCTTAGCGACCCAATGACCCCGACAAGTCCTCCCCGACCTGCGACCGCAGTGGAGTCCAAACGATCATCAGATTCCACAATGGTCGCAAGTCGGGGTTTTGACCCAGTGCGAGGAGCCCTGAAGTCTTAGAGCCTATTTTTAAAATCAAATGATTTGACAAACGAGAACAGAGACACAGGACACGAAAGACCCAAAATGTGCGGATCGACTCAACGCTTCGGGGTCCATCTGCTGGGGGCAACCTTCTTAATTTCTGTGCGCATGCGCTTGCACAAAGGGTTCGCTTCGTTGCCCCGTCGGCACATCCAAATCAGCCGCACATGCGCGAAGTCACCACGCATGCGCCAACCAGACTTGCCAAGCTCCTGCCTCCGCCCCCTCCCTCTGCAAGTTACCTCGCGGCCTGCGGCCTCGCCCTGTCGGCGCCATCAGGCCTCGCACCGACGCCTCGGCTCCACTCAAACACCTGGCCGGTACCGGCCACTCCCAGGTGGGGCCCAACGGGCTGCTGGTTGCCCGTTTTCCCTGGACCGCGCGGCTGAGGATGATCCCGGCGCCGTCGCCAACTTCTTCTCTTTAGCGCCCGCGGAGACGCGATGGATCCCGAGCAGACGACGACGCCGCCAACGTCCCGCCTCCCCACTGCACGAGCCAATCAGCCCGCGAATCTGCCCATCAATCCAACCCGACTTCATCGTCCAATCAAAGAGCAGCCTCACCGAATCATCCCATTGGCTGGCGCAACTGAAGCAACCAATCAGTGAGCGAGCGAACACACAGGTGCACCCAATCAGCTTCGCAAGACAGAAAACAGGCAGTCGAAGGAGCAGGAGCCCCTTCAGCCCATCCATTTACAACTACCCCAACAACAATCAAAACCTTAGATTTCATAAGATCACTTTGTCCTGGCTCCAGGATTCCTCTGATCTGAAGAAATACAAGGGAGACTATTTATTCTCAATCTTTCCTTCAAATTAATTACTGCTTCCAATTTAATGTCTGTTACTTTTTTCAAAGTATCTGCATCTCAGTTCGATGCATCTGATCCCTCTACGAATGTGTATGACAGTAAACTCATCACATGTCCATGGATCCCAATTTTAAATGAACCTTCAACAGGGTAGAGAATTCCAAGGATATTACATTTTCATTAAAGACATTTCTTAAAGTCCAAGCAGCTGATCAGTTATTGGGAAATTGTGACACTTGGTGTTCAGCTCCTTTGCATTATCCTCTCTCGATCCGTGCTGCTGTGTCCCCTCATAATGTTGTAAGGCCATCTTCTTTTTTTCCAATGAGAAAGAGATCCATATTCAAACGTTCCTCCTATCACCCGGTTAAAACATCCCAGAAACAAATCTGATAATTTTTGTGCACTTCTCATTCTTCAGATAAGGAAACTGGACACATGACTCCCGATGTAAGATGAGCAAGACCATTCGATGTGAAATTGGAGTGTGCGCGCTACTGTGAAGGGTGGAAAGAAGGACACACACTCAAGAAATCAAAGTTAAAGACTCCTTTATTACACTGGCAGCTCTACTTCTATTCTCTCCCTGCTGCTGTCGACTGGAATTATGTCATATCAGCGCCGGCCTGCAATTAGTCAGTATTCCTGTCCTTGTTGATTACTGTTGTGCGGGTTGTCCCCTGGGTCGAAAGTTGTTGGTCCCTGTTGACTCTGCGTGGTCATCAGGTTTGTCAGTCATCTTGTGCACAGGGGGGATCCCAGTTAGCATGATCCCCCACCTCCCCAGAACCAGTGATTGGAGCGCTGTTCGCTGCTTTTGATCGCCTATATCTGCGTCATGGGGGCTGAGTGGAGACCAATTTGCTGGCTTGAGGTGGTCGATGGTTAAAGTCTCTTGCTTCGCAACAATATCCAGCACACTTACCGTGAAGTGTGGAATGAACGATACACACCCAAGAAGTCGAAGTCGAAGACTGGTTTGTTGAACTGGCAGCTCTGCTTATATGCTCTCCCACTGCTGAGGACAGGTCTTTTGAGACGGCAGAGCCAGCCTCGGATTGGTGGGTGTTCCTGCCATTGCTCATTGCTTCCCGCCGTGCAGGATGTCACCTGGGACGAAGGTTGTTGGTTCTCGAGGGATCTGCTCAGTCACCGTGTTTGTGAGCCGCAACAACCATATATTGTGGAAGAATATGGAGCCCATATTTACAAAGGGTGGGTGTGAATATTTAAATGAAACTCTGACATTCCCTTTCTCCTTAAGGCCTCAGTTTATGAAAAGGAACATTAAAGTAATCGGCGCTCCTGTTTGGGGGGTCCCTTGTCCTCATTTTTCTTCTTTTTTCTTTTGGCACGGGGATAGAGGGGGGATGGGGTGGTTTATGGGGGGTGGATTTCTTTATTCTTTCTTTTAACATGTATTTATATTTGATTTGTATTATTATTAATTGTGTGAATTCTTTGTGGATTTATAAATAATTTTTTTAAATGATCAGAGGTCATTCCACTTGACCTAAAGAGGCCTAGAGCAACACTGGGGACACCCTCCTGCCCCCCCACCACCCCAAATATCAATATGATCCACTATGATCATTGACAAAATCATCGAGGACCCCTTCACCCGGCCAACAGCATCATCCAGCTATTCCTGTTGGGAAAGAGATCCAGGAATTTTAGAGCCGGTACCACCAGGCCCAGGAACAGTTGCTTCCTCCAAACAGGGAGAACGTGGAACGATTGATGAGCTGCTCATACAAATACTCCTCCACTCTGCTATTTATTCAACAATAGTGAGTTATTTTTCTGGACATGCTCCACATGTATCATTTGTCTGTTGGTGTGAGGGCTTGGTTGTGTGTTTACATGTGTTTACCCCAAGAACGCTGTTTCATCAGGTCGTTCTTGTGCTATCCAAGGGTAATAAATTTGACCTTGTACTTTGGAGTGGGTGCAGAAGAGATTTCCTGCATCAGAGAAAGTATCTCAAGAAGTAAAGTTGACTGAGTAGGGCTTTTCTCATCACACTACCACCACCCACCCCCCTCCACCACTCAGCAAAATTGACTTTATTCACAAATTATTTCCAAAGAGGAAGACCGTTCCGTCTTTTCTCCTCCTCCTGTTGTATCCAGATATTCCCTTCACTGCACATTGCTGCATACGTCTCTATTTACCTTCATTGCCACCACTTTGATACCGTGTGGTTAGTGCCCCCCTCTGCTGTTAGAGGAGTTCCCCTTGGTCTCAGCCTCTCAATGCCCGGTAATGAGAGGGTTATGATCCATCCCCATAGTGCCTTCGTTTTGGCTGTGCCAAGCCTCCAGCCATCCCTCAGCATGTACTCCTGCAGCCTGGAATGTGCCAGTCGGCAGCGTTCCATCCCCAACATCTCCGCTTACTGAAAGACCGACAGGACAGGTTTAACATAGAACACGAGAGCACAGTACAAGCACTTCGGCCATCGATGTTGTGCCAACCGATATATTCCAACCAAAATAAAAATAACTAACCTCTTCCTCCCTCATAACCCTCCATTCTTCTTTCATCCATGTGACTCAGAGACTCTTAAATGCCCCGAAGGTTTCAGCCTTCACCACCACCCCAGTTCTTGGGCTCGTCCTATGTCCCTGACCTGGTAGGCATACACTGTATCCCCTCCCCTTGTCACCCTCCTGGTGCCCCCACCCCAAGCCAGAGGTGAAGGTGGTTTCTCAGCCAGGGAGCAGATCCGGGAGATGAACCTCAACTGCATCGAATTCAGGTTCCCGCAGATCAAAGCAGGTCCGTGGGCCAAGGTGAGTGATCCGATGGTGAACTGGAGATCCAGGGGTGGTCTCCGTCCTCTGGGTCCATCCCCAATACTGTCCCCTGTCACCCACCAGGCCCATCTCCAAAGCCCCCATCTCCCACCAGGCCCATCCCCAAACCCCTCCCCCTGCTGAGATCGTCCTCAAAACCCTGTTCACCACCGGTCCTGTCAATAAAGTCCCTATCCCCCACCGGTCACGTCCCCAAAGCCTCTGTCCACCACTGGGCCTGTCCCCAATGCTCCGTCCATTGCTTGGACTGTCCCCAGTGCTCCTGTCTCCCACCAGGACCTTAAACAAGCCACTGTCCCCCAACATACCCAGCCCATCCCCGCACCCCCACCCCAATTAGCCTGCAACCAAAGGCCCATACCCCATCAGGTCTGTCCTCCCACCAGACCGGTTCCCTCACTGGGACCCTCTCCAATCGATCACCCATCACAACTACCCCACCCCAGTTCTTGAACCTCCCCCTTCCCCACCGACAGGCCTTGGAATCTGACCTGCTCCTGGGACACCCAGACAGTGGAGATGTGGGGAGGGCAGTGGTCCATCTCCTTCCTGGTGGCAGCATTCCATACCTTCACCAAATTGGGGAATCCCCTGACCCTTGGCACTGGGTCAATTGACCCATCTGAGCCAGGCCTCTCTCTCCCCCCACCGTGGAGAATCTGGCCCAGTTCAGTTGTCTGCTACAGTACACACTGCTCTTCACCTCTTGCCTCAGGACTCCTGCTCCCACTTGTCCTTCAATGAGCTGTGTGACCACAGCCAGGAGCTGCCCCCTCCTCATTACCCTTGGCCCTGTCGGTGAGTGGGTGGGACATGACGAGGGGGTTGTAGGTCATGGAATTGGGGTAAGAAAGTTTGGGTGAAACCTGGGAAAGAGAGCGGTGATCAGCCGGCTGTGATCATCCGGTAAAGATTGTGTCAGGCATTGAAGACAGAGTCAATGCAGTCCCCTGCCGGGTCCATCCCCCACTGGGTCCATCTCCAAAACTCTCCTCCACCAGGTCGATCCTCAATATTATCCCTCGCCGCGACCATCCCCAATGACGTCTGCACTGGGTCCAACCCCAATACCTTCCCTCGCCGGATCTGTCCCAAATACTGATCCCTGCCGGGTCCATCCCCAATCCTGTCCCCGCTGGGTCCATCCAAAATCCCGTCACCCGACAAGTCCGTCCCCAATCCATTCCCCCGCTGCATCCATCCCTAATCTCTTCCCCCACTGGGTCAAACCCCAATACCGTCCACCGCCAGATCAGTCCCCAATACCATCCCCCATTGTATCCGTTCCCAATCGCATCACCACCGAGTCCATAGAAAATCCAATCTCCCCCCGAGTCCGTCCACAATACCATTCCCAACTTGGTCTGTCACTTAATCTTTTGTCCAACAGGTCCTCCCACAAACGCCTCTGACCCCCGCCAGGTCCATTCCCAAAGCCATTGTCCCTCACTGGCTGGTCCCCAAAGCCCCTGCCTCCCCACAAGACTTGTTGTGAAGCCCCAGCCCTCCCCTGGGGCCTGTCCCAAAGGCCCATTCCCCATCATGTCTGTCCTTCCACTGCACCAATACTCTCACTTGGCCCACCTCAAATCGATCACGCATCAGAACTGCCTCACCCCAGTTCCTGCACCTCCCCCTTCCCCCACCGACAGGCCTTGGAACCTGTGGTGCTCCTGGGACCCCAAGATGGTAGAGATGTGGAGAGGGCAGTGGTCCAATCTCCTTGCCGGTGGCAGCATCCCAGACCTTCAGTGAGCTGTGGAGTTCCCTGACCCTTTGCACCGGGACATCTGTCCCATCTGAGCCAGTCCTCTCTCTCTCCCCACACCCTGGAGACTGTGCCCCTGTACAGGTGGCTGCTACAGTACACACTGCTCTTCACCTCTTGCCTTAGTACTCCTGCTCTCACTTGTCCTTCAACAAGCTATGTGACTACAGCCTGGACCTGCCCCCACCTCGTTACACTTGGTCCTGTGGGTAAGTGGGTGGAACATGACAAGGGAGTTGTAGGTGGTGGAATTGGGGTGAGAAAGTTTGGGTGAGAGCCAGGAAAGAGAGTGATGATCATCCGGCCAGTGAGAGGCATTGGGGACAGAGTCACTGGGGAGGGGTCAGAGCCTCAGGGAAACAAGGGCCCTGGAATTGGAAGCAATCACAGCTCATGGAAAGTCAGAGGAAGAACCCTGGGAATCATTGAGAGTGGCGAGGTTAGTGTCGCGGTTAGAACAATGCTGTTAAGGGGCCAGCGAGCCAAGTTCAAATTTGACACTGTCTCTGGGGAGTTGTACGTTCTTCCTGTGTCTGCGTGCATTTCCACCAGTTGCTCCTGGTCCTTCCACCATTTAAAACGTACCGGGGGTTGTAGGTCATTGGTGTAATTGAGTGGTTGAGGCTCAGAGGCTGAAAGGGCCTGTTCCCGGGCTGCATGTGTCAATCTAAAATCTCCATCTAAAATGATAGTCCATCCTGTCATGAATTTTTTAAAGATTCAATTCAAAAGACTGGTCCAGATAGACAACTCCGAAACAGTCCTTTCAGCCAGTCTTTTCTGATGGCCAAGCTGCTTCCAAACAGTCCATATCCCTCTCAACCTTTTCATTCCACGGACCCATTCAACTCGCATTGCATTGTCAATCTCACGGCCTGTGGGAAGAAGTTATTTCCCTGTCTGGCAGCCTGATTTTGTTCCTCCATATCTCCTTCCTGATGGTACAGGGTCAAAGATGCTGTGTGCTGGTTGTCTGCGGGTCTATTTACAGGCCCCATCACTGGACAATCAGAGGACCCTTGTCTCAAAGTCCCATCCATGTGGCCCCTCACTCATCAATCCCTCATTGGAACACAACTACCCCCTCCTTACCTACCTCTACCAGCCCTTAGTATCCTCATGACAGTTCCAGGCAACTGTGATGTTGACCCTTGATGAGTTGCGCCAGCTCTAATTTGGACCCTGGCCTCACCTAAAATATTGGAATAACCAGCGCCTTCTACCCTCGAGAGCCCGAGGGAATCCGCACCCTCAGCAGTGTCCTGCTGGTCCACCATCGAATGCCCTCCATCCCCCTTCCACGGGTTCCCTGCTGTTATCATGCTCCTGTATGGACCCCACCCTGGCAAAACTACCCATATTTTCACTGATCCCTCTGTACCTCAACATTCCGTCCAGGGGTCAGGGTTGTATTGTGGGACTTGTGGAGAACAAAGCACCAATATCAGGAGACAGGGAGCAGTGTAGAGACCCCCAGCTCTGTGAGATGGGGAACATTGCAGAGACTCCCAACTCCAGGAGACAGGGACTAGCACAGAGACCCCCAGTTCTGGGAGAATGGCTGAGTTGTACACAAGTCTGGAAGTGGCTGGGCCCAGAAGTATACAATGCTATTTTCCAGGGTAAACTGGAACAAACGCGAGGCAATGCACTTTGGTAAATCAGTCCGCTATCCTCTTCACAGTCAGATCTGACTACCTGAAGGTGTCGGGAAACTGGCTTGGAGGGGCCGAGGCATGCAACAAGAATTGGTCAGAGCCGATTGTAAAGGTCCACCAGAAACTGGGTCTGTGGGAATGACATTCCCTCTCAGTACTGGGGAAGAACCTGGTCATCAGGTGCAAGGTGCTCTCGGTACTGCTGTGTGTGATGCAGGCGTGGCCCATCCCACACACCTCTGCCCTGGCTATTACCAGAGCAGTTTCCCTCTTCATGTGGGGATCCAAAATGGATGGAGTGGGAAGGAGGTCCATGTACGTCACCAGACTATGGTGTTACGAGCCCAAAGGACCCCAAAACCCAGCAGCAATAGACATTCACCAAGACAAGTAGTTATATAAAGATGTTGTTTTTAATTATCTTTGAACATGAAAACAGAATCAAACTTTAACTTATCTCTATTAACTTAACTAACCTTAATCCCCTTCTAATTTAAGCACATGTGTATGATGTGTGTGTAAATTTAAGAAAAATTATTTGGTTCACTGTTCAATCTCACTTCTCATTCTTCCAAGTTCATTGGTTGGAGGCAATTCTGTTTTTTGAATAGGTGACAAGAAAACTGGATGAAGGTAGGACGGTTGACGAGATCTATTTAAATTTTAGTAAATCTTTTGATAACGTACTGCATGTAAGGTTAGTTAGGATGGTTAATCACTAGGGATTAATAGATAGTGAGATGAGTTCAGAGTTGGCTGGGAGATAGACAGCAGAGAGTCATGGTGGACAACTATATGTCAGGATGGAAGCCTGTGACTAGCGGTGTGCCTCAGGGATCAGTGTTGGGTCCCCTGTTGTTTATCATTTATATTCATAATTTGGATGATGGTGTGGTTAACTGGTAAAGCAAATATGCAGACGATACAAAAATAGGGCGAATGGTGGATGGTGAGGAAGATTTTCTTGGATTACAGGATTTGGTTTGTTTTAAAAAGTGGACTGAAAGATGGTAGATGGAATTTAATGTTGACAAGTTTGAGGTGCTGCATTCCGGAAAAAATAACCAAAATAGGACCTATGCAGCTAAGGGGAGGGCGTCGAGGAATGCAGAGGAACAGGGATCTTGGAGTTATGGTACAGAGTTCACTGAAGGTGGATTCCCAGGTAGACAGGGTGGTTAAGAAGACATATGGTCTGCTGGCCTTCATAAATCATAGTGTAGAGTGCAGGAGCTGGGAGTTGATGCTGCAGCTGTTAAAGGCATTGGTAAGGCCAGGTTTGGAGTACTGTAAGCTCACACCAAGACACAAGAGC
Source organism: Narcine bancroftii (assembly GCF_036971445.1). Lineage (NCBI taxonomy): Eukaryota > Metazoa > Chordata > Chondrichthyes > Torpediniformes > Narcinidae > Narcine > Narcine bancroftii. The sequence continues at coordinate 47,307,665 of NC_091479.1, forward strand.
AACTTGTCCGTGAACCACTCTTTGCAGACGATGCCGCTTTAGTTGCCCATTCAGAGCCAGCTCTTCAGCACTTGACGTCCTGTTTTGCGGAAACTGCCAAAATGTTTGGCCTGAAAGTCAGCCTGAAGAAAACTGATGTCCTCCATCAGCCAGCTCCCCACCATGACTACCAGCACCCCCCCACATCTCCATCGGCTACACAAAACTCAAAACGGTCAACCAGTTTACCTATCTCGGCTGCACCATTTCATCGGATGCAAGGATAGACAACGAGATAGACAACAGACTCGCCAAGGCAAATAGCGTCTTTGGAAGACTACACAAAAGAGTCTGGAAAAACAACCAACTGAAAAACCTCACAAAGATTAGCGTATACAGAGCCGTTGTCATACCCACACTCTTGTTCGGCTCCGAATCATGGGTCCTCTACCGGCATCACCTACGGCTCCTAGAACGCTTCCATCATCGTTGTCTCTGCTCCATCCTCAACATAATTGGAGCAACTTCATCTCCAACATCGAAGTACTCGAGATGGCAGAGGCCGACAGCATTGAATCCAAGCTGCTGAAGATCCAACTGTGCTGGGTAGGTCACGTCTCCAGAAAGGAGGACCATCGCCTCCCCAATATCGTGTTATATGGCGAGCTCTCCACTGGCCACCGAGACAGAGGTGCACCAAAGAAGAGGTACAGGGACTGCCTAAAGAAATCTCTTGGTGCCTGCCACATTGACCACCGCCAGTGGGCTGATATCGCTTCAAATCGTGGATCTTGGCACCAAGATCGGCGGGCAGCAACCTCCTTTGAAGAAGACCACAGAGCACACCTCACTGACAAAAGACAAAGGAGGAAAAACCCAACACCCAACCCCAACCAACCAATTTTCCCTCGCAACCGCTGCAACCATGTCTGCCTGTCCTGCATCGGACTTGTCAGCACAAACGAGCCTGCAGCTGACGTGGACATTACCCCTTCATAAATCTTCCTCCGCGAAGCCAAGCCAAAGAAAGAGTGCAGGAGCTGGGAGGTGATGCTGCAGCTGTTAAAGGCATTGGTGAGGCCAGGTTTGGAGTACTGTGCTCAGTTCCAGTCTCCGAACTATAGGAAGGATATAGATAAGGTGGAGAGTGTGCAGAGAAGATTTCCATGAATGTTGCCTGGTTTACAGCATCTGGATTACAGGGAGAGATTAAGGAGACTGGGACTTTATTCATTGGAATGTCGATGACTGAGAGGGGACTTGATGGAGGTATTTAAAATTGTGAAAGGAATAGATAGACTAGATATAAACAGACTCATTCCCCTGAGGATAGGGAAAGTTGGAACAAGAGGCCATGAGTTAAGGGTAAGAGGGCAAAACGTTAGGAGAAATATTAGAGGATGCTTCTTCACTCAGAGAATGGTGGCAGAATGGAATGTTCTTCCGAATGAGATAGTTGCAGCAGGGTCCCTTCTGTCATTTACGAGAAGGTTGGATGTGTACATGGAGGTGAGGGGGTTGGTGGGATATTGGCGGAGAGTGGGAGGATTGAGCTAGTGGAGTTGTTCTCGTGAACCGGTGCGAACTCGAAAGGCTGACATGGCCTGTTTCTGCTCTGTAAATGGTTATGTGGTTACATGGTGACACAGTTTTGCATTTCAATGTCCCATCCCTCGTTACAAAACTCTCTGCTCTCCACGTTAGTGTTACACATTGCTTCACTGCTGCTATTGCTAGACTCAGAAAGTTTGTTTGATATTTATCCAACTTCAGTTTTGTATCTGCTTCATAAAGTTGACCAAGCACAAATATTCTTGCGTCTTTTTAATTTTTTATCTTCATAATTTGTCCTAAAAATATACTGAAATCCTTCCAAAATTCTTCCACTTTTACACAGATCCAAACCGAATGGAAAAAAAAAATCCCGATCTCCTGATTACATTGAAAATATTTCTCGGAATAATTGGAGATAAGTCCATTTAATTTATATGGAGTATAGCATAATTGATGTAGACAATTGTACTTTTATGACTGACATAAATCATATTTGTAACACTGTTGACACAATCTTGACCCTATTTCTTTTTGAATTTGTATATTTCAATCTTTTTTCCACCTTTGTTTCGATTTATATAAATCCTTTTCCCCATATTATATTTGATGTCTATAAAATCTCCTTCCCACAAATGTAATATTCTATTCCCTCTGTTCATAGGCAATAACACATTTTTACACACTGGTGCTTTTCTTGAGATCCCTACCTTTTTTCCATAAACCTACATTAATTTCTTGCCACATTCTGATCGGATCTATCTGTCTTTTTTTCTAGTAATTTGACTCTCCATTTACTGATAAAATACTTTGCTTCCCCTCCTCCATTGTTGTCGGGTTCGTGTGGGTCCCAAAGGTTAAGAATCAGACCAAAGCAGAGGTACAAAGCACACTTTTATTTCGGGGATGGAAACATGACAACAGGGTCGATATGTTAGGCAAACCTCTATACACAGAGTACGCAGGGAGTAAATATACACTTCTAATTAGGAGGGAGAAACCGACAGAGCTTGTGGGAAATTACATAAACGTACACATTCAACATTCAGGATCAAGGTGATACTGTGACCTCCCACCCCTTGACCGATATGGACACGGCTCTTCCTAGCTGACATCGAGACTCACCCCAACCCAGTGTGGAAGGTGCTACTTCCTAGCCACGATGAGTTGAAAGAGGCAGAACAAAGGGGGACATGGTTCTTTATAGTTCTGTGGGACCGTGCTGGGAGGGCCAATCACTCGGGGAAGGCTGGGCCCCGTTAACTGCTGTGGCCAATGCTCGAGGCCAAGTGCATGGGCTCGGCAGGGGTCAGTCGAGGTGATTCACCTGGGCCAATTGGGTGAAGGTCAGGGCTGAGTCTGGCCAGGCTGCCTGGACTGCAGCTCCTTGTGGTTTAGGTGGGTCAATTGGGTGAAGGTCAGGGCTGAGTCTAGCCGGGCAGCCTGGACTGCAGCTCCTGGTGATTTAGGTGGGCCAATCGCAAGGGTCACCTTGATGGCTTGGAGTGAGTCTTTGACCTGGATTGACAGGTAGTATGTCCACCGAACAGGAGTACAGCAGCGCCACCAGGTGGTGGACACTGCCTCTCCATGACAATCCTCCCCTTCGGAAGACATACTGATTGCCAATAAAATGCGACAGGTAATAAGAAGGTCTAACGGGGCAATGCAAAGATGCATATAAATTGACGATCACATCATGGAATAACTATACCAATGATAACAAAAATAAGAGCAATCCCCCAGTGAATGATAGTCACCCAAATGCCCCTCGTGGAGCCAAATGGCCCCCAGGGTCCTCATGAGGTGGTGATGCTGGTGGATGTGGTCCCTGGATTTTTGAATTTTGGTCACCGAGTCCCGAATGTGGTCAGCCAGGTGGGTGATGTTAGAGGATTCCTTGGGAATGTAGGTGCATCCCTCCTGGCCAATGACAGCACAGCCGCCAGCAGGTAGTCCAGGGACATCTGATTTGGCATTGCCACTATACGTCTCTCCTTCAGCTCCACAACTGTTCAGGTCAGGGTGTCCTTTGTTTGGTGCAGGGACACTGCCGTGTCGTTGGCCAACATCTTCAGGAGGCTGGCCATCCGGGACATTTCATTGGAGAGCCATGCGGTGCCATATTTGGGGATCATCCAGAACAGTTCACCTGCCTTAAAGGCCCTCTTGTTGCAGTGGTCGCCAAAGGCTGGGTGCTCCCCTAGGTCATCGAGAGAGTGGATGTAGGTCACCTCGAATGTGGGGAAATGGCAGCCCTACCAGGTGGTAGGAAGCTAGAGGTAGGCACTGTGGCCACCTACCCAGTGGGTGCCATTCAAGGTCCAGGGGCCCCCCAGCTTGGTGACATCAGTGGAGGTGGTCAGTGCGGAGCCCGGGTACCCTCTTTTTTTTTTAAACTTTATTTAAGATTTTATAACATGAATAAAATAGAAAGTGACAGTAAAAGATTAAACATAAGATAATAAAAATTACAATACTACATCAGCAGACTAAATAAACTAAAACCCCCCCAAATTAGTACACAACATTAATGACCTAGCTTAAAGTTAGTCTAACCCCCCCAAAATAAAGAGTGAAAGAGTGAAGAGTTAATAAAATGCACAATAATTATATTTAAAAAAACCCTTACACAAAAAAAGATAAAACATAACAAATAAAGATACTAACATCAAAAAAAAAGAAAAAAATTATCAATACTAAAATATCAAACTTAAAAACATATTTAAATCAAACTTAAATGCATATATTTAACAAACGGAGTCCACTTCAACCTATCAAAAGACATCCTATCCTGAACTGAAAAAGATATCCTTTCCATAGTCAAACAGAACTTCATCTCCAAATACCACCTATCTAAAGTTAATATATTTCTATCTTTCCAAGTAAGAGCTAAACATTTCTTGGCCACAGCTAAAGCTAAATAGATAAAAGAAATCTGATAATCTTGTAGGCCCAAATCAATTAATGATTGCATATTCCCTAATAAAAATATACCAGGATCTAATACAAGACAAATATTATATAACCTATTATAGAATAGCCTTCCAAAACTGTTGCAATCGATCACAAAACCAAACAGTATGCAAAATAGTATTAGCCGTCTGGTCACAACAAAAACAGCAATCCGACTTACTAAGACCAAACTTTTTTAGTTTTTCCAGTGTTAAATATAACTGATGTATAAAATTGTAATTAATCATCGCTAATCTAGCATTAACCAATTTCCTAATACTATTCTGACAAATTTCCATCCAAGCTTCTTCAGCTATTATAAAACCTAAATCTTTTTCCCATTTCAACTTATCCTTAACTCAATCTTTTTTACTATCAATTTCTTGTAAAATAGTGGAAGTGTTCTGACCATCGGTTGAGGATGGAGATCTTGTCGCTGAGGAGGACTTTGCCGTCTGAGCTGCACAGCGGGCTTTGGACTTGGGGTGAGGGGCCGTACACAGCCTTTAGAGCCTCGTAGAAACCCCTGAAGTCGCCAATGTCCGCGCTGAGCTGTGTTCGTTTGGCGAGGCTAGTCCACCACTCATTTTGGATCTCCCGGAGTTTGCGCTGAAGATGGCTGCATGCGCGACGGAAGGCTTGTTTCTTCTCTGGACAGGACGGCTTTGTAAGGTGAGCCTGGTGGGCAGCTCGCTTCTTTGCCAGCAGCTCCTGGATTTCCTGGCTGTTTTCGTCAAACCAGTCCTTGTTTTTCCTGGAGGAGAAGCCCAGTACCTCTTCAGTGGATTGCAGTATGGTAGTCTTCAACTGATCCCAGAGGGTTTCAGGGGACGGGTCCGTGAGGCGGGTTGCAACGTCGAGCTTTGCTTTGAGGTTTGCCTGGAAGTTTCCTCTCGCTTTGTCTGACTGCAGGTTTCCAACATTGAACCTCTTTCTGGGGGCTTTATTGTTCCTGGGCTTTGGCTTGAAGTGAAGGTTGAGCTTGCAGCGAACCAGCCGGTGGTCAGTGTGGCATTCCGCGCTAGGCATGACCCTGGTGTGGAGCACATCTCGTTTGTCACTTTCTCGCACCAGGATGTAGTCCAGGAGGTGCCAGTGTTTGGATCGGGGATGCATCCAGGTAGTCTTAAGGCTGTCCCTCTGCTGAAAAAGGGTGTTTGTAATGACAAGCCGCTGTTCTGCGCAGAGCTCCAACAGGAGGCGACCATTGTCGTTGCACTTGCCGACGCCATGCTTGCCCAGGATTCCTGGCCAGGTTTCTGAGTCTTTGCCGACACGAGCGTTGAAGTCGCCCAGGATGACAACCTTGTCGGCTGTAGGGGTACGTTGGATGAGGTTGCGCAGGTCGGTGTAGAACTTGTTCTTTTCTGCTGGTTCCGCCTGGAGGGTTGGAGCATAGACACTGATGAGGGTGATGTGACGCTTGTTTTGAAGTGGGAGTCGCATGGACATGATTCGGTCCGAGAGGCCTGTCGGAAGGTTTTCGAGTTTGGAGGCAATGAAGCTCTTGACCATGAAGCCTACACCAGATAGGCGTCGTTCATCCGAAGGCTTTCCAGACCAGTAGAGTGTGTAGCCCGCGCCGCGTTCTTGGAGGCTGCCTACATCTGCCAGGCGGACTTCACTGAGAGCGGCTATGTCGATGTCAAGTCTGAGGAGTTCATGTGCAATGAGGGCAGACCGACGTTCAGGTCGGTGGCTGTCAGCCTTGTCTAGCATGGTTCTGATGTTCCAGCATGCTAGCTTGAGTTTGTGAGCATCTTTTGAGGGGGAGGATGTGGAGGGGGAGGACGTGGAGGGGGAGGACGTGGAGGGGGAGGACGTGGAGGGGGAGGACGTGGAGGGGGAGGACGTGGACCTGTCCTCGGGCCTGCGCAAAGGAGCTTTTAGGTGGAGTGCAGTGCGCGCAGTACTGGCCCCACCCTTTACACCCATGGTTCGTGTGCCGTGGCCAAGCAAGCTGGGACGTGGCAGCGAGGTCCTTGGGTCGTAGGTTTTATAAGAGGCATCAATAAATCCTTAAATTGTCTATAGATCTTGGGTGGGAACCCATCCTCCCCCTGAGACTTTTAGCCTGCAGAGTGTTCAGAGCCTTCTCAATTTCTTCTCTTGTGAAAGGGGTGTCTAACTCTGTTCTCACCACTAATTTTAGAAGCTCGATGTTCGCTAGAAACTCGACCATCTCCTTATCATCTCCTAAGATGGAGGCTGCAGTGCTATGGTGAATAGGTGAATAGGGTTGTGGTTATCAATAGTCCCTTTTACACTTGTGCCCCGATACGGGCTGGAGCAAGGGGGAGACGGCGGCCCCGGCCTCGGTCGTGTGAGGCAGGCGGAGGCCCCGATACGGGCAGAGAGTTGGAGGCGGCGGCCCCAGTCCAGGCACAGGGAGAGCAGCAGCGGCCCCGGCCCCGGTCCGGGCGAAGGTTAGACGGCGGCGGCCCCGATACGGGCAGGAGCAAGGGGGAGACAGCGGCCCTGGCCTCGGTCGTGTGAGGCAGGCGGAGGCCCCGATACGGGCAGAGAGTTGGAGGCGACGGCCCCAGTCCAGGCACAGGGAGAGCAGCAGCGGCCCCGGCCCCGGTCCGGGCGAAGGGTAAACGGCGGCGGCCCCGATACGGGCAGGAGCAAGGGGGAGACGGCGGCCCCGGCCTCGGTCGAGTGAGGCAGGCGGAATCCCCGGTCCGGACAGGGAGTGGGAGGCGGCGGCCCCAGTCCGGGCACAGGGAGAGCAGCAGCGGCCCCGGCCCCGGTCCGGGCGAAGGGTAGACGGCGGCGGCCCCGATCCGGGCAGGAGCAAGGGGGAGACGGCGGCCCCGGCCTCGGTCGAGTGGGGCTGGCGAAGGCCCCGATCCGGGCAGAGAGTGGGAGGCGGCGGCCCCAATCCAGGCACAGGGTGAGCTGCGGCGGCCTCGGCCCCGGTCCGGGCAGTATGGACCGACCTAGGAGGGGAGACAAGCCCCTCCAGCCCGGGTAAGAAACCTGTAAAATACAATACAAATCAGATATATATCCCTTTTGTGGTATTGAAAGTACATATTCCTCATATGTCGATCACATATCTGTTTTACAAAAGATCTTAACTGATAATACACACAAATACACAGTTTCCACTAATACCGAATTTCCTTTGTAATTCATCAAAAGAACAAAAACATCCCTCAGAAAAACAATTGGATAAATTTTTTATTCCCTTCCTTTCCCATTGTTTCAAAGTAATTTTGGAGACTCTAAAAGGAACAAGTTGATTGTTTTATAATGGCAATCATCCAGACCATTTATTTTGAGCCTCAATTTATTAAATTTACTTGTCCATAAATTTAATAAATGCTTCAATATTGGGACATCATAAGTTCATAATAAATTTTTATTCCATCGAAACAAAAACTCATGAGAAAATTTTTCTAAATTAACTGTCATTTCTATCTTTGCCCAACTGGGCGGATCATCCATATTCATTAATGCAATAAGAAATTTAAATTGAGCTGCTTCTTAATAATGTTGAAAATTCGGTAATCTTAAACCTCCAAATTGAAAATCCCACATCAGCTTTCTCATCGCTATCCTCGGAAATTTTCCCTTCCATAAAAAGTCTCTAATTGCTTTATATAGATCCTTAAAAAAACTTTTATTTAAAAAATAAGGAATTGATTGAAACAAATATTGTATTCAGGGAAAGATATTCATTTTTATAGTATTAATCCTCCCTAATAGACCCAAAGGCAAATCCTTCCACCTAGTCAAATCTAATTTAATCCTTTTTATTAAAGGAAGATAATTAATTGAATATAAATCTTGAAATTCCGTATTAACATTAATTCCTAAATATTTAATTTGTGTAGTCCACTTCAAATTTGTAATACTTTTATACATTGAATAATCATTTTTACAAATTGTTAAAATTTCACTTTTGGTCCAATTTACTTTATAACCAGATAATTGACCATAAATTTCTAAACATTCTTGAATTGCTGGTAAAGAAATACCCGAATCCACCAAATATAATAAAACATCATCAGCAAATAGATTAATCTTATATTCCTCATTCAAAACTCTCATGCCTTTAACATTTTCATTTTGATGTATTAATTGTGCCAAAGGCTCAATAACTACAGCAAATAAAGCAGGTGACAATGGGCATCCTTGTCTAGTGGACCTTGTTAAATTAAAAGATTCTGAAATCTGCCCATTGACAGCAATTCTGGCCTTCGGACTATTATATAAAGCCTTTATCAATCCAATAAATGAAGAACCAAAACAAAATTTCTCAAGTACTTTAAACAAAAACTTCCATTCCACTCTATCAAAAGCCTTTTCTGCATCCAGCGAAACCACTATTGGATAATTCATCTGAGATTTAGATTTATTTATCAAAGTTATTAAACGCAAAATATTATCTGATGCATATCTATTTTTTATAAATCCCGTTTGATCACTATGTATTATTTTAGGCAAATATTGAGCTAATCGATTAGCCATAGCTTTTGCTACAATTTTATAATCTACATTTAACAAATATATTGGTCTATAAGAAGAAACCTATAAAGGATCTTTATCTTTTTTTGGTATAACTGTAATTATTGCATTGGAAAAAGACTCAGGTAATCGAAAAGTGTCATAAATTTGTTGTAAAACATCCTTATATATAGGAAATATATCAGCATAAAAAGTTTTATAAAACTCTATAGAAAACCCATCTTCACCAGTGCCTTTCCATTTGGCATATCTCTTATCGCCGTTTCTATTTCCTTTTCTGTAAAGGATTTATCTAACTCCTGTCTATCTTCTTGATTCAATTGTGGCAATTTTATATTTTTCAAAAAAGAATCTATAGCATCCTCAGTTACATCTTTACATTCCGAAGTATATAGTTTTTTATAAAAATTACAAAATTCCTCATTAATTTCCTTTTGACTAAAAGTAATACCCGATTTCTTTCTAATTACTGGTATAATTCTAGATAATTGTTCCTTTTTTAACTGCCATGACAGAACTTTATGAGTTTTCTCACCCCATTCATAAAATTTATGTTTAGTTCGGTTCATTAAACATTCAAACCGATAAGTTTGTAATTCATTATATTTACATTTTAAATTAGTTAACTGATTCTTTTGCATTTCAGTAGCATTTTTTTCAGTAACAGTTATCTTTTTCTCTAAATCTTCAATCTCTTTAATTCTCTCTTTCTTTACTTTAGAAGCATAACTAATAATTTGACCTCGTAAAAAAGCTTTCATTGCATCCCATAAAACAAATTGACTAGAAACAGAATTAGTATTATTACTAATAAAAACCTCAATTTGTTGTTTTAAATAACTAATAACTTCCATTTTTTGCAGTAACATAGTATTGAATCTCCATCTTGGAGCTCTCTGAACATCCTGTGAACTCTGATATTTTAATAATAATAATGAATGGTCCGAAACCAGTCTTGCCTTATAATCCACAGATGTAACCCTATCCTGCAAATGTGCTGAAATTAAAAAATAATCAATTCTAGAAAAAGAATTATGTCGTGACGAATAAAAAGAAAAATCTTTCTCTGTAGGATTAAATCTTCGCCAAATATCAACTAAATTCAAATCTGACATCATATTAGTTACTTGAACTGCCATCTTCGATTTCTTAATTACTCTTGGATACTTGTCCAATAAAGGCTCCAATACCACATTCAAATCTCCCCCATTCATCACATTAGAATTTGATTGTCCAAGTAATAAAGACATATCGACAACAAAAGCTGTATCCTCAACATTCGGAGCATAAACATCAAGCAAAGTCCAAGTTTCATTAAAAATTGTACAGTTTAATTTTAATAATCTTCCACCATTTTTCTCTTCATTTTGTAACTGAAATGGTAAATTATTGTGCACCAAAATTGCCACTCCTTTTGCTTTTCAATTAAATGAAGAATAAAAAACTTGTCCAACCCATTCACGTTTGAGTTTCAAATGTTCCTTATCTGTCAAATGAGTTTCCTGTAAAAAAGCCACATCAACTTTTATTTTTTTTAAGTAAGCAAGTACTTTCTTACGCTTAATGGGACTATTTAAACCCTGGACATTAAAAGAAGCAAACTTCAATTTAGACATTCCTTACATCAACTCAACACAAGAAAAAAGAAGAAAGAAAAAAAGAAAAGAAAGAAAAAAAAGAAGAAAAAACCCCAAAAGAAAAAAAAAACCTTCCACTTATTCCCTCTTAAAACTACAATCAAAAACAAATTTAAAAAAAGAAAAAAAATTTTATTTAAAAAAAAGTAATAAAAAAAACCTTCACTCCTTAACCCAAAAATTAAGAAAAAAAAAACAGGCAGGAGGTTTAAACCGCACAATGCGGTAACTCCCACAAAATATTGGGTGTGAGATAACTCACACGTAGCTGACGACTTCTGGAAAATAGTGCCCACCCAGTTCCCTCTCCCAACTCCCATTTCATATTAAACTATCATTAATGACTAAGATCTTCCAAAAAAAAATTTAAAAAAAGATGAATTATTTTTTTAATCAATTTTATCACTTCGACCACCATTGTTTCCATTTCTTCTTGGAATCTGATTCCCATCTTGTATCTCCACTCTCTTTGGAGACTGAGGAGGACTACGTAGTTCTTGAAATTGTGTGATCGGTAAAGATTGAGCAAAGTCCATAGCTTCTTTAGGATTATCAAAAAACTTTGGCTGATATCCATCCTGAAAAATCTTCAATACCGCAGGGTACCTAAAAGTTGCCTAGTATCCTTTTTTCCACAACAACTCTTTCACAGAATTAAATTCATGTTGTTGAAACATAATTTCTTGACTCAAATCCGCATTAAAAAAAACACGATTGTTCTGGACCATCAAAGGAGATCTATTTTGCTGAGCGTTTCTAATAGCCACACGTAAAATTGTCTCTTTATCACAATAATTTAAACAACGGACCAGAACAGGTCTTGGATTCTGTCCTGAAAAAGGTTTCCTTCTTAAAGCTCTGTGAGCATGTTCCAATATTAAACCTTAAGGGAACTTATTTTGCCCTAACACTCGTGGAATCCATTTGGTAAAGAATTTTCTTAGATCTGGCCCTTCTATATCTTCTGGCAAACCAACAATTTTTACATTGTTCCATCTAGATTGGTTCTCCAAATAATCAACTTTTTTTGCTAGATTTTTATTCTGAATCTGCAATGTTTCAATTGTTTTGTTTACATCTTGCACTTGGTCTTGTACATCAACTAAACCTTGATCACACATATCAAGTCTTTCAGTGGTTTCAAGTTTAAATGCTCCGTAGTTGAGTATTGATATTCACCAATTCATTAAGCTTAGAATAGACCTGGGTCATAGAGCTACCGAGCTGTTTCATTGAAGAATACATCTTAAATTCAAGATTCTTAACAATCATGTCAGCAAAAGTAGATTAAGACATGGTAGGATCCTGCTGTTTCTGAGAAACCAAAGGGTCTTCTGTCCCTTCCCTTGGTTTAGCAGCCTTTCTTGCAGTATGGCTCCGTGTAGAAACTCCTGCCACAGCCCCCTCAGCAATATCAGGAGGCTGATAATCAGGGTTATCCTTATCCTTACGCCGTATGTCATCAAAAGCCTCCATTATATCCATACCTGGGGAAAATGTCATGACTGGTGGTGCATTTCGCAGCGCCACCGCTATATCAATCGGAGGTCGGCTCTTTAACTCTCCAGCTGGCGGCGCCCCAGATGATTCAGCTGTCAAAGTCTCGGTGACAGCGCTCACAGCGGGCGTTGTTTGAAATACACGCACCCGGCCAGCCCTTTGTTCTAAAGGCTGCCGAGTGCCATCTTTAGAGAGCCCTACCGGTACAGAGCGGAGCTCCAGTGCTGAATCCTGCACTTCTTCTCCTGGATCCATTCCACGCTGAGTCCTGGGTCCTGGCTTCTTGTAAACAGGTAGGCTCAGATAATTTCGGGAAATGTAATTTTTTAACAATCTGTTGGTGTTTTCTTTTACTTTTTTTTTTAAACAAATGTACCATTAGATATAAATTCAACATCTCTTACTATTTTAAAACTTTTTAAAGAATTTTAACAGGCACTTAGAAACAAAACAATAAATCAGAGTCAGGAGAGGAGTGGAACGCACGTCTGTTCCTTACGCCATCTTGCCACGCCCACCGGTTGGCAGGATATTTGTACTTACCAGCGTCGTCTTGAAGATACAATAGGCCAGTCGGTACTTGTGCCAGCTGCCAAGGCCCCAACTGGCAGCTGTTTTTTAAAATTTCCTGCCTTTTTTCTCTAATAGATAAATGGCGGGACACATTTATGGGCTTTTTTCCCCATTGGTGATGGTAAAAACACCATTTTCACTGCCTGTCAGTGCATTCATCCTTCTTTAACTGAACTCCAGATATAGGAGGCTTGTAGGACACAGGAGATGGATCTACTGAACAAAGCGGCTGTTCGTGAACAGACACTTGCGTTGGAGTATGATCGAGCCTGTCAGCCTCCCACATTACATCATGGGGATGGCAGAAATCCATGTTAACGATTGGTATTGTTACACGACCCGGGAGTTTGGACAGGAATAGAGTCTCAAAAAGTAAACAATGAGAATGGCCATCTGCTAATACGAGCATCTCATTCATTAGATCAGATGGATCCCTGTCACTCAGGCCCTCCATATTTAAAAGCTCATGTCTAGTTAATTCCAGGAGAAATAGGCAGAACCTGGTTTAACTGCAGCCGTGGTGGCAGCTGCTGCAGTCGTTGTGTCCATGATCACTGGAGATTCAAGCTTCGGCTGAATCTTGCATTCGGGGGTCACCATTTCTGGCGGCAAATTCAGTACACCTACTAAAGTCATATACATACCCATGTTAGTCAACGCAAGACGGGTTTATTCAAACTTTACAGACTTCTTTTATATACCGCATTACTTGTCAGGGAAGATATTACAGCGGTGCTCAGGCAAGAGACGGGAGGTCTCATCGAGGGAGGCAGTGTGGGTAAAACTAAAAAATAAGAAGGGTGAGGTTACTATTATAGGGGTACATTATAGTCTGGCAAATGGGAAGGGAGAACTAGAAGAGCAAATGTGCAAGGAATTAGCTGACATCTGCAGTAGGAATAGGGTGGTGTTGGTTGGGGATTTCAATTTTCCTAACATCGATTGGGAAACACAGTCAGTGACAGGGCAGGATGGCTTAGAGTTTATACAATGTGTTCAGGACTGCTTTTTGCAGCAGTATGTGGAGATGCCCACTACAGTGGGGGGTGGGGGGCGCAATGTTCGATCTGTGGTTAGGGAATGAAATGGGATGGTTAACAAATATGTAGACGATATGAAAATAGGGGGAGTGGTGGATGGTGAGGAAGGTTTTCTTAGATTACAGGATTTGTTTGTTTGGAAAAGTGGACTGAAAGATGGCAGAAGGAATTTAATATCGACAAGTGTGAGGTGCTGTCAAAGGAAGGATATAGATAGGTGGAGAGAGTGCAGAGAAGATTTACAAAAATGTTTCTTGGCTTACAACATCTAGAATCCAGAGAAAGATAAAGGAGACTGGAGGGCTCATCGAGGGAGGCAGTGTGGGTAAAATGAAAAAATAAGGATGAGGGTACTCTTATTGGGGTATATTATAGGCTGCCAAATGAGACATGGTGAGACATTATTAAGAGTTTGCTATCGATCCATGGAACCAGCAGGTTTAAATTAAGCCCTGTGAATGTCCTGCACCTACCCGCAGAAGACACCACAGATCAACGTGCTGTTCCTCGGCATGCAGCACCGTGCACGTGTGGTCCATTAAATGGATGAGTGCCCAGTGATCTGTTTTATGGTATTGCGCGACGTCGGAGAACCGCATCACTGACGGTTCACAACGTGGGCTGTGTGCCCGCTTGGCCCTCTACATATATTTAATTAGATTATTCATTTGGTCATTACGTGCTGCATATTGTGTGCTTTTGTGCAGGCACCATGGTAGATTTGTCTGGTTGTAGATGTACGACCCAGTGCATCACTCCATGGATTCACAGAACATTACAGCACCGATACAGGCCCTTCAGCTTTTCTAGTCTGTGCCAAACTCTTATTCTGCCTTGTCCCACTGACCAGCATCCAGTCCATCACCCTCCATCTCCCTCGTATCCCTGAACTTGTCCAAACTCTTCATTGCTAACATTGAGCTCACATTTCCTCATGCAGCTGGCAGCTTGTTCCACTTTCCCACCACCTTGTGTGGAGAAGCTCCCCCTCATGTTTCCACTAATCTTTTCCCCTTTCATCCTTTGCCCATGTATTAAGGATTTCTCCAAAAGGCAGAGTCTCAAGAAAACAACCTCTATCCTCAACGACCCTCACCACCCAGACCAGGCCTTCTTCACACTCTGATCACCAGCGAAACAGGTCCAGGAGCATGAAGACGAACACCCAATGGTACAAACACAGCTTCTCCCCCTCTGCCATCAGATTTTTGAATGGACAAGGAACCACAGTCACTCCCTCACTTACTCTTCATTTTGCACAAATGGATTTCTTTTTTAAAATGCAATTTAGAACAATATTTGCACCTGTATTGTTGCCACAAAATGACAAATATTGTGACATGTTCATCACAATAAATTTTTAATTCTGAACACTGCGCGTACATCAAAAAACAATCATAGCTCAAAAAACAATTTCAAAAGATGAATTAACTATTTCCATGCACCCACCCCCTTTATGTCTATTTTTCTAAAGCCACTCCATGATCGAGACTTCTCCACTTAAACCCAACCCACATTTCTTCTCCCATTCAAAGTACTCAGTAATACACCAAGGCAATAAAATAAAAACTGAATGCTGGAAATACTCAGCAGGTCATCTACTGGAAAAATAATCGGAGTTAAAACCTTCAGGTCGATAACCTTTCACTGGGATTCAGAAAGATGATCAAACAAACCTGATTCTCTTTGCTGAGAAAAAGAAGAGGGGAAATAACAAACTGAATACGTGGGATGAAAAGCCCAAGCAGAAGAAATGGCAGTGGTGCTGGATGAGTGGAGTCGACTCGTTGATCAGCACATCTGTCTGGATGGAGGGGGAAAGGATAAACAAGACAAACATAATGCCGTCACTGTGAGGTTCAATACGACAGCTGCAGAGAATCTGAAATGAAGGAATGGTGAAAATACTTGTTTTTGGATCAATGTGACAAAATTTGACCTGACAAAAGAAAACAACATTGTTTTGCTCTGCCAGAACTCTCTAGATCAAGGGGCACAATAAAATAGTCCAGAAGCCAACATTATGAGATTGAACAGAGAAGTTATACAAATCGGCAGCAAGAGATAAAACAGTTACATAATTCCATGAAAGTGGTGTCACAGGACGACAGGGTTCTAAAGACAGATTTTGTCATCTTGGTCTTCAATAATTAACATATTGAAATTAGGAGTTGGAAAGTTATGGTGAGATTGGATAAGATGTTGGTGAGGCCAAATTTGGAGTATTGTGTGCAGTTCTGGTCACCTAGCTACAGGAAGGGTATTAGTAAGATTGAAAGAGTGCAGAGAAGATTTACTAGGACGCTGCCTGATCTTCAGGAGTTGAGCTACAGGGAAAGGTTGAACAGGTTCGGACTTTATTCCTTGGAGTGTCGAAAAATGAGTAAGAGATTGCTTAAAGTGGCAGATGAATGGGAAAAAAGGCTGAGAAAGACTGCAGTGGACCCAATTGTGAAGGAAAAATTTTGCCTGAGAAAAATTGTCATTGGCCCATTTCCTCTGGAGTTATGAAACCATGCACAGAACAAGTCAATGAGGTACAATTAAAACAGTGGTTTTCAAACTTTCTTTCCACTCCCCGCCCACTTTAAGTAATCCCTTACTAACAGAGCATTTCTGGCATAAGGATTAAGTAGAATAAGATCCGGGGGCTGGGGATGGGGGTGGGGTGGAGGAGGAGCTTGAAAATCACTGCTCTATATGAAAAGGTTTCTCCATCTCAGTTTTAAGCAGACATCCTTTTATTCTGAGGTTGTGCCCACTGATCCTAAACTCTGCCATACCTGGCAAAATACTCTCTATCCATCCCTTTCACTATTCAGCAGATTTCAATGAGGTCCTGCCTCATCCTTCTAAACTCGGGCGAGTACAGGCCCAGAACCATCAAATGTTCCTCAAACATTATTCCTCTCATCCCCAGGATCATTCTTGTAAACCACCTCTGGGCCATCACATCCTCTCTTAGAAATGAGGCCTAAAATTGCTCACAACACTTATTAGATCAGGACAACCAGAAGGTGGTCACGGGAGGGGAAGCCAGCTGCAGGACTGCCTCGAGTCACTGTACTATAGCGAACTTTATCAAAACAGCTGTGGTCAAGGGTGTCCCCACCAAATTGTTCAGGGAGTTTTCTCGACCAGAAATCCTGGATGAATAACAATATCCAGAAATTGCTAAGAGCCAAATCACAGTTTGGAGATACAGATACACAAGGAGCCAATACCAACCATGGAAAGCCATCTTGCAGGTGGTGGAGATTCAGCACGAGAATGGAAACAACAAAGGATACCCATCAGCTGTGACAGGGGCCTAAATGACATAAAGTGCTGCATAAACAAATCTGGTGCAGTGGGAGGCAGCAAAGCCTCACTCCACATGAACTCAATGCCTTCTACACCTGATATGACCACTAGTACAGGGAAGAACCATCGCAAATCCCCCCTCCCCCACTACATCTCTTGATGATCCGCTGCTATCAGTAACCAAAGATGACAATATGGGCTGCCTTCAGCAGAGTGAATCAAAGGAAAGGATCAAGCCTGGATGGAGAACCCAGCAGAGGACTGATAACCTGTGTTGAGCAACTGGCCATGGATATCTTCAACATCTCACTCCGACAGGGAGTGGCACCCACCTGTTTCAAATAGGCGTCAAACATACCAGTTCCAAAGAGTGGGGTAACCTGCCTAAATGATGATTGATGAGTGATACTCACATCCAGTGATGAGGTGGATTGACGGGCTGGTGTTGAAGTACATCAGCTCCTGTCCGAGGGGCGACATGGATCGATTCCAATTTGGTTAATGCAGTACCAGACCTATGGCAGATGCCATCTTCACTGGCTCTGCCAAAACCCTGAAATACCCAGACGACAAAGTTGCATCCATCAGAATGCTCTTTATTGACTAGAGTCTGGCATTCCATACCATCCTCCCATCAAAGCTGATGAGCAAACTCCAAAGTCCTGGGACTCCATAACATACTGTGCAATTGGATCCAGAATTTCTTCACCTCCAGACCCCAATTAGTGTCGAATGGCCAGAACAACTCTTCCAAAATCTCCATCAGCTCCCAAAAACCAGAGGGTTGCATATTTCACCCCTGCTCTACTCGCTTTACATCTACAGCTGCATGGCTTGGTATGACGACACCATCTACAAATTCACTGACGATAGCACAGTCATGAGCTGCATGAGGAATGGCAACGAGTCAGCATTCAGGAGGGAGATTGAAAGCGGGGTTCAGTCGCGGACCAATAACAACCTCGCACTCAATGCGAGCTGTAGGAAGAAAAAGAGATGGACATTGCCTGAACTGGAATGGTTTTGGTTTTGATACACACACACACACACACACACACACACACACACATATATATATTTGTGCAGAGTGGAGTTAGAGTGAAGTAAAAAGTGTTGTTATTAATCTTTACCAATGAAAATTATTGTTTGAAGATGCCATTGTCTTGGTGAATTATCATGGACCGATTTGTGCGAATATTAATCTTTAAAGTTACAATAGTTTATATATATTATCAAGTTATTTTGTGGGTTGGATTCAGGGTCACACACAAAATCCTTTGAGATGCCAGAAGGCAAGCCATGTACGGAGATGAAACGTCTGCTCATTCTGCATCTGAAACCGAAAGAGGAAAACCTTCATGATGGTCCTTGAGATACTGGAGTGTTTGCTTTACTAAAAACGGAAGAATTTGTGTCGTCAGGAAAGACTGCTGATCAAATCGAGAGACCATCTGTTGATTATCTGTGTTCTTAAAATTGAAACTAAGTCAATAGAGTGCTGAGAGATGGCAGCTGTTCGAATAAGCGAGTTCTTGATTCAAGGCTGGAGTCCATTGGCTCATGATTCATACTTTTGAAGACGTTGAATGGACTTCAAAGGCAGAAATGACGGCACGTGTCATGGGATGAGCCATTCTGGAGAAACATTACAAATGAGAGGCAGAAGATGTTGTCCATGCTGTGGGGAAGAGAGGATTGAAGATACAGTCGTCAGAGAAGGTACAGTTACATCGTCTTCTCCTTTGACCAGGAGTAACAAGTGGATTTTGAAGGAGGAAGACCATTTCTAACCGTCTCTTTGAGATCAAGAGAGCAGCCTCGTTGAGACCGTGGAAATGGCCACTTTTGATGAATAAAGCCAAAGTCATCTTGCATTTGCAACATAATCATTTTTAAATGGAGACTTAGTTCAGCCCTTGACTGAGTTGATGAAATCTTGGTGGAAGAAAATAGCCACTCCACTCTTGAAAAGACAACAGATTTATAATGTGGAACAGATTCTGAAACCTCCCTGCAAGAGAGGAAAATAAACTCTTGCAGAGTAAGTTTCAGAGCAATGTTTCTTCATCCAAGAAATTCAGACAAGTTTGAAAGAGGACCGATGACAAGGTTTCCAAATCCTTCTGTTGCTTTTGAGCCACAATTTAAAGAAATCTACAGGGTGTCAAATGATTCAAATCCAGATACAACCCTTCACGAATTGAACTCTTCCAGCTCTGTTGGGTTCAACCAGCGAAAGATGAGGGGGTAAAGCCACAGGGTTAGAGAGAGTCAGCAGGTCAAACAGACATAGAGCAAAGAGAAAGAGACATCACACACATTGTGGGTTTGTCCCTTCATCAAGGAAAGATGAGGAAGAGAAGGTCAGAAATGGGACCATTAAATTGTGGGGGTGGAGGGCAGGAGGTAGCCACCACACAGAGAGGGGACTTGGGTACCTGGGGCAAACAGGCGGTTCCCTCCCCCGGCCCGTGCTCCCCCGGCCCGTGCTCCCCCGGCCCGTGCTCCCCCGGCCCGTGCTCCCCCGGCCCGTGCTCCCCCGGCCCGTGCTCCCCCGGCCCGTGCTCCCCCGGCCCGTGCTCCCCCGGCCCGTGCTCCCCCGGCCCGTGCTCCCCCGGCCCGTGCTCCCCCGGCCCGTGCTCCCCCGGCCCGTGCTCCCCCGGCCCGTGCTCCCCCGGCCCGTGCTCCCCCGGCCCGTGCTCCCCCGGCCCGTGCTCCCCCGGCCCGTGCTCCCCCGGCCCGTGCTCCCCCGGCCCGTGCTCCCCCGGCCCGTGCTCCCCCGGCCCGTGCTCCCCCGGCCCGTGCTCCCCCGGCCCGTGCTCCCCCGGCCCGTGCTCCCCCGGCCCGTGCTCCCCCGGCCCGTGCTCCCCCGGCCCGTGCTCCCCCGGCCCGTGCTCCCCCGGCCCGTGCTCCCCCGGCCCGTGCTCCCCCGGCCCGTGCTCCCCCGGCCCGTGCTCCCCCGGCCCGTGCTCCCCCGGCCCGTGCTCCCCCGGCCCGTGCTCCCCCGGCCCGTGCTCCCCCGGCCCGTGCTCCCCCGGCCCGTGCTCCCCCGGCCCGTGCTCCCCCGGCCCGTGCTCCCCCGGCCCGTGCTCCCCCGGCCCGTGCTCCCCCGGCCCGTGCTCCCCCGGCCCGTGCTCCCCCGGCCCGTGCTCCCCCGGCCCGTGCTCCCCCGGCCCGTGCTCCCCCGGCCCGTGCTCCCCCGGCCCGTGCTCCCCCGGCCCGTGCTCCCCCGGCCCGTGCTCCCCCGGCCCGTGCTCCCCCGGCCCGTGCTCCCCCGGCCCGTGCTCCCCCGGCCCGTGCTCCCCCGGCCCGTGCTCCCCCGGCCCGTGCTCCCCCGGCCCGTGCTCCCCCGGCCCGTGCTCCCCCGGCCCGTGCTCCCCCGGCCCGTGCTCCCCCGGCCCGTGCTCCCCCGGCCCGTGCTCCCCCGGCCCGTGCTCCCCCGGCCCGTGCTCCCCCGGCCCGTGCTCCCCCGGCCCGTGCTCCCCCGGCCCGTGCTCCCCCGGCCCGTGCTCCCCCGGCCCGTGCTCCCCCGGCCCGTGCTCCCCCGGCCCGTGCTCCCCCGGCCCGTGCTCCCCCGGCCCGTGCTCCCCCGGCCCGTGCTCCCCCGGCCCGTGCTCCCCCGGCCCGTGCTCCCCCGGCCCGTGCTCCCCCGGCCCGTGCTCCCCCGGCCCGTGCTCCCCCGGCCCGTGCTCCCCCGGCCCGTGCTCCCCCGGCCCGTGCTCCCCCGGCCCGTGCTCCCCCGGCCCGTGCTCCCCCGGCCCGTGCTCCCCCGGCCCGTGCTCCCCCGGCCCGTGCTCCCCCGGCCCGTGCTCCCCCGGCCCGTGCTCCCCCGGCCCGTGCTCCCCCGGCCCGTGCTCCCCCGGCCCGTGCTCCCCCGGCCCGTGCTCCCCCGGCCCGTGCTCCCCCGGCCCGTGCTCCCCCGGCCCGTGCTCCCCCGGCCCGTGCTCCCCCGGCCCGTGCTCCCCCGGCCCGTGCTCCCCCGGCCCGTGCTCCCCCGGCCCGTGCTCCCCCGGCCCGTGCTCCCCCGGCCCGTGCTCCCCCGGCCCGTGCTCCCCCGGCCCGTGCTCCCCCGGCCCGTGCTCCCCCGGCCCGTGCTCCCCCGGCCCGTGCTCCCCCGGCCCGTGCTCCCCCGGCCCGTGCTCCCCCGGCCCGTGCTCCCCCGGCCCGTGCTCCCCCGGCCCGTGCTCCCCCGGCCCGTGCTCCCCCGGCCCGTGCTCCCCCGGCCCGTGCTCCCCCGGCCCGTGCTCCCCCGGCCCGTGCTCCCCCGGCCCGTGCTCCCCCGGCCCGTGCTCCCCCGGCCCGTGCTCCCCCGGCCCGTGCTCCCCCGGCCCGTGCTCCCCCGGCCCGTGCTCCCCCGGCCCGTGCTCCCCCGGCCCGTGCTCCCCCGGCCCGTGCTCCCCCGGCCCGTGCTCCCCCGGCCCGTGCTCCCCCGGCCCGTGCTCCCCCGGCCCGTGCTCCCCCGGCCCGTGCTCCCCCGGCCCGTGCTCCCCCGGCCCGTGCTCCCCCGGCCCGTGCTCCCCCGGCCCGTGCTCCCCCGGCCCGTGCTCCCCCGGCCCGTGCTCCCCCGGCCCGTGCTCCCCCGGCCCGTGCTCCCCCGGCCCGTGCTCCCCCGGCCCGTGCTCCCCCGGCCCGTGCTCCCCCGGCCCGTGCTCCCCCGGCCCGTGCTCCCCCGGCCCGTGCTCCCCCGGCCCGTGCTCCCCCGGCCCGTGCTCCCCCGGCCCGTGCTCCCCCGGCCCGTGCTCCCCCGGCCCGTGCTCCCCCGGCCCGTGCTCCCCCGGCCCGTGCTCCCCCGGCCCGTGCTCCCCCGGCCCGTGCTCCCCCGGCCCGTGCTCCCCCGGCCCGTGCTCCCCCGGCCCGTGCTCCCCCGGCCCGTGCTCCCCCGGCCCGTGCTCCCCCGGCCCGTGCTCCCCCGGCCCGTGCTCCCCCGGCCCGTGCTCCCCCGGCCCGTGCTCCCCCGGCCCGTGCTCCCCCGGCCCGTGCTCCCCCGGCCCGTGCTCCCCCGGCCCGTGCTCCCCCGGCCCGTGCTCCCCCGGCCCGTGCTCCCCCGGCCCGTGCTCCCCCGGCCCGTGCTCCCCCGGCCCGTGCTCCCCCGGCCCGTGCTCCCCCGGCCCGTGCTCCCCCGGCCCGTGCTCCCCCGGCCCGTGCTCCCCCGGCCCGTGCTCCCCCGGCCCGTGCTCCCCCGGCCCGTGCTCCCCCGGCCCGTGCTCCCCCGGCCCGTGCTCCCCCGGCCCGTGCTCCCCCGGCCCGTGCTCCCCCGGCCCGTGCTCCCCCGGCCCGTGCTCCCCCGGCCCGTGCTCCCCCGGCCCGTGCTCCCCCGGCCCGTGCTCCCCCGGCCCGTGCTCCCCCGGCCCGTGCTCCCCCGGCCCGTGCTCCCCCGGCCCGTGCTCCCCCGGCCCGTGCTCCCCCGGCCCGTGCTCCCCCGGCCCGTGCTCCCCCGGCCCGTGCTCCCCCGGCCCGTGCTCCCCCGGCCCGTGCTCCCCCGGCCCGTGCTCCCCCGGCCCGTGCTCCCCCGGCCCGTGCTCCCCCGGCCCGTGCTCCCCCGGCCCGTGCTCCCCCGGCCCGTGCTCCCCCGGCCCGTGCTCCCCCGGCCCGTGCTCCCCCGGCCCGTGCTCCCCCGGCCCGTGCTCCCCCGGCCCGTGCTCCCCCGGCCCGTGCTCCCCCGGCCCGTGCTCCCCCGGCCCGTGCTCCCCCGGCCCGTGCTCCCCCGGCCCGTGCTCCCCCGGCCCGTGCTCCCCCGGCCCGTGCTCCCCCGGCCCGTGCTCCCCCGGCCCGTGCTCCCCCGGCCCGTGCTCCCCCGGCCCGTGCTCCCCCGGCCCGTGCTCCCCCGGCCCGTGCTCCCCCGGCCCGTGCTCCCCCGGCCCGTGCTCCCCCGGCCCGTGCTCCCCCGGCCCGTGCTCCCCCGGCCCGTGCTCCCCCGGCCCGTGCTCCCCCGGCCCGTGCTCCCCCGGCCCGTGCTCCCCCGGCCCGTGCTCCCCCGGCCCGTGCTCCCCCGGCCCGTGCTCCCCCGGCCCGTGCTCCCCCGGCCCGTGCTCCCCCGGCCCGTGCTCCCCCGGCCCGTGCTCCCCCGGCCCGTGCTCCCCCGGCCCGTGCTCCCCCGGCCCGTGCTCCCCCGGCCCGTGCTCCCCCGGCCCGTGCTCCCCCGGCCCGTGCTCCCCCGGCCCGTGCTCCCCCGGCCCGTGCTCCCCCGGCCCGTGCTCCCCCGGCCCGTGCTCCCCCGGCCCGTGCTCCCCCGGCCCGTGCTCCCCCGGCCCGTGCTCCCCCGGCCCGTGCTCCCCCGGCCCGTGCTCCCCCGGCCCGTGCTCCCCCGGCCCGTCCTCCCCCGGCCCGTCCTCCCCCGGCCCGTCCTCCCCCGGCCCGTCCTCCCCCGGCCCGTCCTCCCCCGGCCCGTCCTCCCCCGGCCCGTCCTCCCCCGGCCCGTCCTCCCCCGGCCCGTCCTCCCCCGGCCCGTGCTCCCCCGGCCCGTGCTCCCCCGGCCCGTGCTCCCCCGGCCCGTGCTCCCCCGGCCCGTGCTCCCCCGGCCCGTGCTCCCCCGGCCCGTGCTCCCCCGGCCCGTCCTCCCCCGGCCCGTCCTCCCCCGGCCCGTCCTCCCCCGGCCCGTCCTCCCCCGGCCCTTCTTCCCCGCCCACTCCCCTCCTTGACCTGCTCCGCCCCCTCCGGGCTCCCGCCCCTCCCTCTCCCTCATCCCCCTCCCCTCCCCGCTCCCTGCACCGACGCCTCGGCTCCACCCAAACACCCCGCCGGTACCGGCCACTCCCGGGTGGGTCCCGGCGGGCTGCGGGTCGCCCGCTTTCCCTGGACCGCGCGGCTGAGGAAGGTCCCGGCGCTGCCGCCAACTTCATCCCATTCGCGCCCGCGGCGACGCGACGGACCCCGAGCAGACGACGCCGCCGCCAACGTCCCGCCTCCTCACAGCAAGAGCCAATCAGCCCGCGAAACCGCCCATCAATCCAACCCGACTTCAGCATCCAATCCAAGAGCGGCCTCACTGAATCAACCCATTGCCTCGCGCAACTGAAGCAACCAATCAGCGAGCGAGCGTGCGAACACACAGACATACACAGAAAACAAAGGCAGTGGAAGGAGCAGGAGACCTTTCGGCCCTTCCACTTACAACTACCCCAACAACTCAATCAAATCCTTCGGAAACACAGGATCACTTTGTCTTTACTCCAGGATTCCACTGATCTCAAGAAATACATTGTACCCCAACTGCAAGGGAGACCATTTATTATCAAACTTTCCTTTATATTTATTACCGCTTCCAATTTAATGGAGGACACAAGTGGTTGTGTCAGCCAGCTGGACCACCTCGGGGAACCTCAGGGAGCAGGCAATCATGGTGAGAAGGTAACTCGTCCCGCGGGAGGCCGATAGTGACCCTACAATGTCATTGTAGATGTGGCTGAACCTATGTGGTGCTGGCTCGAATGTCTGGCATGGTGCCTTCATGTATGTCTGCATTTTGGTCATCTGGCAGAGTGTGCAGGCCTTGGCCCACTGACAACCTGTTTCTGGAGGCTCAGCAAGACCAACCTATTGACCACCATTTTGACAGTACTGATGGCCGGGTGCGTCAGGTTGTGCACCTCATCATAAAACTGCCATCTCCATGCTATCGGCACGATGAGGTGGGGTTTGCCATTGGAATGTCGCAGAGGAGCGTCTACTTACCAGGATCGATGTTAACATCCTCCAGCCTGAGCCTGGACACTGCTGTCTTGCTTGCAAAGGATCTCAGGGTCGTCCTGATGTCCCCTGCCGAGGGCTAAGTAGTCTATTCACTGGGACAGGGCCTGGATAGACTTGATTGCGGGGATGGGGCAGTGCGTCACCCATGATGTGTTGAATGTCTGTAGTGAACTCAGACTCATAGGAGAGGAGTCGCTGCTGCTTGGCCGACCACAGGTCCAACACTTTATGGAAGGCAAAAGTTAATGGCTTCTGGTCCATGAAGACACTGAATTGTCTACCTTCCAAAAATACCTTAAGTGCCTGACTGTCAGGTACAGCACCAATTGCTCTCAGTCAAAGATGCTGTATTTGAGTTTAGTGGCCAGAGGTGTCTGCTAAAGAAGGACAGGGGCTGCCATTCCCCTTCGATGAATTGCTCCAGTGCACCCCCTACTCCTGTGCTGGAAGCATCTACTGTGAGAGTGGTGGGTGTCTCTGGCCTGGCGTGTACCTCAAGGGTTGTGTTGGCCAGTGCGTCCTTGGCCTTCTGGAACGCCTCCAAATCCTCATTGTCCCAGGTAATGTTTTTACCTTTCTCCGCATGATGTGGGCCACGGGGGGCGTGGCAAGATGGCGTAAGGATCAGTCGTGCCTTCCAGTCTTCTCCTGACTCTATCTTATTGTTTTGTCTAGAAATGCCCGTTAAAATTCTTTAAAAGTTTAGATAATTTCAGTGCTCTTAATTTAACTTATGATGGTACAATTGGTGGAAAAGAGCAAAAAAAACGACAACAGATTATCAAAAAACTACATTTTCCAAAAGTTCAAGTTTTGGAGCCTACCTACAGGAAAGACACCGGGGCTCAGCCTGAAATGGATCCCAGGAGAGAGGTACAGCTTTCAGATGTAGAGATCAATGTTACATCGGTAGAGCCCTCTAAAGAGGGCGCCAAACAGCCTTTAGAACAAAGAGTTACTCAGGTTCGCACATGTGCAGTAGCATCTGACGGCAATGTTATGAATGAACCACTTGTAGTAACATCAGTTGAAGTACCGGCTGGGGAAAGGCATTTGTCAACTGTAGCGGTGGCACTGCAAACTGCACCTTTTGAGATAAAAGAATCTATACAACTTGATGTATTGGGAGAAATGAACACATTATGGACTGGGGAAAATCCCGGCCGGCGTCCTCCAGTCACTGCTGGAAAGGCTGTGGCTGGGGTTTCCACACGCAGCTATACTACAAGGAAGGCAACCAGAATGAAGGAAGCAACAGAAGACCCTTTGGTTATTCAGAAGAAGCAGGAATCTGTTGAGCCAGAATCTCTTCCAATTGAAAAGATTCTTGTGAATCTTGAATCTAAATTATCTTATACAATGCAGGGATTATCTAAGATTATGACTGAACTTGGTACTAGGTTTAATACTTTGGTGAAAATACATTCTCAACAGATGGCTGAGTTTGGAGCTTTTCAGCTTGAAGTGAGAGATAAATTTAATTCGTGTGAAGAAGATATAGATGAAATACGGGATTAAGTTCTTGATGTGACCAAAATGGTTGAAGACTTACAAACTCAAAATAAAAATTTGGTGAGAAAGATTGATTATTTGGAAAACCAATCCAGACGGAACAATATAAAGATTATTGGTTTGCTGGAAGGAATGGAGGGACCAGACCCAAGAAAATTTTTTACTGAATGGATTCCGCAGGTGCTGGGTCAAGAACATTTCCTGGAAGGTATAATACTGGAACGTGCTCACAGAGCCTTGCGTAGAAGACCTATTTCAGGTCAAAGTCCAAGACCTGTTTTGGTTCATTGCTTGAATAATTACGACAGAGAAATAATTTTACGAGTGGCTATTAGAAATGCACAACAGAGAAAATCACCCTTGATGATTCAAAATAATCGAGTTTTCTTCTATGCGGATTTGAGTCAAGAAGTTATGTTCCAACGACGGGAATTCAACCCTGCTAAAGAGTTGTTGTGGAAGAAAGGTTACAAGGCAACCTTTAGATATCCAGCTGTTTTGAAGGTTTTTCAAGATGGTTGCCAACCAACGTTCTTTGATTCTCCAAAGGAAGCTATAGCATTTGCTCAAGAGCTGCCAATTACTCGGTTTAAACAGAGACGTAGTCCGCCGCAATCTCTAAGGAGACAAGAGATTGAAGAAAAGAGCCGTGATCCAAGAAGGAATGGTTGTAATGGTGACTCGGTAGTTGGAGCTGATTAAAAGAAGAGTTGTTCTTTTTTTTCTAATTTTTTTTTTAAAAAAGGAATATTAAGTAATGAGGATGTTAGTTTAAGATGAAGTGAGAGTTGGGGGAGAGAACTGGATAGGCACTATTTCCTGAAAGTCATCTGCTACGTGTGAGTTATCTCACACCCATTTTTTTGGGAGTTACCGCATTGCGCGGTTTAGACGGGAGGGGGTATTTTTAACCTCCTACCTGTTTTTTTTTCCTTTTTTTGTATTAGTAGATTAAAGAGTGAAGGGTTTTTTTTTGTGTTTATGAAAAAAAGCATAAGAAAGTATTTGATTGTTTAAAAAACTAAAAATTGATGTGGTTTTTTTTTGTAAAGTTTATTCAGTAGATAAGGAATATTTGAAATTTAAATGTGAATGGGATGGA
Organism: Narcine bancroftii; assembly: GCF_036971445.1. Taxonomy (NCBI): domain Eukaryota; kingdom Metazoa; phylum Chordata; class Chondrichthyes; order Torpediniformes; family Narcinidae; genus Narcine; species Narcine bancroftii. The sequence goes on from NC_091479.1 coordinate 47,334,982, forward strand.
TAAGTTTTTTGATATATTTTTTCTTTAACTTTAAGGTGAAAGGAGTGGTAATTCTGGTGTATATTATTTTGCTATTTTAGTTATAGAACGAAGGGAATAATGGTGAAAGTTATAAATTGAATTGTACAATTCTTAATGAGGCTTGAATTTTGTTTGTGGTTTATGCTCCATTTGTTGAAGATATAGATTTTGTTGTAGATGTGTTTTTATTATTTGGATATCTGAATTTTAACATAATGATTGGGGATATTTAAATGTGGCATTGGAGCTTTTATTGGATAATTATTCAAGAGTAAATGGGAAAAATGGTGGAAGAGTACTAAAATTGAATTGTACAATGTTTAATGAGGTTTGAATTTTGTTTTAAGATGGTGGTTTATGTGACTAATATGATGATAGATGTGAAGTTAGTTGATATTTGGTGAAGGTTTATCTCTATAGAGAAAGTTTTTTTCATCTTTTTTTTCATGCTACAATTTTTTTTAAGAATTGATTATTGTTTAAGAATTTTTAATAGATAATGTTACTAACTTTACAAATTTTTTATATTAAGTTTGAGTTAAATATATGTTTAATCTTAACTCTGTTTGTTAAATATATGCATTTAAGTTTGATTTAAATATGTTTTTTAAGTCTGATATCTTAGTATTAATTACTTTTCTTTTTGTTAGTATTTTAATCGGTTATGTTTTTGTTTTTTTTTGTAAGTGGGTTTTTCTTTTTCTCACATATATGATTAACTTTATTAATTCTTCACTCTTTATTTTGGGGGGGAAGGGGGGGTTGGTCTAATTTGAGTTGGGTTATTAATGTGTAATAATTATTGGGGAGGGTATACTTTATTTAGATTACTGATACTGTATTGTAATTTTATTATTTTGTTCTTAATTTTTTTACTGTAATTCTATATGATATTCATGTTATAAAATCTTAAATAAAATTTTTTAAAAAATAATGTGGGCCACTACTATCGGTGATAAAAATTAATCGTACCAGTGAATTCTTGCAGCCACTTCATTATGTGGGGTTTGGGGAAGCACTTAACAACCTCTACCTTTTCAAGCAGGGTTTAGTTCTGTGCCTGTTCATTTGACCCCCAAGGAAGTCGAACGTTTCCAACCTGAACTGGTACTTAGCAAGGTTTATAAAGTAAGTCCAAATTCCCGCAGCCAGGCACACAGTCACATTAGACGGTCTCTGTTTAGCTTCATTGCCACCACTTTGACATCTTGTGGTTACTGCCACCCTCTGCTGTTGGAGAATATCCTCCTTGGTCTCAGCCCCTCAATGTAACTAAGAACCCCTAAAATGCCCCTAATGTTTTGGCCTTCATCACTACTCCTGGCAAGGCATTCTTGACACCCACAACTCTGGGTAAAAGAAAATACCCCTGATATCTCCCCTAAATCTTCCTCCCTTTGCTTTAGACAGATGTCTTCTAGTGTTTGCTACTCCCATCTAGGTTTCAGGCAAACTGAAGGGCATCTTTCACCGAGTTTCTGGTTTTCCAGCAGTTCTGGATGTCTCTCTCTGTATGCACTGCTCCGTGGACCACCCCGCAGTATCCCATCTAGTCCTAGAGTCTCTGTGTCAGACATTCTCTGCTGACCACTGCCTGATGGCTTTGTGGTCAAATGTGTTTGTCTATGAAACCGTTCCCAGGAAGGTAAAGGGGCAAAGTCCTGCTGACTGGAACATTGTGCAGCACCAGGGCCAGGCCAATCTTTCGCACACCTGAGCCAGGTAGAACCTCAGCACATAGCAGCATTTGGTGCCCTTGCACTTTGGTTCCAAGCACAGCCACACACAATTATGGCCATGCTGGTTACACCCTTGTCCCCATTGATTGACGATGTACACGGTCCTTCTCCAGACTCTATCCATTTTGGACCCCCACATGAATAGGAAATTTGTTTTGGGAATTGACAGGGTGGTGGTGTGGGGATGGGCCAAACCTGGCCCACGTGCAGCAGGACCGAAAGTTCCTTGCACATTGCACCTTATAATCAGGTTTTACCCGAATGTCAGAGATGGGCATCTCTGTGGTTCTCCCTGTCTCCTGGACCTGGGGGTCTTTGTACTGCTCCCCATCTCCTTAAGTTGGTGCTTTGTTCACCACCACCCCCACAAGAAATCCAAGACCCCTAGATGGAGGGCAGAGGCGCAGAGAGATCAGTGAGAACACGGGTAGTTTCAAAAGGGTGGGGTCCATCCAGGCGCCTGATAACAGGAGGAACCAAGTGGGAAGGAGGATGCAGGGCATTCGATAGCAGGACATTGCGAGAGAGTGGATTCCTCGAACTCTTGAGGGGAGAAGGTGCTGGTCGATCCATCGGTTTAGGTGGGCAGGGTATAGACATGGCAGCTGACTGGAATTGTCAGTGGGTTACTGAGACCTGGGAAAGGAGGGGAAAGAGGGTGCAGTAGTGTTCTGAGAGTGCTGAGGGAGAGGCAACATGGGTGCCACCTCAAGGCAACGGTCCCCTCATTGTTTGCAGGGATGGGCTCTGTAAATAGACTCATAGATATGCAGCACAGAGCATCTTTGTCCCCCTGCCATCAGGAAGGAGATATGGAGGAATAAAAGCAGAGCAGCCAGGGAGGGAAATAGCTTCTTCCCACAGGCCGTGCGATTGACAAGGCAACATGAGCTGGATGGCAGCTAAGAATGAAAAGGGTGAGAGGAATATCGACTGATTACAACAGCTCAGCTAGCAGGGGAGAGGGGCTGAAGGGACTGTTTCTGTTTTGTCTATCTGGACCAGCCTTTTGAGTTCAAGCGTTAAAAAATGCAATCATTTTTAAATTTAATATCAACGGTACAGAAGGAATCAAGAGACAAGATGTCTGTCCAGCAGCAAGCGTCGAAGGCACTTCCTGAAACGGAGGCTCTGAAACCACAGGGAGGTTCTGGACGGAAAGAGGCCCAGCTTCTTCTGGAAGGAGGAGAGGAGAGGCAGGGGAAATGCGGGGGAAGGGAAGGGGAGGGGAGGGGCTAGGGATGCCGTCCACCGTTCATCTCCCCTTTCCTCTACCCCGTTCCCCTCCCCTTACCACTGCCCGTTCCCCTCCCATATCCCCTCCCCTTTCCCTTCCCCAGTTCCCGTCCCCCGCTCGCCTCCCCATTCCCCTCCCTCTTCCCTTCCTCCTACTCCTAACCCTAACCTCTAACAAAATCCTAAACCTAACCTTAACACTACCGATACCCCCTACCACCACTCCACGTCCCCTAACTCTACCCCCACCCCGTCCACTAACCCTAACTTTATCCCTACGCCTATGCCGCCACTTAACACCAACCCTAATGCTACCCACCATCCCCTAACCCCAAACCTCACTCCTCCTCTACCCCCCTGCTCCTACCCCCTTCCCCTATACCTAACACAAGCCCACTTCCCCGAAATATACACCTAACCATAAACCAAGATAAAGCCCTACCCCATGTCTCCTAACACTAACCCTAATGCTACCTCTACACTGCTCGTAACCCTACCCCTAACTCTACCCAACTTCCCCAACCCTAAACTAAACCCTACCCCTATCCCTTACAACCTACCCCCTTCCCCTAACCCTACCTCCTACCACTTCCCCATACCCGCACCCCCTACAACTACCCCCTTCCCCTAACCCTACCTCCTACCCCTTCCCCATACCCACATCCCCTACAACTACCCCCTACCCTATCCCTTACAACCTACCCACTTCCCCTAACCCTACCTCCTACCCCTTCCCCATCCCCACACCCCCTACCACTACCCCCTACCCTACCCCTTACCACAACCCCTACCCTTACCCCCTTCCACTACCCCTTTTTTCCTACCCCCTTCCCCTCCCCCTCCTTCCCCTAGGTTTGGGGTAGGAAGGGGAAAGGGAAGGGGGAGGGGAAGGGGAGGAGGAGAAGGGGAGGGGAAGGGGGAGGGTTAGGGGATGGGAAGGGGGAGGGGAAGGGGAAGGGGTAAGGGGAAGGGAAGGGGAGAGGGGAAGGGGGAGGTGAAGGGAGGAGGGCTGGGGTTAGGGCATAGGTGTGAGGGCAGGGGAAGGGGAAGGTGAGCGGGAGGGGGTTGGGATGGAGGAGGGGTAGAGGAGAAGAGGGGAAGTGGGTGAAGGGACATGGAAAAGGCAGGGAATGGGGTTTGCAGGGCCAGAGGGAGAAGAAGGGGAGGGATTCAGGCCATCATGATATTCTCCGTCCTCTGTTCAGCTGGGATGCGAGGTCCTTCTGGACTCATGTCTTGTCTCTGAGATCGCTCCTTCTCCTGGAAGAGAAATACGAGTGATAGAGATACTGTCTCTGAGGCCTGATCACAATGACTTTTGAGGGTCCCAACGCTTCCCCCATTATCCCCCCTACCCCTGAACACTGGAGCCTTTCCCCTTCCTCTGCTCTACGTTAGGAAGTGTGTTTTGACAAAAACCACGATCTCTCTCTGCAGGGCTCAGAGCAAAGTGTCTCCATCAGGCAACACCCTGGTTCTCCACGATATGGCAGCAAGATGCTAGACAATCATGGATGGATCAGTCGAGACCGTTCAGCTGATCCATCTGAACCTACCCCACAACAATGTTACCCTCCCCTCCCTCACACCAGTACCCTCCATTTTTCTTTAATTCTTGTCCATATTAAAATCCTTTTCATGCCTTTTTTGGACCAGCCTCCGCTACTACCCCGGCAATGCACTCCAGCCACCCACAACATTCTGTGTGAATAAAATGTACCCCTCACGTCTTGCCTAAATTTCCCTCAGCTCACCTTATTTAGACGTCCTCTGCTTTTCTCGCCCCAGGAATGCACACAATATTCCAAGTGTGGTCTGACTAGAATTTTATACATCTGCAACGTTACCTCTCGGTGTTTGAACTCAATCCCCTGACTCCTGAAGGCCAGCACACAATACACCATCTTAAACTCCCTCTCAATTTGCACAGCAACCTTGAGTGATTTATGGAGCAGGATCTAAATATTTCTCTGTCCTGCACACTGTTCATAATCATGCCATTAACCAAGTGCTCTGCCCACACATTCTTGTAATCCGCATTCAATAAAGATATTGGTCTATATGAAACTACTTTTAATGGGTCTCAAACCTTCTTTGGAATAACTGTTATTCGTGCCCTTGAAAATGACTCTGGAAATAAACCTGGACCAGTTGCTTATTTAAGTACATCTGATTGACAGGATTGAACTCCATCTGTCACTTCTCTGCAAACTGGATGACCTATGACAACCTTCTACACTGTCTCCAACATCTCTACCTCTGTGTCATCCCCTGACGCACCCACCCTTCCACTCCCATCATCATTCATAAAAATCACAAAGAGCAGGGGTCCCAGAGCAGATCCCTTTGGAGCGCCACTAGTCATTGTTCCATCTACTACTACCCTCTGTTTTCTGCAGACAAGCCAATTCTGAATCCACACAGCCAAGGCTCCATGGATCCCATGCCTCCAGACATTCTGAATGAGGCCACCGTGGGGACCTTGTCAAGCACCTTACTAAAATCCTCGTGCAGCACATACAGACCTTGACCTTCATCTATTTCCTTTGACATCTCCTCGAAAAACTCAATTTGACTCATGAAGCAGGACCTGCTCCTCACAAAACTATCCATGAGTTTGCCCAGCATGTTTGGGCATTGCCCTCAGCCCCAACATCTGCAGACTTACTGGCCAGTCCCTACCTTACCCCTTCCCAGAGCTTCCGCATCCATTAGAACATCAAGCATTGCTGCCCAGTACAGGCCCTTTGGCCCATAAAGGCTGTACTGACCTTTGTAAATGTTCTCCACAACCTTTACCTGTACCACACCCATAGGAACATAGGAAGTGGGAACAGGAGTAGGACAAAAATGGCCTATCGAGCCTGCTCTGCCATTCAATACGATCATGGCTGATCTAATTTATGACCTAACACGACCTACCCTGCCTTCTCGCCATATCCCCAAATTCCTCTATCATTTAAAAATTCTGTTCCCTTACATCCACATGCTCATCTCAGAGACTTTTATATGTACCTATTCTACCAACCACTACCACTTTCTCCGGTGACGCATTCAAAGCTCTCACAACTCTCTGCATAAAAAAAATCTCCCCTCACCTGAAGCGGATGCTCTCTGAGATTTGTACCTGGCACTTTAGGAAAGTTTTCTGGCTGTTCATTCCATCTAAGCCCCCCACAATCTTATTTAGAATAAGTTATTAAGCTGTGGAAGGGGCAAGTTGGGAGAGGGAGGAGGAGAGAGAGCTGGTGGGGGAGGGGTGAGAGCTGGTGGGGAGGGGACAAGGCCGTGTTGGGGAGAGGGATCAGGACCGTGTTGAGGTGGTGAACGGGCAGACACGGGTGGATCTACCTGCCGAAATTAAGGAGCAATAAGAAGGCCATCTCGGGATCTACCAGCATCTTCTGGGGCTTGATGTCTCAATGGAAAACCCCCTGAGGATGGAAGTAGGCCATGCTCTGCTACAGCTGGTACATGAACATCTGGCAACACAACGATATAACATGACCCACTCTGCCTCCACACTGGCAGGGTCTGGATCCTGAGGGTAAGGGGATGTGGGTGAAGGGCCCCTCCCTGCCAATCAACATCCATCCTCATCATCCTCGCCACCCTTCTCCCCTCACTACCCTTTCTCTCCTCACCAATACCCATTGAGACCCTCATGCACCCTTCATCGATATCCAGTCCCCAGCGAGACTCAGCCAGTAAACTCCTTTATATCCTCCAACCCCACCATCCAAGCTTGCCCCAGTGGACAACCTGACCACCCAGACCCACAACCACCTTGATGTAGATCATGGGAATGGGCTGCTTGGCCTTGTTGAAGTGCTGGGCCATGCAGTGAACCGTCTCAGGAACATAGTCCAGACCCAGATTCAAATAAACCTCCTCTTTCTCTTGGACACAATACAAACATGTCAGCTGGGTTTACCCTCCAACACCCAGTGCCTCTCCCAACTGGAGTGCCAGTCCCTCCTGCTCTCTGTAGGCCTGATGCCCCCACTGCTCAACACAACATGGCATGAATCCAAGGGCTCAGCGAGCAGAGCGTCAACAGGCCGTAGTGGACCCGTCCGCTGCCCCATCATTCGGCGTCTGGTGAGAGTGCACAAAATGTGCAGCTCTGACCGCCCTCCCTCTTGAGCCAAGGATTCACCGGGAGAGAAAAACCAGTGACGTTTCGAGATGAGAAATGTTTGCAGCCGGGTGTTGGCTGGGGTCGAATATGTGGAGGCTGAGTTGTTGGGACGATTCAGAGCAGGCGTTGATTTGGAAGGGCACCAAAAGGTTCTGGGGAAGTGAGTTATGGGGGAAAATACATTCGTAAAATGAATTGGGGAAACAGACTGGAGGGGCTGAGTGGCCGAATTTGGCGACCTTGTCTTGTGGTCTTGGCTGCTGCTGTCTGGAGTTGAAATGGCAAGAGGTCATGAGTTAATATGTGAGGAGCAGGGCAGCCAGCGTCAAGGATTCGGCACTGGTCAGAGGGGCAGGATGGAGGGAACAGAGAGGCTGCAGCGAGACAGATCGATTGAAGGAATGGGGAAGGTAGCAGCAAATGAGGATCTTACCTTGACTACAGAGGAGTAGAAGTTGAGAAGAGGGACGATGATGGTGTGATCCAACTTTCACACGATCTGCAGTTTGCGGTTCTATGGCGAGAGAGGAACATCAGCAAGGCTGGGCGATGGGTCGGGGCCCTGAGGGGCGACTTGTCCAAGTTGAGGGGGGAGGCGGGGAGGAGATTCGTCAAGAGGTCAGAGGTGGGGAACTCCAAGGGAGGCCGAAGTGGGGGACTTTTCGAGAGTCAGTGGGGGGGACTTTTCGTGTCGCTGGAGTGGGGACTCGTCAGGGGGTTCAATGAAGTATCATTTCAGTTTTTATGATTGTTTTCCCAGCTTCTACTAAACAATTAATTTGCAGAAAATCTCTGATATTTGCCAGGTGTGTGTGTGTGTGTGTGTGTGTGTGTGTGTGTGTGTGTGTGTGTGTGTGTGTGTGTGTGTGTGTGTGTGTGTGTGTGTGTGTGTGTGTGTGTGTGGGGTGGGGGGTTGTGTGTGGGAACGGGGGGTGCTGTTGTGGGATTGTGAGACTTTCTCTGTTTCCAAACCCCATGGCTGCTTTGGTCTCTGTCAGATGCTCCTCTTTCCACCCACCCTTCAAAAATGTGTTTGGGTGTTTGTCAATTGGGTGTAATTGTGTGAAACGGGCTCATGTGTCGCAAGGGCCTGTGAACGTGCTGTAGGCCTAAAGTTAAATATCAGGGTGTTCCATTTCCACACAACTGCTCCTCCCCCTCACCTTGAATCTCTTGTCCTGCAAGATCTTCTTGATGGCAATCAGCTCTCCGGAGTCCACCAGCCTTGCCTGGTCCACCACACCGAATGATCCATTGTCGATAATTTTATCATCTGTGCAGGACACCACCTTGGGGACGTTGGGTCCATGACCCGGTGTGGCCACCTCTGTTGTGACCTTATTGCCATGTCCTCTGGGGCAGAAGCAGCAGCATTTACACACCCAGAGAGTACACAACAGGTCATTTATCCCAACCCAGCCTTGCTGTCCAAGTTAGTCTCTACCCCTCCCTCTAACTCCCTTCCAAGGGTCACCTAAATGTCAGAATTGATCCTCTGGTGGTTCGTTCCAGCCTCTCAGTAGAAATATTGCCACCCCAGGTCCCTCTTTGATCACTCTCCTCAGACTGAGGCCAGTTCCGCAGCCGTTCACTTTATCTACAACCCTCCCTCCATGAGAGGATCGGGACATCCTTGACCTTCAGCACGTCCCTGGGAGATGAACCACTCTGAACCCTACCACGGGTTTAGCAGAAGCCCTCCACATTCCCAGAAGCTCAGCAACACCGTGATCTTCCATGATGCAAGCGAGACCTCGTCGCCTGAGGGAGCAGGTGGTGCGGAGAGAGCCCCATGCTTCACCGTTCAACTCTGCTGGGTCCGCCGCAGCAGAAGCACTTTCTAGCACCTTGATCCAGGTCCACTGGGGGAAAGAATCCTATCCCGGTTGGGGGAGTGTGGGGGTGGAAGGGATCTTGTAACCCGGGGGGGGGGGGGCGGGTGGAGGAGCGGTCCTGTCTCTCAGTGGAGAGATCCCATTCCAGGTGGAGGGGGAGCTCTGTCCCATTTCTGTTGAAAGGTCTACCTTCCATCCCCCTCGCAACGTCTCTTCTCCCTCAGACACCTCACACTCTCCCCTGCCCCGATTCCTCTACCACGCTCTCATCCCCCACCCAACACCACCCCCATGGTTTCCCCAGTGCCTTCCGTCCCCTCGCACCCCATCCCCCCCAGCTCAACCCTATGTCCCCTACCTCTGATCCAATCTCCCTTGACATTAGCCTGTGGTGCTACCCCGTTCCTTTGTTCTCCCCTCCACTCCTACAGGCCCCATCCCTGTATCCCCTCACATGCCATTGTTCTCCCCTCCCCAGTCCCCTCCAGCTGCCTCATAAAGTGCACTGCACTCAGGATGGGGAGAGGGGAAATTAAATGCAGCCTCCATTCTCTCCGCCCACACTGGGTGAAGGATGGTGCCAGAGGAGGTTCTGTCCCAGTAGGGGAGCCTGTAACAGGCTCTTTATCTCACCCATGGGCGCAGGGTGCTTCCAAACACAACCCTGTTGATCAGAGGGTCCCTGGGATGAGACAGCGTCCTACTCTGACACGTGGGCCAGAATCCCCTTCCAGGAGAGGCATCTTTCTCGTGTTGCTGTGCCATGGCACGACTCAGCTATGGCTGCCCCATGCAGTGACATCATCACCCCCTCTGTGTCATCATCTCCCCCCTCTGTGACACCTCCCCTCTCTGTGACACCACTAGTGTAATGGGCAGGGACATCCAACCATTTAAATCCTCCTCAATTTCCCCAAGCAAGGGGAGAATAATTCAGCTGGTCTAAATTACTCGTTGTTATTTATTCTAACTCCTAGATATTTGATCCCATTTTGCCGCCACATTTGTTGACTATTTTCTTGACATTGGCTCTAATCCCCCTTCCTAAGTGACATGATTTTGCACATATCCCAAAAGAACTTATACCCAAAGATCTCCCCATAGTCCTCCAGGGTGGAGCACAACTTGGGCAATGAGTGTGTCGGGTCTGTCAGATATATCAGAACAACTTCTGCAAATAAATTGATTTCATGGTCTTCCTGGCCTGTTCTGAAACCTTTAATGCCTGAATCCTGGCAAATGGCCTCAGCTAATCGCTCCATGGCCAGTACAAACTCACTCACTTCGGGTGTGGGGGGGGGGGGAGTCTGACCTTGATCGGCATGCCTGTTGGCTACCTCTGTCCCTCTCATCTCGACATCAGTGGCTCAGGTTGGGGGTGTCTGTACTGCCTCCTGCAGTGCACAGCAGCACTGCTGGACCACCTTTATCTCATTATTTTCCTGGGCCCTCTCCAAATCTTTCCTTTCTATGATCTCACATTGGTTTCTCAGGAGAAACACTGGCAGCCAAAAGGCACCCCTGATTCCCCTTAGATTTTGGGAACCCTGACTTCTTGAAGTGGGACAACACGTGGTGACTTATTTTCTCAAGATGTGGATCCAGGAGCTTGGACCAGTCTACCAGTTTGCCGTGGTCCGCCAGCATGCTTGCCAAGCTCCCCAACCCTGCACTCTCATCAGTCCACCCGCAGATCTTGTTCTCCCTGCCTGCACTATAGTTCCTGTCCTGATTCAAAAGCATCTCCACTGCAGCTGTGTTCAGTCGGAACTCGAAGGACCCTGCTCACTGCACCAATTATTATGTGTGTGAAACTGATTCGAGGGGTCCCAAGGGTGGCGAATTTGAACACAGTTGTCTTTTATTGACACATGTAGTGAAGTCGCACGAGGAGTAAAAGACACACACAGACACAAACTCGCCGGATTAATCGATACACTTGCAACCACTCGTGGATAGAAGACTTGACAATCAACTTGTCACATATGATACCTTGAACAGGTCATTCATTCACTCATTGATCTTGGATGCCTGTGGGTGGTAGGGGATATGCAGGAGGCCCCAAATACTTGGCATCACCACCCATTGCTGGTCGGACGTTATCCGATAGGGTATTCCACATATGGAGCACGCTTAAATGGTGCTTGGTCGGCCCGCTGGCAAGATATCCAAGTATGTGCTGACCATCGTGAGAACATATCACTTTTTATTTTGGCAGGGGAGAGGCCTGATATGGTCAATTTATCAGACTTGGCCAGCTCCCGAACCCCAGCGAATGTGGCTCTTGGTTTTAATTGCTGACAAATAGGGCATTTGGCCATCACAGTTCTTGCAACATCATGAGACCCCCAGATCCTCTGTCCATCATAGTGCCCCCATATGCCCACATTTATGATGCACCAATGCTGCCAAGGCTCCAGGGTCTCTCTGCTTGGGGAAAATAGTGGCAGAGCATATTTGAGCAGCTCAGTCCACAGTGGCATTGCGTCAGCTTCAGCGGTTTTCCTGGAGGTGTGTCCATCCACGTGGTGGACCCTGACTATTCTTTTGTTGTTCCACCTCTCAGAAGATCTGCCAGTGCTGTTGTCCTCAGAGCAGGCAGCCATGGATCTGCCTCCCTGTCTCCTGACACCGACCCATCCACACTGACGTGCTGTTTGGCACAGCCCAGAAATCCTGTTGCACTGATCGGAAAAGAGGCTCCTGGGCCCGCCTGGTTGTCCCTTTTCGGATCAGTGCCACAGCTGCCAGCTTGGACAGTTGGCTCTCCCCTCCACCTCACCCTCTTGTGTCAGTACTTTATCTGTGGTGGGCTGGAGCGCTCCCACTTTACACCGTTGTTTTTCGCACCTCCACCAGCCGGAGCCGTCAGTAAACCAAGCTTTTTCCTGCTGTCCTGCATCGAGGGTGTTGAACGGTTTGCCCCAGGCCATGGTGCCAAGCTCTTCTCGGGGTCATTCAAGTGGGAGGCTGTCACTTTCGGACAGGACATGATCTGTTCTTGCAAGTGGCTCAGCCCTTCGGGCCCGGCCTCTGTGCGGTCTGCCATGTACCACTTCTTCGGTCCGCTGTGAGTGGCATCCGCAGATTTAACCCATCACATGTTGGGGAGGTGTGGCTGGAGTGTGACTGTCTCTGCTGCCATCTGGTTCTCTGTGGTGAGCAGGCGAGCATCTGACACTCAGATGGGGAGTCGCGGGAGGCAGCTTCCAGGAGGGAATTGAACAAGAAGCTGTGTGGGACTCGGCGACCTTGCCTCTTTTGCTCGAGGCTCCACTAGACCATTGTCTTCATTGCAGGGACAAGTCATTCAAAGGGTCTTCCAGTTTTGAGGGGTTGGGGGGTGCTTGTGGTCAGTGGCAGTGGTGTTCAACAGCGTGTTTTACCATTTAAGAAGCCATTTGTTGTTCAGGTCATCAATGAAGCAGAGAGTTTTTTTTTTCTGGGCAACATTATACAGTAGATGGAGGGACAGGGTGAGATGGGGAATATGTTGGCACCAGGAACCCAAAAGACCCACAAAACTTTGTGCCTCAACTTGTTGGTGGGCACCGCAATGAGGATTTTGCTTTGAGCAACCATTGATATTTCTCTGCTGCCTGGATTCTCAGGAAAAGGACTGTTGGACTAGGACCCTGGACGTTTTCCAGGTGGTGCCTCCCTGGTGCCAGTGTCTGGGGTGTTGCTGCTGGTGTCCAAGACATCCTAAAGTGGGCCAGAGGTTGTGGTACATGGAGATACCAATGACATACGGAGGAAGAGGGAAGAGTTCCTGAAAAGTGGGTCCAGGGCGTTTGGTGAGAGCTGAAAAGAAATAGCATGAGGGGAGTCATGTTGGGATGACTGTCTGGGCCATGCAACAGTGAGAGCAGGAACAGAATGAGGTGGAGGATGAAGGCGTGGCCTGAATGTGCGGGTTAAGAGCTCCATGAGGGCATCCTATTTGCCTTGCTCGGGAGGCTGATGTCGGAAGTCGATGAGCCTTGCTGCCATGTCCTGATGAGCAAGAACATCATGGAGGAGTAATGGATGTCATCAGTGGTGATCTCTTGGAGGTGGAACTGGTCCTTGGCCTGTTTGAACCCCACGTGGGGCTGCGACATCCAGAACATTGACAGCTTCAACCAAACCATCTGAAGAGCCGCCTGGACCGTGATCTTCACGTCCAACTGAAGGGCTGGGTCCTGCTGAGGTCACCACTGTAGCAGACACTTCTGTTGAAGAGAGAAGTGGGAGGGGGTAGGATATTGGGGATGGGGGTGGAGGGTGGTTTCTTTATTCTTTCTTTTATAGATGCCACACATTAGATGAGCATTATTATTAATTGTGTGAATTTGTTGTGGTTTTAAGTTTATAAATATTTTTTTAAAATGATCGGCAGGACCACGAGTGGCAGATAGGATCATGGGGACTCTCTCCCCCCAACCCACCCACCCCAAATATCAATGGGATAAACCGGGTTCATTGTCAACGTCGTCGAGGATCCCTTCCACCTGCCCACAGCATTTGGCAGCTCTTCTCATCAGGAAAGAGGTCGAGGAATATCGGAGCAAGTAGCACCAGGCCCAGAAACAGATTCTTCCTGCAAGCAGTGAGAATGGAGAATGATGGATGACCGACTCAGACAAAGACTCCATGACTCTGCTATTCATTCAACAGAATTTATTTCTTTTTTGGGAGGGACTGCACGTGTATCATTTGTCTCTCTGTGCGTAGGTCCGGTTGTGTGTTTGCAGAGGTTTCCACCATGAACACAGTTACCTCGGGTTAAATTTGAACGGGTACAGAGGAGCTTTCCTGGATTGGACAGTGTATCTCATGAAACAAAGTTGACTGAGTTCGGGCTTTTCTCTTTTTCACCCCAAAATTAACTTTATTCTAAAATTATTGACCAAGAGGACAACTGTTCCATGTCTTTTCTCATCCTCGTGTTGCATGCCTGTATTCCCTTCACTGCACATGTTCTCTGTTTAGCATCATTCCACCCCTTTGACACCTTGTGGTTACTCCCTGCACTCTGTGGTTGAAGGGGTTCCCCTTAGTCTCCGCCCCTCAAGACCCGGAGGATTAGAGTCCTTCCCCACAGCGCCCTCGTGTTGGCTGCGCCAAGCCTCAGTGCATCTCTCAGCAAACTGGAATAGACCGGTGGGCAGCGTTCCCTCACCCACATCTCCATGTGCTAAAAGACCAGCAGGTTAACGTTGAACAGTTATGCCCTTCGGACCTCGATGTTGTGCTGACCTATCAATTCCAAGCAAAATAAAAACTAGACCCTTCCTCCTTCATAACCCTCCATTCTTGCAATGGAGGGAGTGCAGAGGGGATTCACCAGGCTGATACCTGGAATGGCAGGAATGACTTATGAGGAAAGATTGCGCAAATTGGGATTGTACTCGCTGGAGTTTAGAAGATTGAGAGGGGAATCTCATAGAGACATATAAAATTCTGGCAGGACTGGACAGAATGGATGCAGAAGGGATATTTCCAATTATGGGAAAATCCAGAACCTGGGGTCATGGTTTGAGGATAATAGGCAAACCATTTAGGACCGAGATGAGGAGGAATTTCTTTACCCAGAGGGTGGTGAATCTGTGGAATTAATTGCCACAGAGGGCAGTAGAGGCAGGTTCATTAAATATATTTAAGAGGGAATTAGATATATTTCTTCAGTATAAGGGTATTAAAGGTTATGGAGAGAAGGCGGGGACGGGGTACTGAACTTTAAGATCAGCCATGATCTCATTGAATGGCGGAGCAGGCTCGAAGGGTCGAATGACCTACTCCTGCTCCTATCTTCTATGTTTCCTTCATTCATGTGTCCAAGAAGCCTTTAAATGCTGCAAATATTTTAGCCTTCATCACCACTCCTGGCAAGGCATTCCTGGCACCCACAACTCTGTGTAAAAACAAGTACCCCTTATATTGCCGCTAAACCTTCCTCCCTTTGCTTTGGGCTTCTAGTGTTTGCTTCTCTTATCTGGGTTTCAGGCAGACCAAAGGGCATCTTTCACTGAGATTCTGGTCTTCCAGCAGTTCTGGATATCTGTCTCTGGATGCTCTGCTCAGGGGACCACCCCGCAGTATCTCATCAAGTCCTAGTCTCTGTGTCAGCAGGAATTCCATGCTGACCACTGCCTGATGGCCCTGTGGTCAATAGTGTTTGTCTATGCAACCATTCCCATGAAGGTGATGGGGCAAAGTCCTGCTGACTAGGACATTGTGTGGCATCAGGGCCAGACCAATCTTTCGCAACACCTGAGCCAGGTAGAACCTCAGCACATAGCGGCTTTTGGTGCCCTTGCACTTTGTTTCCAAGCACAGCCATACACAATAGCCATGCTGGTTAGGGTTATGCCCCCATTGATTGACGACGTACATGGTCCTCCAGACTCTATCCATTTTGGACCCCCACATGAATAGGAAATGTGGTTTGGGAATTGACAGGGTGGAGGTGTGGGGATGGGCCACACCTGCCTCACGTGCAGCAGTACCAAGAGCTCCTTGCACCTGATGACCAGGTTCTACCGGATTGACAGAGTTGGGCATCTCTGTGGTTCTCCCTGTCTACTGGAACTGGGGGTCTCCTTACTGCTCCCCATCTCCTTGAGTTGGTACTTTGTTCTTCACCATCACCACAAGACAACCAAGACCCCTGGATGGAGGGCAGAGGCGCAGAGAGATCAGAGAGAATACGGGTAGTTTTAACAGGGTGGGGTCCATCCTGATGCCTGATAACAGGATGAAACCAACGGGGAAGGAGGATGCAGGGCATTTGATAGCAGGTGGGACAGGGTGTAGACATGGCAGCTGACCGGAATTGTCAGGGGGATACTGAGACCTGGGAGAGGAGGGGAAGGACGGTGCAGTTGTGTTCTGACGAGAGAGTGCTGAGGGAGAGGCAACATGGGTGGAACCTCAAGGAAAGGGACCCCTGAATTTTTTGCAGGGATGGGCTCTGTAAATAGACTCACAGATATCCAGCAAAGAGCATTTATGTCCCCCTGCCATCAGGAAGGAGATATGGAGGAATAAAAGGAGAGAAGCCAGGGAGGGAAATAGCTTCTTCCCACAGGCCGTGAGATTGACAAGGCAACATGAGCTGGATGGGAGATAAGAATGAAAAGGTGGAGAGGAATATGGACTGATTACAACAGCACAGCCAGCAGGAGAGTGGGGCCGAAGGGCCTGTTTCTGTGGTCTATCTGGACCAGCCTTTTGAGTTCAAGCTTCAAAAGACCAAACCATTTTTAAATTTAATATCAACGGTATAGAATGAATCAAGAGACAAGATGTATGTCCAGCGGCAAGCGTCGAAGTCACTTCCTGAAAGGGAGGCTCTGAAACCACTGGGAGGTTCTGGCCGGAATGAGTCCCGGCTTCCTCTGGAAGGAGGAGAGGAGGCAAGGATAATGTGGGGGTAGGGGTGGGGAGGGGAGGGGGTAGGGATGCCTTCCTCCATTCAACTCCCATTTCCTCTACACCGTACCCCTCCTCATTCCGCTGCCCATTCCTCTCCCCATCACCTCCCCATTTCCCGTGCCCTGCTCGCCTCCCCCGCTCCCCTCCCCAACCTAACCCTAACCCCTAACAAACCCTAACCTTAACGTTAACACTACCGATACCCTTAAACACTACACCACGTCCCCAAACATAACTCTTATTTCCACCCTGTCCCCTAACCCTATCCTTACGCTGTCCCCTAAACCCAACCCTAATCCTACCCACCTTCCCCAAACACCAACTCACACCCCACCCCTACCTCCTACTCTTACCCCCTTCCCCTAAACCTAACACAAGCCCACTTCCCCGAACTCTAAACCTATCCCTAAACCTCGACCAAACCCGAGCCCACATCTCCTAACCCTAAACCTAACTGTTCCTCTACCCGTCCATGACTCTTATCTTAATTCTACCCACCTTCCCCAAACTTAAACTAAACCCTACCCCTATCCTCTACACCTACACCCTTCCCCTAACCCTAACCCATACCCGCACCCCCTACCACTACCCCATTACCTACCCCTACCCTCTCACTACCCCCTTTCTCCTACCCCCTTCCCCTATCCCTCCTTCCCCTGTTAGGGGTTGGAAGGGAAGGGGAGGGGAAGGGAAGGAGGGAAAAGGTAGGAGGCGAAGTGGAGGGGGAAAGGAGAGTGGAAGGGGAGGCGAAGGGAGGAGGGCTGAGTTTTGGGCATAGGTGTGAAGGTAGGTGAAGGGGAAGGTGAGCGGGAGGGGGTTGTAATGGAGGAGAGGTAGGGGAGTAATGGGAGGGGGACGTGCGTGAAGGAATATGGAAGAGGTGGGGAATGGAGTTGGCAGGGCCAGAGGGAGAAGGGGAGGGGTTCAGGCCATCATGATGTTGTCCGTCCTCTGTTCAGCTGGGATGCAATGTTCTTCTGGACTCGTGTCTTGTCTCTGAGATCACTCCTTCTCCTGGGAAGAGAAATACGAGTGATAGAGATACTGTCTCCGTGGCCTGATCACGATGCCTTTGGAGGGCCCCAACTCTTCCCCCATCACCCCTCTCCCTACCCCTGCACACTAGGGCCTTTCCCTTCCTCTACTTTACCTGAGGAAGTGTGTTATGGAGAAAACCACAATCTATATCTTCAGACCTCAGAGTACTGTGTCTCCATCAGTCAACTCCCTGGTTCACCATGACATGGCAGCAAGATGCTGGACAAATCATGGATGGATCAGTCGAGTCCCATCAGCTGACCCATCTGAACCTACCCCACAACAATATTATTCTTCCCTCCCTCTCACCAGTACCTTCTGTTTTTCTTTTATTCCTGTCCCTATATTAAAATCTTTTTCATGCCTTGTTTGGACCAGCCTCCACTACTACCCCTGGCAATGCATTCCAGCCACCCACTACATTCTGTGTGAATAAAATGTACCCCTCACATCTTGTCTAAAGTTCCCTCATCTCAGCTTATTTAGACGTCCACTGGTATTCTCGCCCCAGGAATGCACACAATATTCCAAGTGTGGTCTGACTAGAATTTTATATATCTGCAACGTTACCTCTCGGTTCTTGAACTCAATCCCCTGACTCCTGAAGGCCAGCACACAATACACCATCTTAAACTCCTTCTCAATTTGCACAGCAACCTTGAGTGATTTATGGAGCAGGATCTAAATATTTCTCTGTCCTGCACACTGTTCATAATCCTGTCACTAACCAAGTGCTCTGCTCTCACGTTCTTGTAATCCGCATTCAATAAAGATATTGGTCTATATGAAGCTAATTCTAATGGGTCTCCAACCTTCTTTGGAATAACTTTTATTCGTGCCCTTGAAAATGACTCTGGAAATAAACCTGTACCAGTAGCTTGTTTAAGTACATCTGTATTTACAGGATTCAACTCCATCTGTCAGTTCTCTGCAAACTGGATGCCCCATGACAACCTTCTACACTGTCTACAATATTTCTACCTCTGTGTCATCCCCTGACATACCCACCCTTCCACTCCAATCATCATTCATAAAAATCACAAAGAGCAGGTGTCCCAGAGCAGATCCCTTTGGTGCGCCACTAGTCATTGTTCCATCTACTACGACCCTCTGTTTACTGCAGACAAGCCAATTCTGAATCCACACAGCCAAGGCTCCATGGATCCCATGCCTCCCGACATTCTGAATGAAGCCACCGTGATGACCTTGTCAAGCACCTTACTAAAATCCACGTGCAGCACATACAGACCTTGACCTTCATCTATTTCCTTTGACACCTCCTCGAAATACTCAATTTGACTCGTGATGCAGGACCTGCTCCTCACAAAACTATCCATGAGTTTCCCCAGCATGTTTGTGCATTGCCCTCGGCCCCAGCATCTGCAGACTTCCTGGCCAGTCCCTCCCTTACCCCTTCCCAGAGCTTCCGCATCCATTACAACATTAAGCATTGCTGCCCAGTACTGCCCAGTACAGACCTTTGTAAACGTTCTCCACAACCAACTAACCCTTACCCGTACCACACCCATAACTATGGGTGGATTAAATATCCAATTAATTTCTTTCTAAAATAATGCATCAGGAATTTGATGTTGATTCCAATTTTGAATGACTTTTCATAATTCTCGTTCAGCTCCTTTAAAGTTAGATCCATTATCAGAACATAATTCTTTTACTTGACCACGTCTAGGAATAAAACGCCAAAGAATATTAATAAAAGAGTCTGTTTCAAGCAATGACGCTGCTTCAATATGAATTGCTCTCATAGTCAAACAAGTGAAAATAACTCCATATCGTTTTTCAACACTTCGTCCTCACTTTACTTGCAAAGGACCAAAATAATCAACTTCCACGGATGTAAATGAGAATTCATCAGGTGAAACTCTGTCCTGTGGTAAATCTGCCATTTGTTGTTGTCCAGGTTTTCATTCTCTCTGTCAGTCACAAAGAGATGAAACCTCATGATTTCATTATTAATATATTTAAGCACTGATGTTCTATCAGTCCAAAACACAGGATCTGCTAACTCCATCTGTAATTCTCTTCTTAACATAGCGTCCATTTTGCTCGCCATAATAGCAGCAGTCAATTCCATTCAAGGTCTTGTGACTGACTTTAATGGAGCCACTCTGGCTTTTCCCATTACAAATCCACCATCTACTCGCACTTGGTTATTTCACAGGACTCAGTAACTGACAGGATCAAAACTACCTTCACTTAGATCAGAAAAATGGTGTAACTGAGCAAATGTGGCTACTCCAAAGTCTGTTGACGTCAAAACTTCCAAGTATTTGAAGACGCTCAATCTAATTTTTCCAATCTTGTGCAATGGATTCTGGATTAGTTTCATCCCATCCAAATGTTCTTCTGCACAAAACTGGTATTTGGCCGGGCTGATCATTAGGCTGAATTTGGCCAGTCGGGAGAAGAGGGTGTGCAGGTGAGACTTGTGTTGTGCCCAGTCTCTGCTGGCGACAAGAATGTCATCCAGATAAATGAACACGAAATTCAAATCCCTGCGCACCGTATCCATGAGGTGCCTTATGTCTGGGCGGTGTTCTTGAGCCTGAAAGGCATGCATAAAATTTCGAACAAGCCGAAGGGGGTGATGATGGCCGTTTTGGGGATGTCCTCTGGGTGCAATGGGATTTGATGGTACACGCACACCAGATCGACCTTGGAGAATACTCTCACACCATGCAGATTGGCTATAAAGTCCTGAATGTGAGGGATGGGGCAACGGTCAGGTACTGTCGTGTCATTAAGCCGTCGATAATCTCGCAGGGGCACCAGCCATCGGAGGCTTTTGGGACCAGGTGAAGCGGCGAGGCCCAAGGACTGTCGGAGGGACGAATGATCCCCAGTTCCTGCAGATGCGAGAACTCCTCTTTCGCTATCTGGAGCTTATCTGGTGGGTTTAACAGTAATGTACGATAAACTGTATCAGACACTGTGACATCAGGTTCACAGTTGGGAGAATATTTAACAGTGATATACAGTAGACTTTGGCAGATACTGTGACACCAAGTTTTCAGTAGTGAGAAGGTTTAACAGTAATGCATGATAAGCTGTGGTAGATACTGTGATATCAGGTTCACAGTTGGAAGAAGGTTTTACGGTGATGTAATATTAACTGTGGCAGATAAAGTGACACCAGGTTCACATTGGGGCGAAGTTTATGGTGATGTACGGAAGACTGACACAGATATGGTGACACCGCATTCACAACGAGGGGAAAGAATATCAGTGATGTGCAATAAACTGTGGAATATACTGTGACTCCAAGTTTACAGTGGGGAGAAGGTTGAACTCTGATGTACGATAAACAATGGGAAAAACTGTGAAAAATGGGTCAACATGGGGAGAATGTTTAATGGTGATGTACATTAACACAACATTAACACAGTTTAACAGTCATGTACAATAAACTGTGTGAGATACTGCGACACCAGGTTCAGAGTGGGGAGATGTTTTAACGGTAAAGTACAGTAGACGTTGGCATATACTGTGACGCTGAGTTCAGGGCAGTAAGAAGGCTTAATGGTGATGTGTGTTAAACTGAGGCAGATACTTTAACACCAGGTTCACAGGTTCATAATGTTTATGAACGGTAGACTGAGGCAGAAAATGTGAGATGGATTCCACAGTACTAAGAAGGTTTAACAGTGATTTACTTTAAACTGTGTCAGATACTGTGACATCATGTTCATATTGGGGAGAACGTTTAACAGTGATGTATGGTAAATTGAGATGGATACCGTGACACCGTGTGAACAGTGGGGAAGAGGTTTATCAGTGATGTACTATAGACTGAGATCAATCCTGTGACAACAAGTTCACAGTAGTGAGAAGGTTTAACGGTGATGTACAGTAGACTGAGGCAGATACTGTGACACCAGGTTCACGTTGGGGGGAAGGTTTAACGGTGATATACTGTAAATTGAGATATATACCGTGACTGCAGGTTCACAGTGGGGAGAAGGTTTAACGGTGATGGACGGTAGACTAAGGCAGATTCCATTACACCAGGTTCACAGGGGGGGGAGAAGGTTTAACAGTGATAAACTGTAAATTGGGATATACACCGTGACACCAGGTTCACAGTGGGGAGAAGGTTTAATGGTTATGGACGGTAGACTGAGGAAGATTCTATTACACCAGATTCACAGGGGGGACAAAGTTAAACGTTGATGTACGATAGACTGAGGCAGAAACTTTGAGACAGGATTTACATTCGTGAGAAGGTTTAACATTGATCTACGATTAACAGTGTCAGATACTTTGACATCAGGTTCATATTGGGGTGGCAGGCAAAGTGACACCAGATTCACAGTGGAGAGAGGTTTAATGCTGATGTATGGATGATTGAGATCGTTACTGTGACATTGGCTTCACAGCAGTGAGAAGGTTTAACAGTAATGTACGATAAACTGTGTCAGGTACTGTGACACCAGGTTCACAGTGGGGAGAATGTTTAATGAGATGTATGATAAACTGTGGCAGATTCTGTGACAACAAGTTCACAGTGCGGAGAACGTTTAATGGTGATGTACAGTAGACTGGGACAGATATACTGATGCTGGATTCACTGTAGTGAGAAGGTTTAACAGTGATGTACAATAAACTCTGACCTATACTGTGACATCAGGTTCATATTGGGGAGAAGGTTTAACAGTGATGTACGGTAGAGGGAGGCAGATACTGTGACACCAGGCTCATTGTATTGTTCATTTATCTAATTTATATGCTCCATTTTTTTGTGGCAACTTCCAAACATTCCATAAAGTTCTATTCTAATCAGATTTTGTTCATTTAAATAGGTCACCACTAAAAGCCTAAATCGTTTGGTCTCTTAAGTACGCTGCACAAAATTAAATTCTTTACCTGGGTTTGGTTCAACGGCACTTCAGTCTGCTTCATTATTTTTTCAGCCCCTCATTTTGTCCTTTCTGCTTTGCCCAGCCGATTCCCCAAATGGGCATCCAACTCTGTCTTCTCAGCTTCACCCAACGTTTCCTCTGTAAACTTGAGCAAACCAAGAAGACTAAAGTTAAAATTTTCACATTGGCATTTTCAAACACAAAAATGATGCTGTGAGTTGCAATTTCACATCAAAATCCCACTTGCTAAACTTGCAAGCAACTGAATCGCATCCAACAGCTGGAAAATTGCAAGAGAACTGCTTGGTTAAAGCAAAGACTCCACCCAGTCACCCCATTAAAGGCCTCCAAGTTAACAACAGATAGCAACCTGAAAGTTAAATACAAACATCTGCATCAGGAATATTAACAGGCTTTAAAAAAAAAATCACTTCCACTATTGAAAGAAAACTCCTCAGGGAACAATTCCTGTTGTATTGCTCAAAATGGTTTGAATCTTGATTTCAAGCAGAGTCATTTGGTGAGATTGTTGGTCCAGAACAAACCCTGCCCACACACTCCCTTAAATACCTGCAAAGACCTGGTTCAGCTCTGCTCTATGCTAAAGCTTTCAAGCTTTTCTGAAGAGATAACAAACTTCAGATGCTGGTACATTGAGTCACAAAAACACTAATGCTTCCCTGAACAACACAACAAGAACCTTCCCGAGTGGTAAATATCAACAAGACATAATATCATTTCACTGTTGTGTTTGTGTCGTTGGAGAATTCCCTTTCCATTCAATCAGAATTAGAGTTTTGGGTGCTGTATTTGAGAAAAGATGTGCTGGTGTTGGAGAAGGTCAGAGATGATTTACTGGAATGATATCAGGAATGAAAGGGTTAGTGTATGAGGAACAATTGTCGACTCTTCGACTGTATTAGTTGGAGTACAGAAGGATAAGGGGGACCTCAGAGGCATTTCAAATGCTGGAAGGCTTGGGCAGAGTACATATGGCATAGATGTTTCCCATGGTAGGGGATTCTAGGACAGGAGAGCATAATTTCAGGATAAAAGGGTGTCAATTTAAAACAAATGTGGAAAAATTGATTTTGTCAATGGGTCGTGAAACCCACGTGAGGTCATTGGGTGTATTTAAGGCAGAGATTAACAGGTATTTGATACGTCAAGGAATTAAGGGTAATGGGGAGAGAGCTGGGCAGTGGGGCTGAGTGGAAGAATGGTGGAACAGACTCGACGGGCCAACTTCTGCTCCTATATCTTGTGATCTATATCCTGCTGGAGACCTAGTGAACCCTCCTCTTGTATTCCATTCTTAGAAAACATTCTGCATCGTGGTTTTATGTCATGTGAACCCATTTCCGATTGAATCCCATGTTACAAATAACCCAATGCAAATTCTGCATTGAGAGGACTGTAGCTTCCTCTTTTTAAAAATTGTTATGGAGCAGCTCAAATGAGATTTCTTGCTTCTTTTGGTGAAAGGGTTAAAATAGAATCAAATAAAATAGGAGAGGGAAAAGCAGAAGAATTTATGTACAAGTGGGAATCAAAATTAATGGTTGGTGATAAAGATACACAATTGTTGAAACATTTGATTAATATATGGAATAAAATAAATGATGTAAACGGTGTAAGTGGATGTACATCACCCAGAATGGCTTTGATTCAAAATCCTCGTATCCTCGTATCTTCAGGATCATCAATTGCTGGATAGCTGGTTTCGTAAGGGGTTTATAAATGTTGAAGATTGTTATGAAAGGGGTCAATTAATGTCATTTGAGCAACTGAGAAATAAATATCGTATAACTCATCGCAATCTTTTTTGCTATTTCCAACTAAGAGCATATTTTTTTTTATATATATTTTTTTATTTCACACCATAAATCACATTAACCATGATACACATTTTTTCCTTTTCACACATATACAATGTCATTTTCTCCCCCCCTCCCTCCTCCCCTCCCACCCTCCCCACCTCCCCCCTCCCGTCCATTTAAGGTATAAAATCTAGGATACATTAAACCAGTCAGACAATGTTGTCATTCAATAAAAATACACCAGAAATTCCACTGAGTCCATTCTTTTCATTTCCTTTTCCTTCCGTTAACTTAGGTAGTGATTGTCCCCGGTAGGTTTTCGCTATTGTGTTTAATATAAGGCTCCCATATTTGTTCGAATATTTCAATATTATTTCTTAAATATATGTTATTTTTTTCTAATGTAATACATTTATTCATTTCTATATACCATTGTTGTATTTTGAAATTATCTTCCAATTTCCAGGTTGACATAATACATTTTTTTGCTACGGCTAGAGCTATCTTAACAAATCTTTTTTGTGCATCCTCCAAATCAATTCCAAATTCTTTGTTTTTTATGTTACTTAGGAGAAAGATCTCTGGATTCTTTGGTATATTGTTTTCTGTTATTTTATTTAATATCTGATTGAGATCTTCCCAAAATTGTTCTACTTTTTCACATGCCCAGATTGCATGAATTGTTGTTCCCATTTCTTTTTTACATCGAAAACATCTATCAGATACTGTTGGGTCCCATTTATTTAACTTTTGAGGTGTAATGTATAGCCTGTGTATCCAGTTATATTGTATCATACATAACCTCGTATTTATTGTATTTCTCATCGTTCCAGAGCATAACTTCTCCCATGTTTCCTTTTTTATCTTTATATTTAAATCCTGTTCCCATTTTTGTTTAGTTTTACCATTTGTTTCCTCATTCTCCTTTTCTTGCAGTTTAATATACATATTTGTTATAAATCTTTTGATTATCATTGTATCTGTAATCACATATTCAAAGTTACTTCCCTCTGGCAAACTCAAACTGCTTCCTAATTTATGCTTCAAGTAGGATCTCAATTGGTAATATGCCAGTGCTGTATCTTGAGTTATATTGTATTTATCTTTCATTTGTTCAAAGGATAATAATCTATTTCCTGAAAAACAATTTTCTATTCTTTTAATCCCTTTTTTCTCCCATTCTCTAAAGGAAAGGTTATCTATTGTAAAAGAGAGTAACTTGTTTTGCGTCAATATTAGTTTTGGTAATTGATAATTTGTTTTATTTCTTTCTACATGAATCTTCTTCCAAATATTGAGTAGATGATGTAATACTGGAGAACTTCTATGTTGTACCAATTTTTCATCCCATTTATATAATATGTGTTCAGGTGTCTTTTCCCCTATTTTATCTAATTCTAATCTCGTCCAATCTGGCTTTTCCCTTGTTAGATAAAAATCTGATAGGTATCTTAATTGTGCGGCTCTATAATAATTTTTTTAAGTTTGGCAGTTGTAAGCCTCCTTGTTATTACCATTCTATTAATTTATCTAGTGCTATCCTCGGTTTCCCCCCTTTCCATAAAAATTTCCTTATTATTTTCTTTAACTCCTTGAAGAATTTCTCTGTCAGTTGTATTGGCAATGCCTGAAATAGGTATAATATCCTTGGAAAAATGTTCATTTTAATACAGTTTATCCTTCCTATTAGTGTTAATGGTAAATCTTTCCAATGCTCTAAATCATCCTGTAATTTTTTCATTAGTGGATAATAATTGAGTTTATATAGTTGGCCGAGATTTTTGTTTATTTGTACACCTAGGTATCTTATTGCTTGCATTTGCCACCTAAATGGTGATTCTTTCTTAAATTTTGAGAAATCCACATCATTCATAGGCATTGCTTCACCTTTATTTACGTTGATCTTGTAACCCGACACTTCTCCATATTCCTTCAATTGATTATATAATTCTTTTATTGATAGTTCTGGTTCTGTTAAGTATACTATAACATCATCCGCAAATAAACTGATTTTATATTCCTTGTCTTTTATTTTTATCCCTTTTATATTATTTTCTGTTCTTATCAATTCTGCTAGTGGTTCTATAGCTAACGCAAACAATAAAGGTGATAGTGGGCATCCCTGTCGTGTTGACCTGCTTAAGTCCATTTACTGTCACTTTCGCTAATGGTCCCTTATATAATGCTTTAATCCAATTCATATACTTCTCCGGTAAACTGAATTTTTGCAATAATTTGAACAAATAATTCCATTCTACTCTGTCAAAGGCCTTCTCTGCGTCTAAAGCAACTGCTACTGTTGGTGCTTTATTCCCTTCTACTGCATTAATTAAGTTAATAAATTTACAAATATTGTCTGTTGTGCGTCTTTTTTTGATAAATCCAGTTTAGTCTAGATTTACCATTTTCGGTACATACTCTGCTAATCTATTTGCAAATAATTTAGCTATTAACTTATAATCTGTGTTAAGTAAAGATATTGGTCTATATGACGCTGGTGTGAGTGGATCTTTCCCTTGCTTTAGTATTACTGTAATTATTGCTGTTTTACATGAATCTGGTAAGCTTTGCGTTTTATACTAAGAGCATATTTGAAGGATAAGTTGGGACCAACCATGTTGTACTGAAATAGAAATTCCTTATAAAGAGGAATTGTTAAAAAAAATTATTTGATAATGTCCTCTTTATTACAAGTAGGAACTTTTAAATGAGAAGTTCATAAGTTGAGACAAAGGTGAGAAATGGATCTGAATATTGTAATTGATTGGCAAATATGGGGAGATCCATATCAGGATCTCAATGCAAGACATAAATTAGTTCAGTATAATTGTTTTTACATCAGTCATGTAGCAGATGTCAGCAAGGATTTTATCTGAAAGCTGCACCTGGAGTCAGGTGACTCAGGCTATTGGATTTGAAAACCTCCTCAGGAGACTGATTTGGCAATAGAAACATAGAAACATAGAAGATAGGAGCAAGAGTAGGTCATTCGACCCTTTGAGCCTGCTCCGCCATTCAACGAGATCATGGCTGATCTTAAAGTTCAATACCCCGTCCCTGCCTTCTCTCTGTAACCTTTAATACCCTTATACTGAAGAAATATATCTAATTGGCCTCTTACATATATTTAATGAACCTGCCTCGACTGCCCTCTGTGGCAATGAATTCCACAGATTCACCACCCTCTGGGTAAAGAAATTCCTCCTCATCTCGGTCCTAAATGGTTTGCCTATTATCCTCAAACCATGGCCCCGGGTTCTGGATTTTCCCATCCTTGGAAACATCCCATCTGCATTCATTCTGTCCAGTCCTGCCAGAATTTTATATGTCTCTATGAGATCCCCTCTCAATCTTCTAAACTCCAGCGAGTACAATCCCAATTTGCGCAATCTTTCCTCATAAGTCATTCCTGCCATTCCAGGTATCAGCCTGGTGAATTGCCTCTGCACTCCCTCCATTGCAAGAACATCCTTCCTTAGATAAGGTGACCAAAACTGCACACAATACTCCAGGTGCGGTCTCACCAAGGCCCTGTACAGCTGCAGTAAGGTATCCTTGTTCCTATACACAAACCCTCTTGATATGAAGGCCACATACCATTTGCCTTTTTAACCGCCTGCTGTACTTGCATGCTCGCCTTCAGAGACTGGTGTACAAGTACCCCTAGGTCTCTCTGCACTTCACCATCTCTTAATCTATTGCCATTCAAATAGTAATCTGCCCTCCGGTTTGTTTTACCAAAATGGATAACCTCACATTTATCCACATTGTAGTGCATTTGCCATCTATCTGCCCAGTCCCTCAATTTATCCAAATCACACTGGAGCTTCCGGACTCCCACTTCCGTGCACACAACCCCTCCTAGTTTAGTGTCATCTGCAAATTTGGAGATATTACATCAAATCCCCTCATCCAGATCATTAATGTAAATTGTGAACAGTTGGGGTCCCAGTACAGATCCCTGTGGCACCCCACTGGTCACAGCCTGCCACTCAGAAAATGAGCCATTTATCCCAACTCTCTGTCTTCTACCTGCCAGCCAGTTATCAATCCACATCAATACTTTGCCCCCAATCTCATGAGCCTTGATTTTGTAAGCCAGTCGTTTATGCGGGACCTTATCGAAGGCCTTTTGGAAGTCCAGGTACACCACATCCACTGGCTCTCCCCCATCTATTTTACCTGTCACCATCTCAAAGAATTCCAATAGATTTGTCAAGCACGATTTACCTTTTGTAAATCCCTGTTGACTCTGTCCGATCCCTTCTCTGCTAGTCATATGCTCCGCTATTACATCCTTAATAATGGATTCCATCATTTTGCCCACTACTGATGTAAGGCTCACCGGCCTATAATTCCCTGCTTTTTCTCTACCCCCCTTTTTAAATAGTGGGGTAACATTAGCTACCCTCCACTCCATGGGTACTGATCCTGAATCTATCGATTTCTGGAAAATAATTCTTAAAGCATCTGCTATCTGAATGGCCACTTCCTTGAGTACCCTACGATGTAGATTATTAGGTCCTTGGGATTTATCTGCCTTCAATCCCATCAATTTCCCCAAGACCATGTCCTTAGAGATACTGATTTCTTTCAGTTCCTCCCTTGCATTAGTCTCTATGTTTCCCAACATACTTGGGATGTTATTTGTATCCTTTCTTGTGAAAACAGAATGAAAGTAAGAATTTAATTGGTCTGCCATTTCCTTACACCCCATTATATATTCCCCTGATTCTGACTGCAAGGGACCTACTCTGGATTTCACCAATCTTTTCCTCTTGACATATTTATAAAAGCTTTTGCAGTCGGTTTTTATATTTCCCGCAAGCTTACTTTCATAATTTATTTTTGCTCTCTTGATCGCGTGATCTAGGGGAGTTGTATTAATTCACTTCAATGCAGCATTTTGGATCTATTGACCAAAGTTCCACACTGCAGCAGTGAGGAAGGAATTCACAACTAGTTTTTCTTCTACAGTTACTTCTTACACCAGTAAAATTGAATAGAATAAAATCAGATTTATCACATCAATGTTTTAGGTGTGGTGAAGATATCGCAACTTTCTTGCATTCAACTTATCTTTGTCCTAATGCAAGATCATTTTGGGGAGAATTACAATATTTATGGAACAAGTTATAGGAGATGTTTTTCCACAGAATCTGACCTTATTTTTATTAAGAAATATGGAAGGAACAAGGACCAAATTAAATCTATTAATATATCAATTGAAATTTGTTAAATTAACGTTAGCGGTGATGAGGACATGTATTGAACTTACTTGGAAATCCCATATATTTTTAGGGATGCCAAGATGACATGCAAAAATTCAAAGTTGTATTTCTTTGGAAAAAATTAAATAGAAACTCTATGCTTTTGCAAATTTGGCACCTGAATATTCAAATATCAGGCTTCAATTTGTAATAATGCCCTTTCCATCCCTCTAGACATGTGAGATTCTCCTCTTAGTTAATTTTTTTAAATTTAGATTTGTTAGATTTCTTCGCCACCGTGAACTCTGGGGAAGCGGACGACTAGTGCAGGGCACCAGAAAACTGAAAGACCACACCCCACCAACATCTCAGAAGCAGAGGATTCAATCCACGGGTCAGTGACCAAGGCAGCAGACCAGTGGGGGGTTCTGCAGCTGAAAGACCCACATAGGTGGCAGGCTGTTGGTGACTTGAGGAGAGGAACCCACGCAGGCTGTGGGCTTCTGGACAAAGCAGTCAAGGAACTCACACCAGGCTGTGGATTGCTAGAGACTGGGTCAAAACTGGCTAAAAGGGTGTCAGGTATCAGACCTAAGATACGAGTAAAATGGTTCCTAATTATGTCAGAGGTTCAAAACTGGAGCATACATCTGTGAGCATTAAAAGAGAATCCACAGACCCTCAGCGACTTGGCCCAGGGTTTGGGGTGGTGGGGGGGGGGGGGGAGCACTCAGTCTTTCTCTGACTGCAAGAAGCATTTCAGGAAATTTCTGCCAGAGGTAAGTCTGTCTGCCTTATAGCAAGAAAAAAGCAATTTTGTGTGACATGACACTTTTTAATTACATGACAGTAAATTGTCTCCTGAAATAGAGAGAGGTTCAAGTTTCAAACTATTACAAACTCTACTCAACAGATTATACCTCTTCCCACTTTTGTTTTTGCAAGGACACCATTGATTTGATCACAACTCCTCTGCTGCATCTGTCCTGTGACAGATTATATATTTTACATTGTATCTAGAGATGTTTTTGAAAGAGATGGATTGGAGCAGTCGTTTTGGTCACAAACAAACACATACACTGCACAAAACAGCTCTTATTTAAAATACAAGAGCTTTGTTGAGAGTGAGTCATTCAGGCGCCGAGAGTCTTTACAAAGACAAAACAAGGAGACTGTTTTGCTAAAGAATTTCAAAAGCAGGTGTAAATGGATTATTGTTTTAAAGCAACAGATTAATGGACTCAGAAGTTTGAGTCCAGTGCAGTCATCTGGCTGATACCAGTTTGCTATTCTAAGAAGGTCATGTGGTTTTGCAAGCAGAGAAGAGAGACCAAATAGGCTTTTTCTAAAAGAGAGAGAGAGAGAGAGAGATGGCAAGCCAGCATCTTGTTTTTAAGACGGGTCGTGAGTTCTCAGTTCAGCCTGTTGAAAAACAGGAAATGGCTGGCTCGAAATGATGTTTTACCTGAAATAAGGGAAACAAAAGGAAATCAATGGTGACCTGCAGAAGAGGTTATCATTTGGAAAACCCTTATGGGTCAAGGTTCTTTGGCAAGACACCAAAGTGGCTGATCAGAGGGAATCAGTTTATGTGTGTCCAATGAGCAGGAAATCCCTCTCTGAAACCAACAAGAGCTTTCCTGGAGGGTAAACATTTACTTTTAAGCACCAGAGCTTATCATTCATATTCAAATTCATAAATGGTGAATTCTATGCACAGTATAAGAATTGATAGACACCGGTGAACTTGGAGTTGTGTCAAAGAACTTTATGCACATTAAATACACCTGCACTTCGAATTAGAAGGGGGTAATGGAAGGCTGTTAATAGTGATAAGTTAAAGTTTGATCCTGTTTTTTTTAAAAAGAAAATTAAAAACAATGTTTGTTTAAGTATGAATGGTGTTAATGCTTAAAATCTGCCTGTGATGGAAAGTATTCTTGGACTGAATAGACATCTGGGCCAAATGGCTATTGAAGGACAATCTGTACATGATTGTACATCCTAAAGTACAATGACTACTTCTATCCACTAAAGATTGTTAAAGAGCAAGAATAGACAATACAATCACATAAAATTCCCATCCATACAGCACACGTATTAATACACAAAACAATCACACCTCCTTATCGGTCAGGAAGGGCCTACACTTCCCAAGGAGCCCGAGAAAGTCAAGGCTAATGGCTCTCATCCTGAGATTTTACAGGAGCGCAGTTGAGTCTCGACCTTTGGATGGTCTAGTTGCTGTATAGCATCAGACAGCAATGATGCAGAGTAGTGAGGATCACTGGGGTCTCCCTTTTTCTGTAGATGACATTTACTGGGAGTGTTGTTCAAATTGGGCTCAAGGAATAGTACAAAGACCATTTTGATCTAGTGAACAGCATCTTTAACCACGTCCATCATCAAGATCAGGACTAAAAGGCTGGGGAATAGCATCTTCCCGCAGGCTGTGAGATGGATGAAAAGTATCCTGTAAGTGTGATCATCCTCCCAAATATTTATACTTCGATAGAGCTACTAAAGCAACACACACACACACACACACACACACACATACCAGGTTAGTCAACACAAAACTGCTTTATTCAGTCTTTACAGGCTTCTTCTATTTACAGCGTGTCCCGGGCTCCATGGGTCAAGGTGGGACATCATTTGTGAGTTTGCTGCAGATCCACGGGACCACAGGTTTAAATTAAGCCCTGTGAGTGTCCTGCACCTTCCGGCAGGGGAAATCACAGATCAACGTGCCATTCCTCGACACGCAGGACCACGTGCATGCGGTCAATTAAATGGATGATTTCCCAGCTGTCTGCGTTATGATTTCATGTGCCCGCCATAGAACCTGGCTCTCTCGGCCCGCTACATAGCTGATACACACCCCACCCCCCACCAGAACCGTCGCCAGAAAGTAAAACACCAGTTGCATGCACCTTAGGTGGACACCCTCATCGTCTCGGCTGGGGGCAATGAAAGGGTGAAGCGGGATCCAAATGGGCAGAGGTTTTGTCTATACCAACTAAACAGCTGTGAATGTCCCCCAATGTCTAAAGTATACGCAAACCCATTCTTCTTTACCACCTGGAAAACACCCTCATACGGTTGTTGTAACAGCACTCCTAGGTCCTGTCTGCGCACAAAAACAAAATCAGTGTCCAGGAGTGGTGGGGTACATTCTGTTAAGGGGATCCAAGCCAGTGGGTAGGAAAAGCTTTGCTGATCGCGATACCATGTCGAAGCTGTGGAAGGAAGTTCAGATCAGAGTTGGTTGTGAAATGAATGTCCCATGAAACTGTAAGGACCGTACCATAAACCATCTCTGCGGACAATGCAGTCATATCTTACTTTGGAGCTGTGCGCACTCCCAAAAGAATGCATGGCAACTCATCAACCTAATTGGGACCAGTGACTCGGGCCTTAAAAGTGGACTTCACTTGCTGCTGGGAACGTGGGTGAATTGTGTTCCGCGGATTGAATTAATGTGGGAAAACCAAATCTAGCCATCCAGTTGACGATGAATGCTCTGGCCATTGTCTCAGTGTCACTGGATGGCAACGGGACGGCCTCTGGCCAGCACGTGAAATGTTCTACAATTGTTAGAATGTATCTCATGTTTTGAGATTCTGGCAATGATCCAAGCAGGTCTACATGCACGTGTTCCAACTGTCTGCATACCGTCGGGAAATGTTGAAGAGGTGCCTTAGTGTGGCACTGAATTTTGGCAGTCTGGCAGGAGGTACATGTGCAAACACATTGCATGACACATTCTCAGTCCATGCTATACATATTTATTTGACATGAGCTTGACAGATGTTCTGATGGACGGATGAGATAAGCTGTGTATCTGTTCAATAAGGTGTTTCCTCCAAGATGCAGGAAACATTGGTCTAATGTAGCCCAAAGACATGTCACAAAGTTAGGTTGGCCACCCAGTTGTGCTGCCCTCTGCTGTATGTCCAGGTTAGTAATGGCCGTACTGTATGCCTGAACATCGGGGTCCATTGCCTGGATACTGGCTAATTCAGAAATATCAATGTCACCCTGAATATGATATATAGTCGGTCTGGACAGCATATTCGAGATGCCATTGTTTTTACCAGATGTTATCCAAGTAGATCTAAGGGAACTCTAAATCTCTGCCCAAGGTGTCTATAACCCGCTGGCAGGTTTGAACACCATTCTTCAACTCAAGTGGCATCCTAAGACATTTAAAAAGCCCAGAAGGTGTAATAATCACCGTTTTAGGAATGTCTACCTTATGGATGGGATCTGATGGTATCTTATGACAAGATCAACCTTGGAGAAAGCACAGAAATTGTGCAGATGGGAGGCAAAATCTTGCATATGAGGGACGTTAAGACAGTGGGTCTTATCCTGAGATATGGTCTGCTGGGCTTCATAAATCATAGCATAGACTAGAGTATAGCTGGAAAGTGATGCTGCAACTGTTTAAGGCATTGGTGAGGCCAGGTTTGGAGAATTGTTTTCAGTTCTGGTCTCCAAATAGAGGAAGGAAATAGATAACGAGGAGAGGGTGCAGAAAAGATTTACAAAAATGTTACATGGCTTACAACATCTCGAGTACAGAGAAAGATTAAGGAGACAGTGACTTTATTCATTGGAACGTAGATGGATGAAGGGGGTTATGATAGAGGTATTCAAAATTATGAAAGGAATAGATAGACTAGACATGAGTAGACTCTTTCCCCTGAGGGCAGGGGAGGTTGGAACAAGAGGGCATGAGTTCAAGGTAAAGGTGCAAAACTTCAGGAGGAATGTTAGAGGATGCTTCTTCACTCAGAGAGTGGTGGCAGAATGGAATGATCTTCCAGAAGAGATCATTGCGGCAGAGTCCTTTCTGTCATTTAAGAGAAGGTTGGATGTGTCGATGGATATGAGGGGGTTGGAGGGATATGGCCAGAGTGTTGGAGGGGAAAACTAGTGGAGTTGTTCATGTGAACTGGCACAGACTAGAAGGGCCAATATGACCTGTTTCCGTGCTGTAAACAGTCATATGGTTATATGCGCTGGGCTCCACAGGACAAGGTGGGACCTCATTAAGAGTTTGCTGCCGGCAGGTTTGAATTAAGCCCAGTGAGTATCCCAAGCTTTCCGGCAGGAGACTCAAAAATTCGAAAAGATTAATTAACTATTTCCATGAACGCTCCACTTTTACGTCTATTTTTCTAAATCTACTCCATAATCTAGAAATCTTTACTTAACCCAACCCATATTTCTTCTCCCATTCAAAGCACTCAGCAATATACCAAGGCAGTAAAATAAAAACTCAATGCTGGAAATACTCAGCGGGTCATCTACTGGAAAAATAATTGGAGTTAAAACCTTCAGGTCGATAACCTTTCACTGGGATTCAGAAAGAAAATCAAATTAACCTGATACTCTTTGCTGAGAAAAAAGAAGAGGGGAAATAACAAATTCAATATGTGGGATCAAAAGCCCGAGCAGCAGAAATGGCAGTGGTGCTGGATGAGTGGAGTCGACTCGTTGATCAACACATCTGTCTGGATGGAGGGGTAAAGGATAAACAAGACGAACATGATGCCGTCACTGTGAGGTTCAATACGACAGCTGCAGAGAATCTGAAATGAAGGAATGGTGAAAATACTTGTTTTTGGATCAATGTGACAAAATTTGACCTGACAAAAGAAAACAAAATTGCTTTGCTCTGCCAGAACTCTCTAGATCAAGGGGCACAATAAAATAGTCCAGAAGTCAACATTATGAAATTGAACAAAGAAGTGATAGAAATTGGCAAGAGATAAAACACAGTTACATAATTCCATGAAAGTGGTGTCACAGGACGACAGGGTTCTAAAGACAGCTTTTGTCATCTTGGCCTTCATTAATTAACATATTGAAATTAGGAGTTGGGAAGTTATGGTGAGGTTGCAAAAGATGTTGGTGAGGGAAAAATTAGAGTATTGTGTGCAGTTATGGTCACCTAGCTACAGGATGGGTATTAGTAAGATTGAAAGAGTGCAGAGAAGATTTACTAGGAAGCTGCCAGATCTTCAGGAGTTGAGCTACAGGGAAAGCTTGAACAGGTTGGGACTTTATTCCTTGTAGTGTCGAAAAATGAGTAAGAGATTTCTTCAAGTGGCAGATGAATGGGAAAAAAGGCTGAGAAAGTCTGCAGTGGACCCAATTGTGAAGGAAATATTTTGCTTGAGAAAAATTGTCATTGGTCCATTTCCTCTAGAGTTATGAAACCACACACAGAATAAGTCAATGACGTACAATTAAAACAGTGGTTTTCAAACTTTTTCTTTCCAATCACATTTCACCTTAAGTAATTCCTTACTAACAGAGCACTTCTGGCACAAGGATTCAGTGGAATATGATCCAGGGGGTGGGGGTGTGGAGGAGGAGTTTGAAAATCACTGCTCGAGATGATAATGATTCTCCATCTCCGTTTTAAGCAGACATCCTTTTATTCTGAGGTTGTGCCCACTGGTCCTTCACTCTCCCAGTACTGGCAAAATTCTCTCTATCCAGCACTTTCACTATTCATCAGATTTCAATGAGGTCCTGCCTCATCCTTCTAAACTTGGGCGAGTACAGGCCCAGAACCATCAAATTATTCCTCTCATCCCCAGGGTCATTCTTGTAAACCACCATCACATCCTCTCTTAGAAATGGGGCCTAAAATTGCTCACAACACTTACGAGATCAGGACAACCAAAAGGTGGTCACGTGAGGGAAGACAGCTGCAGGGCTGCCTAGAGTTCATGGATTGGATGGTGTTCAAGGAGTCAGCTGAGGGGAGGTTGGGGTGGGGGGGGTCGTGGAAAGATGGCATCGGAAAATGACGTGAGAAGACACCTCTCCCTGACTGAACTATTCAATACTCGAACTGTAGTGAATTTTTTGACTTTATCAATGTTTGGAACATTAATTTACTACTGTAGGATTCTGGAAATGAAGAAAGGAAAACAGCAGTGTTGGGCACTGACAGTTGCCCTAATAATCAAAAAGACAAAGACTAAGGGGAGCGATAGGCTTTATTACACACAAGACTGCAGGCCCGCGTGCAAGCTAGGTAAGTGAAGGGATGGAAGAGGTTGCTCGACCTTTATGGCCTGGGTCACTGGGGAGGAGTCCAGGGAGGAGTCTCGGAGAGGATGTCATCAGGAGGGTGGGCCAGCCCATGCCTATACTGGTCAGTTCATACACAACCATTTCATTACCAGCAACTTAGAAAAAAACCTAGGTTTTCAACCTGTGAAAAGTGCAGAAGAAGCAAGGCCGACCTTCCAGAAGGAACCTCAGGAGCAGTTAGAGATAGATCCAAATCCTCAATGTGGAACCCAAGAGAAGCTGGAAGAAACGTCTGCATCCTCTGCGCCTCCAGAGACGCAAGATATCGCCAAGATCTTTGGCCTGGGGGTGGGCCAGGAGAGTGAGCGTGGAATCTGACCCAAGCCTGGCTTGACTAAGGAGAGCAGGGGGGTGGGTGCCCGAATGTGAGCGCGAGTTCGCGGGAAGGCGACTGACTGTATGCAGCGGCCCATCTGTAGATGCTCCTCTGGTGCTACTGAGCTTCTCAGCATGGATGGATGTTCTCACATGCAAGAAATCCGCAGTTGGGCAGCCAGGTATGAAGTGGAGGAGGACAACTCAGAAATTACAGAAGAAGAAGAGCAAGAATGACTATTTGCTGCAGTTGGACTTACTGAAGGAAGGCCTTAGGCTTTAAGAACATCTCCATCTCCAATGAAAGCTGTTGTTTAACCACAGACACCTTCCCCAGTCTTTATGGCCCATGCAACAGGGATGGAAGTCAACTTCATGTCTACAGAACTGATCCAACCAAATGAAAAGATGATGTCTTCTATGACCTAATATTTTGAAACTTTAAATGATCAATTTGCTGGTATAAAGGAAATAATGGCTGGTATGTGTGAATAAATTACATTTATTCTAGTTGATATTAATAAGAGTTTAACAGCAGTGGACACTGGACAAGATCAATTTAAGAAGATCGAAGACATTTTTATTGACTGTAAGGACAGTGGGGACCATTATGCGGAGAGAATGGATCATATTGAGGAGTTGTATACAGGCTAGGATGTCCAGAAGAGAGATTTGTTAAAAAACATTGATTCGTTAGAAAATCAAAGTTGTCGAATTAATATTAAGATAGTTGGTCTGCCGGAAGATATTGATGGTTCAGATCCTGTAAAATTATTTCTGGAAATGGATTCCAGAGATGTTGGGAGTCGAGACTTTTTAGATAGGGCTCATAGGGTGTGAAGGAGAAAACCTTTTCTGGGTCAAATGTCAAGAGCAGTTCTTTTAAGATGTTTGTGATATCAGGATAGAGAAATTATATTGCGGCTTGCAGTTCAGAAAGCTTGCCTTGATCAAAGCCCAATGATGGTTTAAGGCAATAGGGTTTTATTTTATCCTGATTTAAGTCAGGAGATTATTAAGTGATGCAAAGATTTTAATCTGGTCAAAGCAGTGCTGTGGAAGAAAGGGTATAAGTTTACTTTTCGGTGTCCGACGATATTTAAGGTGAATTATGGGCCAGATCAGTCTCAATGTTTTGAGAGTCCTTATGGTGCATTATCTTTTGCAAATTCCTTCCCAGATTTGAAGGAATTGATAGGGAAAATGCCCGAGGTTAAAATTGGGAAGGGAACAGGGAAAAGAATTAGAATCAGAATTGGTGAGTGATGTTGAAGATGAAGCTCAAGCTCAATGTGGGTGTTAACATTGGTATGTTTTAACGTTCGGTTGGGGGGTGGTGATTGACTCTGCTACTTCTAAAGCCATCTGTCAATTGTGGTATTAACTGCAGCTGGTCCACAGAGGGGGGTCCGACTTTTGTACTTGTAGATTTTTACATTTTTTACAGGGGTTTCTTATTGTTTGAAAGGGGGGTTTGGGTTTTTTAAAATATTTAATTGCTCTGTGAAGTGGCAATCTCAAGAAGAAATTAAGTTATGGCTCATTTCAATTTTGTGACCTTCAATGTTAAATGACTTAATAATCCGATGAAAATGAAGGGAATATTGGCATATATAAAGAAAATGAAGGTTGATGTTGCCTTTTTGCAAGAAACTCATTTGTCTGAGAAAGAACATATGAAATTGATGAGAGATTGGGTAGGACATGTTTTTGCATCTTCATTTAATTCGAAAGCAAGAGGTGAGTTGCTACTTTGGTTTCTAAGAAGATACCGTTTCAGTTGGAATCATTCTCTGCCACATTGGGTCGAGAGCTGTTGGTGAATTGTAAAATTTTTGCTGAAGCATGGACTTTGATGAATGTTTATCCACCCAATGAAAATAATGAAGACATTATTTCTGAAATTTTTTGAATCTGGGTCAAGCTAATGAAAATATTTTGGTTGGTGTGGAATTTAATTGTGTGTTGGATAAATTTCCAAAAACTGTACAAAGAACCAAAATGGCTAAATGGATGTTAGACTCAATGAAAGATTTGAATTTGGTGGAAATGTGGAGGAAGTTAATTCTGACAGAAAAAGACTTTTCTTTTTATTCAC
Source organism: Narcine bancroftii (assembly GCF_036971445.1). NCBI lineage: Eukaryota > Metazoa > Chordata > Chondrichthyes > Torpediniformes > Narcinidae > Narcine > Narcine bancroftii. Next base: position 47,373,853 of record NC_091479.1, read on the forward strand.
CCAGACATGATCCTTTTTTGAGAATCGACTTTTGCTTAACATCAGCACAATTACAGGGTAGATTTATACATGCAGAGTATATGAGTAGGATTTTATCGGATCATTCCTCATTGTTAAGTAGAAGTACACAATCCTTTTTCCAGACATCTAAAATCCGGAAAGCTCCAAACATCAGCAAGTGGGAGAGAGATGGCAGCGCGAGTCAGGCAGGTGAGGAGTGGAGCAAAAATATCAGTGTGACTGGAAGGGAGTGGGGGTGGATACAGCAGCATAATTTGGGTGGTCTTAAATCTGGCTTTCCAAAATCCAAAAAAATCTGAAATTCAGAACACAGTGACCCTACCCCCCCCAAAGGGATCTGGATAAAGGATTGTGCACCTGCACATGTTCTGGTTTGCATAATGTAGCGACCCCTTATCGGTGAAGGTTTAATGGGATGTTATTGAAGCAACCAAAGTTTCTAAGTTAAATCAAAGACCATATTCAATCTTATTTGCCAATTAATACATATTCAGTACAAAGTAAATTTGTTCTGTGGGATGCTTCAAAAGCTTATTTAAGAGGTCTGATAATCAATTATTCTGCAAGAATTAAGACGCAGCATTTGGCAGAGAGGCAAAATTTGGAGAAGGAAATAACAATTTGAGAGAAGGAATTCCAACGAAATTCGACTGTGGATAAAAAGACTTTTTTGATTCAGTTGAAACTGTTATAATATAATGCAAACATATAAATATGAAAAATTAATACAATGATCTAAATAGAATTACTATGAGTAAGGAGAAAGAGCGCATAAAGTTTTGCTTGGCAATTAAAGACTGAACAGGCATCAAGGACAATAAATGCGATAAGAAATAATATAAGAGTTACTTTTAAACCTCAGGAAATGAATGATGAATTTCACTCATTTTACCAGAATTTATATCCTTTTGATGTAAGTCAGGATGAGGAACGTGTTGAGTTTTTTTTAAGGTAGTTTGGAGTTATTGGTTTTGGACGATAAAGATAGGACAGAATTGGAAGTTCCTTTCAGTGATTTAGAAATTGAAGAAGCGATATTGAATATCACCTGGAGAAGATGGGTTTACAGGAGGATTTTATAAAGAATTTTATGAAGTCTTGTCTCCTGTTTTGATGGATGTTCTTAAACAAGCTACAGAAGAGCAAAAGCATTTCCAGAATACTTTTCTAGAGCTAGACTTAGTTAATGCAAAAAAGGAAGAGCCCCATTGAAAGTTGCCTCATATTGACCAATATCGTTATTAAATGTAGTTTATAAGATAGTAGCTAAGGTATTGGCTAATAGACTTGTGAAGTATTTATCACGTTTAATACATGTTGATCAAGCAGGTTTTATTAAGAATAGATTTTATTCTGAAAATATTGTTAGACTGTTGACGTTGATTCATGTGTCAAGACATTGTTTGAATCAATCAATGATAGTGGCATTAGATGCAGAAAAAGCCTTTGATCGAGTTGAAAGGTACTTTTTATTTAAATACTTGAAAGATTTAAGTTTGGACCTTTTTTACCTGGTTGGGTTAAAGACTTGTATAAAAATCCCTTGGTGAGGATGGTGACAAATGGACAAATTTCAGATACGTTTAATTTAACACGCTCCACTAGGCAAGGTTGTCCTTTGTCACCATTGGTGATAGAACCGCTAGCCCAAGCTATAAGACAAAATGATAAAATTAGTGGGATTAAAATAAAGGAAGAGAATATAACAAATCCAAATTTAACAAATCCTCAGTAATCGTTATGACATCTGCAAACCTGTTTGGTTCTTTTCTTTGGCTTGGCTTCGCGGACGAAGATTTATGGAGGGGGTAAAAAGTCCACGTCAGCTGCAGGCTCGTTTGTGGCTGACCAGTCCGATGCGGGACAGGCAGACACGATTGCAGCGGTTGCAAGGGAAAATTGGTTGGTTGGGGTTGGGTGTTGGGTTTTTCCTCCTTTGCCTTTTGTCAGTGAGGTGGGCTCTGCGGTCTTCTTCAAAGGAGGCTGCTGCCCGCCAAACTGTGAGGTGCCAAGATGCACGGTTTGAGGCGTTATCAGCCCACTGGCGGTGGTCAATGTGGCAGGCACCAAGAGATTTCTTTAGGCAGTCCTTGTACCTTTTCTTTGGTGCACCTCTGTCACGGTGGCCAGTGGAGAGCTCGCCATATAATGGAGAAATGTCTGGTTATAAGGTTACTCGGGATAAGAGGAAGATATTACCAATTACAGAGGAAGATTATCCTGCTTGTAAACAGATTACACAGCTTAGATGAAAAATGAAAATTAAATATTTAGAGGTAATTGTTGATGTGGATTATCAACATTTGTGTAAGTTGAACTATGTTTCTCTATTGATAAAATTAAAGCTGATTTAATCAAATGGAAAAACCTTCCTTTGACATGAATGGCACATGTGAATTGTATTAAAAAGAATAATTTTCCTTATATTCAATATCTTTTTCAATGAATTCCATGTTCGTGTCCAAACATATTTTTTAAAGAGTTATGCAGCAATCAGAATATTTTTAAAGAAAGGTTCATTGGCTAGAGTATTATTGCAAAATTTAACATGGCTATATGCATTAGGGACGACAATGGCTTCATTTTCAGAATTATTCATTAAATTATTAGTTAATTATCAGTTAAAATTTATTAATAGGATGTTCAATGTTAATCAACCTCCACACTGGGCTAAAATGTTATTATCACAGATTTCACATTTTATTATACATCAGTGTATATTTAGATGGACTCCTCGTCTTTTGCATTATTATAATGTGCCAGTATTATGACATGTATGTGATACTTGGTATAAAAGAAATCTGTCAATAGGAACTGGAGATAAGGTTTCATTACAAATTCCATCATATCAGGATAAATACATATCCTTCTCAATGAATAATCTGTGTTTAAAGATTTGCCAGATGAAAGGTATTCAAGTGTTAGCAGATTGTTTTGAAGATGGGATATTTTTTTTCCTATGTTAGGCTTCAGGAAAAAATTGAGGTACCGTTAAATTCTTTGCTTGCATATTTTCAAGTACATGCTCCAGTAGTGAAGAGTTTTGGGCGGGAATCGAACATGCCTAAGTTAACTAAATTTAAAAATTTAATTGTAAATTGGGCAGAAAGGGATTTATTTCAGAAATGTATTCTTTGTTGCAAGAGAAAATGGCCAAACTGGATTGAGATAAATCAAAGCTTAAATGGGAGAAAGATTTATCCTTAGAATTATCCCAAGAAGGATGGACTACTATGTGTGAAGATAGTGTGACTAAATTTGGTGAACTACAATTTTCTACATCAATTGAATGAAACACCAGAAAAGTTAAAAAGATATGGATTTAGTCATTCAGATTTATGTATTCATTGTGGGTCTCAAATTGGTACTTTTTTTTTCAATTCTGTCTGGTTGTGTGATAATGTAAGTCTTTTTGGATAAAAATTAAAGAGTTTAAGGCAGAATTATTGGAGACGACTTTAATGTTAGATCCACTGTTTTTTTTAAATGGGGTATATTACAACTTTAACAATGGGTTTAAGAATGGATAAATCTCAAATTGAGTTTATTCGGTTCACATTAGCATTGGTTGGGGAACGTATTGTTATTACGTGGAAAAATAATGTGGATTTAAATATGAATCATTGGCAAAATGAAAGCTTGTATTTGTTTGGAAAAGATAACATAATTTACGTGATAATTTTTTTATGTGAAGATGTGGTCTAAAATTTACAGTCTTTTGCCTCTCTTCCTTCTTAAAGAGTGGAGTAACATTTTCAATTTTCCAGTGCAGACTGGGCAGACAAGGATAGATGGACATTAAACATTAACATGGTGAGCAATTAGTGAAGCTATTCATTCAGATATACTGCTCACAACTAGGTAATTCCAAAACACCCAAGTTATAGGGTTCCACATGAGAGACGAGGCCAATAGCCGCAGAGATCAAGACAAAGCAGAATCATACACACCATTACTACCAAGATTTACATTAGTGACATATCAGAGTCAATGCGATACTTTAAGATTCGTTACAGCACAGTAACAGACACTTTAGGCCCACAAACCTGTGCCTCCCAATTCACCTTCAACACGCTCATACTTTTTGAACAGTGGGAAAAATCTGGACTCCCCTCCCCCACCCCAGGGAAAACCTGCACACACACATGGAGAACATAACTCCTCACAGAGAGAGTAGGATTTGAACCCCATCCCTATCACTAGCAGCGCAACAGAGTTGCGATTGTGCCATCCACTGTCAAACCACGTTGGATGGGAAGAAACTCAAATCAAGAAAGTCAATAAATGGAGAGCATCAATATTTCGTGAATTGGTACGGATTATTTCAGATTTTGAGAAAAGATGGATGGACAGTACTTTGCAACAACATAATGACAGTCAGTACAAAAGAAGCCACAGCAAGCTTGCATGGGAGCCAGGAAGGGAAAGGAGCCACTTTATTGAAATGGAGGCAAGAGAATGGTCTCAGGAGCAAGAACCCACGTGAGAGAAATTCTGGTTCATGAGCAAGTCACTAAAACCCAATGATACCTTCCAAAGTGCATTCCGATTTTGGAATACAAGGCATTCATCTCGACTTATTTCTCCAGTTTGGGCATTTTAGATCATTAATATTCCCCAGTATTCTTAAAAATCTGATGATGAGGTGTTACATGTGTTGCTATGAGGTGTAACAATGCAGCTCGTATTTGCACAGCAGATATAATAAGGGATCCACCCTTCCCCCTCTCCTACATAGTGTCTATTTAAGACAAACATTTTTCTCTCAATTTGCCCATAATCTGCAAAGAAATGATGATGAGATCACGAGATGTAGCAGTAGAATTTCATTCATCTTTTGATTTGATCGTCTAAACAAGCTTTAAAAAAAATTACAGAGCAGTGAGGGTCTGGGATGCATTGCTGGGGTGGAGGTGGGAGCTGGTACAATAAGGACATTCAAAACACTCTAAGATACATGGATGGAAAAATAATAGAGGGTAATGAGTGTGAGGTAGGGAAGGGTTAGATTTGTAACGGCACTGATATACCATAGTTTACAAACAATTAAAGAATACCCTCACTCGTTTCTTCCAGAAGACAATGCAGTCTTTATCCTCCTCAGACACTTTTCATTCTTCAACTCCCCAAAGACCACCCAGCCAAACCCTTTTGACTTTATCATTGGCTCAGTGCCACATTGTAATCCTGACACTCTCTCTCTACTCCTCCTGCATCCGAGATCCATCACCCATATACTGATGTTTAACACACCCACGCACATGGGCTATTCCTCCAGCGTGATGCTTCAATTACATCATCAGCGGCAACTGGCACCGTTCCCAAAGCAGGCAGATGCATCACCGTGACAGCCCCCTTCCCCCCCCCACCTCCAGCCTCCGATCCATGCAAGGAGGCGAATGAATGGAACTGTCCCCAGTGTAACAGTCTGGAGGGTTGACAGATCAGCCTGATCTCGTATGATACTGCAAGACAGGCAATGCAGGGGAACGACTGGTCCTTTCGCTCTGGCCCTGATGCAGAATGTGGACATTTGAAATAAACTGGCTTTAACCTGTTGATGGAAACAGTGTTACCTTTTCCATTCCTGTCAATCACAAAACACTATGGATGGTGCCATAAGACCCGCAAAGGACCATCGTAAATGGGCTAAAGTGGTTTACAAACAACATCATGTCAAAGAAACACACGAGTACAGTGTTGTCAATCATTTGGCACATCCACTGGAGATGATGCTGCCACATAGGAGAACATCAGAGTAATCTCATTTTCTCGAAGATGGTCAAGATAACTGACCTGTTCACGAGCACTGTGTCTGGACTCAGATTCACAAACTCAAATGGCAAGGTCAACATACAGTCATAGACTAGCTCTACCACTAAACATCCATGATCTGCCCTAAGAGCTGTAGTCATGCAAAGGAGAACCATGGGCAAACGTTCGCTCCATGTCGATGATTTGCCACCTGCTGTCAATGGTGCTTTCAATCGTCAATGAAAATGCTCAAAGACGCTGTTGGCCCTGAAATGCTTCACCATAATTCAGGTAGTGCCCAGAGGATCAGTGAGAGCTCAGATCAATGCTGACTCGAACTGAGACCCTCGATCTGTTGTAATCGTGCCCAGAACACCAAAAGATGGAATCCAATGATCCAAAAAAGTCCAAGCAATTGTCTCTGCAGAGATGCCGATGATAGGAATTTCATCCTGCCACCTGGTAGTCCTGTCCTCACCTGTGAGCAGAGAAGTACATTGCCGAGATGGCGGAAGTGGACCTTCCAAGCCACAAGGTGCACGTGCTGGAAATAGGAATCCAAAACAACAAAATCCCCTAGCTTGAATTTCATGTGCCTGGAGACTTTAGGGAGTTGACCCAGCAAGCAAGTCCTTGCCCATAATCCAACATTCTGTTTAACATGAAGCCAGGTAAGATGTTCCTTAACCAGTTTGATTGATGCTCTTCTACCAGGAAGAGATAGATTGTGAAGAGAAAATCTCCTGCCTCATAGCTGCCCACACAAACAGCCTAGTCCTTCCTGTTGGGGGAAAAAAATCACAGACCAACTTTTCAGCCGATTCATCCAGGGTCACATCTTGAAGATGGAGTCCAAAGTTGATCTGGTTACACCTGATGAAATCGGGATCAGTGCACCGTGCATGAGCCATGGCTTTGAAATTGATGTCAGTAGTTGTATGTAATGTCACACCTGGATAGTGCACCAACCACAGCATTTGCTTTCTCTCAGATGTCATGTGTGTCCGATGAAAATTGAAGGATGAAGTGCAAGTGCCGAATCTCCCTTGGCAAGTAGAGATAGAGTATGCATAAGAGGCTGGTGGTCTGTACAAATGGTCAAAGGATGACCTTCCAATAAAAAAGCTGAAATCTTGGATTGGAAATTGGGATTCATGAGGGAATTACAAAGAAACATTTCCAAATTGTATCATCTACTTCAAGAGGAATGTCCAAACCCAGACTTGAATAAATCAAAAGAAAGATGGGAATTGATTTGGGAACTGAAATTGACCCTTTTTGCTGGTCTGACATTTTTTGGGACAGTAATTAATGTTTTTGATAGATTAGTTAATTATAACTTATTCATCAATTATATTTAATGCCACATCAATTAATTTATTCCTAATTTTTCAAATTCATGTTTTAGATCTGAATCCCATCTTAAAATTGATTGTGGGGAAATGCAAAATTGTATTTCCTTAGCAAAGGTGACTTATAATATTAGAACTGGGTATGATACCTACTTCAAAATATGGAAACCATATTTAGATATGGGTTTGGATATCTAATGTATTCACTTCTCCACCCCACCACCACTTTTCTTTCATCTTAATGGTTGAACCTTATCATGTTGGTTTAATTCTACTATTTTATTAATATTCTGCCTTTCCTTTTGGGAGGGAATAGTTATCACAGTTGCTTTGCACCAAGATCTGTATTTTTTTAAAAGACTTTTTATCTCTTCTCACTTTTATGTACAGTACAACATTTATTTTTTTATTCTATTTTGATCACTGAAAGTATCATTTGGATACGATTCTATTATTATATTGAACTGTATACAAAACTATAAATATATTTTTTTTAAAAACTGAAATGTTTCACTGCGAGATAGATAGCTAAGAGTTCTTGCCCAAATGTACTATACTTTGCCTGAGCCGGTGACCGCTTGGCTGGAACAAAAAATGCCAAAGTTTACAATTGCCCACAGACTCATTGTTCGAACACTGGTCCCACAGCACTGACAGATGCATTTGTGGTAAGAGAGCAAGGCCTTGGGCATTTGATGTACAAGCTTAGTGGCATTTGTAAGAAAAGTGTTCACATCATGGAAAGCATACACGGCATCGTCTTTCAAAGTTAAGGTCTTTTTGAAAACAGACATCAGATCCTTTGAGTCGTTCAGTAAGAGGTAATAGAGATGCTGTGGCATTCACCAGGGAACAGCAATAAAAATTCCTCATACCTAAAAACCATCACAACTGGCCAAACGTAACGGAGGGAGGAAATTCTCAAATTTCATGCACTTTCCATTCATTAGGCAAAATACCATGTTGCATAAATCTAGGTTCCAAAAATACAAGATCAGAAGCTCTAGAAACACTTTCCTGGGATTGATCACGATGCCACATTCCTCAAGCCTCGGAAACAATGAGATAAGGTGGCTCTTGTGCTCCTCTTCATCCACACTTACAACCAGAATCTCCTTGATCAACACAAGCACCAAACAAACCCAAGGACAGTGAGTTTGTGGTCCATGAACCACTGGAATATCTGATCTGCTTTCCATAAACCGAATGGTATTCTCAGAAACTCAAACATGCCGAACGGGAGCATCACTGCTGTCTTTGTGACATCCGGAGACTCAAATGGAATCTAATAGTAAGCACGTTCTAGATCTATTTTAGCAAATGCATATTTGCCGTGGAGGTTTGCTGAGAGGTCTTGTAAATTTGGAATATTGTATCAGTCAAGCACGGTGGAATTGTTCAGGGGAAGATCATCTCTGCAAGGCCGCAAATCCCTAGTTTTTTTCAAAACCATATGCAACCGTGAAGCCCAGCAGCTGTCAGATCTGTGGACTACGCCCAACCCTTGACAATCCAATCTTGCGATTTTAAGATAATCTGGGGGTATTACGAGCCTGCGTCTCAGACCCTGCCTTTACAAGGTGGCTTATTGCATGTCTGTACACCATTACGATGGGGTCACAAGGAGAGGAAAACACGAGCAAGGCTTGGAAAGGGCAGGAATCAGGTTGAAGGCTTGTCAGGCAGCAGATGGCATTGGAAGGACAACAAATGCAGCTCACTTGCATTCAAGAGCTGCAGTCCACACAATGTTTTTTTCAAATACATCATAGAAAAATGTGACAAGAAATCCACTCCCAAAATGGAATTTGCCACATTTACAACTGAAAAACCACCCAAAAAGATTGCAAGACTGAAATGAAGCATGAGTAACCTGTGGCCATGTTTGAAAAAGAGAATCATTTGTGGCTGAAAGAACACATGACATATTAGAAAGACTATGTTCCTCAGGGATTGGAGGAAACGGCACTGAACCAAAGTGACAGATAATTTTGGAGTTTTACATAGAGATGGCAAACAAATAACCTACTCCAACAATTGCCTCGAATGTTTCCATTTTTCTCAGTTGCCTTCGATAATCTCTCTCAAATGAGAACAACATCCCAAGACAAAAGAACAGAACCAGGCCACCAGGCCCATTAAGTCTGCTCCGTAAATACACACTGAGCTACTCTTCACTACTTCCAATTTCCAGCCTTTTCCCCATATCCCTTCATGCCCTCACTAACGAGATACTTGTCTATTTCTTGTTTAAATACTCCCAGTGATCTGCCTTCCACTGCTGTATGAGGCAGTAAGTTCCACAGCTCCATGACACTCTGGTGAAAGAATTTCTTCCCAATCTCTATTTTGGATGGATAACCTCTAATTTTCTTGTCCTCAATTCACCCACCAAGGGAAACATCTTACCCGCATCCACCCTATCTAAATCTTTCAAAATACAAAATGTCTCCATGAGCTTTCTTCTTTAATTTCCGATACCCCAATGAATACAACCCAAGAGCTGTCAAACACTCCTCGTACATTATATTTTGTATTCTGGAAATCATCCTCATCATTCTCCTCTGCACCCTCTCCAACAACATCACATCCTTTCTCAGATAGGGGGCCCAAAACTGCACCCAGTACTCAAAAGGAGGTCTCACCAGTGCCCCATAGAGCCTCATTAACATCTCTTTACGCTTGTACACCATTTCTCATGAAATGAATGCCAACATAGCATTCGCTTTCTTCATAACCAATTTCACCCGGTCATTAACTTTTAGGTTTCCTTGCACAAGGACACCCAGGTCCCTTTGCACATCCAAGGTCTGAATTTTCATCCCATCCAAATAGTATGTTTCCTGTTTATTTCCACTGCCAAAATGTACAACTGTACATTTCTCTGTGTTAAATCTCATCTGCCATCAGTTTGCCCAGTTTCCTAATCTGTTTATATCCTTCTGCAACTTTACGGTTTCTACATTTCCTGCTCTGTCCCCTATCTTGGTGACCTCTGCAAATTTGGCCACAAAATCATTTAAACCACTATCCAAATCTTTATTTTTCCTTGGAATATATCTATCCTGCATTCCTTTTATTACTGCCACATGCCATTCCAGAATCTATCATCACTGAACCTGAAAATGTTTATTGTGATGAACATCTTCTAATAAATGTTCTGGGTTTAATTTTTTTAAATCTTGTTGTGGTTCCTTTTCATCACCTCTTTTGAAGCTGAATTCTCAAAAGTTTCCAAATATTTTTTCAGCAATAATTTTGTGGTACAGAGGATTACTCATCTTTCTTAGAGGTTAAAAGTTGCATTTTGATTTTGTTTTCTCAACTGAACATTGTACAAGGTGAAGGCTGATTAAAATGGATTCAGTAATGATGGCCTTCAAACTTTGCATTATTGCTGTGGCTACACAGCTTGAATGATAAACTGGTGTTTCTGCAGGGAATTAACTCACGGAAATATTCTAAATATATTCATTGGAGATAGACCTCTGTGAAAAGTTTACTGCCCATTGGCAACAATCCTTGAAGAGAGATGAATCATCACCCAACAGAGCAGCCCAGGAATAGGCCATTTGGTGAACAATGTCTGTGGTGACCATGATGCTCATTTAAATTAATCCCATCTGTCAGCACATGGTCCATACACATCACCCATTCCCTCTTGTTCATGTGCCCAACCAAATGCTTCTTAAATCGTGGCGATTTCACCACTATCCTGGCAGCGTGGGCCAGACCCCCACTGCACTGTGCAAAAACCTGCCTCACTTCTCTCCTTTTTCCCCTCTCATGTTCAATATAGGCATCGTAGTATTTTTACATGTCCCACGGGGTCGGGGGAAGAAGAAATCTATCTTCTCCAGGACTACAATAATTGGATAAATTTCAACCAGGCCATCACTCAGCTTCCAATCCTCCAGAGAAAACTATCCAAATTTGTCCAATCTCTCCTCAGAGCCAATGCTCTATCCCAAGCAACCCCCTGATAAACTCCTTTTGTCATGCAGCAACTAGAATTGCAGAAAACACTCAAAATGTGGCCTAATCACATTTATACATCATGTCCTGCTCAATGAAGAATAATTTCTTTAACACCCTACACTTGTGTTGCCACTTTCAAGGAGCTCGCGCTTGCACCCCAAGATCCCTCATTCCAACACGACTAAAAGTCCTCTCAAAGTGCAAGACACTTGTCCAGATTAAACTCCATCTGCCATTCCTCTGCCCACATTTATAAGTCATCTGGTTTGGAAAGGAAAATACGAGGGGGAACTGGGTGAATCAACAGGAGAGAGAGAAACATTTGGGGGTGGGGGTGTAGGCAGGTTACATGAACTTGGAAAATTCCATATTCATACCATCGATTCACAAATGCAATAAGAGATGGTTCCTCTGGATTTGACCTCACCCTGACAATGGAGGAGGCAGAAGACAAAGGTCAGTGTGGGAATGGAATGGAACTTAAAACATCTTGTGACCATGATCCACGATGGCCATTGTGATCCAAGTGGAGGCGCTCAGCCTATCTGTCATTTACTCTGCATTGGGTTTCCTGCCACAGAGTGCAAGGACATGGTTGGAGGAGGTGATCGTGAAACATCACCCTGCATGAGAATCCCTGGATGTTGGTAACTGATCTAGATTGCAGGAAAAAATGCCCGAGGACAGGGAGGAATTAGAAATCTGTAATTATTTGAAAGATGTTACTGCAAGATGTATCACCAATGAGTAGGAAAGCAGCTTCACTCTATTCTCCCTCTCAGAAAGATTTAGTTAATAAACAAAACAATCTTTCAGCACAGCCAAGGGCAAAAGGGCTCTTAATTTAGTCTTGCAATCAACAGACTTTGAAGATACCCACCGTAAAAGACTCAAAATTCAATTCTAGATTAACTTCTGGTGGAAGTATGAGAGCCATTGACTTGCTTAATCAGATTAGCCTTATTCTGAGTTTCCATTTTGACTTTCACACCATCAAATGCAAGCCGCAGTTTTTGATCCCCAAGTATTTTCTATCCTTACCCACTTTGCAACCACACCTACCTGAAATTGGAACAGAAAACAGCTAATTTTAACATGTATAAATCATATACAAAATAATTTACCCACATTTTCACATCACTGTAGCCACTGAGTGATAACTTGTGCCCATCAGGAAACTTCACCTGCCGCTAAAGGGTGATATTTACCTTGGTGTTACTGACTCTTTTCCAGTGTTACTTTCAGACATAAAGACATATTCAACATACACAATATTTCTTTTCTTACTGACCAGAACTATAAAGCATTGTGTAAAAAAGAGAAAATCTCGTCAACCAGGAGATACAAACTCCTGACTGCAATGTTGCTGTGCACATTTGCTACATTATTGAAGTCTCACAGAGCTTACAACAGATATTCAAAGTCAAGCAATAACAGAAATAACAGAATATTACGGCACGGTACAAGCCCTTTGACCCACGATGTGTTGATCTTGATATTTCTAACAAAAAAATAATACCCTGTAGCGGCTACTGCGGTAGATGCTACTAAATAAAGGCAAACACACACAAAGGTCGTCAACTCAAGACTGGTTTATTGCAGATATACACAGACCTTTTATTCCCTGCCTGTCATTGAGAATATTAGTGAACACCTTCTGGTCCACAGGACCAGCAGGTTAAAGCTACGAGCCATTAGTGCCCCATGCCTTTAGGCAGGGTCTTCACTGTACTTTGGTGTCCAGCACTCTTAGCCCGCGACGTGTCTGGTAACTCTGTGAACTGATGATGGTATTTTGTAATATCGCGCTGTGCGTCCGCTACAACCCTGTTTTTCTTTCACCCATGTATGCCTGTCTAAGAGTCTCTTAAATGCTCCTTACGTGATATTGTAATGGATAAATATATTTGGAGAATTTGGTAATATTTGGTATTTTGGTAAGGTTTAGAGTAGGTTACATACATACACACACATACATTTTAAAACATCTTATTTGAAAGACTGAAGAAATATTGAAGATCTCTGGAGAATGTTATGCACATTCACAAGTAGGTGTTAATCGAACTGATGTCATAAAATGAATGACCATTGTTTGGAAATGGAGCCAGGATGGCTACAAGTACCTTTCTGCAGGGTGCTTCCAGGAAAGTCACTTCTCGGTTTTGTTTATCTAACACTAGGTTAAGCAGAAGAAAGAACTCCTGTTGTTTGGAATAAGAGGAATGGAACTCTGTAGTAGCTTGTAGAAAGAAGTTACCATCTGGAAAACCCTAACGGGGCAAGGTTCATCAGGGAGACACTGAGGTGACTAATGGTGGTACCTCAATTGTGGAAATCCTGGAACAAATCTATCTCTAAAAACCCTACAAGAACTATCCTGAGCTGTAAACATTTACCTTTTGAGCACCAAATCCTGGTGAAATTTATACTCATTCCATTTTGTGCACAGCAGAATTGCCTGCATCCAGAGAACTTGGAAGAAGGAGAAGTGAGATTGAACTGTGAACCAAATAACTTTTCTTAAATTTAAACACATTACAAACATGTGCATTTAGAATTAATTTGGGTTAGTTAAGTATAGAGTTAAGTTAAAGTTAGATTCTATTTTCATGATTAAATTTGATTAAAAATAACTTCTGTTTTAAAAACCACTTGTCTTGGTGAATGTCTCTCGCTGCTGGGTTTTGGGATCCTATGGGCTCTTAACAATATGTGCTTGGATATTGACATTGGGCCTGTTCAAAGTAGGAAATGGCTTCTACCAGCAGGAGTTTCTATTTGATAAAAAAATATTGATAGGTGGCTGGCCACATACGTTTCCTAAAAATTAATACCCTCTCCCTCCCTAAACCACATTCAGCCCCGTGACATCTTTCTTCATTGCATTACTGGATCCACCAAGAACCTGACCCATTTCCCATCTCTCCTTGCAATGCCAATATGGCAGCTGCCATTAAGAACTGTCAAATCACATTTTAATTCAGCAAGTAACATGAAGGTTATCCTGACATCCTGCTTAAAAGGAAGGGTCAACAAACCTTCCAAATTTTGTCACTTCATTTTTATTTTGCTTCCCATGGGGCATTAGCAAAAATGTCCCATCCATTTGCTCACCAAATGATGAGTAAAATCATGATCCCTGTTCATGAAAACCCATAACATTCAACGTTACACAGATAATCTAGGAAGAATTCTGTAATAAAAGTGAATAAAAGATTGAAAGAATTTCCCCCTTATCAACGCTGAGATTGTAACGCATCAGGCAACTGGGCAAGCAAAAAAGGCCAAATCACTGCAACACTTAGACAGTCCAAGATGGCACAGAGTCCCCTTTACCACTGAGAAGGAGCCTGGGCCTAGCACCATGTGCGGGCTGAGATGCCCTTCACTTCTGCGTAGCGGCCAGCCAGCTGGAGAGTGATGCTGGAAGTCAGGGGTACGTCACCAGAAGTGAGCGGGACAGTGAGCACACGTGGGGAATTTAAACCAGTAAAGCCAGTCTTTGTTTTACACTCACCTTGTGGGGACGTCTCTTTATTTGGTAGCACTGCTGCAGCGGATGCTACAAATGGATAACTTCTTATTTGCTGCAACCAAACAGGTCTGCAAGATACACCAACCTAAATAAAAAACATGACCAGAAATCCCTGAGATCATAAATTCAAAAGGATTGGTGAAATCTTTACTCTGTTTTGTTAACACTAAAGTCCCTATATTTTTCAAGGCATTCGGACAAGTAACAGAGAAACATTACATTTTTAACACATGGTACTTCAGGATCAGAAGGATTGGAGCATTATTGTTCAACTTTAAAAAATAACATCTAACTTTATGAAGAATGTGATATTACAACAGGAAAAACGGATGGAATTAGGCACATTCTATGAGCATTGGGAAGCAAAAAATGGATTGGTTTTCCATCCCTTCCTCAGCGACCCAATGACCCCGACAGGTCCTCCCCGACCTGCGACCATAGTGTAGTCCAAAGGATCAATCAGACCCCACAATGGTCGCAAGTCGGCGTTTTGCCCCCATGCGAGGAGCCCTGAAGTCTTAGAGCCTATTTTTAAAATCAAATGATTTGACAAACGAGAACAGTCACAGGATTGAATTTGTGACTCAGGGTCCATTAGCTGGGGGCAGCCATCTTAATTTCTGTGCGCATGCGCCAATGGTCAGTTGCCGCTTGCGCAAAGGGTTCGCTTCGTCGCCCTCAATCGGCACATGCGTATCTGCAACATATGCGCGAACTCACCACGCATGCGCAAACCAGACTTGCCAATCACCTGCCCTCGCCCCTTCCCGCTGCAAGAAACCCCGAGGCCTCCAGCCTCGCCCTGTCGGCGGCATCAGGCCTCGCACCGACGCCTTGGCTCCACCAAAACACCCCGCCGGTACCAGCCGCTCCCGGGTGGGGCCCGCTGGGCTGCGGGTTGCCCGCTTTCCCTGGACCGCGCGGCTGTGGAATGTTCCGGCGCCTCCGCCAACTTCCTCCCATTCGCGCCCGCGGCTACACGATGGACCCCAAGCAGACGACGCCACCACAAATATCCCTCCTCCTCACAGCAAGAGCCAATCAGCCCGCGAACCCGCCCATCAATCCAACCCGACTTCAGCGTCCAATCCAATAGCGGCCTCACCGAATCAACCCATTGCCTCGCGCAACTGAAGCAACAAATCAGCGAGCGAGCGAATACACAGGTGAACCCAATCAGCATCAGAAGAGAAATCAAGCAGTCGAAGGATCAGAAGACCCTTCGGCCCTTCCACTTTTTACTAATCCAACAACAATCAAATCCTTGGGAAGCACAGGATCACTTTTGCCTGGCTCCAGGATTCCTCTGATCTCAAGCAATACATTGTACCCCAACTGCAAGGGAGATTATTTATTCTCAATCTTTCCTTCATATTTATTACCGCTTCCAATTTAATGTCTGCTACTTTTTTCAAAGTATCTACATCTAAGTTCAATGCATATGATCCCTCTACAAATGTGTATGGCAATAAACTCATCACAAGTCCATGGATCCCAATTTCAAATGAACCTTCCACAGGGGAGAGAATTCCAAGGATATTGCATTTTCAGTGAAGACATTTCTTAAAGTCCAAGCAGCTGATCGGTTATTGGGAAATTGTGACACTTGGTGTTCGGCTCCTTTGCATTATCCTCTCTCGATCCGTGCTGCTGTGTCCTCTCATAATGTTGGAAGGTCATCTCCCTTTTTACCAACGATCAAGAGATCCACATTCAAACTTTCCTTCTATCATCCGCTTAAAACAGGTGCTCCTGGTCCTTCCACCATTTAAAACGTACCGGGGGTTGTAGGTCATTGGTGTAATTGAGTGGTTGTGGCTCATAGGCTGAAAGGGCCTGTTCCCGGGCTGCATGTGTCAATCTAAAATCTCCATCTAAAATAATAGTCCAGCCTGTCATGAATTTTTTTAAGGATTCAACTCAAAAGAGTGGAACAGATAGAAAACTCCAAAACAGTCCTTTCGGCCCTTCTTTTCTGCTGGCCATGCTGCTTGCAAATAGTCCATATCCCTCTCAACCTTTTCATTCCACGGACCCATTCAACTCACATTACATTGTCAATCTCACGGCTTGTGGGAAGAAGTTATTTCCCTGTCTGGCAGCCTGATTTTGTTCCTCCATATCTCCTTCCTGATGGTACTGGGTCAAAGATGCTGTGCGCTGGATGTCTGTGGGTCTATTTACAGGCCCCATCCCTGGACAATCAGAGGCCCCTTGTCTCAAAGTCCCATCCATGTGGCCTCTCACTCAGCAATCCCTCGTCGGAACACAACTACCCCCTCCTTACCTACCTCTACCAGCCCTTAGTATCCTCATGACAGTTCCAGGCACCTGATATGTCGACCCTTGATGACCTGCGCCAGCTCTAATTTGGACCCTGCCTCACCTAAACCATTGGAATAACCAGCGCCTACTACCCTCGAGAGCCCGAGGGAATCTGCACCCTCAGCAGTGTCCTGCAGGTGCACCATCGAATGCCCTCCATCCCCATCCACGGGTTCCCTGCTGTTATCAGGCTCCTGGATGGACCCCACCCTGGCAAAACTACCCATATTTTCACTGATTCCTCTGTACCTCTACATTTCGTCCAGGGGTCAGCGTTGTGCTGTGGGACTGGTGGAGAACAAAGCACCAATATCAGGATACATGGAGCATTGGAGAGACACCCAGATCTGTGAGATGGGGACAGTGCAGAGACCCCCAGCTCCAGGAGACAGGGAGCAGCACAGAGACCCCCCAGTTCTGGGAGACCGGCTGAGTTATACACAAGTCTGGAAGTGGCTGGACCAGGAAGTATACAAATCTATGTTCCAGGGTAAACTGGAACAAAAGCGAGGAATGCACTTTGGTAAATCAGTCCGCTGTCCTCTTCACAGTCAGATCTGACTACCTGAAGGTGTCGGGGATCTGGCTTGGAGAGGCCGAGGCATGCAACAAAAAAATGGTCAGAGCCGATTGTAAAAGTCCACCAGAAACTGTGTCTGTGGGAATGACATTCCCTCTCAGTAATGGGGAAGAACCTGGTCATCAGGTGCAAGGTGCTCTCGGTACTGCTGCGTGTGATGCAGGCGTGGCCCATCCCACACACCTCTGCCCTGGCTATTACCAGAGCAGTTTCCCTCTTCATGTGGGGATCCAAAATGGATGGAGTGGGAAGGAGGTCCATGTACGTCACCAGACTATGGTGTTATGAGCCCAAAGGACCCCAAAACCCAGCAGCAATAGACATTCACCAGGACGGTAATTATATAAAGATAAGTTGTTTTTAATTATCTTTAAACATGAAAACAGAATCAAACTTTAACTTATCTCTATTAACTTAACTAACCTTAATCCCCTTCTAAGTCTAAGTGCACGTGTATGATGTGTGTGTAAATTTAAGAAAAGTTATTTGGTTCACAGTTCAATCGAACTTCTCATTCTTCCAAGTTCATTGGTTGTAGGCAATTCTGATACTGTGCATGGAATTGAACATGTATAAAGTTCATCAGGCTTTGCCACTCAGGAAAGTTCTGTAGGGTTTGCAGAGAGAGATTTGTTGTTACAGGATTTTGACAACTGATCTAACACCATTAGTCAGCTCAATGTGTCGCTGATAAAACTTGGCCCATCAGGGTTCTCCAGATGATAACATCTTTCTTTCAGGCTAGCACAGTGGTCCATCATGTTTCACTTATTCCGTGAGTAACTTAAGACAGCTAGCACTTCCAGCGAGCACCTAGGATTAGGTGGAGGTTAAACATGTGGCTCAAGGGGTGGAGTCAGAGACTGGGTTTCAAGTTCTTGAACAACTGGGACCTTTTTCGGGGAAGCTGGGACCTATACCATAATGATGCGTGGCATCTTAATCCCAGAGGGACCAGTCTCCTGGTGGGGACATTTTCTAGGGCTGTCAGGAGGGGTTTAAACTATTATGGTTGGGGACAGGGTTTCAAGTTAGGCAGGACGGTAGGGTGAGGGTTAGTAGGATAAGGAAAGAGACAAGTTTAAATAATTTGAGGGAGGAAAAGCAGGAAGTAGCAAACAGATGCTGCAGTGAAAATTGTGAGAATGGTAGAGAGGAGGATATGCAGAAGGTAGGATGTTGGAGATCCCTGAGTTGTATTTATTTTAATGCCAGGAGCGTAGTAAGGAAGCTGGATGAGCTAAAGGTGTGGATTGACATGTGGCATTTTGATGTGTGGCCATTAGCGAGACATGGTTGAAAGAAGGTTGTGACTGGCAGTTGAATGTTCCAGGATTTTGCTGCTTCAGATGTGACAGAGTTGGTGGATTAAGAGGGGGAGGTGTGGCATTACATGTCAAGGAGGATATTACAGCAGTGCTGAGGCAAGATAGATTGGAGGGCTCGTCAAGAGAGGCAGTGTGGGTAGAGCTGAAAAATAAGAAGGGTGAGGTTACTATTTTGGGGATTATTAAAGGCCTCCAAATGGGGAGAGGGAACTAGGAGAGCAAATGTGCAAGGAAATAGGTGAGATATGCAGGTAAAATAGGGTGGTGTTGGTTGGGGATTTCAATTTTCCAAATATTGATTGGGAAATGCAGTCAGTAAAAGGGCAGGATGGCTTAGTATTTATGCATTGTGTTCAGGATTGCTTTTTGCAGCGATATGTTGAGACGCCAACTAGAGTGGGAGCAGTGTTTGATCTGTTGTTTGGGAATGCAATGGGGCAGGTGACGGAGGTGAGCGTTAGGGAGAACTTCGGATCCAGTGATCATTTTGACATACTCTTAAAAACCTTAAAAGGGAAATTAGAAAGGCAAAAAGAAGGGATGAGGAGTCCATAGCTAATAAGGCAAAGGTGAATCCTTAGGGTTTTTACTGATATGTGATTTCCACTGGATGATGGGACTAGTGAACTATGTCAGGAACCGTATGAGATGGAGAAATATTGAACAATTTTTTTCTCGTCTGTATTCACGAGGGAAACAGACATTGGGCTATACGAAATGAGAGAGGCAAAGGGCTTAGTTATGGAAAGGATAGGGATTAGTAAAGTGAGAGGTTTGGAGCTTCTTGGGTCAATTAAAGTGGATAAGTCTCCTGGTCCTATGTGCTTTTTCCCAGGACTTTAAGGGAGGTCAGGGAACAAATAGCGGGGGCACTGACAGCGATTTTTCAAAGATCACTGGAGGAGGGTGTGGTGCTGCGGGATTGGAGGGTTGCAAATCTAGTTCTGTTGATCAAAAAAGGCAGTAGGTGAAGGCCAAGTAATTATCGGCCAGTAAGTTTGACTTCCGAATGGGGATGGTTATGGATGGTATACTTCAAGATAGTATGTACAAATATCTGGATAGGCAGGGATAGGTCAGGGGCACCCAGCATGGGTTTGTGAAGGGAAAGTCATGTTTGACGAATCTTGTTGATTTTTTTGAAGAGTTGACAAGAAAAGTGGATGAAGGTAGGGTGGTTGATGAGATCTATTTGAATTTTAGTAAGGCTTTTGATAAGGTTCTGCATGTAAGGTTATTTAGGAAGGTTCAGTCATTAGGGATTAATAGAGAGTGAGATGGGTTCAGAGGTGGCTGTAAAACAGACAGTAGAGAGTCATGGTGGACAACTGTCTGTGAGGAGAGAAGCCTGTGACGAGCGGTGTGCCTCAGGGATTGGTGCTAGGTCCCCTGATGTTTATCATTTATTTTCTTGATTTGGATGAGTGGGTGGTTAACTGGGTAATCAAATATGCAGACGATACAAAAATAGGGGGAGTGGTGGATAGTGAGGTAGATTTTCTTGGGATGAAGAATTTGGTTTGTTTGGAAAAGATGGCAGATGGAATTTAATGTTGACAAGTGTGAGGTGCTGCATTCCGGAAAAAATAATATAAATAGAACATATGCATTAAGGGGAGGGGGTCGAGGAATGAAGAGGAACAGAGCGATCTTGGAGTTATGGTACAGAGTTGACTGAAGGTGGGTTCCCAGATAGACAGGGTAGTTAAGAAGGCATATGACATGCTGGACTTCATAAGTCATAGCATAGGCTAGAGTGCAGCTGTTTAAGGCATTGGTGAGGCCATGTTTGGAGAATTGTGTTCCGTTCTGGTCTCCAAATTATAGGAAGAATATAGATAAGGTGGAGAAGGTGCAGAGAAGATTTATAAGAATGTTGCCTGGCTTACAGCATCTGGATTACAGGGAGAGTTTAAAGAGACTGGGACTTTATTCATTGGGACGTAGACGAATGAGAGGGGACAATATAGGTATTTAAAATTATGAAAGGAATATATAGACGAGACATAGACAGACACTTTCCTGTGAGGGAAGGGAAGGTTGGAACAAGAGGCCATGAGTTAATGGTAAGGAGGCAAAACTTCTGGAGAAATTTTAGAGGATGCTTCTTCACTCAGAGAGTGGAGGCAGAATGAAATGATCTTCCGAATGAGATAGTTGCGGCCGGGTTCCTTCTGTCATTTAAGAGAAGGTTGGATGTGTACATGGAGGTGAGGGGGTTGGAGGGATATTGGCGGAGATCGGGAGGATTGAGCTAGTAGAGTTGTTCTAGTGAACCGGTGCAGTCTCAAAAGGCCGACATGGCCAGTTTCCGCTCTGTAAATGGTTATATGGTTACATGGTGACACAGTTTTCATTTCAATGTCCCATCTCTCGTTACACAACTCTCTGATCTCCACGTTCATGCTGCACTTTTCTTCACTGCTGTTATGGCTGGACTCAGAAAGTATCTTTGATATTTATCCAACTTCAGTTTTGTATCTGCTTCATATCTCTGACCAAGCACAAATATTCTCAAATCCTTTTGTATTTTAATCTTCATAATTTGTCCTAATAATAGACTGAAATCCTTCCACTTTTACACAGGTCCAAACCAAATGGAAAGAAAGTTCCGATCACCTGATTACGTTGAAAACATTTCTCGGAATAACTGGAGATAAGTCCATTTCATTTATATGGAGTATAGCAGAATTGATGTGGAGAATTGTATTTTATATCTGGCATTAATCATATTTGTAACACTCTTGACACAATCTTGACCCTATTTCTTCTTGAATTTGTACATTTCAATCTTCACACCACACTGAACAGCTTCTTTCTGAAATCGTCACATCCAAGCCCGACTCCCATCTTTATCCTGAACTCTGCTATCCTGGTTTTGGATTTTCTCTCTGGAGAGCATCATATATTTCATTGATAAATTTGGGTGTATTCCCCATCCAACTCTTTGTTCCATTTCACTAATTTTAGGTGGGGTCAATGTTGGTCCCCATCTTTCTCTTAAGAACGATCTAAGTGGGAGAAAACAGAAGAAGGTCCCACTGGCCACTCCTTATTTGTGTTTAATTGTTTGAAGAATTTCTTCCATGTAGCATCTTCAAAATATCTTATACTCTGTCATAACATAAATTTAATATTCTATGGCCTCTGATCATAGGCAATAACACATTTTGACATACTTTGCTTCCCCTCCTCCATTGTTGTCAGATTCATGTGGGTCCCACAGGTTAAGAACCAGACCAAAGCAGAGGTACAAAGCACACGATTATTTTGGAGATGGAAACAGGACAACAGGGTTGATATGTTAGGCAAGCCTCTACACTTCTCATTAGGAGGGAGAAACCGACAGAGATGGGGAAATTACATGAACATACACATTCAACATTCAGGATCAAGGTGATAAAAGGTGAGGAGGAATGCAGTGGTCATTGGGGACTCCATTGTCAGAGGTACAGACAAGAGATTCTGCATGGCGTGCTGCCTCCCTGGTGCATGGGTACGGGATATCTCAAATTGGGTCCAGAGTATTGTGAAAGGAAAGGGTGAGCAGCCTGATGTCTTGGTACATGCCTCATTGGGTACTAATGACATAGATAAAAAGAGGGAAGAGGTACTAAAAAAAGATTACAGCGAGATGGGACAGAAGCTAAGAAAAAGGACCGTCAGGGTGGTGATCTCTGGATTGCTACCTGTGCCAAGTGCAACTGAGGACAAAAATGGAAGGTTAAGATAAATGAATGTGTGGCTGAGGGGCTGGTGTAAAAGACAGGGTTTTGGCTTCTTGGATCATTAGGGTCTCTTTTGGGGAAGGCATAACATTTACAAGAAGGATGGGTTACACCTAAACCCAAAAGGGGTCAATATATTGGCAGCTATGTTTGGTACAGCCGTCGGATGCAGTTTAAACTAATTAGGCAGGGGGATGGGAACCTGTATGATAGGGCAAAGGACAGGAAAGATAAAATAGGAAAAGTTAGGTTGGGCAGCGAAAGTAAAAAAAAAATCAGAAAGAGCAGGGAAGGTAAAAAAAGCAAATTTGAAGGCTTTATATCTTAATGCAAGAAGCATTCGGAACAAGGTAGATGAATTGGCTGTGGAAATTGAGACAAACAAATACGATTTGATTGGGATTACAGAAACATGGCTGCAAGGTGGGCAAGCCTGGGAACTTAACATCCCGGGGTATACAATATTTAGGAGGGATCGGCAAGAAAGAAAAGGGGGTGGGGTAGCATTGATGGTGAGAGAAGGGACCGACAGGATTGACAGAAAGGATATTAACTCGGAAGATATCGAATCTATATGGGTAGAACTAAGGAATAGCAAGGGGTGGAAAACGTTAGTGGGGGTGGTATATAGGCCTCCAAATAGTAATGTAGAGGTGAGGGAAGGCATAAAAAGAGAAATTAGAGAAGTGTGCAATAAGGGAACAGCTGTCAGAATCTTTAATTTACATATTGATTGGACTAGCCAAATTTGTAAAAATACTGAGAAGGAGGAATTCCTTGAATGTTTACGGGACGGTTATCTAGACCAATATGTTGAGGAACCAACTCGGGAGCAGGCCATTTTAGACTGGGTATTACGCAATGAAAAGGGGCTAATCAGCAATCTTGTTGTACGAGGTCCTTTGGGTAGGAGCGATCACAATATGATCGAATTCACACTCGACATGGAGAGTGAAGAAATTAAAACCGAGACTAAGGTCCTGAATTTAAATAAAGGGGATTATGATGGTATGTGATGGGAGTTGAGTAAGATTGATTGGGTGGTGTTTATGGGGGGGGGGGGATTGACGGTGGATAGACAATGGAAAGCATTCACAGATCTAATGGAAGAATTGCAGAAATCGTTTATACCAGTTTGGCATAAAAATAAACCAAAAAAGGTGACTCAACCGTGTATAACAAGGGAAATTAGAGACAGCATTAGGTCCAAAGAGAGAGCATAGCAATTGGCCAAAAAAGTACCAAATCCGAAGACTGGGAACAGTTCAAGATGCAGCAAAGGAGGACAAAGGGATTAATCAAGAGGGTAAAAATAAATTACGAGAGTAAGCTTGCGGCAAACATAAAAACCAACTGCAAAAGCTTTTATAGATATGTCAAGAGGAAAAGATTGGTGAAATCCAGAGTAGGTCCTGTTAGAATTAGAAGTACCTTTAAAGAAATTGCTTGAGACAAATATTGAGAACAAAGAACATTTATTACAACAACAATGCAAAGTTGGGTGCTTCCCCTTACCCTGGGAATACACACATACACTGGGGCTCACCCAACTTTTATACAGTAAATTTCAGTATCAGAATACCCTCCCCCTTACATTCTTCTGCCCCCTGGATGGGTTTGGCAGAGGCAATCCTTCCTGCCTCCGTGCAGTTTCAGTACACTTGGAGGACCAGGGGGTATCCTGTCGGTGTCTTCTTATGCCATTATTCTCATTGTCCTTATTCACATCCTAGCCCTTGTCCTCATTCACACCTTCCCGACTCTCAGGGCTACAGTCCCTTCATCTGCAGGGTTCGTTAATCTTGTCTAGGGTTTACTAGTTAAATATGCATACTTGAAAAATCTGTTGTATGGCTTACTAATTATATATGTATAACTTGCTAATACTGTCTAAGGTCTTCTAATTATTTATGCAAGCCTTGCTAATTCTATCCGGGGCTTGGCGACCCTTATCTCGTTCAGACTAACTCTACTTCTATTCTCAATTGTCTGTCCTTCTCTCCTTCATTCAGTGAACTTGCTGGTGTAGGAGATTCTTATCTTACTCAGACAGTGTCAGCTTCCTGCCTTCTAATATCCATGCCTCATGTTGTTTGCACTGGCTTCATTCATTTACTTATGTATCAATTTTATTTTCTTCATTTCTTCATGTTCATATTGCAATGTCAGTTTTTCTCATCTCTCACAGTCCCTTGCAGTCAGAATCAGGGGAATATATAATGGGGAATAAGGAAATGGCAGACCAATTAAATTCTTACTTTTGTTCTGTTTTCAAAAGAGAGGATACAAATAACCTCCCGAGGATGTTGGGAAACATAGAGACTAATGTAAGGGAGTAGTTGAAAGAAATCAGTATCTCTAAGGACATGGTCTTGGGGAAATTGAAGGGATTGAAGGCCGATAAATCCCAAGGGCCTGATAATCTACATCCTAGTGTACTTAAGGAAGTGGACATTCTGCATTATTTTCCAGAACTCAATAGACTCAGGATCAGTGCCCATGGATTGGAGGGTAGCTAATGTTACCCAACTATTTAAAAAGGGGGGTAGAGAAAAAGAAAAGTTAGGCCGGTGAGGCTAACATCAGTAGTGGGCAAAATGATGGAATCCATTATTAACGATGTAATAGCGGAGCATATGACTAGCAGAGAAGGGATCGGACAGAGTCAACATGGATTTACAAAAGGAAAATCGTGCTTGACAAATGTATTGGAATTCTTTGAGATGGTGACAGGTAATATAGATGGGGGAGAGCCAGTGGATGTGGTGTACCTGGACTTCCAAAAGGCCTTCGATAAGGTCCCACATAAATGTCTGGCATGCAAAATCAAGGCTCATGGGATTAAGGGCAAGGTATTGATGTGGATTGAGAACTGGCTGGCAGATAGAAGACAGAGAGTTGGGATAAATGGCTCATTTTCTGAGTGGCAGGCGGTGACCAGTGGGGTGCCACAGGGATCTGTACTGGGACCCCAACTGTTCACAATATACATTAATGATCTAGATGAGGGGATTTGATGTAATATCTCCAAATTTGCAGATGACACTAAGCAAGGAGGGGTTGTGTGCACGGAAGTGGGAGTCAGGAAGCTCCAGGGTGATTTGGATAAATTGAGGGACTGGGCAGATACATGGCAAATGCACTACAATGTGGATAAATGTGAGGTTATCCACTTTGGTAATACAAACGGAGGGCAGATTACTATTTGAATGGCAATAGATTGGGAGATGGGGAAGTGCAGAGAGACCTAGGGGGTTCTTGAGCACCAGTCACTGAAGGTGAGCATGCAGGTACAGCAGGCGGTTAAAATGGCAAATG
Source organism: Narcine bancroftii (assembly GCF_036971445.1). Lineage (NCBI taxonomy): Eukaryota > Metazoa > Chordata > Chondrichthyes > Torpediniformes > Narcinidae > Narcine > Narcine bancroftii. Next base: position 47,399,772 of record NC_091479.1, read on the forward strand.
GTATGTTGGCCTTCATATCAAGAGGGTTTGAGTATAGGAACAAGGATACCTTACTGCAGCTGTACAGGGCCTTGGTGAGACCCCACCTGGAGTATTGTGTGCAGTTTTGGTCACCTTATCTAAGGAAGGATGTTCTTGCAATGGAGGGAGTGCAGAGGCGATTCACCAGGGTGATACCTGGAATGGCAGGAATGACTTATGAGGAAAGATTGCGCAAATTGGGATTGTACTCGCTGGAGTTTAGAAGATTGAGAGGGGATCTCATAGAGACATATAAAATTCTGGCAGGACTGGATAGAATGGATGCGGAAGGGATGTTTCAAATGGTGGGGGAGTCCAGAACCCGATGCCATAGTTTGAGGATAATAGGCAAACCATTTAGGAGCGAGATGAGGAGGAATTTATTTACCAAGAGGGTGGTGAATCTGTGGAATTCATTGCCACAGAGGGCAGTAGAGGCAGGTTCATTGAATATATTTAAGAGGAAATTAGATATATTTCTTCAGTATAAGGGAATTAGGGGTTACGGAGAGAAGGCGGGGACGGGGTACTGCACTTTAAGATCAGCCATGATCTCATTGAATGGCGGAGCAGGCTCGAAGGGCCAAATGACCTCCTCCTTCTCCTATCTTCTATGTATCTATGTAAGCTATATGGGGAAAACACCACTGTCAACTATTCTGCCTTAAAGGAGTAATTATATTCAAATGGGCTGTAGATCAAGAGATGGAAACAGTGAAATCAGACAGAGGTGAGTGGCTGCTTAAATTAGAAACATTCGTGTTCATGCTATAGAGTTTAAGGCTACCCAGGAGGAATATAATGTGTTTTCTTTAAGATTGTTTGCCCTCACCCTGGCAAAGGATGGGGCCAACAGATATGTTGCTGGAAGGGTTCTAGAATTGATATGGTAGGTCACAGGAAGCTCAAGAGCGCATGTGTTTAGCAAAATGGCCACCCAGTCTGTATTTGGTCTTGCTGATATTGAGGTCAACTGAGTCGACCAAATGTATTAGAATAGGTTGGATGGAGTGCACGTGAAGCTCTGCCTCACCTGGAAGGCCTGATAGTGGCTTTGGATGGAGGTGAGAGGAGATGTAGGGACAAGTTTGGCAATTTCTGCAGTTCCAATGGGGAGTGCATCAGGTGGTGGTGGGTGGAGAGGGAAGTGCCGTCGAGGGAGTCACAGAAAGACGTGCACCTATGAAAAAAGGATATGAGTGGAGCGGGTTAGATGTAGCAGGTTAGAGGATGGTGCTGAAGTTGGAAGTGTCCAAGGATAACGTGTCAGATGTGGCAGCTGATGGGTGGTAAGTGAGAAATCTGCGGGATTCTGTCCGTGTTCTGCCGGAAAGGAGGTGGGGTAAAGGCAAAAAGATAATTGGAGATATGGGTGCAGGCTTTATCAATGACTGTATGGGGGAATCGGCAATTATTGAAGAAATAAGACATTTTGGGTATCCTGGTATGAAGACCTAAACTTGGGATTGTTACAGGCCCAGAGGACCCCAAAACCTAGCAGCAATAGAAAATCACCAAGACAAATGGATACTTCAACAAATGTCTTTTTAATTTCCTTGAAACAAAAACAACAGGATCAAACTTTAAACTATCACTATTAATGTAACTGCCTAACATTAACCCTTTCTAATTCTAAGCACAGGTGTATTTAATGTGTATAAAGTTCTTTGACACTCCTACAAGTTCACCGGTATCTATCAATTCTTATACGGTGCACAGCATTCAACATTTATGACTTTCCACCAAGCTATGGTGCTTAAAAGTAAATGTTTACCCTCCAGGAAGGCTCTTTTGGTTTCAGAGAGGGATTTCTTGCTCATTGGACAAAAAAAAACTGATTCCCTCTGATCAGCCACTTTGGTGTCTTGCCAAAGAAACTTTCACCATCAGAGTTTTCCAAATGATAACCTCTTCTGCAGGTCACCATTGAGTTCCTTTTGTTTCCCTTATTTCAAGTGAAACACCATTTCTCGGCAGCCATTTCCTCTTATATGTAGAACAAGGTTTTTCAATAGGCTGAACTGAGAACTCACAACCCGTCTTCAAAATGGGGTTTCAACAAGATGCCAGCTTGCCATCTCTCTCTCTTTTAGCAAAAAGCCTATTTGGTGTCTCCTCTCTGCTTGCAAAAGCACATGACCTTCTTAGAACAGTTAACTTCTGAGTCCAATAATATGTTGTTTTAAAAACAATATTCCATTTTGCACCTGCTTTTGAAATTATTTAGCTAAACAGTCTTTGCAAAGGCTCTCGGCGGATCTGAGCGCCTGCATGACTCTCTCTCGGCAAAGCTCTTGCATTTTAAGTAAGAGCTGTTTTGCAAAGTGTTTGTATTTGTTTGTGACCTACACGACTCCTACAATCTATCCTTCAAAAACATATCTACATACAATATAAAATATAGATAATCTGTCACAGGACAGATGCAGCAGAGGAGTTGTGATAAAATAAATGGTGTCCTTGCAAAAAAATAAGTGGGAAGAGGTATAATTCAGGTAGCTCTGGTGAGTGGAGTTTATAATAGTTTGAAACTTGAACCTCTCTCTCTATTTCAGGAGACAATTTACTGTCATGTGTTTAAAATGTGTCATATCACACAAAATTGCTTTTTTCTTGCTGAAAGACAGAAAGATTCGCCATTGGCAGAAATTGCCTGAAATGCCTCTTGCAGTCAGAGAAGGAAGGAAAAGAGAGTCACTCTCCCCCACCCCCACCATCCCGATCTTGGGCCAAGTCACTGAGGGTCTGTGGATTCTCTTTCAATGCTCACCGACCAATCCAAGCCATTGGTAATGCGAGCTCCAGTTTTGAACCTCTGACACGATTAGGTACCCTTCAGCACCCATTCATATCCCAAGTCTGACACCCTTTTAGCCAGTCTTGAACCAGTCTCTAGGAATCCACGGCCTGGTGTGAGTTCCTTGACTGCTTCTTTATCCAGAAGCCCACAGCCTGCGTGGGTTCCTCTCCTCAAGTCACCAACAGCCTGTCACCTGTGTTGGTCCTTCAGCTTCAGAACCCCTCACTGGTCTGCTTCCATTGTCACTGACCTGTGGATTGAATCCTCTGCTTCTAAGATGTTGATGGGGTTTGGTCTTCTTTTTTTCTGGTGCCCTGCACTAGTCCTGCGCTTCCCTAGAGTTCGCGGTGCCGAGGAAATTTAACACATCTAAATTAAAATTTTACAACTTAGAGGAGAATCTCCCATGTCTAGAGGGATGGAAAGGGCATTATTACAAATTGAAGCCAAATATTTGAATATTCATGTGCCAAATTTGCAAAAGCATAGAGTATATATTTCTCAAGCTATATGTAATTTTTTCCAAAAGAATACAACTTTGAATGTTTGCATGTCATCTTGGCATCCCTAAAAATATATCTGATTTCCAAGTAATGCAATACATTTCCTCATCACCACTAAGGCTAATTTAACAAATTTCAATTGATATATTAATAGTTTGAATTTGGGCCTTGTTCGTTCAATATTTCCTAATAAAAATAAAGTTCGATTTTGCGGAAAAACATCTCCTGTAGCTTGTCCAAAAAATTTATAATTCTGCCTAAAAAGATCTTACATTAGGACAAAGATAAGTTGAATTCAAGAAAGTTGCTACATCTTCACCACACGTAAAACATTGATCTGATAATTCTGATTTTATTCTAATCAATTTCTCTAGTGTAAGAAGTAACTGTAGAAGAAAAACGAGTTGTGAATTCCTTCCTCACTGCTGCAGTGTGGAACTCTGGTCAATAGTTCCAGACTGCTGAGTTGAAGTGAATTAATACATCTCCCCTGGATCAAGTGATCTCTGTTGCCAAATCAGCTTCCTGCAGTGCTTTTCATATCCAACTGCGTGAGTCACCTGATTCCAGGTGTAGCTTTCAGATAAAATCCTTGCTGACATCTGCTACATCACTGATGTAAAAAGAATTATACTGAACTAATTTATATCATACATTACTACAACATTCAAAACCATTTCCCACGTTTGTCCAGACTTATGAACTCCTCATTTAAAAGTTCCTACTTGTAATAAAGAATACATTATCGAAGTAAACATTTTAACAATTCCTCTTTATAAGGAATTTCTATTTCAGTACAACATGGTTGGTCCTCTTCAAATATGTCCTTAGTTGGAAAGAGCAAAAACGATTGCGATGAGTTATACGATATTTATTTCTCAGTTGCTCAAATGACATTATTTGACCCCTTTCATCACAATCTTCAACATTTATAATCCCCTTACGAAACCAGTTATTCAGAAATTGATGATCCTTCGAAAAAGAGATGAGGATTTGTATATCCACTTCCACCAATTTCATCATTTATTTTATTCCATATATTAATCAAATGTTTCAACAATGGTTTATCTTTATCACCAACCATTAATTTCGATTCCCATTTGGATATAAATTCTTCTGCTTTTCCTCTCTCCTATTTTATTTGATTCAATTTTAACCCATTGCAATTTTTCCCTTTCAAAAAAAGAAGCAAGAAATCTCATTTGAGCTGCTCGATACTAATTTTCAAAATAATGAAGCTGTAGTCCTGTCAATGTAGAATTTGCATTCAGACAAACGCAGCTGTCTTTAGCTATCTTATTGAATTGGCTAAAATGGCATAGCATGAGAACAAACGTCCCGGAGGAATGTGGACCACTTGTAACATGGGATTCAATCGGAAATAGTTTCACATGACATAAACTCATGACGCAGACTGTTTTATAAGAATGGAATACAAGAGGAAGGTTGTCTAGGTCTCCAGCAGGATATAGGTCACAAGATATAGGAGCAGAAGTAGGACCTTCGAGTCTGTTCCACTATTCTTCCACTCAGCCCCACTGCCCAGGTTTCTCCCCATTACCCTTGATTTCTTAACTAATCAAATACCTGTCAATCTCTGTTTTAAATAAACCCACTTACCTCAGTTCCACGGATTCATGACCCACTGACAAAATAATTTTTTCCACATCAGTTTTAAATTGACACCCTTTTATCCTGAAATTATGCTCTCCTGTACTAGAATCCTCTACCATGGGAAACAACTTTGCCATATGTACTCTGCCTAGGGCATCCAGCATTTAAAATGCCTCTGAGGTCCCCCTTACCCTTCTGTACTCCAACTAGTACAGTCAAAGAGTCGACAATTGCTCCTCATACACTAACCCTTTCATTCCTGATATCATTCCAGTAAATCATCTCTGACCTTCTCCAACACCAACACATCTTTTCTGAAATACGGCACCCAAAACTCTAATTCTGTTTGAATGGAAAGGGAATTCTCCAACGACACATAAACAACAGTGAAATGATATTATGTCTTGTTGATATTTACCAAAAATTATTAAAGAGTCAAATAATAACTTGCAAAAGATGCCGGGGCCCAATTATGGACTATTATCACAACCTAAAGAATTTGGGTTGTTCTGAAGCTTGGTGCTTTGTTACGAGACCAGAGGATCCCAAAACCCAGCAGCAATAGATATTCACCAAGACAAATGGTTGCTTAAATAAAAGTTGATTTTAATTATCTTTAAACATGAAAACGGAAATACACTTTAACTTATCACCATTTTACTAACTTACTTTACCTAACTCACCCCCCCTTCTAATTCTAAGTGCACGTGTGTGTAAGTTCAGAAAAGTTCCTTGATTCACAGTCCAATCTCACTTCTCATTCCTCCAAGTCCAATGTTTGCAGGCCATTCTTATACTGTGCACAGAATTGAACATATCAAAAGTTCACCAGACTTTGGTGCTCAAAAGGTGAATGATTACCACTCGGGAAGGTTCTAGTTGGTTTTCAGAGAGAGGTGCGTTGTTCAGGGAAGTATTAGTGTTTATTTGTGCTCAACGAATCAGCATCTGAAAACCGTTATAACATCAGAAAATCTCTGATAGCTTTAGCATCGAGCAGAGCTGAGCCAGGACTTTGCAGGTATTTAAGGGAGTGTGTGGGCAGGGTTTGTTCTGGACCAACAATCTCACCAAATGATACTGCTTGAAATCAAGATTCAAACCATTTTGAGGAATACAACAGGAATTGTTCAACAAGAGCCTGGTGTTCCCTGAGGAGTTTTCTTTCAATAGTGGAAATTATTTTTTTTAAAAAGCCCGTTAATCTTCCTGATGCAGATTATTGTATTTAACTTTCAGGTTGCTATCTGTTGAAACTGCAAGGCACAGCGTCATTTTTGTTTTTGAAAATGCAGATGTGAAAATGTTAACTTTGGTCTCCTTGGTTTGCTTAAGTTTACAGAGGAGACGTTGGGTCAAGCTGAGAAGACAGAGTTGGATGCTCATTTGGCGAATCGGCTGGGCAAAGCAGAAAGTACAAAACGAGGGGCTGAAAAAATAATGAAGCAGACTGAAGTGCCGTTGAAACCAAACCCAAGTAAAAATTTAATTTTGTGCAGTGTACTTAAGAGACCAAACGATTTGGGCTTTTAGTGGTGACCTATTTAAATGAACAAAATCTGATTAGAATTGAAGTTTATGGAATGTTTAGAAGTTGCCACAAAAAAATGGAGAGATAAATTAGATGTTGTAATTAAGATAAATGAACAATACAATGAGCCTGGTGTCACAGTATCTGCCTCACTACCATACATCACCATTAAACCTTCTCCCCAATATAGTTACACCCAATCGCTGTAACTATATACACTATATACATTGGTGATAGATCTGTACCATCACAATGTCAAAGTATATGCCAGAATTTATTGTACATCACTGTTAAACCTTCTCACTACAGTGAATCCAGCATAAGCATATCTGTCAAAGTTAACCGTACATCATCTTCAATATTCTTCCCACTCTAAACCTGGGGTCACAGTATCTAACAGAGTTTATCGTACAACAATGATAAACCTTATTCCCCCTGTGAACCTGGGGTCACAGTATCTTCCACAGTTTATCATACATCACCGCTAAACCTGCTCCCCACTGTGAACCTGAGGTTACAGTATCTTCTACAGTTTAGCGTACATCACTGATAAACCTTATCCCCATTGTGAATTCGGTGTCACAGTGTCTGCCTCAGTTTTCCGTATATCACCATTAAACCTCTCCCCAATGTGAACCTGGTGTCACTTTATCTGCCACATTTTATTTTTTTTTATCAACGTTAAACCTTATTCCCATAGTAAACCTGCTTTCACAGTATCTGCCACAGTTTATTGTACATAACTTTTAAACCTTCTCACTACTGAAAACCCGGAGTAACAGTATCTGACTCAGTCTACCGTACATCATCGTTAAACCTTATACCCACTGTGCACCTGGCATCACAGTATCTGACAGAGTTTATAGTACATCACTGTTAAACTTCTCACAAATGTGAATCCTGTCTCACAGTTTCTGCCTCAGTCTACCGTACATCACCGTAAAACATTTTCCCCACTGTGAACCTGGTGTCACAGTATCTTCCACGGTTTATCGTACATCAGTGATCAACCTCTCCCCATTGTGAACCATGTGTCGAAGTTTCTGCCACAGCCTTCCATACATAACTGTTAAACCTGATTTCCACTGTGAATCTGGTGTCTCATTAACTGACACAGTTTATTGTACATCACAGTTAAACCTTCTTACTTCTGTAAACTCGGTGTCACAGTATCTGCCAAAGTCTACCTTACATCACCATAAAACCTCCTCCCCGCTGTGAACCTGCTGTCACTGTATCTGCCTCAGTCTACAGTACATCACCATTAAACCTTATCCCCACTGTGCACCTGGTGTCACATTATCTATCTCAACATACCATACATCATCGTTAAACCTTATTCCCATGTGAACCTGGTGTCACAATATCTACCTCAGTCTACCGTACATGACTGTTAAACTTCTGTATCTGACACAGTTTATCGGACATTACCATTCAACATTCTCACTGCTGTGAACCCAGTGTCACAGTATCTGTCTCAGTCTACCGTACATCATCGTTAAACCCTCTACAACTCTGAACGTGGTGTCAATGTATCTGCCTCAGTCTACAGTACATCACCATTAAAACTTATCCCCACTATGCATCTGGTGTCAAATTATTTCCCTCAACATACTGTAATTCGCCGTTAAATCTGATCCCTCTGTGACCCTGGTGTCACAGTACCTGACACAGTTCATAGTATATCACTGTTAAACCTTCTCACAAATGTGAATCCTACTATAAAATAATGCTCCCCTTCTAAGTCTCGCTGCATTCGAATCCCCACCTATTTTAAAAATTCCAAAAAAAAAAGAGAAAAATCAATCCCAAAACAATCTACTCAAAAGTAGTAGTCCCCTAAAAATCTGGGTGTGGTAAAGTCCACAAGTGGCAGGTGACTAAAGGACTCAGTGTCACCCACACCCAGTCAGACTTTCATAAAGTACTGAAACAAAAACATTCAACGCAATGATTCCAGTCCCAATGATTGTTCTGGATCTTCAATATCAAGAAGACTTTGCATCAATTCAACTTTTTTTCATTCTTTCTATATTTTCCAATCCCATTCCCATTGACCCTTCTCTTCGGTGACAATGGTGACGATCGCCCATTTCCTCGTACATCTGGCATTAGCAAATATTAAAGCATCATGGTCATTTTCAAAAAACTGAGATTAAAAATTCCCATAAAAATCTTTCAATACTGCCGCATAACGAAAAGCAAATTTATATCCCTTTTACCACAATACTTCTTAGGCTGAATTAAATTCTCAGTCTCTTCTGATAATTTCTTGACTCAGATATGCATTAAAAAAAACCCTATTATTTTGAACCATCAGTAGAACCTGATTTTGCCGTGTTTTCTGCACCACCAATCGGAGGATCATCTCTCTGACTTGATATTTAAAACAGCGAATAAAAACTGCTCGTGGTAATTGGCCTGGAAACGGTTTCTTCCTTAACGCTCTGTTCGCTCGATCTAATTCCAGTCCATCTGGAATGAATTACCTGCCCAACACTTCTGGGAATCATTTCTTCAAAACCTTCACCGGATCCGAACCTTGCATATCTTCCGGAAGACCTACTATCTTAACATTATTTCTACGACTTTGGTTTTCTAATGAGTCAAACTTCTTCAATAATTCCTTCTTCTGAATCCCCCAATCTACAAAAGGATCTTCCACTATTTCCATTTTTTCTCTATTACGCTCCACTTGACTCTTGCATTCAAGAAAGCCTCCTCAATCTTTTTAAAATGATTTTGCACAGTATCCACTGATCGTGTCCATCTCGTAACTTCACTCTTAACTACATTAATATCTTGCTTCAGAAAAGTTATTTCTTCACACACAGTGTTCATTTTAGTTTTCATTTCTGAAAATCCTTAACTCATCTGATGAATCATCTGCATTGATATATTTGCCATATCTTCCATGAGCAGAGCAATCCCTTCCAGAATTGGAAACACAGAATCCAGTCCAGGATCCATCACCTCACTTTGAGGCCGACCGACTTTTGCCTCAGTCCCCAGTTCTTCAAACTCTAATGAAGTTGAGCTCTCTTCTTCCTCCAAAGCCGTAGGTCCTCTTCCAGTGCGGCTGCGGGTCTGGACACCCGACAACAGCATGCCTACCTCGTCACCTGGCCATCGCTCGGGCTCCCCCATAGCCCACACCTTCTCCAAAGGTTCGTGGACCCTCGACGCATGGCGCATGCCTGGTCGGGCCACCCACCGCGCAGGTGCATCTTCCGACGCTACACTGCGCACCCCCGGACCACCAGGTAATGCTGCAGGCACGCAGGCCTGTCTTCACTCAGCTGGCCTGCCCTCGTGCCCGAGTTAACGAGTGTATGAGTTGAAACCGGCCAAAGTCATCGCTGAGCCTGCACCATCTTGCGATTTCACAAGATGGCGGTGCTGTAATACTAAGCCAGGCAGGAGTCTTCTGTGGTTTGGGGACTCCAGTCAACGACTCCATTGCTTCAACTTGAACTTGGCCTCGATTCTTCAACACTTTTGTAAGGTAATTTCTTCTGTAACTGAGTTTTCACTTTTTTTCACATTTGCAGCTATTTCAATCCTCCACTATTCAAAAGTCTATAAACAGTATTTTTAATCACTTTTACAACTTTTAAAATTGAGCATTTAATAGTCTAACTAGGGAAGGGTGGAACCACACGTCTACCCTCTGCGCCATCTTGTCACAGTATCTGACACAGTTTATAGTAAATCACTGTTAAATCTTCACATTACTGTGAATGCTGTCTCTCAGTTTCTGCCTCAGTCTACCTTTAATCAACATTAAACATTCTCCCCCGTTAACTTGGTGTTAAAGTATCAGCCTAAGTTTACGACACATCACCATTAAACCTTCTCCCCAGTGTGAGACCGTTTTTACTGTATCTGCCATAGTTTATCGTAAATCACTATTATACCTTCTCACTACTGTGAACTTGGTGTTACAGAGTCTGCCAAAGTCTACCGTACATCATCAGTAAACCTTCTTCCCAATGTGAGCCTGGTGTTATTGTATCTGCCACAATTTATTGTACATCACCGTTAAGCATTTTCCCCCATGTGAACCTGGTGTCACTGTGTTCGCCAAAGGTTATCGTACAGCTCTGTTAAACATTTTCCCCACTATGAACCCAGTGTCACAGTAACTGTCTCAGTTTCCCATACATCACCAATAAACCTTCTTTTCCCACTCTGAGCCCAGTAATAACGTATCTATGTAGTCTCCCGTACATCACCATTAACCCCCTCCCCCATTTCATAGTATCTGCCACGGTTTAATGTACTTCATTTTAAAACCTTCTCACCACTGTAAACCAGGAGTCATATAATCTGACTTATTCTTCCGCACATCTCTGTTAACCCTTCTCAATACTGTGAACACAGTGTCACAGTATCTGCCAATGTCGACTGTACATCACCATTAAACATTCTCCCCATGTTGACCCATTTTTCACAGTTTTTCCCATTGTTTATCGTACATCAGAGTTCAACCTTCTCCCCACTGTAAACTTGGAGTCACAGTATATTCCACAGTTTATTGTACATCACTGATATACCTTCTCCTCATTGTGAATGTGGTGTCACCGTATCTGCGTCAGTCTTCCATACATCACCATAAACTTCTCCCCAATGTGAACTTGGTGTCACTTTATCTGCCACAGTTAATATTTCATCACCTTAAAACCTTCTTCTAACTGTGTACCTGGTATCACGGTATCTACCAGAGCTTATCATGCATTACAGTTTCACCTTCTTACTACTGTGAACTTGATGTCACAGTATCTGCCAAAGTCTAACGTATATCACTGTTAAATATTCTCCCCATTGTGAACCTCGTGTCATAGTATCTGATACAGCTTATTGTACATTACTGTTAAACCTGCCGGATAAGCTCCAGATAGCTAAAGAGGAGTTCTCGCATCTACAGGAACTGGGGCCTCGCCACTCCACCTGGTCCAGAGCCTCCGGTGGCTGGCGCCCTTACAGAGATTATCGATGGCTTAATGACACGACAGTACCTGACCATTACCCCATCCTTCTCATTCAGGATTTTACGGCCAATCTGCATGGCGCGAGCTTATTCTCCAAGGTCTCATCAAATCCCATCGTAGCCTGAGGACATCCCCCTTCAGCTAGTTCAAATTTCTACGCATGCCTTTCGAGCTCAAGAACATCACCCAGACCTTCCAGCACGTCATGAATACGGTGCGCAGGGATTTGAATTTCATGTTCATTTATCTGGATGACATTCTTGTCGACCGCAGAGACTGGGCACAAATCAAGTCTCACCTGCACACCCTCTTCTCCCGACTGGCCGAATCTGGCCTAACAATCAACCTGGCCAAATGCCAGTTCCGGAAAGAGTCCATGCAGTTTCTGGCCCACATCATCATGGCCGAAGGAGCTACACCAGCTGCTATGAAGGTCACTGCAATCAGTGATTGTCCTTGCCCGGACAACCTCAAGGGGCTACAAGAGTTCGCAGGTATGGTCAACTTCTATAACCGATTCATTCCAGGAGCTGCACACATCACGCAGCCACTCTTCGCCATGGACAAGATACTCGACTGGACTCCAGGGCATTCAAAGCCACGAAGGTTGCCCTGGTGAAGGCTACCCTGCTCCTCCACCCACGTACCAACCTTCCTATGGTGCTCTCCATCGATGCCTCTGCCACTCCCATTGGTGCTGTCTTGGAGCAGCAGGTTAATGGACAGTGGAAACCACTGGAATTCTTTAGCCAACTTCTTCATCCGCCAGACCGCAAGTATAGTGCTTTCAACCGTGAGTGGCTGGGCATGTACCTTGCTGTGCCTCATTTCCCCTCCCAGAAAGCCTTTCACCATTTATACCGACCACAAACCCCTCACTCAAGCTCTCGCTATAGCTAGAGATCCCTGGTCGGCCCACTTACACCGTCACCTGTCCTTTGTATCGGAGTTCACCACCCACATTCAGCACAAGGCAGCGAAAGACAATGTGGTCACTGAAGCGCTCTCCCAACCGGCCATTTGCTCGCTGATACCCAGTCTAGACTACGACCAGCTTGGCCCGGATCAGAAGTCCGACGAGGAGATGCAGGCCTTCAGGACTGCCATCTTGGGCCTGCGGTTCTAGATCCTCCCGAATCCTCTCAGTTATGAGTACCCTGCATCCAGTGGTTCCCCAGCAGTGGCGCAGGCAAATCTTCACCATATCCACGACCTTTTCCACCCTTCCATCAGGACCAAGGTTCATATGGTGGCAGAATACTTCGTCTGGCACGGGCTTCGAAAGGAGATTGTGGACTGGGCCAGAACCTGCACCCATTGCCAGCTTTCCAAGGCACACAGCCACACCAGAATGCCCGTGCAGGATTTTGAACACGTCCGAGAACGTTTCAGCCACATATATGTGGACATTGCCAGCCCCTTACCCGTTTCCTAAAGTAACTGTTACCTTTTCACAGTGGTAGACTGCACCACTCGTTGGCCTGAGGTGATCTTGAAGCCAGATGCCTCTACGGACTCCTACTCCCAAGCACTTTTGGCCGGTTGGGTTACCTGGTTCGGCGTCCTGGCCCACCTCACCAGCGAATGTGGCACGCAGTTCACCTCTGCACTCTGGGCACAGCTCACCAACAAACTGGGAATTGGGCTGCATCACACAACGGCCTATCACCCACTTGCCAATGGACTGGTCGAACGATTGCATTGCCACCTTAAGTCGGCACTTATGGCCTGCCTCACCGGCCCCAACTCGGTGGATGAGCTGCCTTGTGTACTCCTGGGAATCTGCTCGACACCCAAAGAAGACCTGCAGATGTCATCTGCTGATCTGGTCTATGGTAAACCACTAGCCCTGCCTGGTGAGTTTATCAATGAACCTCACAACCTGCAACAGTCACCGCACAGTTTACTTCTCCGCCTCCGGGCCCAGTTGGACTCCTTCACACCCCCATCACCGCCCAGACATGGCACACAGGCCTCTTACATCCTCAGTGAGCTGTATTCCGCAGAGGATGTATTTATCCGATGAGGCCCTTCCACAGCACTCCTTCAAAGACCATATGAAGGGCCGTACAGAGTCATCCAGCATTTGGGATCCACCTTCACACCAGACATCCGTGGTAAGAGGGAACTGTTTACTGTGAACAGATTAAAGACAGCACACCTCGACCTAACGAGCCAGTGGTCACGGCTCAACCCAAGAAGCGAGGCCGCCCAGCAAAAAAGGCCATTGGCGCTGGTTCTGGGGGGGCTGTGTGGCGGCAAGCCATGAGGCAGGCGATCTAGCCCCTCATGTCACGCACATGGCGGGGCAGCCAGCCAAAATGGCACTGTCAGGGGATTCTCCCCGACCTCGGCACCAGACTCAGAAGCCCGCAACCTGCGGCCCACGTGACCCCCCCAACGACGTCAGGGCCCCCGGTGTGCTTCTCAGCCAGGTCCGGGATGGGAGCATAAGACCAGCCAGGCAGACCTGAATAAAGGAGTTTTTGCTCACTGAACTCAACCCGTCTGGTTGTGAGGTCATTCAGAAACAGAGTAGCCACCACGATAGTCGTATCTTAGTTTCTTTTCCTTTCTTTTCTTTTTTATATGTTATCAACATATATTTGTAAACACTGTAACATTGTGATTTGATATTAATTGTTATAATATTTGATTTAAAGGAGGCTGGTCCAAAAAAGGCATATAAAACATTTTAATATGGGGACAGGAATAAAAGAAAAACAGAGGGTACTGGTGTGAGGGAGGGAAGGGTAATATTGTTGTGGGGTTGGTTCAGATGGGTCAGCTGAAGGGACTCGACTGATCCATCCATGATTTGTCCAGCATCTTGCTGCCATGTAGTGGTGAACCAGGATGTTGCCTGATGGGGACACGGTGCTCTGAGCTCTGCACAGATAGATTGTGCTTTTCTCAAAAACACACTTCCTCAGGTAAAGCAGAGGAAGTGGAAAGGCCCTAGTGTGAAGGGGTAGGGATGGGGGTGATGGGGGAAGAGTTGGGACCCTCCAAAATCATTATGATCAGGCCTCGGAGACAGCATCTCTATCACTCGTATTTCTCTTCCCAGGAGAAGGAGCGATCTTAGAGACAAGACACGAGTCCAGAAGAACATCGCATTTCAGCTGAACAGAGGACGGACAACATTATGATGGGCTGAATCTCTCCCCTTCTTCTCCCTCTGGCCCTGCCAACCCAATTCCCTGCATCTTCCACGCCCCCTTTCTCCCCTACACCTCCTCCATCCAAACCCCCTTCCCTCACACCTATGCCCTAACCCCAGCCCTCCTCCCTTCACCTCCCCTTCCCCCTCCCCCTTTCCCCTTCCTACCCTAACCTAGGGGAAGGAGTGGTAGGGGAAGGGGGATAGGAGAAAGGGGGTAATGGAAGTGGGGTGAGTAAGGGGTAGGCTTGGGGGTATGGGTATGGGATAGGGGTAAGGGGTATGGTTTGGGGAAGGGGATAGGTGTAGGGGATAGGGGTAGGGTTTAGGCTTGGGTTGGGTGAGAGTAAGGGTTAGGTCCGGGATAGAGATAACATCAAGGTTAGGGTTAAGAGACATGGGCTAGAATTAGGTCTAGGTTTAGGGTTAGGTTTAGAGTTTGGGGAAGTGGGTTTGTATTAGGTTTAGTGGAAGGGGGTAGGAGTAGGAGATAGAGGTGGGGTGAGTGTTTGGGTTAGAGGAAGATGGGTAGTATTTGGGTTGGGTTTAGGGGACGGCGTAGGGGTAGAGATAGAGTTAGGGGATGGGATAGGGGTAGAGTTAGGGGACGTGGAGTATTGATGGGGGTATTGGTAGTGTTAAGGTTAGGGTTTGTTAGGGGTTAGAGTTAGGAGTAGGGGAATGGGAAGGGGGAGGGGAACCGGGAGGCGAGCGGGGGAAGGAAATGGGGAGGGGAATGTAATGGAAGATTTAAACCGTGTTTTTTTTTAACTTTTGCAACCTTTGCTTCTGCAAGGCTGAGAACCTGCTTGTTTTTTTTAGTATCTGCAGACTTAAGCTAAATTCCACCGAGGGGCCAGAGATGCAGTTATCTGACAAAAGGACATCTGTGTACCAAGAACATTTAATCTTCCTGCTTGTTTTGGTCACAGACTGTCAGAGGCCTAGCCTTGATGCAAAATAACCATTGTATTCAAAGTGATAAGCTGAAAATTATGTTAGAAGCCTAACATGCTAGCTTTCTTGCTTATCTTTCTTACTGTGCTGGGAATAGATGCTTGGTTAAGCAGTTTTTTGGTAATATAAGCCATGGTCGCGCTGCTGAAGTTTGAGACTCTCCGAGAGGTGGCAACATCTTTCAGCAAGAAGAACTTCTAGAGTCCAGCTAACATCCCGGTCGAGGGAGGTGGAGAAGCTGCTACCGGCGCCCCGACAACCTATTACAAGTGTGCAGTCATTGCCTTGCTTTGGCACTTGGGGCCAGTGCAGGCGTTGATAAGTATAATTGGGAAGGGCTTGCATATTGTAGTTTGAAATCAGCTTTTGAATTTGTAATAAAAATTAGTTTAAACTGAACTGCTCTCGGTGTGGGTGTCTATTTTCTTTTGGTAGCTCGAACACTGTGACCAATCTAAAATGAACAAAGAGAGGTACAAGTTTACCCAGGACAGAGAACGGGGTGGAGAAAAGGGGAGGTGAATGGAGGAAGGTATCGTTACCCCCTCCCTTCCCCACCCATTCCCCTACATTATCCCTGCTTCTCCTCTCCTCCTTCTAGCAGAAGTTGGGCCTCATTCCGGCCAGAACCTCCCTGTGGTTTCAGAGCCTCCGTTTCAGGAAGTGCCTTCGATGCTCGCTGCTGGACAGACATCTTGTCTCTTGATTCATTCTGTACCGTTATTATTAAATTTAAAAATGGTTGGGTTTTTTTAAGCTTGAACTCAAAAGGCTGGTCCAGATAGACAACACAGAATCAGGCCATTTGGCCCCTCTCTCCTGCTGGCTGAGCTGTTGTAATCAGTCCATATTCCTCTCCCCCTTTTCATTCTTTGCTCCCAGCCAGCTCATGTTGCCTTGTCAATCTCATGGCCTGTGGGAAGGAGCTGTCTGGCTTTTATACCTCCATATCTCCTTCCTGATGGCAGGGGGACAAAGATGCTCTGTGCTGGATATCTATGAGTCTATTTACAAATCCCATCCCTGCAAACAATCAGGGGTTTGAGGTTCCACCCATGTTTCCTCTCCCTCAGCACTCTCTCGTCAGAACACTCCTGCACCCTCCTTCCCCTCCTCTCCCAAGTCTCAGTATCCCGCTGACAATTCCAGTCAGCTGCCATATCTATACCCTGCCCCACCTAAACCGATGGATCGATCAGCACCTTCTCCCCTCAAGAGTTCGAGGAATCCACTCTCTCGCAATGTCCTGCTAATGAATGTCCTGCATCCTCCTTCCCCCTTGGTTTCCTCCTGTTATCAGGCACCTGGATGGACCCCTACCCGTGTTCTCACTGATCTCTCTGCACCTCTGCCCTCCATCCAAAGGTCTTGGTTGTCTTGTGGGGCTGGTGGAGAACAAAGCACCAACTCAAGGAGATGGGGAGCAGTAACGAATCCCCCAACTCCAGGAGACAGGGAGAAAAACAGAGATGCAATCAGGGGTCAATCGGATAAAACCTGATCATCTGTTGAAAGGTGCAAGGAACTCTCGGTACTGCTGCACGTGGGGCAGGTGTGGCCCATCCCCACACCTCCACCCTGGCAATTCCCAAAACAGTTTCCCTATTCATGCGGGTTCCAAAATGGATAGAGTCTGGAGAAGGACCACGTACGTGGTCAATCACTGGGGGCAAGGGTGTAACCAGCATGGCCATCATTGTGTGTGGCTGTGCGTGAAACCAAAGTGCAAGGGCACCAAATGGCGCTATGTGCTGAGATTCTACCTGGCTCAGGTGTTGCAAAAGATTGGTCTGGCTGTGGTGCCCCTCAATGACCCAGTCAGCAGGACTTTGCCCCATTACCTTCCTGGGAATGGTTTCATAGACAAACACTTTTGACCACAAGGCTGTCAGGCAGTGGTCAGCAGAGCATTGCTGACACAGAGACTCTAGGACTAGATGGGATACTGCGGGGTGGTCCACGGAGCAGAGCATCCAGAGACAGACATCCAGAACTGCTGGAAGACCAGAAACTCGGTGAAAGATGTCCTTCAGTTTGCCTGAAACCCAAATGGGAGTTGCAAACACTAGAAGGCATCTGACAAAAGCAAAGGGAGGAAGGATTAGGGCAATATGAGAGGTACTTGTATTTACACAGAGTTGTGGGTGCCAGGAATGCCTTGCCAGGAGTGAAGGCCAAAACATTAGGGGCATTTAAGGGGCTCTTAGTCACATTGAGGGGCTGAGACCAAGAAATATATTCTCCAACAGCAGAGGGTGGCAGTAACCACAAGATATCAAGCTGGTGGCAATGAAGCTAAACAGAGACCACCTAAGGCAACTGTGCGCCCGGCTGCAGGAATTTGGACCTACTATAAACCTTACTTAGTGCCAGTTCAGGCTGGAAATGTTTGACTTCCTGGGGCATCAAATCAACCGGCACGGAACTAAGCCCCTGCTTGAAAAGGTAGAGGCTGTTCAGTGCTTACCCAAACACGCCATAAATTCACCGGTACAATTAATTTTTATAACCAATTCATACCAGTAGTGGCCCACATCATGCGGAGAAAGGTAAAGACATTACCTTGGACAACCTTGGAGGTGTTCCAGAGGGCCAAGGACGCACTGGCCAACACAATCCTTCTGGTAGACACCAGGCCAGAGACACCCACCACTCTCACAGTAGGTGCTTCCAGCACAGCAGTAGGGGGCGCAATGGAGCAATTCATTGAAGGGCAATGGCAGCCCCTGGCCTTCTTGAGCAGACACCTCTGGCCACACGGACTCAACTACAGCACATTTGGCTGAGAGCAATCGGTGCTGTATCTGGCAGTCTGAGGCAGGTAACCTGACCCCAGCTTCACAGTGGGGAGAATGTTTCACAGAGATGTACGAAAAACTGTCACAAACACTGTGACACTGGGTTAACAGCAGTGAAAAGGTTTAACTGTGATGTACGATAAACTATGGCAGAAGCAGTGACAAATGGTTCACATTGGGGAGAACGTTTAACTTAATGTACGGTAGATATGGCAGATATTGTGACAATGAGTTCACAGTAGTGAGAAGGTTTAACGGAGATGTACAGTGGACTGTGATGGATACTGTGAAACCGGATACACATTAGTGAGACAGTTTAATAGTGAGGTTCAATGAACTATGGTAGGTACTGTAACACCAGGTTCACATGGGGGAGAAGGTTTAACCTAATGTACGATAAACTGTGTCAGATACTATGACACCAGGTTCACATTGGTGAGAATGTTTAACAGTAATGTACGATAAACTGTGTCAAATACTGTGACACCAGGTTTACAGTGGGGAGAATGTTTAATGGTGATGAACAGTTGACTTAGGTAGGTACTGTAACACCAGTGTCGCAGTGTCACATTATCTGCCTCAGTCTACCGTACATCACTATTAAACCTTATTCCTCAATGTGCACCAGGTGTCACAGTATCTATCTCAATTTACCGTACATCATCGTTAAATCATCTTTACTATCTTCTTCAGCATGATGCTGAAAGAAGCCATGAAAGACTTCAACAATGAAGACGCTGTTTACATCCGGTACCGCACGGATGGCTGTCTCTTCAATCTGAGGCGCCTGAAAGCTCACACCAAGACACAAAAGCAACTTGTCCATGAACTACTCTTTGCAGATAATGCCGCTTTAGTTGCCCATTCAGAGCCAGCTCTTCAGCGCTTGACGTCCTGTTTTACGGAAACTGCCAAAATGTTTGGCCTGGAAGTCAGCCTGAAGAAAACTGAGGTCCTCCATCAGCCAGATCTCCACCATGGCTACCAGCCCCCCACCCCCCCACATCTCCATCGGGCACACAGAACTCAAAACGTTCAACCAGTTTACCTACCTCGGCTGCACCATTTCATCTGATGCAAGGATCGACAACGAGATAGACAACAGACTTGCCAAGGCAAATAGCACCTTTGGAAGACTACACAAAAGAGTCTGGAAAAACAACCATCTGAAGAAACACACAAAGATCAGCGTGTACAGAGCCGTTGTCATACACATGCTCCTGTTCGGCTCCAATTCATGGGTACTCTACCGGCATCACCCATGGCTCCTAGAACGCTTCCATCAGCGCTGTCTCCGCTCCATCCTCAACATTCATTGGAGTGACTTCATCACCAATATCGAATTACTCGAGCTGGCAGAGTCTGCAAGCATCGAATCCACGCTGCTGAAGACCCAACTGCACTGGGTGGGTCATGTCTCCAGAATGGAGGACCATCGCCTTCCCAAGCTTGTGTTATATGGCGAGCTCTCCACTGGGCACTGAGACAGAGGTGCACCAAAGAGGTACAAGGACTGCTTAAATAAATCTCTTGGTTCCCGCCACATTGACCACCACCAGTGGGCTGATATTGCCTCCAACCGTGCATCTTGGTGCCTCACAGTTCAGCGGGCAGCAACCACCTTTGAATAAGACCGCAGAGCCCACCTCACTGACAAAAAACAAAGGAGGAAAT
Source organism: Narcine bancroftii (assembly GCF_036971445.1). Classification (NCBI taxonomy): domain Eukaryota; kingdom Metazoa; phylum Chordata; class Chondrichthyes; order Torpediniformes; family Narcinidae; genus Narcine; species Narcine bancroftii. The sequence goes on from NC_091479.1 coordinate 47,419,824, forward strand.
ACCAAACCCCAACCAACCAATTTTCCCTTGCAACCGCTGCAACCGTGCCTGCCTGTCCTGCATCGGACTTGTCAATCACCAACGAGCTTGCAGCTGACGTGGAATTTACCCCTCCATAAATCTTCATCTGCGAAGCCAAGCCAAAGAAAGAAAGTAACACCAGGTTCACAGGGAGGAGAAAGTTTAATGTTGATGTACACTTGACTGAGGCAGAAACTGTGAGACAGGATTCACAGTCATGAGAAGGTTTAACAGTGATGTTCTATAAACTGTGTCAGATACTGTGAAAACCACTTTCACATTGGGAGAAGGTTTAACGGTGGTATACGGTAAACTGTTGGAGATAAAGTAAAACCGAGTTCACAGTCGGGAGAAGGTTTAACTGTGATGTACGATAAACTGTGGCAGAAACAGAAACAAATGGTTCACATTGAGGGGAATGTTTAACGTGATGTACACTCGACTGAGGCAAAAACTGTGAGACAAGATTCACAGTCGTGAGAAGGTTTAACAGTAATGTACAATAAACTGTGTCAGATGCTGTGACACCAGGTTCATAGTGGGGAGAATGTTTAACAGTAATGTACGATAAACATACATATATGTGTGTGTATGTATATACGTGTGTACATGAGTGTATCCATATTTAAAGGAAAATATATAGAGTATAGATAAGAATTAATAATGGAATGAAAGGGAAGAGAGGAAGTAAGGTTATATATGAAAATTGAAATCTTTTCTGGGGGGGGCTGGGTGGGGAGGAGATACGGTCACTGCGAAATCAGTTGACGCTTGCGATTGAATTCGCAAATCCAAATGGAGAGGGGAGATGTGGTTGCCCGACAAGGGATAAAGGGCAACTCAAGAAGGGGAGGGGATAGTGGGGTTAAAGAAATTTTAGATAGGAGAATAAGGGAAATGTTTGATGTTTTAGAAATGTTGTCTTATAAAGTGTTCAAAAAAAGAAAGCAGAAATGGATAAGAAGGAAAGGTGATTATGAGGAAACGGAAAGGGAAGATAAACAAAGTATGAAATGGCTATGTTGAACTATATGACTTTAAATATTAACGGAAAACATAACCAAATCAAAAGGAAGAAACTACTAAATTTACTGAAAAAAGAAAAAAATTGATATAGCATTCGTGCAAGAAACACACTTAACTGAAATGGAGCACAAGAAATTAAAGAGAGATTGGGTAGGACATGTAACAGCAATGTCATATAATTCAAAAGCTAGAGGAGTAGCTATATTAATCAGTAAAAATGTACCAATTAAAATAGAAAAGGAAATAATAAATCCAGCAGGGAGATATGTACTGATAAAATGTCGGATATATTCGGAGTTTTGGAATTTACTCAATCTATATTCACCTAACGAAGAAGATCAAAAATTTATGCAAGATATTTTTTTGAAGATAGCAGACACGCAAGGGAACATACTAATAGAAGGGGATTTCAACCTTAATTTGGATTCAAACATGGATAAAACTGGGAAAAAAATTAACAGAAAGAACAAAGTAACCAAATTTATAATTAAAGCGATGCAAGAAATGCAATTTTTGGACATATGGAGGAAACAACACCCAAAGGAAAAGGAATATTCATATTATTCGGGTAGACATAAAACATACTCAAGAATAGACCTATTCCTGTTATCAGTTCACATGCAAGACAGAGTTAGAAAAAAAGGAGAATGTTGGGGAGAATGTTTAACGTGATGTACACTCGACTGAGGCAGAAACTGTGAGACAAGATTCACAGTCATGAGAAGGTTTAACAGTAATGTACAATAAACTGTGTCAGATGCTGTGATACCAGGTTCATAGTGGGGAGAGGCAGGATTTTAGAGAATTCATTGAAAGACAAATTAAAATGTACTTTGGAATAAATACAGAATCAGTGAAAGAAAAGTTTATACTCTGGGATGCAATGAAAGCGTTCATTAGAGGGCAAATAATAAGTTATGTAACTAAGATGAAGAAGGACTACAATCAGGAAACAGAGCAGTTGGAAAGGGAAATAGTAAATATAGAAAAAGAATTAGCAATGAAGGAAGACACAACTAAAAGAAAAGAATTGGCAGATAAAAAAATAAAACATGAAACACTACAAACATATAAGGGTGAGAAGAACATAATGAAGACAAAACAGAAATATTATGAACTAGGAGAAAAAACGCACAAAATTCTAGCATGGCAGCTTAAGACAGAACAAACTAAGAGAATGGTATTGGCATCAAGGAAAAAAGACAAACAAATCACATATAACCCAACAGAGATTAATGAAAACTTCAGAGAATTCTATGAACAATTATACCAAACTGAAAACGAAGGGAAAGAAGATAAAATAGATGAATTTTTAAGTAAAATTGAACTACCGAAATTACAAATAGAACCATTTGAAATAGTAGAAATACAAGAGATAATAAAAAAACTACCAAATAATAAAACATCAGGAGAGGATGGATTCCCAATAGAATTCTAAAAAACATTTAAAGATTTATTAATTCCTCCCCTCCTGGAAGTAATCAACCAAATTGATAAAAAACAAAGCTTACCAGATTCATGCAAAACCGCTATAATTACAGTAATACCAAAGACAGGGAAAGATCCACTCGCACCAGCGTCATATAGACCAATATCTTTACTTAACACAGATTATAAGATAATAGCTAAACTATTAGCAAACATATTAGCTGACTGTGTACCAAAAATAGTAAATCTAGACCAAACTGGATCTATTAAAAAAAGACGAACAACAGACAATATTTGTAAATTTATTAACTTAATTCATGCAGTAGAAAGAAATAAAACTCCAACAGTAGCGGTTGCTTTAGACGCAGAGAAGGCCTTTGACAGAGTAGAATGGAATTATTTATTCAAAATATTACAAAAATTCAGTTTACCAGAGAAATATATTGATTGGATTAAACCATTATATAAGGGGCCATTGGCGAAAGTGACAGTAAATGGATATATATATCAAAGCAATTTAACTTAAGCAGATCAACAAGGCAGGGATGCCCATTATCACCCTTATTGTTCGCGTTAGCTATAGAACCACTAGCAGAATTGATAAGAACAGAAAATAAAATAAAAGGGATAAAAATAAAAGACAAGGAATATAAAATCAGTTTATTTGCAGATGACGTTATAGTATACATAACAGAACCAGAAATATCAATAAAAGAATTACAGAAGAAATTGAAGGAATATGGAGAAGTGTCGGGATACAAGATTAACACAAATAAAAGTGAAGCAATGCCAATGAATAATGTGGATTTCCCAAAATTTAAGAAAGAATCACCATTCAGATGGCAAAAGCAAGCAATACGATACCTAGGTATACAAATAAATAACAACCTCGGCCATCTATATAAACTCAATTATTATCCACTAATGAAAAAATTACAGGACAACTCAGAGCATTGGAAAGACTTGCCACTAACACTAATTGGAAGGATAAACTGTATTAAAATGAACATTTTCCCAAGGGTACAATACCTATTTCAGGCATTGCCAATACACTTGATGGAGAAATTCTTCAAGGAGTTAAAGAAAATAATAAGGAATTTTTTATGGAAAGGGGGGAAACCGAGGATAGCACTAGATAAATTATCAGAATGGTATAAACAAGGAGGCTTACAACTGCCAAACTTTAAAAATTATTATAGAGCCACACAATTAAGATACCTATCAGATTTTTATCAAACAAGGTAAAAGCCAGATTGGACTAGATTAGAACTAGATAAAATAGGGGAGAAGATACCCAAACATATATTATATAAATGGGAATAAAAATTGGTACAACTTAGGAATTCTCCAGTATTACATCATCTACTCAATATTTGGAAGAAGATTCATGTAGAAAGGAATAAAACAAATTACCAACTACCAAAACTAATACTGACGCAAAATCAGCTAATCCCTTTTACAATAGATAACCTTTCCTTTAGGGAATGGGAGAAAAAAGGGATCAAAAGAATAGAAAATTGCTTTTCAGGAAATAAATTATTATCCTTTGAACAAATGAAGGATAAATATAATATAACTCACGATACAGTGTTGGCATACTACCAACTGAAATCCTACTTGAAGGACAAATTGGGAAGCAGTCTGAGGTTACCAGAGGGAAGTAATTTTGAATATGTGATTACAGACACAATGATAATCAAAAAAATTATAACAAACATGTATATTAAACTGCAAGAAAAGGAGAATGAGGAAACAAATGGTAAAACTAAACAAAAATGGGAAAAAGATCTAAACGTAAAGATAAAGAAGGAAACATGGGAGAAGTTATGCTTAGGAACTATGAGAAATACAATAAATATGAGGTTACGTATGATACAATATAATTGGATACACAGGCTATACATTACACCTCAAAAGTTAAATAAAGGGGACCCAACAGTATCTGACAGATGTTTTCGCTGTAAAAAGGAAATAGGAACAATTCATGCAATCTGGACATGTGAGAAAGTGAAAAAATTTTGGGAAGATCTAAACCAGATATTAAATAAAATCACAAAAAGCAATATACCAAAAAACCCAGAGATTTTCCTCCTAAGTAACATAAAAAACAAAGAATTTGGACTTGATTTGGATGGTGCACAAAAAAGATTTGTTAGGATAGCCCTAGCTGTAGCAAAAAAATGTATTATGTCAGCCTGGAAATTAGAAGATAACTTGAGAATACAACAATGGTATATAGAAATGAATAAATGTATTCCATTAGAAAAAATAACATATAATTTAAGAAATAATATTACAATATTTGAAGTAATATGGGAGCCATACATGAAACATAATAGAGAAAACATACAGGAGACATCTACCACCTAAAATGACAGAAGGAGAAGAGAATGAAAAGAATTGACTCAGTGGAATTTCTTGTTTATTTTTATTGAGTGACAACATTGTTTGACGGGTTTAATGTATCTTAGATTCTGAACTTTAAATGAATGGGAGGGGAGGTAGGGAGGGTGGGATGGAAAGAGGGAGGAGGGGGAGAAAACGACACTGTATATATTTGAAAAGGAAAATGTATGTATCTTGATCAATGTGGTTTATAGTGTGAAAAATAAAAAATTCAAAAAAAAACTCTGTCAGATACTGTGACACCAGGTTCACAGTGGGGAGAATGTTTAACATGATGTACAATAAACTGTAGCAGATACTGTGATACCAGGTTCACATTGGGGAGATTGCTTAACAGTAATGTGCAATAAACTGTAGCAGATACTGTGACACCAGGTTCACAATGGGAATAAGGTTTAACGGTGATGTAAAATAAAAAGTGGCAGGCAAAGTGACACCAGATTCAGAGTGGAGAGAGGTTTAATGCTGATGTATGGACGACTGAGATCGTTACTGTGACATTGGCTTCACAGCAGTGAGAAGGTTTAACAGTAATGTACGATAAACTGTGTCAGATATTGTGACACCAGGTTCACAGTTGGGAGAATGTTTAACGAGATGTACGATAAACTATAGCAGATACTGTGACACCAGGTTCACATTGAGGAGAATGTTTAACAGTAATGTACGATAAACTGTGTCAGATACTGTGACACCAGGTTCACAGTGGGGAGAATGTTTAACATGATGTACAATAAACTGTAGCAGATACTGTGACACCAGGTTCACATTGAGGAGAATGTTTAAGAGTAATGTATGAAAAACTGCGTCAGATACTGTGACAACAAGTTCACAGTGCGGAGAATGTTTAATGGTGATGTACAGTAGACTGGGACAGAAACTGTGACACCGGGTTCAGAGTGGGAAGAATGCTGAAGGTGATGTACAGTTAACTTTGACAGATACTGCTGACACCGGATTCACTGTAGTGAGAAGGTTTAACAGTGATGTACGATTAACTGTGTCAGATACTTTGACATCAGGTTCATATTGGGGAGAAGGTTTAACGGTGATGTACGGTAGAGGGAGGCAGATACTGTGACACCAGGCTCATTGTATTGTTCATTTATCTTAATTACAACATCTAATTTATATCTCCATTTTTTTGTGGCAACTTCCAAACATTCCATAAACTTCAATTCTAATCAGATTTTGTTCATTTAAATAGGTCACCACTAAAAGCCCAAATCGTTTGGTCTCTTAAGTACACTGCACAAAATTAAATTTTTTACCTGGGTTTGGTTGAACGTCATTTCAGTCTGCTTCATTATTTTTTCAGCCCCTCGTTTTGTGCTTTCTGCTTTGCCCAGCCGATTCCCCAAATGGGCATCCCACTCTGTCTTCTCAGCTTGACCCAACTTCTCTTCTGTAAACTTAAGCAAACCAAGGAGCTCAAAGTTAAAATTTTCACATTTGCATTTTCAAAAACAAAAATGACGCTGTGACTTGCAGTTTCACATCATAATCCCACTTGCTAAACTTGCAAGCAACTGCACCGCATCCTACAGCTGGAAAATTGCAAGCGAACTGCTTGGTTAAAGCAAAGATTCCACCTAGTCATCCCATCAAAGGCCTCCAAGTTAACAACAGATAGCAACCTGCAAGTTAAACACAAAGATCTGTATCAGGAATATTATCGGGGTTTTTTAAAAAAAAATCATTTCAACTATTGAAAGAAAACACCTCAGGGAACACCAGGCTCTTGTTGAACAATTCTTGTTGTATTCCTCAAAATGGTTTGAATCTTGATTTCAAGCAGCGTCATTTGGTGAGATTGTTGGTCCAGAACAAACTCTGCCAACACACTCCCTTAACTACCTGCAAAGTCCTGGTTCAGGTCTGCTCCATGCTAAAGCTATCAGAACTTTTTTGAAGAGATAATGGAATTCAGATGCAGGTACGTTGAGTCAAAAACACCGTAATACTTCCCTGAACAACACACCTCTCTCCGAAAACCAACAAGAACCTTCCTGAGTAGTAATCATTTACCTTTCGAGCACCACAGCCTGGTAAACTTTATATATGTTCAATTCTGTGCACAGTATATGAATGGCCTGCAACAAGTGAACTTGGAGGAATGAGAAGTGAGATTGGACTATGAACCAAAAAACTTTTCTGAACTTAAACACACGTGCACTTAGAATTAGAAGTGGGGTAAGTTAAGTAAATTAAGTTAAAGTAGTAAAACAATGATAAGTTAAAATGTAAATCCGTGTTCACGTTTAAAGATAATTAAAATCAATTTTTGTTTCAGTAACCATTTGTCTTGGTGAATATCTATTGCTGGTTAGTTTTGGGATCCTCTGGTCTCATAACACAGCAGCAAGCTTCCGGTTATGATAATAGTCCAAAAAAGGGACCCGGCATCTTTTGCAAATTATTAATTGACTCTTCAATAATTTTTTGTAAATATCAACAAAACATAATATCATTTAACTGTTGTGTTTGTGTCATTGGAGAATTCCCTTTCCGTTCAATCAGAATTAGAATTTTGGCTGCCGTATTTGAGAAAAGATGTGCTGGTGTTGGAGAAGGTCAGAGATGATTTATTGGAATGATATCAGGAATGAAAGGGTGAGTGTATGAGGAACAATTGTCGACTCTTTGACTGTACTAGTTGGAGTACAGAAGGATAAGGGGGACCTCAGAGGCATTTCAAATGCTGGAAGGCCTGGACAATTAAAAACAACATTTGTTAAAGTATCGCTTTGTCTTGGTGATTTCCTATTGCTGCTAGGTTTTGGGGTCCTCTGGGCCTGTAACAGTCCCAAGATGAGGTCTTCTACTCCAGGACACCCAAAATGTCTTATTTCTTCAATAAATGCAGTTTCCCCCATACTATCTTTGATAAAATCTGCACCCGTATCTCCAATTCTCTTTCTGCCCTTACCCCACCTCCTCTCCAGCCGAACAAGGACAGAATCCCTCAGGTTTCTCACTTACCACCCATCAGCTGCCACATCTGACACGTTAACCTTGAACACTTCCAACTTCAGCACCATCCTCTAACCTGCTCCACTCAGATCCTCTTTTCACAGGGGCACATCTTTCTGTGACTCCCTCGACGGCACTTTCCTCTCCACCCACCACCACCTGATGCACTTCCCATTGAAACCGCAGAAATTGCCAAACTTGTCCCTTCCTATCCTCTCACCTCCATCCAAGGCCACTATCAGACCTTCCAGTTGAGGCAGTGTTTCACATGCACCCCATCCAACTTAATCTCCTACATTTGGTTGACTCAGTTGACCTCGATATCAGCAAGACCAAATACAGACTGGGTGGCCATTTTGCTGAACACATGCGCTCTGTGGATCTAAACTTGAGCTTCCTGTGACCTACCATATCAATTCTCGAACCCTTCCAGTAACATGTCTGTTGGCCCCATCCTTCGCCAGGGTGAGGGTAAAAAATCTTAAAGAAAACACATTATATTCCTCCTGGGCAGCCTTAAACTCTATAGCATGAACACGAATGTTTCTAATTTTAAGCAGCGACTCACCTCTGACTGATTTCATTGTTTCCATCTCTTGATCCACTGCCCATTTGAATATAATCACTCCTTTAAGGTAGAAGAGTCGACATGGTGTTTTCCCCATATAGCTTGCCATTGAACAACTGGCAAAATTAAGCGGCAGTTATTGCAGAATGAATGGGGTTATTGATTAAAATCTGCCTGTGATGGAAAGTATTCTTGGACTGAATAGACATCTGGGCCAAATGGCTATTTAAGGATAATCTGTACATGATTGTACATCCTAAAGTACAATGACTACTTCTATCCACTAAATATTGTTAAAGAGCAAGAATAGACAATACAATCACGTAAAATTCCCATCCATACAGCACACGTATTAATGCACAAAACAATCACACCTCCTTATTTGTCAGGAAGTGCCTACACTTCCCAAGGAGACTGAGGAAGTCTAGGCCAACAGCTCTCATCTTGAGATTTTACAGGAGCGCAGTTGAGTCTCCTGTCTGGCTGCATCATTGGATGGTCCAGTAGCTGTAAAGCATCAGACAGGAATGATGCAAAGGGTTCTGAGGATTACTGGGGTATCCTTTTCTTCTGACGATGACATTACTGGGAGTGTTGTTCAAATAGGGCGCAAGGAATTGTACAAAGACCATTACCATGCAGTGCACAGCATCTTTAATCATGTCCATCATCAAAATCAGGACTGCCAGGCTGGGGAATAGCTTCTTCCCACAGGGTGTGAGATGGATGAAAAGTATCTTGTAAGTGGGATAATCATCCAAAATATTTATATATGTAGCGGCTACTTTGATAGAGCTACTAAAGGAACACACATACACCAGATTAGTCAACACAAGACTGCTTTATACAGACTTTACAGGCTTCTTTTATTTATAGCTTGTCCCGGGCTCCATGGGTCAAGGTGGGACATCATTATGAGTTTGCTGCCGATCCACGGGACCCTGTGAATGTTCTGCGCCTTCCGGCAGGAGAATCCACAGATCGGCATTCCATTCTTTGGCACGCAGCACCACGCGAGGTTTGTCAATTAAATGGATGTGTACCCAGCTCTCTGCCTTATGATTTCACGCACCCGCCAAAGAACCTTGCCCACTCGGCCCACTAGTAGACAGCTGCTACACCAAACCCCCACCCCCACCCAGAACTGTCGCCAGAAACTAAACCACCAGCTGCATGCACCTTAGGTGGACCCCCTCGCCGTCTGGGCTGGGGGGAACTGAAGAGGTGAAGCAGGCTTGAGTCTGTCCACACTAAACAGCTGTGAATGCCCACCAATGTCCAAAGTATAAAGAACCCATCTATCCTCACCACGTGGAAAGGGCCCTCATACGGTCATTGTAACGGGACTCCTGGGATAAAAACAAAATCAGTATCCAGGATTGGTGGGGGAACATTCTGTTTAGGGGATCCAAGCCAGTGGTTAGGAAAAGGTTTGCTGATCGCGAAACCATGTCGGATCTGCTGAAGGATGTTCAGATCAGAGTTGGTTGTGAAAGTCCAATGAAACTGTAAGGACTGTACCATAAACCATCTCTTCGGACATTGCAGACCTATCTTCCTTTTGGAGCCGTGCGCACTCCCAATAGAACGCAGGGCAACTCATCAACCTAATTGAGACCGGTGAGTTGGGCCTTAAGTGCGGACTTCAGTTGCAGGTGGAAACATTCCACAAAGCCGTTGGACCGTGGGTGAATTGTGTTCCGCGGTCTGAAGAAATGTGGGTCGGGAAACCAAATCTAGCCATCCATTTGACGATGAATGCTCTGGCCTTTGTCTCAGTGTCACTGGATGTCAAAGGGATGGCCACTGGCCAGCGTGTGAAACATTCTACGACTGTTAGAATTTTTCTCATGTTGTGAGATACTGGCAATGGTCCAAGCAGGTCCACATGCACGTGTTCCAACCGCCTGCGTACCGCCAGGAAAGGTTGAAGAGGTGCCTTAGTGTGCCGCTGAATTTTGGCAGTCTGGCAGGAGGTACATGTGCAGACCCATTGTGTGACACCTTTTTTCAGACCATGCCATACATATTTATTTGACATGAGCTTGAAAGATGTTCTGATGCATGGATGAGACAAGCTGTGTATCTGGTCAAAAAGACGTTGACTCAAAGATGGTGGAATCACTGGTCGAGTGTAGCCCAAAGACATGTCACAAAGTAAGGTTGGCCACCCAGCTGTGTCGCCCCCTGCTGTATGTCCAGGTTAGTAATGGCCGTACTGTATTCCTGAACATCGGGGTCCATTGCCTGGACACTGGCTAATTCCGGAATATCAATGTCACCCTGAATATGATATACAGTCAATCTGGACAGAATATTCGGGATCCCATTGTTTTTACCAGAAATATAGCGCACGTCCGTGGTAAATTCTGAAATATATGATAGTGACCCTGCTGTTTTGCCGACCATGGATCCATTATTTTGCTGAAGGCAAAAACGAGTGTCTGGTGGTCTGTGAACAGAGTGAAATGCCGACCCTCCAAAACTAATCAGAAGTGCCATGTGGCTTGATATAATGCACGATATTTCATCTCCAATGGCCAAAGATGTCAGGAAAAGAACACGAGGAGTTGGCAATGGCCATCGACGTACTACTCAAGAACCACACCCAGGGCCGTACTCAAGGCATCAGGACTAAATGTCAAGGAAGTGTTGGGGTTAGGATGGGGGAAGCATTGCTGCATTGACTAAAGCATCTTTGGCATTGCAAACTCAACCTCTGCCTCTGTTGTCCAGGGATCATCCCTGTGCTTTGTGGTGAGGATTGGAAACCATGGTCGAAGAATGTCAGCAGCTGCTGGAATGAATCGGTGACAGAAGTTTTTCATGCCCAAGAATTTCTGCAGGCCCTGAACCGTGGTAGGTGTTGGAAAAGCACAGACTGCCTCTACCTTGATGGTTAAGGGAAAGACACCATTGACCATGATCTTGTGTCCCAGGAAGTCGATGGTGGACTTGCCAAATTGACATTTTCTATGGTTGATTGGAATTCCTGCAGCCATTGGAACAGACAGCCTAAATGCAGTTGGTTATATCCTGTTCAGTTTGACTAGATTTGAGGACGTCATCCAAGTAGATGGAAGTGAACTCTGCACAAAGCATTTATAAGATGTTGGAAAGTTTGAGCGGCATTCTTCAGCCCAAATGGTATCTTTAAGAAATTCAAAAAGCCCGAAAGGGGTAACAATGCCATCCTTATAGACCAGGATCTGATGGTATCGCTTGACAAGATCAACTTTGGAGAAAACATGGAAAATGTGCATATGGGCAGTGAAATCTTGCATATGAGGGAGAGGGTAATGGGACACACCCTGGTCTGTTTTGGAGGTGTTGAAATTAGGAGATAATGATGGGAAATTCATTGAGCAGGATAGCATACGCATCTTTGTGCGGGGTATGCATCCCGAGGTAGGAAATTCTCCCTTTGCTGCATACCAGTGGGTATGTTTTCAAAGTGGTGGAACAACCAATTTCCTCCACTTCACGTCTACTGGCAAATCATGGGACCTTCAAAAATTTGCACCCAAAATGACCTGTGCAACGGAAGACAATACGCAATTCCAACGGAATGTCACACCTCCTTTCCAAATTATGACCCGTCCTTTGCTAAATCAGGGAATTGTCGCCCCACTTGCTGCTTGAAGAGCCAGGTGTTGTTATTTATGTTTTTTTTTCAAAATAGGTTGGTTGGATATTTGCACTTACTAGTGTCGTCTTGAAGATACAATAGGCCGGTCAGTACTTGTGCCAGCTGCTGAGGCCCCGACTGGCAGCCGGCCTTTTCATTTCCTGCCTTTTTTCTCTAATAGGTAAATGGCTTTTTATGGGCTTTTTTCCCCATTGGAGATGGTAAAAACACCATTCTTGGTGCCCATCAGTAGGTTGATCCTTCTTTGACGGAATTGCAGATATAGGAGACTCGTAGGACACGGTAGATGGATCTACTGATCAAATCGGCTGTTTGTGAGCAGACACTTGCGTTGGAGAATGATCGGGCCTGTCAGCCTCCCACGCTACATCATGGGGATGGCAGAAATCCATGTTAACGATTGGTATTGCGACACGACCTGGGAGTTTGGACAGGAATAGAGTCTCAAAAAGTAAACAATAAGAATGGCCATCTGCTAATACGAGCATCTCATTCATTAGATCAGATGGATCCCTGTCACTCAGGCCCTCCATATTTAAAAGCTCATGTCTAATCAATTCCAGGAGAAATAGGCAGAACCTGGTTTAACTGCAGCCGTGGAGGCAGCTGCTGCAGTCGTTGTGTCCACGATCACTGGAGATTCAAGCTTCGGCTGAATCTTGCATTCGGGGCTCACCATTTCTGGCGGCAACTTCAGTACACCTACTAAAGTCATATACATACCCACGTAAGTCAACACAAGACTGCTTTATTCAAACTTTACAGACTTCTTTTATATTCCGCATTACTTGTCAGGGAAGATATTACAGCGGTGCTGAGGCAAGAGACTGGAGGTCTCATTGAGGGAGGCAGTGTGGGTAAAACTAAAAAATAAGAAGGGTGAGGTGACTATTATAGGGGTACATTATAGTCTGGCAAATGGGAAGGGAGAACTAGAAGAGCAAATGTGCACGGAATTAGCTGACATGTGCAGTAGGAATAGGGTGGTGTTGGTTGGGGATTTCAATTTTCATAACATCAATTGGGAAACACAGTCAGTGGGAGGGCAGGATGGCTTAGAGATCATGGGTCCATTAGCTTTAGTTTAATTATAGAAGGGGATAGGTCAGGTTTAAAGTCAAAGGTCTTCGAGTGGGGGAAGGCTGTATTTGAAGAAATGAGATGAGATTTGCAGAGAGTTGTGTGGGCTGATCTTTTTGCCGGAAAGGATGTAGAGGAAAATTGGAGGGTATTAAAAGGTGAGATTTTGAGAGTACAGGATCATTATGTTCCAGTCTGGCCGAAAGGCAAGACCAAAAGTTCAAGGGTTTTCTTCGAGATAGTATGTACAAATATCTGGATAGCACCCAGCATGGGTTTGTGAAAGGAAATTCACGTTTGACAAACCTTGAGTTTTTTGAAGAGGTGACAAGAAAAATGGATGAAGGTAGGGCGGTTGACGTGATCTCTTTGGATCTTAGTTAGGTTTTTGATAAAGTTCCGCACGCAAGGTTAGTTAGAAAGGTTCAGTCACTAGGGATTAATACAGAGATAGTGAGATGGGTTGAGAGGTGGCTGTAAGATAGAGAGCAGAGAGTCAGGATGGAAGCCTGTGATGAGAGGTGTGCCTCAGGGATCGGTGCTGGGTCTCGTTGTTTATCATTTATATTCATGATTTGGATGAGGGGATGGTTAATTGGGTAAGCAAATATGCAGATGATACAAAAATAGGGGGAGAGATGGTTAGTGAGGAAGGTTTTCTTGGATTACAGGATTTGGTTTGTTTGGAAAAGTGGACTGAAAGATGGCAGATGGAATTTAATGTAGACAAGTGTGAGGTGCTGCATTCCGGAAAAAAATAACCAAAATAAGACATATGCAGTTTAGGGGAGGGCGTTGAGGAATGCAGAGGAACAGAGGGATCTTGGAGTTATGGTACAGAGTTCATTGAAGGTGGATTCCCAGGTAGACAGGGTGGTTAAGAAGGCATATGGCAAACTGGCCTTCATCCATGTGTACATGGATACGAGAGGGTTGGAGGGATATGGACGGAGAGTGGTGGGGGGGAACTAGTGAGTTGTTCAAGTGAACCGGCGTGAACTCAAAAGGCCGATATAGCCTGTTTCCATGCTGTAAACTGTTAAATGGTTAAATGTGCCTGGCTCCATGAGACATGGTGAGACATCATTAAGAGTTTGATATCGATCCATGGGACCAGCAGGTTTAAATTAAGCCCTGTGAATGTCCTGTACCTACCTGCAGGAAACTCCACAGATCAACATGCCATTCCTCGGCATGCAGCACCATGTGCATGTGATCCATTAAATGGGTGAGTACCCAGCTGTCTGTTTTATGGTTTTGCGCGATGTCGGAGAACCGTGTCAGCGACGGTTCACAATGTGGGCTGTGCGCCCTCTTGGCCCACTACATATATTTATTTAGATTATTCATGTGGTCATTACATGCTGTATATTGTGTGTTTTTGTGCAGGCACCATGGTAGTTTTGTCGGGTTGCAGATGTACGACCAAGTGCATCACTCTACAGATTCACAGAACATTACAGCACCGATACTGGCCCTTAAGCTTTTCTAGTCTGTGCCAAACTCTTATTCTGCCTCGTCCCACTGACAAGCATCCAGTCCATAGCCCTCCATCCCCCTTGTATCCCAAATTCTTCAATGCTAACATTGAGCTCACATTTCCTCATGCAGCTGGCAGCTTGTTCCACTCTCCCACCACCTTGCGTAGAGAAGTTCCCACTCCTGTTTCCCCTAAACTTTTCCCCATTCATCCTTTGCCCATGTATTAAGGACTTCTCCAAGAGGTGGAGTCTCAAGAAAACAACCTCTATCCTCAAGGACCCTCACCACCCAGGCCAGGCATTCTTCACCCTGCTATCACTAGGGAAACAGGTCCAGGAGCCTCAAGATGAACACCCAATGGTACGCAGCTTCTCCACTTCTGCCATCAGATTTCTGAATGGACAAGGAACCACAGATACTCCCTCACTTACTCTTCATTTTGCACAAATGGATTTCTTTTTTTAAAATTTAATTTAGAACAATATTTGCCCCTATATTGCTGCCACAAAACGACAAATATTGTGACATATTCATCACAATAAATTTTTAATTCTGAACACTGCGCGTACATCAGATAACAATCATAGCTCAAAAAACAATTTCAAAAGATGAATTAACTATTTCCATGCACCCTTCCCTTTTATGTCTATTTTTCTCAACCCACTCCATGATCGAGACATCTCCACCTAACCCAACCCACATTTCTTCTCCTATTCAAAGAACTCAGTAATACACCAAGGCAGTAAAATAAAAACTCAATGCTGGAAATACTCAGCAGGTCATCTACTGTAAAAATAATTGGAGTTAAAACCTTCAGGTCGATAACCTTTCACTGGGATTCAGAAAGATGATCAAATAAACCTGATTCTCTTTGCTGAGAAAAAGAAGAGGGGAAATAACAAAATGAATACGTGGGATCAAAAGCCCGAGCAGCAGAAATAGCAGTGGTGCTGGATGAGTGGATTCGACTCGCTGATCAACACATCTGTCTGGATGGAGGGGTAAAGGATAAACAAGACGAACATGATGTCGTCACTGGGAGGTACAATACGACAGCTGCAGAGAATCTGAAATGAAGGAATGGTGAAAATACTTGTTTTTGGATCAATGTGACAAAATTTGACCTGACAAAAGAAAACAAAATTGTTTTGCTCTGCCAGAATTCTCTAGATCAAGGGGCACAATAAAATAGTTCAGAAGCCAACATTACGAAATTGAACAGTGAAGTTAAAGAAATCGGCAGCAAGGGATAAAGCAGAGTTACATAATTCCCTGAAAATGGTAATAAATATGAAGGAAAGTTTGATAATAAATAGTCTCCCTTGCTGTTGGGGTACAATGTGTTTCTTGAGATCAGAGGAATCCTGGAGCCAGGACCAAGAGATCTTATGAAACCCAAGGATTTGATTGAGTTGTTGGGCTAGTTGGATGTGGAAGGGCTGAAGGGTCTCCTGCTCCTTCCACTGCCTCTGTTTTCTGTATTGCGATGCTGATTGGGTGCGCCTGTGTGTTTGCTCGCTCGCTGATTGGTTGCTTCAGTTGCGCAAGCCAATGGGTTGATTCGGTGTGTCCGCTATTGGATTGGACGCTGAAATCCATTGATGGGCGGATTCATGGGCTGATTGGCTCTTGCTGTGAGGAGGCGGGATGTTGGCGGCGGCGTCGTCTGATCGGAAGGAAGACAGGGTTCTAAAGACATCTTTTGGCATCTTGGCCTTTATTAATTAACATACTGAAAATAGGAGTTGGGAAGTTATGGTGAGGTTGTATAAGATGTTGGTGAGGCCACATTTGGAGTATTGTGTGCGGTTCTGGTCGCCTAGCTACAGGAAGGGTATTAGTAAGATTGAAAGAGTGCAGAGAAGATTTACTAAGACGCTGCCAGATCTTCAGGAGTTGAGCTACAGGGAAAGGTTGAACAGGTTGGGACTTTATTCCTTGGAGTGTCGAAAAATGAGTAAGAAATTGCTTAAAGTGGAATATGATTGGGAAAAAGGCTGAGAAAGACTGCAGTGGACACAATTGTGAAGGAAATATTTTGCTTGAGAAAAATTGTCATTGGCCCATTTCCTCGGGAGTTATGAAACCATGCACAGAACAAGTCAATGAGGTACGATTAAAAAAGTGGTTTTCAAACTTTCTTTCCACTCACATCCCACTTTAAGTAATCCTCTACTAACAGAGCACTTCTGGCATAGGGATTAAGTAAAATATGAGCTGGGGAGGGGGGGGGGAGTTTGAAAATCACTTCTCTCGATGAAAAGGTTTCTCCATCTCCGTATTAAGCAGACATCCTTTTATTATGAGGTTGTGCCCACTGGTCCTAAACTCTCCCACTCCTGGCAAAATCCTCTCTATCCAGCCCTTTCACTATTCATAAGATTTCAATGAGGTCCTGCCTAATCCTTCTAAACTCAGGCGAGTCTAGGCCCAGAGCCATCAAATGCTCCTCAAACATTATTCCTCTAATCCACAGGATCCTTCTTGTAAACCACCTCTGGGCCATCACATCCTCTCTTAGAAATGGGGCCTAAAATTGCTAACAACACTTACAAGATCAGGACAACCAGAAGGTGGTCACGGGAGGGGAAGCTAGCTGCAGGACTGCCTAGAGTCCCTGGATTGGATCGTGTTCAAGAACATACCTGAGAAACTGAATCACTGTACCAGGACCATAGCGAAATTTATCAAAACAGCTGTGGACGAGGGTGTCCCCACCAAATTGTTCAGGGGATTTTCTCAACCAGAAATCCTGGATGAACAACAATATCCAGAAATTGCTGAGAGCCAAATCACAGTTTGGAGATACAGATACACAAGGAGCCAATACGAACCATGGAAACCCATCTCGCAGATGGTGGAGATTCACACGAGAATGGAAACAACAAAGGATACCCGTCAGCTGTGACAGGGGCCTAAATGACATAAAGTGCTGCATAAACAAATCTGGTGCAGTGGGAGGCGGCAAAGCCTCACTCCACATGAACTCAATGCCTTCTACACCTGATATGACCACTAGTACAGGGAAGAACCACTGCACACCCCCCCCCCCCCCGCTACATCTCTTGATGATCCGCTGCTATCAGTAACCAAAGATGACAACATGGGCTGCCTTCAGGAGAGTGAATCAAAGGAAAGGATCAAGCCTGGATGGAGAACCCAGCAGAGGACTGATAACCTGTGTTGACCAACTGGCCATGGATATCTTCAACATCTCACTCTGACAGGGTGTGGCACCCACCTGTTTCAAATAGGCATCAAACATACCAGTTCCAAAGAGTGGGGTAACCTGCCTAAATGATGATTGACAAGTGACACTCACATCCAGTGATGAGGTGGATTGAGGGGCTGGTGTTGAAGTACATCAGCTCCTGTCCAAGGGGCGACATGGATCGATTCCAATTTGGTTAATGCAGTACCAGACCTATGGCAGATGCCATCTTCACTGGCTCTGCCAAAACCCTGAAACACCCAGACGACAAAGGTGCATCCATCAGAATGCTCTTTATTGACTAGAGTCTGGTTAGTGTGGATTGGCAAGAACAACTCTTCCAAAATCTCCATTAGCTCCCAAACACCAGAGGGTTGCATATTTCACCCCTGCTCGACTCGCTTTACATCTACAGCTGCATGGCTTGGTATGACGACACCATCTACAAATTCACTGACGATAGCACAGTCATGAGCTGCATGAGGAGGGCAACGATTCAGCATTCAGGAGGGAGATTGAAAGCAGGGTTCAATCATGGACCAACAACAACCTCGCACTCAATGCCACCAAAACCAAGGAGATGATTGTCGACTGTAGGAAGAAAAAAAGATGGACACTGCCTGAATTGGAATGGTTTTGGTTTTGATACACACACACACACACACACACACACACACATATATTTGTGCAGAGTGGAGTTAGAGTGAAGTAAAAAGTGTTGTTATTAATCTTTACCAATTAAAATTATTGTTTGAAGATGCCATTGTCCTGTGAATTATCATGGACCGTTTTGTGCGAATATTAATCTTTAAAGTTACAATAGTTTATATATATTATCAAGTTATTTTGTGGGTTGGATTCAGGGTCACACACACAATCCTTTGAGATGCCAGAAGGCAAGTCATGTACGGAGATGAAACGTCTGCTCATTCTGCTTCTGAAACCGAAAGAGGAAAACCTTCATGATGGTCCTTGAGATACTGGAGTGTTTGCTTTATTAAAAACGGAAGAATTTGTGTCGTCAGGGAAGACTGCTGATCAAATCGAGAGACCATCTGTTGATTATCTGTGTTCTTAAAATTGAAACTAAGTCAATAGAGTGCTGAGAGATGGCAGCTGTTCGAATAAGCGAGTTCTTGATTCAAGGCTGGAGTCCATTGGCTCATGATTCATACTTTTGAAGAGGCTGAATGGACTTCAAAGGCAGAAATGACGGCACGTGTCATGGGATGAGCCATTCTGGAGAAACATTACAAATGAGAGGCAGAAGATGTTGTCCATGCTGTGGGGAAGAGAGGATTGAAGATACAGTCGTCAGAGAAGGTACAGTTACATCGTCTTCTCCTTTGACCAGGAGTAACAAGTGGATTTTGAAGGAGGAAGACCATTTCTAACCGTCTCTTTGAGATCAAGAGAGCAGCCTCGTTGAGACCGTGGAAATGGCCACTTTTGATGAATAAAGCCAAAGTAATCTTGCATTTGCAACATAACCATTTTTAAATGGAGACTTAGTTCAGCCCTTGACTGAGTTGATGAAATCTTGGTGGAAGAAAATAGCCACTCCACTGTCTCTTTGAAAAGACAACAGATTCATCATGTGGAACAGATTCTGAAATCTCCCTGCAAGAGAGGAAAATAAACTCTCGCAGAGTAAGTTTCAGAACAATGATTTTTCTTCCAAGAAATTCAGACGAGTTTGAAAGAGGACCGATGACGAGGTTTTGAAATCCTTCAGTTGCTTTTGCCACAATTTAAAGAAATCGACATGGTGTCAAACGACTCAAATCCAGATACAACCCTTCACAAATTGAGCTCTTCCAGCTCCATTGGGTTCAACCAGCGAAAGATGAGGGGGTAAAGCCACCGCGTTAGAGAGAGTCAGCAGGTCAAACAGACATAGAGCAAAGAGAAAGAGACATCAAACACATTGTGGGTTTGTCCCTTCATCAAAGAAAGATGAGGAAGAGAAGGTCAGAAATGGGACCATTAAATTGTGGGGATGGAGGGCAGGAGGAAGCCAACACACACAGAGAGGGGACTTGGGTACCTGGGGCAAACAGGCGGTTCCCTCCCCCTGCCCTTCCTTCTCCCCCTGCCCTTCCTTCTCCCCCTGCCCTTCCTTCTCCCCCTGCCCTTCCTTCTCCCCCTGCCCTTCCTTCTCCCCCTGCCCTTCCTTCTCCCCCTGCCCTTCCTTCTCCCCCTGCCCTTCCTTCTCCCCCTGCCCTTCCTTCTCCCCCTGCCCTTCCTTCTCCCCCTGCCCTTCCTTCTCCCCCTGCCCTTCCTTCTCCCCCTGCCCTTCCTTCTCCCCCTGCCCTTCCTTCTCCCCCTGCCCTTCCTTCTCCCCCTGCCCTTCCTTCTCCCCCTGCCCTTCCTTCTCCCCCTGCCCTTCCTTCTCCCCCTGCCCTTCCTTCTCCCCCTGCCCTTCCTTCTCCCCCTGCCCTTCCTTCTCCCCCTGCCCTTCCTTCTCCCCCTGCCCTTCCTTCTCCCCCTGCCCTTCCTTCTCCCCCTGCCCTTCCTTCTCCCCCTGCCCTTCCTTCTCCCCCTGCCCTTCCTTCTCCCCCTGCCCTTCCTTCTCCCCCTGCCCTTCCTTCTCCCCCTGCCCTTCCTTCTCCCCCTGCCCTTCCTTCTCCCCCTGCCCTTCCTTCTCCCCCTGCCCTTCCTTCTCCCCCTGCCCTTCCTTCTCCCCCTGCCCTTCCTTCTCCCCCTGCCCTTCCTTCTCCCCCTGCCCTTCCTTCTCCCCCTGCCCTTCCTTCTCCCCCTGCCCTTCCTTCTCCCCCTGCCCTTCCTTCTCCCCCTGCCCTTCCTTCTCCCCCTGCCCTTCCTTCTCCCCCTGCCCTTCCTTCTCCCCCTGCCCTTCCTTCTCCCCCTGCCCTTCCTTCTCCCCCTGCCCTTCCTTCTCCCCCTGCCCTTCCTTCTCCCCCTGCCCTTCCTTCTCCCCCTGCCCTTCCTTCTCCCCCTGCCCTTCCTTCTCCCCCTGCCCTTCCTTCTCCCCCTGCCCTTCCTTCTCCCCCTGCCCTTCCTTCTCCCCCTGCCCTTCCTTCTCCCCCTGCCCTTCCTTCTCCCCCTGCCCTTCCTTCTCCCCCTGCCCTTCCTTCTCCCCCTGCCCTTCCTTCTCCCCCTGCCCTTCCTTCTCCCCCTGCCCTTCCTTCTCCCCCTGCCCTTCCTTCTCCCCCTGCCCTTCCTTCTCCCCCTGCCCTTCCTTCTCCCCCTGCCCTTCCTTCTCCCCCTGCCCTTCCTTCTCCCCCTGCCCTTCCTTCTCCCCCTGCCCTTCCTTCTCCCCCTGCCCTTCCTTCTCCCCCTGCCCTTCCTTCTCCCCCTGCCCTTCCTTCTCCCCCTGCCCTTCCTTCTCCCCCTGCCCTTCCTTCTCCCCCTGCCCTTCCTTCTCCCCCTGCCCTTCCTTCTCCCCCTGCCCTTCCTTCTCCCCCTGCCCTTCCTTCTCCCCCTGCCCTTCCTTCTCCCCCTGCCCTTCCTTCTCCCCCTGCCCTTCCTTCTCCCCCTGCCCTTCCTTCTCCCCCTGCCCTTCCTTCTCCCCCTGCCCTTCCTTCTCCCCCTGCCCTTCCTTCTCCCCCTGCCCTTCCTTCTCCCCCTGCCCTTCCTTCTCCCCCTGCCCTTCTTCCCCGCCCCCTTCCCTCCTTGACCTGCCCCGCCCCCTCCGGGCTCCCGCCCCTCCCATCCCCCTCCCTCTCCCTCATCCCCCTCCCCTCCCCGCCTCCTGCACCGACGCCTCGGATCCACCCAAACACCCCGCCGGTACCGGCCACTCCCGGGTGGGTCCCGGCGGGCTGCGGGTCGCCCGCTTTCCCTGGACCGCGCGGCTGAGGAAGGTCCCGGCGCCGCCGCCAACTTCATCCCATTCGCGCCCGCGGCGACGCGACGGACCCCGATCAGATGACGCCGCCGCCAACGTCCCACCTCCTCACAGCAAGAGCCAATCAGCCCGCGAACCCGCCCATCAATCCAACCTGACTTCAGCGTCCAATCCAATAGCGGCCTCACCGAATCAACCCATTGGCTCGCGCAACTGAAGCAACCAATCAGCGAGCGAGCGAACACACAGGAGAACCCAATCAGCATCGCAAGACAGAAAACAAAGGCAGTGGAAGGAGCAGGAGACCTTTCGGCCCTTCCACTTACAACTACCCCAACAACTCAATCAAATCCTTGGGAAACACAGGATCACTTTGTCTTGGCTCCAGGATTCCTCTGATCTCAAGAAATACATTGTACCCCAACTGCAAGGGAGACTATTTATTATCAAACTTTCCTTCATATTTATTACCACTTCCAATTTAATGGAGGACACAAGTGGTAGTGTCAGCCAGCTGGACCGCCTCGGGGAACCTCATGGAGCAGGCAATCATGGTGAGACGGTAACTCATCCCGTGGGAGGCCGGTAGTGACCCTACATGTCATTGTAGATATGGCTGAACCTATGTGGTGCTGGCTCGAATGTCTGGGGTGGCGCCTTCACGTATGTCTGCATTTTGGTCATCTGGCAGAGTGTTCAGGCCTTGGCCCACTGACAACCTGTTTCTGGAGGCTCAGCAAGACCAACCGATTGACCACCATTTTGACAGTACTGATGGCCGGGTGCGTCAGATTGTGCACCTCATCATAAAACTGCCATCTCAATGCTATCGGCACGATGAGGTGGGGTTTGCCATTGGAATGTCGCAGAGGAGCGTCTACTTACCAGGATCGATGTTAACATCCTCCAGCCTGAGCCTGGACATTGCTGTCTTGCTTGCAAGGATCTCAGGGTCATCCTGCTGTCCCCTGCCGAGGGCTAAGTAGTCTATTCACTGGGACAGGGCCTGGATAGACTTGATTGCGGGGATGGGGCAGTGTGTCACCCACGATGTGTTGAATGTCTGTAGTGAACTCAGACTCATATGAGAGGAGTCGCTGCTGCTTGGCCGACCACAGGTCTAACACTTTATGGAAGGCAAATATTAATGGCTTCTGGTCCATGAAGACACTGAATTGTCTACCTTCCAAAAATACCTTAAGTGCCTGACTGCCAGGTACAGCACCAATTGTTCTCAGTCAAAGACGCTGTATTTGAGTTCAGGTGGCCAGAGGTGTCTGCTAAAAAAGGACAGGGGCTGCCATTCCCCTTTGATGAATTGCTCCAGTGCACCCCCTACTGCTGTGCAGGAAGCATCTACTGTGAGAGTGGTGGGTGTCTCTGGCCTGGCGTGTACCACAAGGGTTGTGTTGGCCAGTGCGTCCTTGGCCTTCTGGACGCCTCCAAATCCTATTGTCCCAGGTAATGTCTTTACCTTTCTCCGCATGATGAGGGCCACGGGGGGGCGTGGCAAGATGGCGTAAGGATCAGACGTGCCTTCCAGTCCGCTCCTGACTCTATCTTAATGTTTTGTCTAGAAATGCCCGTTAAAATTCTTTAAAAGTTTAGATAACTTCAGTGCTGTTAATTTAACTTATAATGGTAAAATTGGTGGAAAAGAGCAAAAAAAAACGACAACAGATTATCAAAAAACTACATTTTCCAAAAGTTCAAGTTTTGGAGCCTACCTACAGGAAAAACATCGAGACTCAGCCTGAAATGGATCCCAGGAGAAAGGTACAGCTTTCGGATGTAGAGCTCAATATTACATCGGTAGAGCCCACTAAAGAGGGCGCCAAACAGCCTTTAGTAAAAAGAGTTACTCAGGTTCGCACATGTGCAGTAACATCTGACGACAATGTTATGAATGAACCACTTGTAGTAACATCAGTTGAAGTACCGGCTGGGGAAAGGCATTTGTCAACTGTAGCGGTGGCACTGCAAACTGCACCTTTTGAGATAAAAGAACCTATACAACTTGATGGATGGGGAAAACCCCGGCCAGCGTCCTCCAGTCATTGCTGGAGAGGCTGTGGCAGGGGTTTCCACACGCAGCTATACTACAAGGAAGGCAACCAGAATGAAGGAAGCAAAAGAAGACCCTTTGGTTATGCAGAAGAAGCAGGAATCTGTTGAGCCAGAATCTCTTCCAATTGAAAAGATTCTTGTGAATCTTGAATCTAAATTATCTTATACAATGCAGGGATTATCCAAGATTATGACTGAACTTGGTACTAGGTTTAATACTCTGTGGTGAAAATACATTCTCAACAGATGGCTGAGTTTGGAGCTTTTAAGCTTGAAGTGAGAGATAAATTTAATTCGTGTGAAGAAGATATATACGAAATACGAGATCATGTTTCAGATGTGACCAAAATGGTCAAAGACTTACAAACTCAAAATAAAGATTTGGTGAAAAAGATTGATTATTTGGAAAACCAATCCAGACGGAACAATATAAAGATTATTGGTTTGCCGGAAGGAATGGAGGGACCAGACCCAAGAAAATGTTTTACTGAATGGATTCCGCAGGTGCTGGGTCAAGAACATTTCCCGGAAGATATAATACTGGAACGTGCTCACAGAGCCTTGCGTAGAAGACCTATTTCAGGTCAAAGTCCAAGACCTGTTTTGGTTTGTTGGTTGAATTATTATGACAGAGAAATAATTTTACGAGTGGCTATTAGAAATGCACAACAGAGAAAATCACCCTTGATGATTCAAAATAATCGAGTTTTCTTCTATGCAGATTTGAGTCAAGAAGTTATGTTCCAATGACGGGAATTCAATTCTGCTAAAGAGTTGTTGTGGAAGAAAGGTTATAAGGCAACCTTTAGATATCCAGCTGTTTTGAAGGTTTTTCAAGATGGTTGCCAACCAAATTTCTTTGATTCTCCAAAGGAAGCTATAGCATTTGCTCAAGAGCTGCCAATTACTCGGTTTCAACAGAGACGTAGTCGCCGCGATCTCTAAGGAGACAAGAGATGGAAGAAAAGAGCCGTGCTCCAAGAAGGAATGGTTGTAATGGTGACTCGGCAGTTGGAGCTGATTAAAAGAAGAGTTGTTCTTTTTTTTTAATTTTTTTTTAAAAAAGGAATATTAAATAATGATGATGTTAGTTTAAGATGAAGTGAGAGTTGGGGGAGAGAACTGGATGGGCACTATTTCCTGAAAGTCATCTGCTACGTGTGAGTTATCTCACACCCATTTTTTTTGGGAGTTACCGCATTGCGTGGTTTAGACGGGAGGGGTTATTTTTAACCTCCTACCTGTTATTTTTCCTTTTTTTGTATTATTAGATTAAAGAGTTAAGGGTTTTCTTTTGTGTTTATAAAAAAAAGCATAAGAAAGTATTTGATTGTTTAAAAAACTAAAAATTCATGTGGTTTTTTTTGTAAAGTTTATTCAGTAGATCAGGAATATTTGAAATTTAAATGTGAATGGGATGGATAAGTTTTTTTAAAATATTTTTTCTTTAACTTTAAGGTGAAAGGAGTGGTAATTCAGGTGCATATTATTTTGCTATTTTAGTTATAGAACGAAGGGAATAATGGTGAAAGTTATAAATTGAATTGTACAATTCTTAATGAGGCTTGAATTTTGTTTGTGGCTTATGCTCTATTTGTTGAAGATATAGATTTCGTTGTAGATGTATTTTTATTATTTGGATATCTGAATTTTAACGTAATGATTGGGGATATTTAAATGTGGTATTGGAGCTTTTATTGGGTAATTATTCAAGGTTAAAAGGGAAAAATGGTGGAAGAGTACCAAATTTGAATTCTACAATGTTTAATGAGGTTGGAATTTTGTTTTAAGATGGCAGTTTATGTGACTAATATGATGTTAGATGTGAAGTTAGTTGATATTTGGTGAAGGTTTATCTCTATAGAGAAAGTTTTATTGTTCATCTTTTTTTTTCTCATGCTACAATTTTTTTTAAAGAATTGATTATTGTTTAAGAATTTTTGATAGACAATGTTACTAATTTTACTAATTTTTTATTTTAAGTTTGTTAATTATATGTTTCATCTTAACTCTGTTAAATATATGCATTTAAGTTTGATTTAAATATGTTTTTTAAGTCTGATATCTTAGTATTAATTACTTTTCTTTTTGTTAGTATTTTAATCGGTTATGTTTTTGGTTTTTTTTGTAAGTGGGTTTTTTTCTCACATATATTATTAACTTTATTAATTCTTCACTCTTTATATTGGGGGGAAGGGGGGGTTGGACTAATTTGAGTTGGGTTATTAATGTGTAATAATTATTGGGGAGGGTATACTTTATTTAGATTACTGATACTGTATTGTAATTTTATTATTTTGTTCTTAATTTTTAAATGTAATTCTATATGTTATTCATGTTATAAAATCTTAAATAAAGTTTAAAAACAAAAAAAATGATGTTGGCCACTACCGGTATGAATCGGTGATAAAAATTAATCGTACCAGTGAATTCTTGCAACCCCTTCATTATGTGGGGTTTGAGGAAGCACTTAACAAACTCTATCTTTTCAAGCAGGGTTTAGTTCCGTGCCTGTTGATTTGACCCCCAAGGAAGTCGAACGTTTCCAACCTGAACTAGCACTTAGCAAGGTTTATATAGTAAGTCCAAATTCCCGCAGCCAGGCGCACAGTCACATTAGATGGTCTCTGTTTAGCTTCATTGCCACCACTTTGACATATTGTGGTTACTGCCACCCTCTGCTGTTGGAGAATATCCTCCTTGGTCTCAGCCCGTCAATGTAACTAAGAACCCCTAAAATGCCCCTAATGTTTTGGCCTTCATCACTACTCCTGGCAAGGCATTCTTGACACCCACAACTCTGGGTAAAAGAAAATACCCCTGATATCTCCCCTAAATCTTCCTCCCTTTGCTTTAGACAGATGTCTTCTAGTGTTTGCTACTCCGATCTGGGTTTCAGGCAAACTGAAGGGCATCTTTCACTGAGTTTCTGGTTTTCCAGCAGTTCTGGATGTCTGTCTCTGGATGCTCTGCTCCGTGGACCACCCCGCAGTATCCCATCTAGTCCTAGAGTCTCTGTGTCAGACATTCTCTGCTGACCACTGCCTGATGGCTTTGTGGTCAAATGTGTTTGTCTATGAAACCGTTCCCAGGAAGGTAAAGGGGCAAAGTCTTGCTGACTGGAACATTGTGCAGCACCAGAGACAGGCCAATCTTTCGCAACACCTAAGTCAGGTAGAACCTCAGCACATAGCAGCATTTGGTGCCCTTGCACTTTGGTTGCAAGCACAGCCACACACAATTATGGCCATGCTGGTTACACCCTTGTCCCCATTGATTGACGATGTACACGGTCCTTCTCCAGACTCTATCCATTTTGGACCCTCACATGAATAGGAAATTTGTTTTGGGAATTGACAGGGTGGTGGTGTGGGGATGGGCCAAACCTGGCTCACATGCAGCAGGACCGAAAGTTCCTTGCACATTGCACCTGATAATCAGGTTTTACCCGAATGACAGAGATGGGTATCTCTGTGGTTCTCCCTGTCTCCTGGACCTGGGGGTCTTTGTACTGCTCCCCATCTCCTTAAGTTGGTGCTTTGTTCTCCACCACCCCCACAAGAAATCCAAGACCCCTGGATGGAGGGCAGAGGCGCAGAGAGATCAGTGAGAACACGGGTAGTTTCAACAGGGTGGGGTCCATCCAGGCGCCTGATAACAGGAGGAACCAAGTGGGAAGGAGGATGCAGGGCATTCGATAGCAGGACATTGCGAGAGAGTGGATTCCTCGAACTCTTGAGGGGAGAAGGCGCTGGTCGATCCAGCGGTTTAGGTGGGGCAGGGTATAGACATGGCAGCTGACTGGAATTGTCAGCGGGTTACTGAGACCTGGGAAAGGAGGGGAAGGAGGGTGCAGTAGTGTTCTGAGAGTGCTGAGGGAGAGGCAACATGGGTGCCACCTCAAGGCAATGGTCCCCTGATTGATTGCAGGGATGGGCTCTGTAAATAGACTCATAGATATCCAGCACAGAGCATCTTTGTCGCCCTGCCATCAGGAAGGAGATATGGAGGAATAAAAGCAGAGCAGCCAGGGAGGGAAATAGCTTCTTCCCACAGGCCGTGCGATTGACAAGGCAACATGAGCTGGATGGGAGCTAAGAATGAAAAGGGTGAGAGGAATATGGACTGATTACAACAGCTCAGCTAGCAGGAGAGAGGGGCTGAAGGGCCTGTTTCTGTTTTGTCTATCTGGACCAGCCTTTTGAGTTCAAGCTTTAAAAAACCCAATCATTTTTAAATTTAATATCAACGGTACAGAATGAATCAAGAGACAAGATGTCTGTCCAGCAGCAAGCGTCGAAGGCACTTCCTGAAACGGAGGCTCTGAAACCACAGGGAGGTTCTGGACGGAAAGAGGCCCAGCTTCTTCTGGAAGGAGGAGAGGAGAGGCAGGGGAAATGCGGGGGAAGGGAAGGGGAGGGGAGGGGCTAGGGATGCCGTCCACCGTTCACCTCCCCTTTCCTCTACCCCGTTCCCCTCCCCTTTCCACTGCCCGTTCCCCTCCCACATCGCCTCCCCCTTCCAGTCCCCAGTTCCCGTCCCCCGCTCGCCTCCCCCATTCCCCTCCCCCTTCCCTTCCTCCTACTCCTAACCCTAACCCCTAACAAAATCCTAAACCTAACCTTAACACTACCGATACCCCCTACCACCACTCCACGTCCCCTAACTCTACCCCCACCCCATCCACTAACCCTAACTTTATTCCTACGCCTATGCCACCCCCTAACCCCAACCCTAATGCTACCCACCATCCCCTAACCCCAAACCTCACTCCTCCTCTACCCCACTGCTCCTAACACAAGCCCACTTCCCTGAACTATAGACCTAACCATAAACCAAGATATAGCCCTACCCCATGTCTCCTAACACTAACCCTAACTCTACCCAACTTCCCCAACCCTAAACTAAACCCTATCCCTATCCCTTACAACCTACCTCCTTCCCCTAACCCTACCTCCTACCCCTTCACATTCCCGCACCCCCTACAACTATCCCCTTCCCCTAACCATACCTCCTACACCTTCCCCATACCCACACCCCCTACAACTACCCCCTACCCTATCCCTTACAACCTACCCCCTTCCCCTAACCCTACCCCTTCCCCATACCTGCACCCCCTACCACTATCCCTACCCTATCCCTTACAACCTACCCACTTCCCCTAACCCTACCTCCTACCCCTTCCCCATCCCCGCACCCACTACCACTACCCCCTACCCTACCCCTTACCACAACCCCTACCCTTACCCCCTTCCACTACCCCCTTTCTCCTACCCCCTTCCCCTCCCCCTCCTTCCCCTAGGTTAGGGGTAGGAAGGGGAAAGGGAAGGGGGAGGGGAAGGGGAGGAGGAGAAAGGGAGGGGAAGGGGGAGGGTTAGGGGAGGGGATGGGGGAGGGGAAGGGGAGGGGAAAGGGGAAGGGAAGGGCGGAGGGGATGGGGGAGGTGAAGAGTGGAGGGCTGGGGTTAGGGCATAGGTGTGAGGGCAGGAGAAGGGGAAGGTGAGCGGGAGGGGGTTGGGATGGAGGAGGGGTAGAGGAGAAGAGGGGAAGTGGGTGAAGGGACATGGAAGAGGCAGGGAATGGGGTTGGCAGGGCCAGAGGGATACGACGGGGAGGGGTTCAGGCCATCATGATGTTGTCCGTCCTCTGTTCAGCTGGGATGCGAGGTTCTCTGGACTCGTGTCTTGTCTCTGAGATCGCTCCTTCTCCTGGGAAGAGAAATACGAGTGATAGAGATACTGCCTCTGAGGCCTGATCACAATGACTTTGGAGGGTCCCAACTCTTTCCCCATCATCCCCCCTACCCCTGAACACTGGAGCCTTTCCCCTTCCTCTGCTTTACCTGAGGAAGTCTGTTTTGGCGAAAACCACGATCTCTCTCTGCAGAGCTCAGAGCAACGTGTGTCCATCAGGCAACACCCTGGTTCTCCACGATATGGCAGCAAGATGTTAGACAATCATGGATGGATCAGTCGAGACCATTCAGCTGATCCATCTGAACCTACCCCACAACAATGTTACCCTCCCCTCCCTCACACCAGTACTCTCCATTTTTCTTGAATTCCTGTCCATATTAAAATCCTTTTCATGCCTTTTTTGGACCAGCCTCCGCTACTACCCCAACAATGCATTCCAGCCACCCACTACATTCTGTGTGAATAAAATGTACCCCTCACGTCTTGCCTAAATTTCCCTCAGCTCACCTTATTTAGACGTCCTCTGGTATTCTCGCCCCAGGAATGCACACAATATTCCAAGTGTGGTCTGACGAGAATTTTATACATCTGCAACGATACCTCTTGGTTTTTGAACTCAATCCACTGACTCCTGAAGGCCAGCACACAATACACCATCTTAAACTCCCTCTCAATTTGCACAGCAACTTTGAGCGATTTATGGCGCAGGATCTAAATATATCTCAGTCCTGCACACTGTTCATAATCCTGCCATTAACCAAGTGCTCTGCCCACACATTCTTGTAATCCGCATTCAATGAAGATATTGGTGTATATGAAGCTACTTTTAATGGGTCTCCAACCTTCTTTGGAATAACTGTTATTCGTGCCCTTGAAAATTACTCTGGAAATAAACCTGGACCAGTTGCTTATTTAAGTACATCTGATTTACAGGATTGAACTCCATCTGTCACTTCTCTGCAAACTGGATGACCTATGACAACCTTCTACACTGTCTACAACATCTCTACCTCTGTGTCATCCCCTGACGTACCCACCCTTCCACTCCCATCATCATTCATAAAAATCACAAAGAGCAGGGGTCCCAGAGCAGATCCCTTTGGAGCGCCACTAGTCATTGTTCCATCTACTACTACCCTCTGTTTTCTGCAGACAAGCCAATTCTGAATCCACACAGCCAAGGCTCCATGGATCCCATGCCTCCGGACATTCTGAATGAGGCCTCCGTGGGGACCTTGTCAAGCACCTTACTAAAATCCTCGTGCAGCACATACAGACTTTGACCTTCATCTATTTCCGTTGACACCTCCTCGAAAAACTCAATTTGACTCGTGAAGCAGGACCTGCTCCTCACAAAACTATCCATGAGTTTCCCCAGCATGTTTGGGCATTGCCCTCGGCCCCAGCATCTGCAGACTTCCTGGCCAATCCCTCCCTTACCCCTTCCCAGAGCTTCCGCATCCATTAGACCATCAAGCATTGCTGCCCAGTACAGGCCCTTTGGCCCATAAAGGCTGTACTGACCTTTGTAAATGTTCTCCACAACCTTTACCTGTACCACACCCATAGGAACATAGGAAGTGGGAACAGGAGTTGGACAAAAATGGCCTATCGAGCCTGCTCCGCCATTCAATATGATCATGGCTGATCTAATTTATGACCATACTCGACCTACCCTGCCTTCTCGCCATATCCCCAAATTCCCTTATCATGTAAAAATTCTGTTCCCTTACATCCACATGCTCGTCTCAGAGACTTTTATATGTACCTATTCTACCAACCGCTACCACTTTCTCCGGTGACGCATTCAAAGCTCTCACAACTCTCTGCATAAAAAAAATCTCCCCTCACCTGAAGCGGATGCTCTCTGAGATTTGCACCTGACACTTTAGGAAAGGTTTCTGGCTGTTCATTCCATCTAAGCCCCCCACAATCTTATTTAGAATAAGTTATTAAGCTGTGGAAGGGGCAAGTTGGGAGAGGGAGGAGGGGAGAGAGCTGGTGGGGGAGGGGTGAGAGCTGATGGGGAGGGGTCAAGGCCGTGTTGGGGAGAGGGATCAGGACCGCTTTGAGGTGGTGAACGGACAGACACGGGTGGATCTACCTGCCGAAATAAAGGAGCAATAAGAAGGCCATCTCGGGATCTACCAGCATCTTCTGGGGCTTGATGTCTCAATGGAAAACCCCCTGAGGATGGAAGTAGGCCATGCTCTGCCACAGCTGGTACATGAACATCTGGCAACACAACGATATAACATGACCCGCTCTGCCTCCACACTGGCCGGGTCTATATCCTGAGGGTAAGGGGAGGTGGGTGAAGGGCTCCTCCCTGCCAATCAACATCCATCCTCATCATCCTCTCCGCCCCTCTCCCCTCACTACACTTTCTCTCCTCACCAATACCCATTGAGACCCTCATGCACCCTTCATCGATATCCTGTCCCCAGCGAGACTCAGCCAGTAAACTCCTTCATATCCTCCAACCCCACCATCCAAGCTTGCCCCAGTGGACAACTTGACCACCCAGACCCACAACCACCTTGATGTAGATCATGGGAATGGGCTGCTTGGCCTTGTTGAAGTGCTGGACCATGCAGTGAACCGTCTCGGGAACATAGACCAGACCCAGATTCAAATAAACCTCCTCTTTCTCTTGGACACAATACAAACATGTCAGCTGGATTTACCCTCCAACACCCAGTGCCTCTCCCAACTGGAGTGCCAGCCCCTCCTGCTCTCTGTAGGCCTGATGCCCCCAGTGCTCAACACAACATTGCATGAATCCAAGGGCTCAGCGAGCAGAGCGTCAACAGGCCGTAGTGGACCTGTCCGCTGCCCCATCATTCGGCTTCTGGTGAGACTGCACAAAATGTGCAGCTCTGACCGCCCTCCCTCGTGAGGCAAGGAATCACCGGGAGAGAAAAACCATTGACGTTTCGAGATGAGAAATGTTTGCAGCCGGATGTTGGCTGGGGTCGAACATGTGGAGGCTGAGTTGTTGGGACGATTCAGAGCAGGCGTTGATTTGGAAGGGCACCAAAAGGTTCTGGGGAAGTGAGTTATGGGGGAAAATACATTCGTGAAATGAATTGGGGAAACAGACTGGAGGGGCTGAGTGGCCGAATTTGGCGACCTTGTCTTGTGGTCTTGCTGCTGTCTGGAGTTGAAATGGCAAGAGGTCATGAGTTAATGGGTGAGGAGCAGGGCAGCCAGTGTCAAAGAGTCGGCACTGGTCAGAGGGGCAGGATGGAGGCAACAGAGAGGCTGCAGCGAGACAGATCGATTGAAGGAATGGGGAAGGTAGCAGCAAATGATATGCATCAGAGTGGGGGTGGGGTGGGTGCAGGTGGATCTTACCTTGACTACAGAGGAGTAGAAGTTGAGAAGAGGGACGATGACGGTGTGATCCAACTTTCGCACGATCTGCAGTTTGCGGTTCTATGGCGAGAGAGGAACATCAGCAAGGCTGGGCGATGGTTCGGAGCCCTGAGGGGCGACTTGTCCAAGTTGAGGGGGGAGGCGGGGAGGAGATTCGTCAAGAGGTCAGAGGTGGTGAACTCCAAGGGATGCCGAAATGGGGGACTCGTCGAAAGTCGGTGGGGGGACTTTTTGTGTTGCTGGAGCGGGGACTCGTCAGGGGGTTCAATGAAGTATCACTTCCGTTTTTATGATTGTTTTCCCAGCTTCTACTAAACAATGAATTTGCAGAAAATCTTTGATATTTGCCAGGTGTGTGTGTGTGTGTGTGTGTGTGTGTGTGTGTGGGGTGGGGGGTTGTGTGTGGGGAGGGGGGCTGCTGTTGTGGGTTTGTGTGACTTACTCTGTTTCCAAACCCCATGGCTGCTTTGGTCTCTGTCAGATGCTCCTCTTTCCACCCACGCTTCAAAAATGTGTTTGGGGTGTTTGTCAATTGGGTGTAATTGTGTGAAACGTGCTCATGTGTCGCAAGGGCCTGTGAACGTGCTGTAGGCCCTAAAGTTAAATATCAGGGTTTTCCATTTCCACACAACTGCTCCTCCCCCTCACCTTGAATCTCTTGTCCTGCAAGATCTTCTTGATGGCAATCAGCTCTCCGGAGTCCACCAGCCTTGACTGGTACACCACACCGAAAGATCTATTGTCGATGATTTTATCATCTGTGCAGGACACCACCTTGGGGACGTTGGGTCCATGACACGGTGTGGCCACCTCTGTTGTGACCTTATTGCCATGTCCTCTGGGGCAGAAGCAGCAGCATTTACACACCCAGAGGGTACACAACAGGTCATTTATCCCAACCCAGCCTTGCTGTCCAAGTTAGTCTCTACCCCTCCCTCTAACTCCCTTCCAAGGGTCACCTAAATGTCAGAATTTATCCTCTGGTGGTTTGTTCCAGCCTCTCAGTAGAAATATTGCCACCCGAGGTCCCTCTTTGATCACTCTCCTCAGACTGAGGCCAGTTCCGCAGCCGTTCACTTTGTCTACAACCCTCCCTCCATGGGAGGATCTGGTCATCCTTGACCTTCAGCACGTCCCGGGGAGATGAACCACTCTGACCCTACCACGGGTTTAGCAGAAGCCCTCCACATTCGCAGAAGCTCAGCAACACCGTGATCTTCCATGATGCAAGTGTGACCTCGTCGCCAGAGGGAGCAGGTGGTGCAGAGAGAGCCCCACTCTTCACCGCTCAACTCTGTTGGGTCCGCCGCAGCAGAAACACTTTCTAACACCTTGATCCAGGTCCACTGGGGGAAAGAATCCTATCCCAGTTGGGGGGGTGTGGGGTGTATGCAAGGGTGGAAGTGATCTTGTAACCATGGGGGGGGAGTGGCGGGTGGAGGAGCGGTCCTGTCTCTCAGTGGACAGATCCCATTCCAGGTGGAGGGGGAGCTCTGTCCCATTTCTGCTGAAAGGTCTGCCTTCCATCCCCCTCTCAACTTCTCTTCTCCCTCAGACACCTCACACTCTCCCCTGCCCCGATTCCTCTACCACA
Organism: Narcine bancroftii; assembly: GCF_036971445.1. NCBI lineage: Eukaryota > Metazoa > Chordata > Chondrichthyes > Torpediniformes > Narcinidae > Narcine > Narcine bancroftii. The sequence continues at coordinate 47,454,211 of NC_091479.1, forward strand.
CTCTCATCCCCCACCCAACACCACCCCCATGGTTTCCCCAGTGCTTTCCGTCCCCTCGCACCCCATTCCCCCCAGCTCAACCCTATGTCCCCTATCTCAGATCCAATCTCCCTTGACATTAGCCTGTGGTGCTACCCCGTTCCTTTGTTCTCCCCTCCACTCCTACAGACCCCATCCCTGTATCCCCTCACATGCCATTGTTCTCCCCTCCCCAGTCCCCTCCAGCTGCCCCATAAAGTGCCCTGCACTCAGGATGGGGAGAGGGGATTCAATGCAGCCTCCATTCTCTCCGCTCACACTGGGTAAAGGATGGTGCCAGAGGAGGTTCTGTCCCAGTAGGGGAGCCTGTAGCAGGCTCTTTATCTCACCCATGGGCGCAGGGTGCTTCCAAACACAACCCTGTTGATCAGAGGGTCCCTGGGATGAGACAGCGTCCTACTCCGACACGCGGGCCAGAATCCCCTTCCAAGAGAGGCATCTTTCTCGTGTTGCTGTGCCATGGCACGACTCAGCTATGGCTGCCCCATGCAGTGACATCATCACCCCCTCTGTGTCATCATCTCCCCCTTCTGTGACACCTCCCCTCTCTGTGACACCACTAGTGTAATGGGCAGGGACATCCAACCATTTAAATCCTCCTCAATTTCCCCAAGCAAGGGGAGAATAATTCAGCTGGTCTAAATTACTCGTTGTTATCTATTCTAACTCCTAGATATTTGATCCCATTTTGCCGCCACATTTGTTGACTATTTTCTCGACATTGGCTCTAATCCCTCTTCCTAAGTGACATGATTTTGCACATATCCCAAAAGAACTTATACCCAGAGATCTCCCCATAGTCCTCCAGGGTGGAGCACAACTTTGGCAATGAGTGTGTCGGGTCTGTCAGATATATCAGAACAACTTCTGCAAATAAATTGATTTCATGCTCTTCCTGGCCTGTTCTGAAACCTTTAATGCCTGAATCCTGGCAAATGGCCTCAGCTAATCGCTCCATGGCCAGTACAAACTCACTCACTGGGGGAGTGGGGGGGAGTCAGACCTTGATTGGCATGCCTGTTGGCTACCTCTGTCCCTCTCATCTCGACATCAGTGGCTCAGGTTGGGAGAGTCTGTGCTGCCTCCTGCAGTGCACAGCAGCGCTGCTGGACCACCTTTATCTCCTTATTTTCATGGGCCCTCTCCAAATCTTTCCTTTCTATGATCTCACATTGGTTTCTCAGGAGAAACACTGGCAGCCAAAAGGCACCCTCTGATTCCCCTTAGATTTTGGGAACCCTGACTTCTTGAAGTGGGACAACACGTGGTGACCTATTTTCTCAAGATATGGATCCAGGAGCTTGGACCAGTCTACCAGTTTGCCGTGGTCCGCCAGCATGCTTGCCAAGCACCCCAATCCTGCACTCTCGTCAGTCCACCCGCAGATCTTGTTCTCCCTGCCTGCACTAGATTTCCAGTCCCGATTCCAAAGCAACTCCATTGCAGCTATGTTCAGTCGGAACTCGAAGGACCCTGCTCACTGCACCAATTATTATGTGTGTGAAACTGATTCGAGGGTTCCCAAGGGTGGCGAATTTGAACACAGTTGTCTTTTATTGACACATGTAGTGAAGTCGCACGAGGAGTAAAAGACACACACAGACACAAACTCGCCGGATTAATCGATACACTTGCAACCACTCATGGATAGAAGACTTGACAATCAACTTGTCACATACGATACCTTGAACAGGTCATTCATTCACTCATTGATCTTGGATGCCTGTGGGTGGTAGGGGATATGCAGGTGGCCCCAAATACTTGGCATCACCACCCATTGCTGGTCAGACGTTACCCGATAGGGTATTCCACATATGGAGCATGCTTAAATGGCACTTGGTCGACCCGCTGGCAGGACATCCGAGTATGTGCTGACCATCGTGAGAACATATCACTTTTTATTTTGGCAGGGGTGAGGCCTGATATGGTCAATTTATCAGACTTGGCCAGCTCCCGAACCCCAGCGAATGTGGCCCTTGGTTTTAATTGCTGACAAATAGGGCATTTGGCCATCACAGTTCTTGCAACATCATGAGACCCCCAGATCCTCTGGCCATCATAGTGCCCCCATATGCCCACATTTATGATGCACCAATGCTGCCAAGGCTCCGGGGTCACTCTGCTTGGGGAAAATAGTGGCAGAGCATATTTGAACAGCTCAGTCCACAGTGGCATTGCATCAGCTTCAGCGGTTTTCCTGGAGGTGTGTCCATCCACGTGGTGGACCCTGACTATTCTTTTGTTGTTCCACCTCTCAGAAGATCTGCCAGTGCTGTTGTCCTCAGAGCAGGCAGCCATGGATCTGCCTCCCTGTCTCCTGACGCCGACCCATCCACACTGACGTGCTGTTTGGCACAGCCCAGAAATCCTGTTGCACTGATCGGAAAAGAGGCTCCTGGGCCCGCCTGGTTGTCCCTTTTCGGATCAGTGCCACAGCTGCCAGCTTGGACAGTTGGCTCTCCCCTCCACCACACCCTCTTATGTCAGTACTTTATCTGTGGTGGGCTGGAGCGCTCCCACTTTACACCGTTGTTTTTCGCACATCCACCAGCTGGAGCCGTCAGTAAACCAAGCTTTTTCCTGCTGTCCAGCATCGAGGGTGTTGAACGGTTTGCCCCAGGCCATGGTGCCAAGCTCTTCTCGGGGTCATTCAAGTGGGAGGCTGTCACTTTCGGACAGGACATGATCTGTTCTTGCAAGTGGCTCAGCCCTTCGGGCCCGGCCGCTGTGCGGTCTGCCATGTACCACTTCTTCGGTCCGCTGTGAGTGGCATCCGCAGATTTAACCCATCACATGTTGGGGAGGTGTGGCTGGAGTGTGACTGTCTCTGCTGCCATCTGGTTCTCTGTGGTGAGCAGGCGAGCATCTGACACTCAGATGGGGAGTCGCGGGAGGCAGCTTCCAGGAGGGAATTGAACCAGAAGCTGTGTGGGACTCGGCGACCTTGCCTCTTTTGCTCGAGGCTCCACTAGACCATTGTCTTCATTCCAGAGACAAGTCATTCAAAGGGTCTTCCAGTTTTGAGGGGTTGGGGGGTGCTTGTGGTCAGTGGCAGTGGTGTTCAACAGCGTGTTTTACCATTTAAGAAGCCATTTGTTGTTCAGGTCATCAATGAAGCGGAGAGTTTTTTTTTCTGGGCAACATTGTACAGTAGATGGAGGGACAGGGTGAGATGGGGAATATGTTGGCACCAGTAACCCAAAAGACCCACAAAACTTTGTGCCTCAAATTGTTGGTGGGCACCGCATGAGGATTTTGCTTTGAGCAACCATTGATATTTCTCTGCTGCCTGGATGCTCAGGAAAATGACTGTTGGACTAGGACCCTGGACCTTTTCCAGGTGGTGCCTCCCTGGTGCCAGTGTCTGGGGTGTTGCTGCTGGTGTCCAAGACATCCTAAAATGGGACAGAGGTTGTGGTACATGGAGATACCAATGACATAGGGAGGAAGAGGGAAGAGTTCCTGAAAAGTGGGTCCAGGGCGTCTGGTGAGAGCTGAAAAGAAATAGCATGAGGGGAGTCATGTTGGGATGACTGTCTGGGCCATGCGACAGTGAGAGCAGGAACAGAATGAGGTAGAGGATGAAGGCGTGGCCTGAAGGTGCGGGTTAAGAGCTCCTTGAGGGCATCCTATTTGCCTTGCTCGGGAGGCTGATGTCAGAAGTCGATGAGCCTTGCTGCCATGTCCTGATGAGCAAGAACATCATGGAGGAGTAATGGATGTCATCAGCGGTGATCTCTTGGAGGTGGAACTGATCCTTGGCCTGTTTGAACCCCACGTGTGGCTGCGACATCCAGAACATTGACAGCTTCAACCAAACCATCTGAAGAGCCGCCTGGACCGTGATCTTCACGTCCAACTGAAGGGCTGGGTCCTGCTGAGGTCACCACTGTAGCAGATACTTCCATTGAAGAGAGAAGTGGGAGGGGGTAGGATATTGCGGATGGGGGTGGGGGGTGGTTTCTTTATTCTTTCTTTTATAGATGCCACACATTAGATGAGCATTATTATTAATTGTGTGAATTTGTTGTGGTTTTAAGTTTATAAATATTTTTAAAAAATGATCGGCAGGACCACGAGTGGCAGATAGGATGATGGGGACTCTCTCCCCCCAACCCACCCACCCCAAATATCAATGGGATAAACCGGGTTCATTGTCAATGTCGTCGAGGATCCCTTCCACCTGCCCACAGCATTTGGCAGCTCTTCTCATCAGGAAAGAGGTCGAGGAATATCGGAGCCAGTAGCACCAGGCCCAGAAACAGATTCTTCCTGCGAGCAGTGAGAATGGAGAATGATGGATGACCGGCTCAGACAAAGACTCCATGACTCTGCTATTGATTCAACAGAATTTATTTCTTTTTTGGGAGGGACTGCACGTGTATCATTTGTCTCTCTGTGCATAGGTCCGGTTGTGTGTTTGCAGAGATTTCCACCATGAACACAGTTTCCTCGGGTTAAATTTGAACGGGTACAGAGGAGCTTTCCTGGATTGGAGAATGTATCTCATGAAACAAAGGTGACTGAGTTCGGGCTTTTCTCTTTTTCACCCCAAAATTAACTTTATTCTAAAATTATACACCAAGAGGACAACTGTTCCATGTCTTTTCTCATCCTCGTGTTGCATGCCTATATTCCCTTCACTGCAAATGTTCTCTGTTTAGCATCATTCCACCACTTTGACACCTTGTGGTTACTCCCTGCACTCTGTGGTTGAAGGGGTTCCCCTTAGTCTCCGCCCCTCAAGACCCGGAGGATTAGAGTCCTTCCCCACAGCACCCTCGTGTTGGCTGCGCCAAGCCTCAGTGCATCTCTCAGCAACCTGGAATAGGCCGGTGGGCAGCATTCCCTCACCCACATCTCCATGTGCTAAAAGACCAGCAGGTTAACATCGAACAGTTATGCCCTTCAGACCTCAATGTTGCGCTGACCTATCAATTCCAAGCAAAATAAAAACTAGACCCTTCCTCCTTCATAACCCTCCATTCTTGCAATGGAGGGAGTGCAGAGGGGATTCACCAGGCTGATACCTGGAATGGCAGGAATGACATGACGAAAGATTGCGCAAATTGGGATTGTACTTGCTGGAGTTTAGAAGATTGAGAGGGGATCTCATAGAGACATGTAAAATTCTGGCAGTACTGGACAGAATGGATGCAGATGGGATGTTTCCAAGGATGGGAAAATGCAGAACCCGGGGCCATGGTTTGAGGATAATAGGCAAACCATTTAGTACCGAGATGAGGAGGAATTTCTTTACCCAGAGAGTGGTGAATCTGTAGAATTCATTGCCACAGAGGGCAGTAGAGGCAGGTTCATTAAATATGTTTAAGAGGGAATTAGATATATTTCTTCAGTATAAGGGTATTAAAGGTTACGGAGAGAAGGTGGGGATGGGGTACTGAAATTTAAGATCAACCATGATCTCGTTGAATGGCGGAGCAGGCTCAAAGGGTCGAATGACCTACTCCTGCTCCTATCTTCTATGTTTCCTTCATTCATGTGTCCAAGAAGCCCTTAAATGCCGCTAATATTTCAGCCTTCATCACCACTCCTGGCAAGGCATTCCTGGCATCCACAACTCTGTGTAAAAACAAGTACCCCTTATATTTCCCCTAAACCTTCCTCCCTTTGCTTTGGGCTTCTAGTGTTTGCTTCTCTTATCTGGGTTTCAGGCAGACCAAAGGGCATCTTTCACTGAGATTCTGGTCTTCCAGCAGTTCTGGATGTCTGTCTCTGGATGCTCTGTGCAGGGGACCACCCAGCAGTATCACATCAAGTCCTAGTCTCTGTGTCAGCAGGAATTCCATGCTGACCACTGCCTGATGGCCCTGTGGTCAATAGTGTTTGTCTATGCAACCATTCCCATGAAGGTGATGGGGCAAAGTCCAGCTGACAAGGACATTGTGTGGCATCAGGGCCAGACCAATCTTTCGCAACACCTGAGCCAGGTAGAACCTCAGCACATAGCGGCTTTTGGTGCCCTTGCACTTTGTTTCCAAGCACAGCCATACACAATAGCCATGCTGGTTAGGGTTATTCCCCCATTGATTGACGATGTACATGGTCCACCAGACTCTATCCATTTTGGACCCCCACATGAATAGGAAATGTGTTTTGGGAATTGACAGGGTGGAGGTGTGGGGCTGGGCCACACCTGCCTCACATGCAGCAGTACCAAGAGCTCCTTGCACCTGATGACCAGGTTCTACCGGATTGACAGAGTTGGGCATCTCTGTGGTTCTCCCTGTCACCTGGAACTGGGGGTCTCCTTACAGCTCCCCATCTCCTTGAGTTGGTACTTTGTTCTCCACCATCACCACAAGACAACCAAGACCCCTGGATGGAGGGCAGAGGCGCAGAGAAAACAGTGAGAATACGGGTAGTTTTAACAGGGTGGGGTCCATCCTGATGCCTGATAACAGGAGGAAACCAATGGGGAAGGAGGATGCAGGGCATTCGATAGCAGGTGGGGCAGGGTGTAGACATGGCAGCTGACTGGAATTGTCAGGGGGATACTGAGACCTGGGAGAGGAGGGGAAGGAGGTTGCAATTGTGTTCTAACGAGAGAGTGCTGAGGGAGAGGCAACATGGGTGGAACCTCAAGGCAAGGGACCCCTGAATTTTTTGCAGGGATGGGCTCGGTAAATAGACTCACAGATATCCAGCAAAGAGCATCTTTGTCCCCCTGCCATCAGGAAGGAGATATGGAGGAATAAAAGCAGAGAAGCCAGGGAGGGAAATAGCTTCTTCCCACAGGCCGTGAGATTGACAAGGCAACATGAGCTTGATGGGAGATAAGAATGAAAAGGTGGAGAGGAATATGGACTGATTACAACAGCACAGCCAGCAGGAGAGTGGGGCCGAAGGGCCTGTTTCTGTGTTGTCTATCTGGACCAGCCTTTTGAGTTCAAGCTTTAAAAGACCAAACCATTTTTAAATTTAATATCAACGGTATAGAATGAATCAAGAGACAAGATGTCTGTCCAGCGGCAAGCGTCGAAGGCACTTTCTGAAACAGAGTCTCTGAAACTACAGGGTGGTTCTGGCCGGAATGAGGTCCGGCTTCCTCTGGAAGGAGAAGAGGAGGCAGGGATAATGTGGTGGAAGGGGTGCCTTCCTACATTCACCTCCCATTTCCTCTACACCGTACCCCTCTTCATTTCCCTGCCCATTCCCCTCCCTCATCACCTCCCCATTTCCTGTGCTCCGCTCGCCGCCCACGCTCCCCTCCCCAACCTAACCCTAACCCCTAACAAACCCTAACCTTAACGTTAACACTACCGATACCCTTAAACACTACACCACGTCCCCAACCCTAACTCTTATTTCCACCCTGTCCTCTAACCCTATCCCTACGCTGTCCCCTAAACTCAACCCTAATCTTACCCACCTTCCCCTAACCCCAACTCACACCCCACCTCTACCTCCTACTCCTACCCCCTTCCCCTAAACTTAACAAAAGCCCACTTCCCCGAACTCTAAACCGAACCCTAAACCTCGACCTAACCCGAGCCCACATCTCCTAACCCTAAACCTAACTGTACCTCTACCCGTCCCTGACCCTTATCTTAATTCTACCCACCTTCCCCAACCCGAAGCTAAACCCTACCCCTATCCTCTACACCTACCCCCTTCCCCTAACCCTACCCCATACCCGCACCCCCTACCACTACCCCATTACCTACCCCTACCCTCTCACTACCCCCCTTTCTCCTACCCCCTTCCCCTATCCCTCCTTCCCTTAAGTTAGGGGTAGGAAGGGAAGGGGAGGGGAAGGGGAGGAGGGGAAGGGTAGGAGGCGAAGGGGAGGGGGAAAGGAGAGGGGAAGGGGAGGTGAAGGGAGGAGGGCTAAGTTTAGAGCATAGGTGTGAGGGTAGGTGAAGGGGAAGGTGAGTGGGAGGGGATTGGAATGGAGGAGAGGTAGGGGAGAAATGGGAGGGGAAGTGGGTGAAGGGATATGGAAGAGGTGGGGAATGGAGATGGCAGGGCCAGAGGGAGAAGGGGAGGGGTTCAGGCCATCATGATGTTGTCCGTCCTCTGTTCAGCTGGGATGCAATGTTCTTCTGGACTCGTGTCTTGTCTCTGAGATCGCTCCTTCTCCTGGGAAGAGAAATACGAGTGATAGAGATGCCATCTCCGAGGCCTGATCATGATGACTTTGGAGGGCCCCAACTCTTTCCCCCTCACCCCCCTCCCTACCCCTGCACACTAGGACCCTTCCCATTCCTCTGCTTTACCTGAGGAAGTGTGTTTTGGAGAAAAGCACGATCTATCTCTGCAGAGCTCAGAGCAACGTGACTCCATCAGGCAACACCCTGGTTCACCATGACATGGCAGCAAGATGCTGGACAAATCATGGATGGATCAGTCGAGTCCCTTCAGCTGACCCATCTGAACCTACCCCACAACAATATTACTCTTCCCTCCCTCTCACCAGTACCTTCTGTTTTTCTTTTATTCCTGTCCCTATATTAAAATCTTTTTCATGCCTTTTTTGGATGAGCCTCCAGTACCACCCCTGGCAATATATTCCAGCCACCCACTACATTCTGTGTGAATAAAATATCCCCCTCACATCTTGTCTAAAGTTCCCTCATCTCACCTTATTTAGACGTCCACTGGTATTCTCGCCCCAGGAATGCACACAATATTCCAAGTGTGGTCTGACGAGAATTTTGTACATCTGCAGCGTTACCTCTCAGTTCTTGAACTCAATCCCCTGACTCCTGAAGGCCAGGACACAATACACCATCTTAAACTCCCTCTCAATTTGCACAGCAACTTTGAGCGATTTATGGCGCAGGATCTAAATATATCTCAGTCCTGCACACTGTTCATAATCCTGCCATTAACCAAGTGCTCTGCCCTCACGTTCTTGTAATTCGCATTTAATAAAGATATTGGTCTATATGAAGCTAATTTTAATGGGTCTCCAACCTTCTTTGGAATAACTGTTATTCGTGCCCTTGAAAATGACTCTGGAAAAAAACCTGTACCAGTTGCTTGTTTAAGTACATCTGTATTTACAGGATTCAACTCCATCTGTCAGTTCTCTGCAAACTGGATGACCTATGACAACCTTCTACACTGTCTACAACATCTCTACCTCTGTGTCATCCCCTGACGTACCCACCCTCCCACTCCCATCATCATTCATAAAAATCACAAAGAGCAGGGGTCCCAGAGCAGATCCCTTTGGAGAGCCACTAGTCATTGTTTCATCTACTACTACCCTCTGTTTACTGCAGACAAGCCAATTCTGAATCCACACAGCCAAGGCTCCATGGATCCCATGACTCCCGATGTTCTGAATGAGGCCACCGTGACGACCTTGTCAAGCACCTTACTAAAATCCACGTGCAGCACATACAGACCTTGACCTTCATCTATTTCCTTTGACACCTCCTCGAAATACTCAATTTGACTCATGATGCAGGACCTGCTCCTCACAAAACTATCCATGAGTTTCCCCAGCATGTTTGTGCATTGCCCTCGGACCCAGCATCTGCAGACTTCCTGGCCAGTCCCTCCCTTACCCCTTCACAGAGCTTCCGCATCCATTACAACATTAAGCATTGCTGCCCAGTACTGCCCAGTACAGACCTTTGTAAACGTTCTCCACAACCAACTAACCCTTACCCATACCACACCCATAACTATGGGTGGATTAAATATCCAATTAACTTCTTTCTGAAGTAATGCATCATGAATTTATGTTGATTCCAATTTTGAATAACTTTTCATAATTCTCGTTCAGCTCCTTTAAAGTTAGATCCATTATCAGAACATAATTCTTTTACTTGACCACGTCTAGGAATAAAACTCCAAAGATCATTAATAAAAGAGTCTGTATCAAGCAATGACGCTACTTCAATATGAATTGCTCTCATAGTCAAACAAGTGAAAATAACTCCATATCGTTTTTCAACACTTCGTCCTCACTTTACTTGCAAAGGACCAAAATAATCAACTTCCACGGATGTAACTGGGAATTCATCAGGTGAAACTCTGTCCTGTGGTAAATCTGCCATTTGTTGTTGTGCAGGTTTTCATTCTCTCTGTTAGTCACAAAGAGATGAAACCTCATGATTTCATTATTAATATATTTAAGCACTGATGTTCTATCAGTCCAAAACACAGGATCTGCTAACTCCATCTGTAATTCTCTTCTTAACATAGCGTCCATTTTGCTCGCCATAATAGCAGCAGTCAATTCCATTCAAGGTCTGGTGACTGACTTTAATCGAGCCACTCTGGCTTTTCCCATTACAAATCCACCATCGACTCGCACTTGGTTATTTCACAGGACTCAGTAACTGACAGGATCAAAACCACCTTCACTTACATCAGAAAAATGGTGTAACTGAGCAAATATGGCCACTCCAAAGTCTGTTGACGTCAAAACTTCCAAGTATTTGAAGACGCTCAATCTAATTTTTCCAATCCAATGGATTCTGGATTAGTTTCATCCCATCCAAATTTTCTTCTGCACAAAACTGGTATTTGGCCGGGCTGATCATTAGGCTGAATTCAACCAGTCGGGAGAAGAGGGTGTGCAGGTGAGACTTGTGTTGTGCCCAGTCTCTGCTGGCGACAAGAATGTCATCCAGATAAATGAACACAAAATTCAAATCCCTGCGCACTGTATCCATGAGGTGCTGGAAGGTCTGGGCGGTGTTCTTGAGCCTGAAAGGCATGCATAAAAATTCGAACAAACCGAAGGGGGTGATGATGGCCGTTTTGGGGATGTCCTCGGGGTGCAATGGGATTTGATGATACACGCACACCAGATTGACCTTGGAGAATACTCTCATATCATGCAGATTGGCCATAAAGTCCTGAATGTGAGGGATGGGGTAACGGTCAGATACTGTCATGTCATTAAGCCGTCGATAATCTCCGCAGGGGTGCCAGCCATCGGAGGCTTTTGGGACCAGGTGGAGCGGTGAGCCCCAGGGCTGTCAGAGCGACGAATGATCCCCAGTTCCTTCAGATGCGAGAACTCCTCTTTCGTTATCTGGAGCTTATCTGGCGGGTTTAACAGTAATGTACGATAAATTGTATCAGACACTGTGACCCCAGGTTCACAGTTGGGAGAATATTTAACGGAGATGTACAGTCGACGACCTTGGCAGATACTGAGACACTGTGTTCACAGTACTGAGAAGGTTTAACAGAGAAGTATGGTAGAATAAGGCAGAATCTGTGACTCCAGGTTTACAGTAGTAAGAAGGTTTTAAAATGATGTATAATAAACTGAGGCAGATACTGTGAAATCTGGTTCACTGTGGGTGGAGGTTAATGGTGATGTACAGGAGACTATGTAGATACATTGATACTGGGCTCAGAGTGGGCAAAAAAAGCTTTATTGGTGTTGTATGGGAAACTGAGGCAGTTACTGTGACACCGGGTTCATAGTGGGGAAAATGTTGAACAAAGTTGTACGATAACCTTTGGCGAATATGGTGACACCAGCTTCATATTGGGGAGAATTTTTAATGATGATGTACACTAAACTGTGGCAGATACAGTAACACCAGGCTCACATTGAGGAGAAGGTTTACTGGTGATGTACGGTAGAGTGGCAGGCTCTGTAACACCGAGTTCACAGTAGTGAGAAGGTATAATAGTGATGTACGATAAACTGTGGCAGATACAGTAAAACCGGTCTCCCAATGGGGAGAAGGTTTAATGGTGATGTATGGTAAACTTAGGCTGATACTTTAACATGAAGTTAACAGGGGGAGAATGTTTAACGTTGATGAACGGTAGATTGAGGCAGAAACTGAGAGTCAGCATTCACAGTAATGTGAAGGTTTAACAGTGATTTACTATAAACTGTGTTAGATACTGTGACAAGATGGTGCAGAGGGTAGACATGTGGTTCCACCCTTCCCCAGTTAGACTATTAAATGCTCGATTTTAAAAGTTGTAAAAGTGATTAAAAATACTGTTTATAGACTTTGGAATTGTGAAGGATCAAAATAGCTACAAATGTGAAAAAATCGAAAACTCAGTTCCAGAAGAAATTACCTTACAAAAGTGTTGAAGAATTATGGCCGAGTTCAACTTGAAGCAACGGAGTTGTCGACTGGCGTCTCCAAGCCTCAGAGGATTCCTGCCCGGCGAAGTATTCCGTCGGCACCACTTGCGCTATCGCAAGATGGCACCAGCTCAGCGATGAGTTCAGCGGTTTCGACTCGTGCACTCATGAACACAGGCGTGAGGGTGGGCCAGCTGAGCGAGGACAGGCCCATGAGCCTGCAGCATTGCCTGGTGGTCAGGAGAGGTACAGTGTAGCATCAGAAGACGCACATGCGCAGTCGGTGGCCCTACCGGGCATGCACAGTGCGTCGGGGGTCCATGAACCTTTGGAGACGGTGTGGGCTATGGGGGAGCCCGAGCGATGGCCAGTTGACGAGGTAGGCATGCTGTTGTCGGGTGTCCAGACCTGCAGCTGCACTGGAAGAGGACCTACTGCTTTGGAGGAAGAAGAGAGCTCAACTTCATTAGAGTTTGAAGAACTGGGAACTGAGGCAAAAGTCGGTCGGCCTCAAAGGGAGGTGATGGATCCTGGACTGGATTCTGTGTTTGCAATTCTGGGAGGGATTGCTCTGCTCATGGAAGATATGGCAAATATATCAATGCAGATGACTCATCAGATGACTCAAGGATTTTTGGAAATGAAAACTCAAATGAACACTGTGTGTGAAGAAATAACTTTTATGAAGCAAGATATTAATGTAGTTAAGAGTGATGTTACGAGATGGACACGATTAGTGGACACTGCAAGAACATTTTAAAAAGATTGAGGAGGTTTTCTTGAATGCAAGTGTCAAGTGGAGCGTAATAGAGAAAAAATGGAAATAGTGGAAGATCCTTTTGTAGATTGGGGGATTCAGAAGAAGGAATTATTGAAGAAGTTTGACTCATTAGAAAACCAATGTCGTAGAAATAATCTTAAGATAGTAGGTCTTCCGGAAGATATGGAAGGTTCGGATCCCGTGAAGGTTTTGAAGAAATGGATCCCAGAAGTGAAGGGCAGGTAATTTGTTCCAGATGGACTGGAATTAGATCGAGTGAACAGAGCGTTAAGGAATAAACCGTTTCCAGGCCAATTACCACGAGCAGTTTTGATTCCTTGTTTTAAATAACAAGACAGAGAGATGATCCTCCGATTGGTGGTGCAGAAAACACGGCAAAATCAGGATCCACTGATGGTTCAAAATAATAGGGTTTTTTTTAATGCAGTTCTGAGTCAAGAAATTATCAGAAGAGACCGAGAATTTAATTCAGCCTTAGAAGTATTGTGGCAAAAAGGATATAAATTTGCTTTTCGTCATGCAGCAGTATTGAAAGATTTTTATGGGAATTTTCAATCTCAGTTTTTTGAGAATGACCATGATGCTTTAATACTTGCTAATTCATTGCCAGATGTACGAGGAAATGGGCAATCGTCACCATTGTCACCGAAGGGAAGGGTCAATGGGAATGGAAATGGGAAGATTGGAAAATATGGAAAGAATGGGAAAAAAGTTGAATTGACGCAAAGTCTTCTCGATATTGAAGATCCGGAACAATCAGTGGGACTGGAATCACTGGGCTGAATGTTTTTGTTTCAGTACTTTGTGAAAGTCTGACTGGGGGTGGGTGACACTGAGTCCTTTAGTCACCTGCCACTTGTGGACTTTACCGCACCCAAATTTTTAGGGGGCTACTACTTTTGAGTAGCTTGTTTTGGGATTGATTTTTCTCTCTTTTTTGGAATTTTTTAAATAGGTGGGGATTAGAATACTGTGAGACTTAGAAGGGGTGCATTATTATATCGTAGGATTCACATTTGTGAGGTTTAACAGTGATATACTATGAACTGTGTCAGATACTGTGACACCAGGTTCACAGTGGGAGAACGTTTAACAGTGATTTACGGTATGTTGAGGTAGATAATTTGACACCAGGAGTAAAGTGGGGATCAGGTTTAATGGTGATGTACTGTAGACTAAAGCAGATGCTGTGACACCAGGCTCATTGTATTGTTCATTTATCTTAATTACAACATCTAATTTATATGCTCCATTTTTTTGTGGCAACTTCCAAACATTAGATAAACTTCTATTCTAATCAGATTTTGTTCATTTAAATAGGTCACCACTAAAAGCCCAAATCGTTTGATCTCTTAAGTATTGCTGCTCAAATTAAATTCTTTACCTGGGTTTGGGTTCAACGGCACTTCAGTTTGCTTCATTAATTTTTCAGCCCCTCGTTTTGTGCTTTCTGCTTTGCTCAGCCCATTCGCCAAATGGGCATCCAACTCTGTCTTCTCAGCTTGACCCAACATCTCCTCTGTAAACTTAAGCAAACCAAAAAGACTAAAGTCAAAATTTTCACCTTGGCATTTTCAAAAACAAAAATGACGCTGTGACTTGCAGTTTCACATCATCATCCCACTTGCGCAACTGGCAAGCAACTGCACCGCATCCTACAGCTGGAAAATTGCAAGAGAACTGCTTGGTTAAAGCAAAGATTCCACCCAGTCACCCCATTAAAGGCCTCCAAGTTAACAACAGATATCAACCTGAAAGTTAAATACAAAGATCTGTATCAGGAAGATTAACTGGCTTTAAAAAAAAATCATTTCCACTATTGAAAGAAAACTCCTCAGGGAATACCAGGCTCTTGTTGAACAATTCCTGTTGTATTCCTCAAAATGGTTTGAATCTTGATTTCAAGCAGAGTCATTTGGTGAGATTGTTGGTCCAGAACAAACCCTGCCGACACACTCCCTTAAATATCTGCAAAGTCGTGGCTCAGCTCTGCTCCATGCTTAACCTATCGAGCTTTTCTGAAGAGAAAATGGACTTCAGATGCTGGTACGTTGAGTCACAAAAACACCCTAATGCTTCCCTGAACAACACACCTCTATCTGAAAACCAACAAGAACCTTCCCGAGTGGTAAATATCAACAAGACATAATATCATGTAACTGTTGTGTTTGTGTCGTGGGAGAATTGCCTTTCCATTCAATCAGAATTCGAGTTTTGGGTGCTGTATTTGAGAAAAGATGTGCTGGTGTTGGAGAAGGTCAGAGATCATTTACTGGAATGATATCAGGAATGAAAGGGTTAGTGTATGAGGAACAATTGTCGACTCTTTGACTGTACTAGTTGGAGTACAGAAGGATAAGGGGGACCTCAGAGGCATTTCAAATGCTAGATGGACTGGGCAGAGTACATATGGCAAAGATTATTTCCGATGGTAGGGGATTCTAGGACACGAGAGCATAATTTCAGGATAAAAGGGTGTCAATTTAAAACAAATGTGGAACAAATTGATTGTGTCAGTGGGTCGTGAAACCCACGTGACATCATTGGGTGTATTTAAGGCAGAGATTGACAAGGAATCAAGGGTTATTGGGAGAAAGTTGAGGAGTGGGGGTGAGTGGAAGAATGGTGGAACAGACTCGAAGGGCCTACTTCTGCTCCTATATCTTGTGATCTATATCCTGCTGGAGACCTAGTCAACCCTCCTCTTGCATCCCATTCTTAGAAAACATGCTGCATCGTGGTTTTATGTGACGTGAACCCATTTCCGATTGAATCCCATGTTACAAGTAACCCAATGCAAATTCTGCATTGAGAGGACTGCAGCTTCCTCATTTTAAAAATTGTTATGGAGCAGCTCAAATGAGATTTCTTGCTTCTTTTTTTGAAAGGGTTAAAATAGAATCAAATAAAATAGGAGAGGGAAAAGCAAAAGAATTTATGTACAAGTGGGAATCAAAATTAATGGTTGGTGATAAAGATACACAATTGTTGAAACATTTGATTAATATATGGAATAAAATAAATGATGAAATTGGTGTAAGTAGATGTCCATCACCCAGAATGGCTTTGATTCAAAATCCTCGTATCTTTTTTAAAGGATCATCAATTTCTGGATAGCTGGTTTCATAAGGGGATTATAAATGTTGAAGATTGTTATGAAAGGGGTCAATTAATGTCATTTGAGCAACTGAGAAATAAATATCGTATAACTCATCACAATCTTTTTGCTATTTCCAACTTAGAGGAATTGTTAAAAACAATTATTTGATGATGTCCTCTTTATTACAAGTAGGAACTTTTAAATGAGGAGTTCATAAGTTGAGACAAAGGTGGGAAATGGATCTGAATATTGTAATTGATTGGCAAATATGGGCAGATCCATATAAGGATCTCAATGTAATATACAAATTAGTTCAGTATAATTGTTTTGACATCAGTCATGTAGCAGATGTCAGAAAGGATTTTATCTGAAAGCTGCACCTGGAGTCAGGTGACTCAGGCTGTTGGATTTGAAAAGCTCTACAGGAAGATGATTTGGCAATAGAGATCACGTGATCCAGGGGAGATGTATTAATTCACTTCAACTCAGCAGTCTGGAACTATTGACCAGAGTTCCACACTGCAGCAGTGAGGAAGGAATTCACAACTAGTTTTTCTTCTACAGTTACTTCTTACACCAGTGAAATTGAATAGAATAAAATCAGAATTATCAGATCAATGTTTTAGGTGTGTTGAAGATGTTGCAACTTTCTTGCATTCAACTTATCTTTGTCCTAATGCAAGATCTTTTTGGGGAGAATTACAATATTAATGGAACAAGTTATAGGATATGTTTTTCCGCAGAATCTGACCTTAATTTTATTAGGAAATATTGAAGGAACAAGGCCCAAATTAAATCTATTAATATATCAATTTAAATTAGTTAAATTAACGTTAGCGGTGATGAGGACATGTATTGCATTTACTTGGAAATCAGATATATATAGATATATTTTTTTAGGGATGCCAAGATGACATGCAAATATTCAAAGTTGTATTCCTTTGGAAAGAATTACATATAGCTTGAGAAATATATACTCTATGCTTTTGCAAATTTGGCAACTGAATATTCAAATATTAGGCTTCAATTTGTAATAATGCCCTTTCCATCCCTCTAGACATGTGAGATTCTCCTCTAAGTTCAAAATCTTTTATTTAGATTTGTTAGATTTCCTCACCACCGCGAACTCTGTGGAAGTGGAGGACTAGTGCAGGGCACCATAAAACAGAAAGACCACACCCCACCAACATCTCAGAAGCAGAGGATTCAATCCATGGGTCAGTGACCAAGGAAGCAGACCAGTGAGGGGTTCTGCAACTGAAAGACCCACATAGGTGGCAGGCTGTTGGTGACTTGAGGAGAGGAACCCACACAGACTGCGGGCTTCTGGACAAAGCAATCAAGGAACTCACACCAGGCTGTGGATTGCTAAAGTGGGTCAGAATTGGCTAAAAGGATGTCAGGTATCAGACCTTGGATGAGTGAGTGCTAAATGGTTCCTAATTATGTCAGAGGTTCAAAACTGGAGCTCACATTGCCAATGACTTGGATGGTCTGTGAGCATTGAAAGAGAATCCACAGACCCTCAGTGACTTAGCCCAGGGTTCAGGGTGGCAGGGGATGGTGGGTGCAAGAGGCATTTCAGGCAATTTCTGCCAGAGGTGAGTCTGTCTGTCTTACAGCAGGAAAAAAGCAATTTTGTGTGATATGACACTTTTTAATTACATGAGAGTAAATTGTCTCCTGAAATAGAGAGAGAGGTTCAAGTTTCAAACTATTACAAATTCTACTCACCAGATTATAGCTCTTCCCACTTTTTATTTTTGCAAGAACACCGTTGATTTTATCACAACTCCTCTGCTGCGTCTGTCCTGTGACAGATTATATATTTTATATTGTATATAGAGATGTTTTTGAAAGAGATGAATTGGAGGAGTCGTTTAGGTCACAAACAAACACATACACTTCACAATACAGCTCTTATTTAAAATGCAAGAGCTTGGCTGAGAGTGAGTCATTCAGGCACCAAGAGCCTTTGCAAAGACAAAACAAGGAGACTGTTTTACTAAAGAATTTCAAAAGCAGGTGTAAATTGATTATTGCTTTTAAAGGAACAGATGAATGGACTCAGAAGTTTGGGTCCGGTGCAGTAATCTGGCTGGTTCCAGTTTGCTGTTCTAAGAAGTTCATGTGGTTTTGCAAGCAGAGAGGAGAGACCAAGTAGGCTTTTTTCTAAAAAAGAGAGAGAGAGAGAGAGAGAGAGAGAGAGAGGGAGAGAGAAAGAGAGAGAGAGAGAGAGAGAGAGAGAGAGAGATGGCAAGCTGGCATCTTGTTTTGAAGACGGGGTGTTAGTTCTCAGTTCAGCGTGTTGAAAAACTTTGTTGTCCATATAAGAGGAAATAGCTGGATAGAAATGATGTTTCACTTGAAAAAAGGGAAACAAAAGGAACTCTATGGTGACCTGCAGAAGAGGTTATCATTTGGAAAACCCTGATGGGTCAAGTTTCTTTGGCAAGACACCAAAATGGCTGATCAGAGGGAATCAGTTTATGTGTGTCCAATGAGCAAGCAATCCCTCTCTGAAACCAATAAGAGCCTTCCTGGAGGGTACACATTTACTTTTAAGCACCAGAGCTTGGTGCAAATTCATAAATGTTGAATTCTGTGCACAATATAAGAATTGATAGACACCGGTGAACTTGGAATTGTGTCAAAGAACTTTATGCACATTAAATAGACCTGCACTTAAAATTAGATGGTGGTAATGGAAGACTGTTAATAGTGATAAGTTAAAGTTTGATCCTGTTTTTTTTTTGTTTAAAGAAAATTAAAAACGATGTTTGTTTAAGAATCAATGGCGTTATTGTTCAAAATCAGCCTGTAACTGAAAGTATTCTTGGACTGAATAGACATCTGGGCCAAATGACTATTTAAAGACAATCTGTACATGATTGTACATCCTAAGGTACAATATAACCACTTAGAGCACAGAACAGGCCAGTTCGGCCCAACTAGTGCCATAACAAATTCCCACCCTCCTAGTCCCACTGACCAACACCCAGTCCATACCCCTCCAGTCCTCTCCTCTCCATGTAACTATCCAGTCTATACTTAAATGTAACCAATGATCCTGCCTCAACTGTCTGCCGGAAGCTCATTCCACATCCCTACCACCCTTTGCGTAAAGAAATTTCCCCTCATGTTCCCTTTATAATTTTACCCCTTCAATCTTAAACCATGCCCTCCAGTTTGAATCTCCCCCACTCTTAATTGAAAAAGCCTATCCACATCTACTCTGTCTGTCCCTTTTAAAATCTTAAAACACCTCTATCAAGTCCCCTGTCAATCTTCTACGCTCCAGAGAAAAAAGCCCCAGTCTGCATAACCTTTCCCTGTAACTCAAACCTTGAAATCCTGTCAACATTCTTGTGAACCTTCTTTGCACTCTCTCTATTTTGTTTATATCTTTCCTATAATTTGGTGACCAAAACTGTACACAGAACTCCAAATTTGGCCTCACCAATGCCTTGTACAATTTCATCATAACCTTCCTACACTTGAATTCAATACTCTGATTTATGAAGGCCAACATTCCAAATGCCTTCTTCACCACACCATCTACCTGAGTATCAGCCTTGAGGGAACTATTTAGCATCACTCCTACATCCCTTTGTTGTCTGCACATCTCAATAGTCTACCATTTAATGCATATGACCTATTTAGATTTGCGCTTTTTCTATCCACTAAAGATTGTTGAAGAGCAAGAATAGACAATACAATCACATAAAATTCCCATCCATACAGCACACGTATTAATACACAAAACAATCACATCTCTTTATTGGTCAGGAAGGGCCTACATTTCCCAAGGAGGCTGGGGAGGTCAAGGCCAACGGCTCTCATTCTGAGATTTTACAGGAGCGCAGTTGAGTCTCCTGTCTGGTTGCACCATTGGATGGTCTAGTTGCTGTAAAGCATCAGACAGGAATGATGCAGAGTAGTGAGGATCACTGGGGTCTCCCTTTTTCTGTAGATGACATTTACTGGGAGTGTTGTTCAAATCGGGCTCAAGGAATAGTACAAAGACCATTTTGATCTAGTGAACAGCATCTTTCACCACGTCCATCATCAAAATCAGGACTTACAGGCTGGGGAATAGCTTCTTCCCACAGGCTGTGAGATGGATGAAAAGTATCCTCTAAGTGCAATAATCCTCCAAATATTTATATATGTAGCGGCTACTTCGACAGAGCTATTAAAGCAACACACACACACACACACACAGTTTAATCAATACAAGACTGCTTTATTCAGTCTTTACAGGCTTCTTCTATTTACAGCATGTCCTGTGCTCCATGGGTCAAGGTGGAACATCATTATGTGTTTGCTGCAGATCCACGGGCCCTGTGAGTGTCCTGCACCTTCCGGCAGGAGAAATCACAGACCAACTTGCTGTTCCTTGGCAGCAGCACCACGTGCATGTGGTCAATTAAATGGATGAGTTCCCAGCTGTCTGCCTTACGATTTCATGTGCCTGCCAAAGAAACTTGCCCATTCGGCCCGCTACACAGCTGCTACACCCCCCAGAACCGTCGCCAGAAAGTAAAACACCAGCTTCATGCACCTTAGGTGGACACCCTCATCGTCTGGGCTGGGGGCACTGAATGGGTGAAGCGGGATCCACATGGGGAGGCTTGTGTCTGTCCAAACTAAACAGCTGCGAATGTGCCCCAACGTCCAAAGTATACTCAAACCCATCCTTCTTCACCATGAAGAAAAGGTCCTCATACGGTCGTTGTAACAGCATTCCTGGGTCCTGTCTGCGCACAAAAACAAAATCAGCGTCCAGGAGTGGTGGGGCACATTCTGTTAAGGGGATCCAAGCCAGTGGGTAGGAAAAGCTTTGCTGATCGTGATACCATGTCGAAGCTGCTGAAGGATGTTCAGATCAGAATTGGTTGTGAAATCAATGTCCCATGAAACTGTAAGGACCAGACCATAAAGCATCTTTGCGGAAAATACAGACATATCTTACTTTGGAGCTGTGTGCACTCCCAAAAGAATGCATGGCAACTCATCAACCTAACTGGGACCAGTGAGTCGGGCCTTAAAAGTGGACTTCAGTTGCCAGTGGGAATGAGGGTGAATTGTGTTCTGCGGACTGAATTGATGTGGGAAAACCAAATCCAGTTGACGATGCATGCTCTGGCCCTTGTCTCAGTGTCACTGGATGGCAACGGGACAGCCTCTGGCCAGCACGTGAAATGTTCTACAACTGTTAGAATGGATCTCATGTTTTGAGATTCTGGCAATGGTCCAAGCAGGTCCACATGCACGTGTTCTAACTGCCTGCATACCGTCGGGAAATGTTGAAGAGGTACCTTAGTGTGGCACTGAATCTTGGCAGTCTGGCAGGAGGTACATATGCAAATGCATTGCTCGACACCTTTTCTCAGTCCATGCTATACATATTTATTTGACATGAGCTTGACAGATGTTCTGATTGATGGATGAGATAAGCTGTGTCTCTGGTCAATAAGGTGTTTCTTCCAAGATGCAGGAAACATTGGTCCAATATCTTATCCTGAGATATGATCTGCTGGCATTCAGAAATCATATCATAGACAAGAGTATAGCTGGAAGAGATGCAGCAACTGTTTAACGCATTGGTGAGGCCAGGTTTGGAGAATTGTTTTCAGTTCTGGTCTCCAAATATAGGAATAAAATAGGTAACGTGGAGAGGGTGTAGAAAAGATTTACAAAAATGTTACGTGGCTTACAACATCTAGAGTACAGAGAAAGATTAAGGAGACAGCGACTTTATTCATTCAAACATAGA
Source organism: Narcine bancroftii (assembly GCF_036971445.1). Taxonomy (NCBI): domain Eukaryota; kingdom Metazoa; phylum Chordata; class Chondrichthyes; order Torpediniformes; family Narcinidae; genus Narcine; species Narcine bancroftii. The sequence continues at coordinate 47,475,956 of NC_091479.1, forward strand.
TGGATGAAGGGGGTTATGATAGAGGTATTCAAATTATGAAAGGAATAGATAGACTGGACGTGAGTAGACTCTTTCCCCTGAGGGCAGGGGAGGTTGGAACAAGAGGGCATGAGTTCAAGGTAAGGGTGTAAAACTTTAGGAGGAATGTTAGAGGATGTTTCTTCACTCAGAGAGTGGTGGCAGAATGGAATGATCTTCCAGAAGAGATAATTGCGGCAGGGTCCTTTCTGTCATTTAAGAGAAGGTTGGATGTGTACATGGATATGAGGGGGTTGGAGGGATATGGCCAGCGTGTTGGAGGGGAAAACTAGTGGAGTTGTTCATGTGAACTGGCACAGACTTGAAGGGCCAATATGACCTGTTTCTGTGCTGTAAACTGTCATATTGTTATATGTGCTGGGCTCCACAGGACAAGGTGGGACATCATTAAGAGTTTGCTGCCAGCGGGTTTGAATTAAGCCCGTGAGTATCCCACGCTTTCCGGCAGGAGACTCCAAATATCGAAAAGATGTATCAACTATTTCCATGAACCCTCCACTTTTACGTCTATTTTTCTAAATCCACCCCATAATCTAGACATCTTTACTTAACACAAACCACATTTCTTCTCCCATTCAAAGCACTCAGTAATACACCAATGCAGTAAAATAAAAACTCAATGCTGGAAATACTCAGCAGGTTATCTACTTGAAAAATAATCGGAGTTAAAACCTTCAGGTCGATAACCTTTCACTGAGATTCAGAAAGATGATCAAATAAACCTGATTCTCTTTGCTGAGAAAAAGAAGAGAGGGAAATAACAAATTGATTACGTGGGATGAAAAGCCCGAGCAGCAGAAATGGCAGTGGTGCTGGATGAGTGGAGTCCACTCATTGATCAACACATCTGTCTGGATGGAGGGGTAAAGGATAAACAAGACAAACACGATGCCGTCACTGTGAGGTACAATACGACAGCTGCAGAGAATCTGAAATGAAGGAATGGTGAAAATACTTGTTTTTGGATCAATGTGACAAAATTTGACCTGACAAAAGAAAACAAAATTCCTTTGCTCTGCCAGAACTCTCTAGGTCAAGGGACACAATAAAATAATCCAAAAGCCAACGATATGAAATTGAACAGCAAGTTATAGAAATTGGTAGCAAGAGATAAAACACAGTTACATAATTCCATGAAAGTGGTGTCACAGGAAGACAGGGTTCTAAAGACAGCTTTTGTCATCTTGGCCTTCATTAATTAAAATGTTAAAAATAGGAGTTGGGAAGTTATGGTGAGGTTGTATAAGATGTTGGTGAGGCCAAATTTGGAGTATTGTGTGCAGTTCTGGTCACCTAGCTATAGGAAGGGTATTAGTAAGATTGAAAGAGTGCAGAGAAGATTTACTCGGACGCTGCCAGGTCTTCCTGAGTTGAGCTCCAGGGAAAGGTTGAACAGGTTGGGACTTTATTAATTGGAGAGTCGAAAAATGAGTAAGAGATTGCTTAAAGTGGAATATGAATGGGAAAAAGGCTGAGAAAGACTGCAGTGGACACAATTGTGAAGGAAATATTTTGCTTGAGAAAAATTGTCATTGGCCCATTTCCTCTGGAGTTATGAAACCACGCACAGAACAAGTCAATGTCATACGATTAAAACAGTGGTTTTCAAAATTTTTTCCCCAATCACATAGCTCATTAATTCCTTACTAACAGAGCACTTCTGGCAAAGGGATTTAGTGGAATATGATACAGGGGGTGGGGGTGTGGAGGAGGAGTTTGAAAATCACTGCTCTAGATGAAAAGATTTCTCCATCTCCGTTTTAAGCAGACATCCTTTTATTATGAGTTTGTGCCCACTGATCCTAAACTCTCCCACTACTGGCAATATCCTCGCTATCCAGCCCTTTCACTATTCATCAGATTTCAGTGAGGTCCTGCCTCATCCTTCTAAACTCGGGCGAGTCCAGGCCCAGAACCATCAAATGCTCCTCAAACATTATTTCTCTCATCCCCAGGATCATTCTTGTAAACCACCTCTGGGCCATCACATCCTCTCTTAGAAATGGGGCCTAAAATTGCTCACAACCCTTACGAGATCAGGACAACCAGAAGGTGGTCACGGGAGGGAAGACAGCTGCAGGTCTGCCTTGAGTCCATGGATTGGATGGTGTTCAAAGAGTCAGCTGAGGGGGGGGGGGTGGTGTGGCAAGATGGCGTAGGAAAAAGAAGTTCGAAGGCACCTCTCCCTGACTGAACTGTTCAATACTCGAACTGTAATGTCTTGTTTGACTTTATCAATGTTTTGAACAATAATTTTCTACTGTAGAATTCTGGAAATGAAGAAAGGAAAAAAAACAGTGTTGGGCACGATCAGTTGCCCCAAATTATCACAAAGACAAAGACTGAGGGGAACGATAGGCTTTATTACACACAAGACTGCAGGCCCGGGTTCAAGTGAGGGAAGTGAAGGCCTGGATCACAGGGGAGGAGTCCAGGGAGGAGTCCAGGAGAGGATGTCATCAGGAGGCGGGGGTGGGGGGTGCCAGCCCGTGCCTGTACTGGTCAGTACATACAATACCATTTCATTACAAGCAACTTTGAAAAAACCTAGGTTGTCAACCTGTGAAAAGTGCAGAAGAAGCAAGGACGACCTTCCAGAAGGAATTTCAGGACAAGTTAGACATGGATCTGAATCCTCAACGTGCAAGTCGGGAGCAGCTGGAAGAAATGTCTGCAACATCTGCACATCCGGAGATGAAAGATGGCGCCAAGATTTTTGGCCGGGCCAGGAGGAGTGCAAGTAAGGAATTCGACACGAGCCGGGCTTGACTAAGGAGAGTGGGGGGTGAATGCCCGAATGTGAGCTCTAGATACCGGAAAGGGGACTGCCTGTATGCAGCGGAGCATCTGGAGATGTTCTCACTTGCAGGAAATTCTGGATCCGATCTACAGTCCGGCTGCCAGGTATGATGTGGAAGAGAAGAGGTGGAGGAGGACAACTCAGAGGTTCAAGAAGAAGAAGAGCAAGAATGACTACTTGCTGCAGTTGGACTCAATGAAGGGAGGCCTAAGGCTTGAAGAACATCTCCTTCTCCAATGAAAGCTGTTGTTTCACCAGATACCTTCCCCAGACTTCAAGGCCCCTCTACAGAACTGATCCATCAAAATGAAAATATGATGTCTTCTGTGAACTAAGGTTTTGAAACTTTAAATTATCAATTTGCTGGTATGAAGGAAATAAATGGCTGGTATGTGTGAAGAAATTACATCTATTGAAGTTGATATTAATAAGAGTTTAACAGCAGTGGACACTGGACAAGATCAATTTAAGAGGATAGAAGAAGTTTTTATTGACTGTAAGGACCGTGTGGACCATTATGCAGAGAGAATGGATCATATTGAAGATTTATTTACAGGCTGGGATGTCCAGAAGAGAGATTTGTTACAAAACATTGATTCGTTGGAAAATCAAAGTTGTCGTAATAATATTAAGATAGTTGGTCTGCTGGAAGATATTGAAGATTCAGATCCTGTAAAATTATTTTTGGAAATGGATTCCAGAGATGTTGGGAGTTGAGTTTTTTTAGATCGGGCTCAGAGGGCGTTAAGGAGAAAATCTTTTCCGGGTCAAATGCCAAGAGTGGTTCTTTTAAGATGTTTGCGATATCAGGTTAGAGAAATGATTTTGCGGATTGCGGATCAGAAAGCTCGCCTTGATCAAAGCCCTACGATGGTTCAAGGCAATAGGGTTTTATTTTATGCTGATTTAAGTCAGGAGATTATTAAGTGACGGAAAGAGATTAATCTGGCCAAAGCAGTTCTGTGGAAGAAAGGGTATAAGTTTACTTTACTTTATGGGCCAGATCAGTCTCAATGTTTTGAGAGTCCTTATGGTGCATTAACTTTTGTTTATTCCTTCCCAGATTTGAAGGAATCAATGGGGAAAATGTCCGAGGATAAGATTGGGATGGGTATGGGGAAAAGAAGTAGGAATCAGAATTGGTGAGTGATGTTGAAGATGGAGCTCAAGCTCAATGTGGGTGTTATCACTGGGATGACTGATGGGTTTTAATGTTCGGTTGGGGGGTGGTGGTTGACTCGACTACTTCTAAAGCCATCTACCACTTGTGGTATTAGCTGCACCTGGTCCACAGAGGGGGATCCGACTCTTATACTCGTAGGTTTTTTTACAGGATTTTCTTCTTTGAAAAGAGGGGTTTGGGTTTTTTTATATATATATAATTGTAATTGTTGTGTTAAGTGTCAATCTCAGGAGGAAATTAAGTTTTGGCTCATTTCAATTTTGTGATATTTAATGTTAAAGGACAATAATCCGATTGAAAGAAAGTGAATATTGGCATATATAAAGAAAATGAAAGGTGATCTTGCTTTTTTGCAAGAAACTCATTTGTCTGAGAAAGAACATATGAAATTGAAAAGAGATTGGGTCGGACATGTTTTTCATCTCCATTTAATTCGAAAGCTCGAGGTGTTGCTACTTTGGCTGATAAGAAGATACCGTTTCAGTTGGAATCATTCTCTGCCACATCATTTTCTTGAAGACAATCAAGATAACTGACCTGTTCATGGAGCACTGTGTCTGGACTCAGATTCACAAACTCACGTGGCAAGGTCAGCATTCAGCCATTTACTAGCTCTACCACGAAACATCGATGATCTGCCCTAACAGCAGTAGGCATGCAAAGGAGAACCACGGGCAAACGTTTGCTCCATGTAGATGCATCACCACCTGCTTTCGATTGTCAATGAAAATGCTCAAAGAAGCTGTTGGCCCTGAAATGCTTAGCGATAATTCAGGTCGTGCACAGAGGATCAATGGGAGTTCGGACCAATGCTGACTCGAACTGAAACCTTTGATCTGTTGTAATAGTGCCCAGAATACCAAAAGATGGAATCCAATGATCCACAAAAGCCAAAGCAATTGTCTCTGCAGAGATGCCGATGATAGGAATTTCATCCTGCCACCTGGTCGTCCAGTCCTCACATGTGAGCAGATAAGTACATTGCCGAGATGGCAGAAGTGGACCTTCCAAGCCACAAGGTGCACGTGCTGGAAATGGGAATCCAAAACAACAAAATCCCCCAGCTTGAATTTCATGTGCCTGGAGACTTTAGGGCGTTGAACCAGCAAGCGAGTCCTTGCCCATAATCCAACATTCTGTTTAACATGAAACCAGATAAAATCTTCCTTAACCAGTTTGATTGATGCTCTTCTACCAGGAAGAGATAGATTGTGAAGAGAAAATCTCCTGCCTCATAGCTGCCACACAAATGGCAGAGTCCTTCCTGTTGGGGGAAAAAAAATCACAGGCCAACTTTTCACCCGATTCATCCAGGGTCACATCTTGAAGATGGAGACCAGAGTTGATCTGGTTTCACCTGATGAAATCGGCATCCGTGTGCCGTGCATGAGCCATGGCAGTGAAATCGATGGCAATTGTTGGATGTAATGTCGCGCCTGGATAGGGCACCAGCCACAGCATTCGCTTTTCCTCAGATATGCTGTGTGTCCGATGAAAATTGTAGGATGAACTCCAAGTGCCAAATCTCTCTGCGCAAATAGAGATGTGTGCTTCTACTTTCAGTATGCAGAAGAGGCTGGTGGTCTGTACAAATTGTGTAAGAATGATCTTCCAATAAAAAGCTGAAATATTGAATTGGAAATTTGGATTCATGAGAGAATTACTAATAAATTTGTTTCAAAATTGTATCTACTATTTCAAGAGGAATCTCCAAACCTAGACTTGAATAAATCAAAAGAAAGATGGGAATTGGATTTGGGAATTGGATTTGGGAACTGAAATTGACCCTTTTTGCTTGTCTGACATTTGTTGAGAGAATAATTAATGTTTTTGATAGATTAGTTAATTACAAATTTATTCATCAATTATATTTAATGCTATATCAATTAATTTATTGCAATTTTTTCAAATTTATGTCTTAGATGTGGCACAGAAATTGGTACGTTTATACATTCTCTCTGGTCATGTCTCAAGGTGACATCATTTTGGAAAGATGTGGGCAAGTTTTTGGAACAAATTATAATAATGTTTACCATCAACACCTGAGCATTTACTTTTGGGAAATGTATATGATTTGGAAGCCTAATTCAATTTCTCAAAGAACAATTAATTATTTTTATAAATTGCATTGACAGTGGCCAGGTGATGTATAGCAATTCCATGGAAATCTGAATCCCATCTTAAAATTGATTGTGGGGAAATGCAAAATTGTATTCCCTTCGCAAAGGTGATGTATAATATTAACTGGGTATGATACATTATTCAAACTATGGAAACCATATTTAGATATGGGTTTGGATATCTAATGTATTCACTTCTCCACCCCACCACCACTTTTCATTAATCTTAATGGTTGAACCTTATCATGTTGGTTTAATTCTAATATTTTTTTAATGTCCTGCCTTTCCTTTTGGGAGGGAATAGTTATCACAGGAGCTTTGAACCTAGATCTGTTTTTTTTTCATTATACTTTTCTTCTCTTCTCACTTTTATGGACAGTACAACCATTTATTTGTTATTCTCTTTTGATCAATGTATTATTTGGATACGATTCTGGTATTATATTGTACTGAATACAAAACTATAAATTTAAAAAAAAATTGAAATGTTTCACTGTGAGATAGATAGCTAAGAGTTCTTGCCCAAATGTACAACACTTTGCCTGAGCCGGTGACCGCTTGGCTGAAAAAAAACACCGGAGGTTCCAATTGCCCACAGACTCGCTGTTCGAACACTGCTCCCACAGCACTGACAGATGCATCTGTGGTAAGAGAGCAAGATCTTGGGCATTTGATGTACAACCTTAGTGACATTTGTCAGAACAGTGTTCACATCATGGAAAGCATAAACAGGATGGTCTCCCAAAGATAATGTCTTTTTGAAGCAGAGATCAGATCCTTTGAGTCGTTCAGCAAGAGGTGCAGTGGCATTCACCAGGGAACAGCGATAAAAATTCCTCATACCTAAAAACCATCACAACTGGCCAACCTTAATGGGGGGATGAAATTCTCAAAATTCACGCACTTCTCATTCATCAGGCAAAATACCATGTTGCATAACTCTACGTCCCAAACATACAAGATCAGAAACACCAGAAACACTTTCCAGGGATTGATCACGATGCCACATTCCTCAAGCCTTAGAAACAATGAGATAAGGTGGCTCTTGTGCTCCGTTTCATCCACACTTACAACCAGAATCTCCTCAATCAACACAAGCACCAAACAAACCCAAGGACAGTGAGTTCGTGGTCTATGAACCGCTGGAATGTCTGAGCTGCATTCCATTGACAGAATGGTTTTCTCAGAAACACAAACATACCGAACGGGAGCACCACTGCTGTCTTTGTGACATCCAAAGACTCAAATGGAATCTAATAGTAAGCACATTCTAGATCTATTTTGGCAAATGCAGATTTGCCGTGGAGGTTTGCTGAGAAGTCTTGTAAATTTGGAATATTGTATCAGTCAGGCATGGTGGAATTGTTCAGGGGACGATCATCTCTGCAAGGCCGCCAATCTCTAGTTTTTTCAGAACCACATACAATCGTGAAGCCCAGCAGCTGTCAGATCTGTGGACTAGGCACAATTCTTGCCATTCCAATTTTGAGATTTTAAGATAATCTGGGGTATTACAAGCCTGCGTCTCATAGACCCTGCCTTTATATGGTGGCTTATTGCATGTCTGCACACCATTATGATGGGGACACGAGGCGAGGAAAAGACTTGAGGAAGGCTTGGAAAGGGCAGGAGCCAGGTTGAAGGCTTGTCAGGCAGCAGATGGTATTGGAAGGACAATAAATGTAGCTCACTTGCATTCAAGAGCTGCAGTCCACACAACGGCATTTTGTCAAATACATCACTGAAAAATGTGACAAGAAATTCTCTCCCAAAGTGGAACTGGCCACATTTACAACTGAAAACCCACCCAAAACGATGTGAAGCTGAAATGAAATGCGAGTGACCTCTGGGCATATTTGAATAAGAGAATCATTTGTAGCTGAAAGAACACATGACATATTAGCAAATCTATGTTCCTCAGGAGTTGAAGGGACAGGCACCGCTCCAAAGTGACATAGTTTTGGAGTTTTACATAGAGATGCCAAACTAAGAACCTATTCTAACAACTGCCTAGAATTGTTCCATTTTTCTCAGTTGCCTTCAATAATCTCTCCCAAATGAGAACAAGATCACAGACAAAGGAACAGAACCAGGCCACCAGGCCCATCGAATCTGCTCCGTAAACTGACACAAAACTATTTCTTGATTTAATACTCAGTGATCTGGCTTCCACTACTGTATGTGGCAGCGGTTCCACAGATCCACGACCCTCTGGTGAAACAAGTTCTTCCTAATCTCTGTTTTATAGGATAACCTCTAATTTTCTTGTCCTCAATTCACCCACCAAGGGAACCATCTTACCCACATCCATCCTATCTAAACCTTTCAATATACAAAATGTCTACATGACATTACTTCTTTAATTTCCTGTACTCCAATGAATACAACCCTAGAGCTGTCAAACACTCCTTGTACGTTATCCTTTGCATTTTGGGAATCATCCTAGTCATTCTCCTCTGCACCCTCTTCAACAACATCACATCCTTTCTCAGATAGGCGGCCCAAAACTGCACACACTACTCGAAATGAGGTCTCACCAGTGCCCCATACAGCCTCATCAACACCTCTTTACTCTTGTACACCATTCCTCTTGAAATGAATGCCAACATAGCATTCGCTTTCTTCATGACCAATTTCACCTGGTCATTAACTTTTAGGTTTTTTTGCACAAGGACACCCAGGTCCCTTTGCACATCCAAGGTCTGAATTTTCTTCCCATCCAAATAGTATGCTTCCTGTTTATTTCCACTGCCAAAATGTACAACTGTACATTTCTTGGTGTTAAATCTCATCTGCCATCATTTTGCCCCGTTTCCTAATCTGTCTACATCCATCTCCAACTTTACGGATTCTACACATCCTACTCTGTCCCCTATCTTGGTAACCTCTGCAAATTTCGCCACAAAACCATTTAAACCACAATCCAAATCATTAATTTATATTTCCTTGCAATATATCTATCTTGCATTCCTTTTATTACAGCCACATGCCATTCTAGAATTGATCATTATTGAACCTGAACATGTTTATTGTGGTAAACATCTTCAAATAAATGTTCTGGATTTAATTTTTTAAAATCTCATTGTGGCACCTCTTCATCACCTCTTTGTAAGTTGAATTCACAAAATTTTCCAAATATTTTTTCAGCAATAATTCTGTGGTACAAAAGATTACTCATCTTTCCTAGAGGTTAAAATTTGCATTTTGATTTTCTTGTCTCAACTGAACATTGTACAAGGTGAAGGCTGATTAAAATGGATTCAGTAATGATGGCCTTCAAACTTTGCATTATTGCTGTGGCTTCACAGCTTGAGTGATAAACTCGTGTTTCTACAGGGAATTAACTCATGGAAATGTTCTAAATACATTCATTGGAGATAGCCCTCTGTGAAAAGTTTACTGCCCATCGGCAACAATCCTTGAAAAGAGATGAATCATCACCCAACAGAGCAGCCCAGGAATAGGCCATTTGGTGAACAATGTCTGTGGTGACCATGATGCTCATTTAAATTTATCCCATCTGTCAGCACCTGGTCCAAACACATCACCCATTCCCTCTTGTTCATGTGCCCAACCAAATGCCTCTTAAATCGTGGTGATTTCACCACTATCCTGGCCATGTGGGCCAGACCCCCACTGCACTGTGCGAAACCCTGCCTCACTTGTCTCCTTTTCCCCCTCTCATGTTCAATATAGGCATCGTAGTATTTTTACATCTCCCATGGGGACAGGGGAAAGAAGAAATCTATCTTCTCCAGGACTACAATAATTGGATAAATTTTGTTGGACTCTGGCTTTAATTTATTTACTCTTAATTTAGTCTATGTGTGAGCTGAGTCCAGCGCGTTCGTTGAATGAAGTGATAGGAGAAGGTATTCGGTTCAACAGTCAGTTTATTACACCACACAGCACAGCACAGCACAAGAATAAAACTTATCAGAGCTCTGGGTCAGTCTGTTAGTTCATAGGTCACCTGCCAGCGAGCTACTCCCCGAGACTGACCCCTATTGTCCAGTTGGCACAGTTTATATAGGTCAATCTTATCACACAGAACAAAAGTTGTTTTCCCTGCTAGATCTTTTTGCATAAGGGTTATCACAAGTCATCTCCTGTTTTGCAGATTTCTGGGGTGTAGCCTTCCCATGTTAATCCTCCAGGCCAGACTATCCTGTTGTTTAGATCTGAAATTAATTCATCCCCAGATATTTCTAATCACCATTCGGTCCCTGTCTGGCCAATTTCTGCTGTTCTCTTTAACACCTCCTCGTGCCTTAATCTTCCTCCTAGACTGGTTTTCCATTCCCTTTGATTCTTGCGGGCCATTCTTTGTTCTGATCTGGCCTGTGTCTCCTGTGCTACTTCCCACCTCCTTCAGTTGAGCATTCCTCCTAAATCGTTTTATGCATATCCTCTCCCTGTATCTTGGGAGCGGCCAATTTCTGTTCAGCCAACTTTGCTCCATGCTGTGACAGCCACTTAGCCACATTCCTCTTTCCCTGACTCATGCAGTACAAATAAACTTATTGATTAATCATTTATTTCATAATGTTTTAACCCCTAGATTCCAACAGTCCCCCTTTTGGTCTCATGAAAATGAGACCAACCACCAGTTAACTTATTAGATAGAGAAATCCGGGTTACATGCCAGGGTTGGCATTTCTGATCCCTTGTAATCATTACACTCTTGAGAGGGCAGTAGGGACAAATACATGCCTTGGGGTCTGGGGATGTCTCTCTGTGACAGCGCTCGTTGAATGAGGCACTGGAGGCAGGGAAGGATGCACGGGATCAGAATCAACGCCAAAACCGCAAATCCAGCAACTAGCACTATAGTATGTATCCATCCCCAGTCTCCAGAGAACAAATTTCCCAGCCATGCGCTGCCCAAGGGTCGCCAGGTCTGAACCGGGACGTGAGCTAATTTGCGAATACCTGAAGAAATCTCCTTTACTGCTTGCCCATTGTCATCGATTTTTAAACAACAATAGATTCTACCATCAACAGTCCCCGGAGTCCAATATGTTCTTTAAAGGGACCCATTCAGAAAGTTCTTAGTCCGTAGTTGCTCACAGGTTCTCAGTCGCCGCCGTACGAATCTGTTCCAGTGTCCGTGCTGGTGGGTCCGTGGCTGCACACTGACTCCAATGATACCACGTCTCGCCTTTTCCCTGTAGTCGAACCGCGTGGGACGTCCTCTCCACCCCTCGGTAGGGTCCTGTCCACCTGGGCTCCGACCACTTTCTCTTGATGACCTTTAGCAGAATCCACTCCGCGACTGAAGGTATCGGTGTTTCCCCTTCTCTGTTGGGACTTGTGACCTGTTGTGAAAAATCTGACACCAGAGCCGTTAGTTTATCATAATACAGCTTGCATCCCATTGAACTTACCTCATTCTTCGTAGTCTGACTTCCGGCTCCCGGACCCGGGAACTGGTGCCCCGTTCGTAGTTCATATGGAGTGAATCCTGTCACAGAACTTACCGAACTCCTTATTGACATTAATGCCAGAGGCAACGCATCCACCCAATTTAGTTTGGTCCGTGCCTGTACTTTCCCGATCTTACCTTTTATTGTTTGGTTCATCCTCTCCACTATTTTCTGCCATGTTAATGCCTTCATGGGTAAACGTAACATTTGGAGCATTCAGGATCTTTTCTAGTCTCGTCTGCCTTAACGAAGTCATTGTAAATGCTGTGGAGCTCACAAATGCTACAATACTATGTGTTGTTAATACTGTCAGGCCATGTCCCATTACTATGTGTGCCACCTTTTGTAGAATATTTGCTACTCCTGCTGCATGTCTTGTACATGGTGGGTGTCTGTCTTCCGTTGGGTCTAGTGTGATACTCCCATACATGAGCACACATCTTCCACCCCCTTTTTTCTGAAAAAGAACACCATCAATTGTGTGTGCTTTTTCAGAAACATCCAAAAAGAAAGGTAGTTTATAATTTGGAATCGCCAAATCTGTAGCTGTTGTAAGAGCTTGCTTCAATAGAATAAAACTCATCTCAGCCTGTGCAGTCCAATCAAGTGTAGCTCCCAGATTCCTCATCCCCTGCTTATTCACCAAAGTTCGCAGTGGATGTGTCAACTCACCATACGATGGGATAAACTGCCTACTATAACCTGACAAACCCAAAAACAAAAGCATCTCCTTTACTGTCTTTGGTTTTGGATGATGTAGTATTGCATCTGCCAAATAGGGGTGTAATCTGACAGTTCGAAGGTCATGGGATCAACCTGCTGACAAAAACCCACATCTGCTGATCCCACTGACCACAGGTTCTCAGGGAGAGAGTCTAGCATAGGGGCTGAGTCGGGGTGATCCATCTTCTCCCTACCATGAAATCGTTCAATCTGTCTATGCTCAAGGAGGACTTGATCATATGTAATGGACCAAATTCTGTATGCCTGAGCAGATGAGGAGAACTGCACTGTCGGTATTTGGGTGTCAGACCAGTCCCTTAGGGACTTCAAGTTCCGACACATCGGTCCCAAATCTTTTGCCTGATGAGTAGTGCCAATTGCAAGGGTGACATGAGGGATGGCCTCACCTGCCATCTCATACCATTCCAGCTGTTCAGATGTCAGTGCCACCGCAGCGGCCACTCCCTCCTTTCCTATCACTATGTAGTCCGAATTAATTTCCCATTGCCTGCCCTCTACCTTTTCATAAAAGGCATGCTGATACATTTCATCCCCATCCCTATCGTAAAAGAGGGTCATATGGGGAGGGTCCGAGGGAGGGGTATACGGGTGTAACATCTGGATCCACGGCTTCCATTGATTATAAAGCTTTAGCAGCCCTCCCTTCTGTGGGTCCTCAGGTTGCAGCAGCCCCCAGTAAATGTCAGCCCATTGTCCCTCAGACGCGGATCCTCCAGCTGCCGCCAACAACATCTGAGAACCGGAATGCAGTGTAGTTAATGAACAGTTCATAGAATATCCATTTGGAACGGTGACCTCTATTCCGCTGGGTCCACAAAGGATCGATGCTCCGCACTTGACCAACAGGTCTCTGCCCAAGAGATTGGTAGGGCACCTGGCTGACAAAATGTACTGATGTGTAAAAGTCTGTCCTGCCACAGAAGTGACTAGTGGTGTAGAAAACGGCAGATTTTCTGGTGTACCCGAGAACCCTATCAGCTGGACGCTAGAGGATGATGTTTTATCTTGAAACTCAGCGCCAGTGAGTGTTGAAAACCTGGCCCCTGTATCCACTAAAAAGGATACTTTCATGTCCATGACTTTCATCTGCAGGAAAGGGTCTGCCAACCTAGCCTGCTCGTGGGTACTCGGGCTCCGTCACTGTGGGCAATATTGCTCCTCCTCTGTCCGCAAAGGGAATTGTCTCCTCGGAGCTAGAGCCGCATAGGGTGCCTGATGTACCGGGGGTGGCACTGACGATCTCTGGGGCTGGACCCAAGGCTGCTGTTGTGGTGGTCCATAGCCCCTTGCCCCCGGGTCCCGAGGCTCCCAAACTAGGGGACAGTCTCTCTTCCAGTGTCCTGGCTGACCGCATCCAAAACATACGGCTGGCTGGCTTCGTGGAGCACTCCGCACTCTCCCTCTTACTCGGAATCCCCCCATTGGACCTCCCATTCTGCCCCCATCGGTGGGACCCGGTGCCCAATATGGGGCCGGGTGCCAATTTGTATCATTCCCTTGTGGTGGCTGCGGTGACTGCTGAATCATCTGGTTCGCACCCTTTGAGGAAATCTTTTTTTTTTTTTTCCTCATTTGCCTTTTGCCTAGCCTCTGCCAATTGAAGCTTAAGGAGTTGCCAGACTCCGTAGTTTGTTTGTCCTCCTTTTGCTTAGCCCTGTAACGTTTCATGTGATGGGTCAAATGTTTTTCCCATTGCTCATTCGAGCAGCCAGGAATATCGAGTTATTCTCTAATGCCTCCCTAACTACAGCTGGCAGTCCACTCGTTACTGCAGCCCTAAAGAGTGTAGTCTGCAAGGGATCTGTGGCTGGGTGTACTCCTGCCTTATCAGTCCAACTCTCCCTACACTGACTCAAAAAAGTCGAGATCTCCTCATCCTCCTTTATGGAAAAGGTCAGGGACTGCATGACACCGGGGGGAACGGGAAACTTATCTCGCATTGCCCCTCCTACTGCCGTAGCATGGTTGGCAAATGGCTCAGCATCGAGGCACCTAGTGATTCCTGCGATCATTTCTACCTGCTGAATCTCCCACAGCCCAAGCTGTTTCCCCAATAATGCTCTCCAATCCCCTATGGCTATCTTATGTCCCATCGTAAATTGGCAGAACTTTCCCATCCACGCTCCACCTCCCTCAGTCGGAGGTGGCATTTTGTCCAAAATACAATTCATGTCAGTGAATGAGAAGGGTTGATACCTTTCCCCAATTTGCGGACCCTCATAAATTAGCAGCATCTGTCTATATCTTTCTGGAAGCCGTACTTCCCCCCTTTCCCGCAACGCATATCCCAAAGGGAAGCGAGGGTTCTCCTGACCCTGTCTTCTGTGTGTGATCATGCTTCCCTCTCTGCTTCTCCTAAGTACAGTAACAGCCGGATTTTTCCAAACCCTCGTGGTACCTTCCCCTGACTCTGCAGCTCTTTCCAAATCTGTTCGTACCGTTCCCTAGCCTGTCCTTCCTCTCCCTTCGGTCATCCTCCCAGTAATTGATTCCTTGTATCTTCCCACTGTCTGTCTACAGATGGGGGAACTCCTCTGTCTTCCCCGAACTCTTGCCCTACATCCCTTATTACTCCTTCCATCTCTGTTCCCATTAACTATCACCCCATACACCTTATACTACTTGGCCAAGTGTCTAAATCTACCTCTCGAGATTGCTACAAGGGGCTCCAACCCCTACTACTAGAGGGACCTCAACCTCCTTAGAGGGATTCCAACCGGACCTCAACCTCCTTAGAGGGATTCCAACCTTTTCCTAGAGGGACCTCAACCTCCGTAGAGGGATTCCAACCTCCTTTTCCTCGAGGGACCTCAACCTCCGTAGAGGGATTCCAACCGGACCTCAACCTCCTTAGAGGGATTCCAACCTTTTCCTAGAGGGACCTCAACCTCCGTAGAGGGATTCCAACCTCCTTTTCCTAGAGGGACCTCAACCTCCGTAGAGGGATTCCAACCTCCTTTTCTTCGAGGGACCTCAACCTCCGTAGAGGGATTCCAACCTCCTTTTCCTAGAGGGACCTCAACCTCCGTAGAGGGATTCCAACCTCCTTTTCCTCGAGGGACCTCAACCTCCGTAGAGGGATTCCAACCTCCTTTTGTTTTATTCTTGTCTTTAACTAGGTCTTTTGCAGAGTAGTGAAAACACACAATTTTATCTTTGCCAATAGCAGAACTTCGTTTGAACAGGCGTCTGCTTACCTCCCTCTGTTGAATGGTCACTTGTTGTTATCATCACACCACAATCGACCGGTGTTTCGTATCTTTTCTTCCGTCACTTCTCCATCTTCATCACGTCGGGGTCACCAAATTGTTGGACTCTGGCTTTAATTTATTTACTCTTAATTTAGTCTATGTGTGAGCTGAGTCCAGCGCGTTCGTTGAATGAAGTGATAGGAGAAGGTATTCGGTTCAACAGTCAGTTTATTACACCACACAGCACAGCACAGCACAAGAATAAAACTTATCAGAGCTCTGGGTCAGTCTGTTAGTTCATAGGTCACCTGCCAGCGAGCTACTCCCCGAGACTGACCCCTATTGTCCAGTTGGCACAGTTTATATAGGTCAATCTTATCACACAGAACAAAAGTTGTTTTCCCTGCTAGATCTTTTTGCATAAGGGTTATCACAAGTCATCTCCTGTTTTGCAGATTTCTGGGGTGTAGCCTTCCCATGTTAATCCTCCAGGCCAGACTATCCTGTTGTTTAGATCTGAAATTAATTCATCCCCAGATATTTCTAATCACCATTCGGTCCCTGTCTGGCCAATTTCTGCTGTTCTCTTTAACACCTCCTCGTGCCTTAATCTTCCTCCTAGACTGGTTTTCCATTCCCTTTGATTCTTGCGGGCCATTCTTTGTTCTGATCTGGCCTGTGTCTCCTGTGCTACTTCCCACCTCCTTCAGTTGAGCATTCCTCCTAAATCGTTTTATGCATATCCTCTCCCTGTATCTTGGGAGCAGCCAATTTTGTTCAGCCAACTTTGCTCCATGCTGTGACAGCCACTTAGCCACATTCCTCTTTCCCTGACTCATGCAGTACAAATAAACTTATTGATTAATCATTTATTTCATAATGTTTTAACCCCTAGATTCCAACAATTTCAACCAGGTCATCTCTCAGCCTCCAATGCTCCAGAGAAAACTATCCAAATTTGTCCAACCTCTCCTCAGACCCAATGCGCTATCCCAAGCAACTCCCAGATAAATTCCTTTTGTCATGCAGTAAGTAGAATTGCAGGAAACACTCACAATGTGGCTTAATCACATTTATACTTCATGCCCTGCTCAATGAAGAATAATTTCTTTAACACCCTACACTTGTGTTGCCACTTTCAAGGAGCTCACGCTTGTACCCCAAGATCCCTCTTTGCAACAGTATGACAAGTCCTCTCGAAGAGCAAGACACTTGTCCAGATTAAACTTCATCTGCGATTTCTCTGCCCACATTTATCAGTCATCTGGTTTGGAAGGGAGAATACGAGGGGAACTGGGTGAATCAGCAGGAGAGAGAGTGAAACCTGGGGAGTGGGGAGGTGGTGGGCAGGTTACATGATTTTGGAAAATTCCATATGCATACTATCGAGTCACAAATGCAATAAGAGATGGTTCCTCTGGATTTGACCTCACCCTGACAATGGAGGAGGCAGAAGACAAAGGTCAGTGTGGAAATGGAATAGAACTAAAAACAGCTTGAGACCATGAGCCAAGATGGCCATTGTGATCAAAGTACAGGTGTTCAGCCAATCTGTCATTTACTCTGCATTGGGTTTCCTGCCACAGAGGGCACGGACAGGGTTGGAGGAGGTGATTGTGACACTTTACCCTGCATGAGAATCCCTGGATGGTGGTGACTGATGCAGATTGCAGGAGAAAATGCCCGAGGACAGGGAGGAATTAGGAGTCTGTAATTAGTTGAAAGATCTTACTGCAAGATTCATCATCAACGAGTAGGAAAGCAGCTTCAGTCTATTCTCCCTCTCAGAAAGATTTAGTTAATAAACAAAACAATCTTTCAGCACAGCCAGGGGAAAAAGGGCTCTTAATTTAGTCTTACAATTAACAGACTTTGAAGTTACCCACCGTAAATGACTCAAAATTCAATTCTAGATTCACTTCTGGTGGAAGTATGAGAGCCAGTGTCTTGCCTAATCAGATTAGCCTTATTCTGAGTTTCCATTTCTACTTTCACACCATCAAATGCAAGCCTCAGTTGTTGATCCCCTACAATTTTCTATCCTTACCCACTTTGCAACTACACCTACCTGAAAATGGAACAAACAACAGCTAATTTTTCCATGTATAAATCATATACAAAATAATTTACAAACATTTTCACATCACTGTCGCCACTGAGGGATAACTTGTGCCCATCAGGAAACTGCACCACCCACTACAGGGTGTTAATGACTCTGTTCCAGTGTTACTTTCAGACATAATGACATATTCAACATGCACAATATTTCTTTTCTTACTGACCAGAACTATAAAGCATTGTGTAAAAATTGGAAAAGCTCAAGTCAACCAGGAGAAACAAACTCCTGACTGCAATGTTGCTGTGCACATTTGCTACATTATTGAAGTCTCACAGAGCTTACAACAGATATTCAAAGTCAAGCAATAACAGAAATAACAGAATACTACAGCACAGAATACTACAGCCCTTTGGCCCACGATGTTGTGTTGATCTTGATATTTCTAACAAAAAAATAATACCATGTAGCAGCTACTGCGGTAGATGCTACTAAATAAAGGCAAACACATACAAAGGTTATCAACTCAAGACTGGTTTATTGCAGACATACACAGACCTTTTATTCCCTGCCTGAAAATGAGAACATTAGTGAACTCCATCCGGTCCAGAGGACCAGCAGGTTAAAGCTACGAGCCTTTAGTGCCCCGTGCCTTTAGGCAGGGGCTTCATCTGATCCACTCACTGTACTTTGGTGCCTAGCACTGTTAGCCCACGAAGTGTCAGGTAAGTCTGTGAACTGACGGTGGAGGGGCGTCCGCTACAACCCTGTTTTCCTTTCACCCATGTAAACCTGTCTTAGAGTCTCTTAAATGCACCTTACGTGATATTGTAATGGATAAATATATTTGGAGAATTTGGTATTATTTGGGATTTTGGTAAGATTTAGAGTAGGTTACATACATACACACACATACATTATAAAACATCTTATTTGAAAGACTGAAGAAATATTGAAGATCTCTGGAGAATGTTATTCTCATTCTCAAGTTGGTGTTAGTCAAACTGATGTAATAAAATGAATGACCATTGTTTGAAAATGGAGCCAGGATGGCTACAAGTACATTTCTGCAGGCTGCTTACAGGAAATTCACTCCTAGGTTTTGTTTATCTAACACTAGGTTAAGCAGAAGAAAGAACTCCTGTTGTTTGGAATAAGAGGAATGGAACTCTGTAGTAGCTTGCAGAAAGAAGTTACCATCTGGAAAATCCTGACGGGGCAAGTTTCGTCAGCCAGACATTGAGGTGACTAATGAAGGTACCTCAGTTGTGGAAATCCTGGAATAACAAATAACTCTCTCCAAATCCTACAAGAACCTTCCTGAGTGGGAAGCATTTACCTTTCGAGAACCAAAACCTGGTGAAATTTAGAAACATTCAATTCTGTGCACAGCAGAAGAATTGCCTGCATCCAGAGAATTTGGAAGCAGGAGAAGTGAGATTGAACCTTGAACCAAATAACTTTTCTTAAATTTATACACATTACAAACATGTGTGCTTAGAATTAGAGGGGGGTTCATTTGGATTAGTTAAGTATAGAGTTAATTTAAAGTTTCATTCTAATTTCATGTTTAAATTTGATTAAAAATAACTTCTGTTTTAAAAACCACTTGTCTTGGTGAATGTCTCTTGCTGCTGGGTTTTGGGATCCTTTGGGCTCTTAACAATATGTGCTTGGATATTGACATTGGGCCTGTTCAAAGTAGGAAATGGCTTCTACCAGCAGCAGTTTCTATTTGAGGGAGATATTGATAGGTGTCTGGTCACATACATTTCCTAAAAATTAATACCCTCTCCCTCCCTAAACCACATTCAGCCCCACGACATCTTTCTACGTTGCATTACTGGGACCACCAAGGACCTGACCCATTTCCCATCTCTCCTTGCAATGCCAATATGGCAGTTGCCATTAAGAACTGACAAATCACATTTTAATTCAGCAAGCAAGATGAAAATCATCCTGACATCCTGCTTAAAAACAAGGGTCAACAAACCTTCCTACTTTTGTCACTTCATTTTTATTTTGATTCCCATGGGGCATGAGCAAAAAATGTCCCATCCATTGGCTCACCAAGTTATGAGTAAAATCATGATCCCTGTTCATGAAAACCCATAACATTGAATGTTACACAGATAATCTAGGAAGAATTCTGTAATAAAAGTGAATGAAACATTGAAAGAATTTCCCCCTTATAAACGCTGAGATTATGGTGCGCCAAGAGACCAGGTGAGCAAAAAGAGGCCAAATCGCTGCAACACTTGGATAGTCCAAGATGGCACGAACTCCCCTTCACTGCCGAGAAGGAGCCCACTCCTAGCACCATGTATGGGCTGAGGAACCCTACACTTCCGCATAGCGGCAGCCAGCTGGAAAGTGACGCCACGACACAATGACGTAAAGCTGGAAGTCGGGGAGTACGTCACCAGAAGTGGGTGGGCCAGCGAGCACACATGGGGAATTTAAAACAGTATGTGGTAGCGCTGCCACAGCGGATGCTACAAGGCGATATCTTCTTACTTGCTGCAACCAAACAGGTCTGCAAGATACACCAACCTAAATAGAAAACATGACGAGAAATCCCAGAGATCATAAATTCAAAAGGATTAGTGAAATCTTTACTCTGTATTATTAACACCAAAGTCCCTATATTTTTAAGGCATTCGGACAAGTAACTGAGAAACATTGCATTTTAAACACATGGTACATCAGGATCAGAAGGATTGGAGCATTATTGTTCAGGTGACAAAACTTTAAAAAATAACATCTAACTTTATGAAGAATGTGATACAACAACAGGAAAAACTGATAGAATCAGACTCATTCTATGAGCATTGGGAAGCACAGAAAAATGGATTTGTGAGAAGTGGCTTCACGTTCACAAAATCTGCTCGAGACAAAAGTTGAGAACAAAGAACATTTATTTACATTTACAACATTGCAAGGTTTGATACTCTCCCCCTACCTCGGGAAAGTACACCGAGGGCGGGAAGCTTCTTTGTTTTTATACATTTTTCAATTCACCTCCCCTTACATTTTTCCTACATTTATCCTTCTTGGATTGGTTTGGCACTTTTCCCTATTCGCCTGACTCTTGACTGAGTCCGACTTCCTCCTATCCCGTACTCACACCTCCTTTCCCCACCCCCGATTAAACAAGCTCTTTGTGTGTGTACGTGCATATTTCTTAAATTCCTCTGTTATCTTGTTTACTCTGTTCTGCTGTTTTTCATGCGCCATTTTACACAAAGAACATTTTAGCTTTTTTCTTGCTTTTTCTTTCTACCTTCTATAACTGTTTCAGAACTCCTAACATTAAAATAATAACTGTTTCTAAACTCCTTCAATTAAAATAATAACTATTTCTAAACTCCTTCAGATTTGTTTTCCATCCCTTCTTAAGCGACCCAATGACCCCCGACAGGTCCTCCCCGACTTGCGACCGTAATGAAACCCGAAAGGTCCCACAATGGACGCAAGTCAGAGATTTGCCCCTGTGCGAGGAGCCCTGAAGTCTTAGAGACTATTTTTAAAATCAAACGAGAACAGAGACACAGGGCACGTACGACCCAAAATGTGCAGATTGATTTTGTGACTCAGTTTCTCAGGGTCCATCGGCTGGGGGCAGCCATCTTAATTTCAGTGCGCATGCGCGACTTGTTAGTTGGCGCTTCCACAAAGACTTTGCTGAGTGGCCCTCAGTCGGCACGTGCGTATCAGCCGCACAGGCGCGACCCCAACTCCAAGTCGCAAATCCACAGTGCATGCGCCAACCAGACTTCCAAAACTTCACCATTATGGAGGAACATAATCAGGTTGCCAGGCAGGGAAATAACTTATTCCCACAGGCCCACAGGTTGACAATGTAATGTCAGTTGAATGGGTCCGTGGAATGAAAAGGTTGAGAGGGATATAGTTTGTTTGCAAGCAGCTTGGCCAGCAGAAAAGAAGGAGCGAAAGGACTGTTTCAGAGTTGTTTATATGGACCAGTCATTTGAGTTGAATCTTTAAAAAATTCATGACAGGCTGGACTATCATTTTAGATGGAGATTTTATATTGACACATGCAGCCCGGGAACAGGCCCTTTCAGCCTATGAGCCACAACCACTCAATTACACCAATGACCTACAAACCCCGGTACGTTTTAAATGGTGGAAGGACCAGGAGCAACTGGTGGAAACCCACGCAGACACGGGAAAAATGCACAACTCCCCACTGACAGTGTCAAATTTGAACCCGGCTCGCTGGCCCCTTAACAGCGTTGTTCTAACCGCGACGCTAACCTCGCCAATCTCAATGGTTCCCAGAGTTCTTCCTCCTACTTTCCATGAGCTGTGATTGCTTCAAATTCCAGTGCCCTTGTTTCCCTGAGGCTCTGACCCCTGCCCAGTGACTCTGTCCCCAATGCTTCTCCCTGGCCAGATGATCATCGCTCTCTTTCCCGGCTCTCACCCAAACTTTCTTACCCCATTTCCACCACCTACAACCCCCCTGTCATGTCCCACCCATTCACCCACAGGGCCAAGGGTAATGAGGTGGGGGCAGGTCCAGGCTGTAGTCACACAGCTTGTCGAAGGACAAGTGAGAGCAGGAGTCCTGGGGCAAATGGTGAAGGGTAGTGTGTACTGTAGCAGCCAGCTACAGGGGCACAGCCTCTAGTGTGGGGGGTGGGGGGGGGAGAGAGGACTGGCTCAGATGGGACAGATGTCCCGGTGCCAGGGGTCAGGGAATTCCCCAGCTCAGTGAAGGTCTGGGATGCAGCCACCGGCAAGGAGACTGGACCACTGCTCTTCCCACATCTCCACCATCTGGGGGTCCCTGCAGCAGCACGTTCCAAGTCCTGTCAGTGGGGGAAGGGGGAGGTTCAGTAACTGGGGTGGGGCAGTTCCGATGCGTGATCGATTGGAGATGGGCCTAGTGAGAGGATCGGTCCAGTGGGAGGTCAGACATGATGGGGAATGGTCCTTTGGGGGAGGCCTAGTGGAGGGCTGGGGCTTCAGGATGGGTCTAGTGGGGAGGTGGGGGCTTTGGACACCAGCCAGTGGGGGACAATGGCTTTGGGAATGGACCTGGTGGGGGTCAGGGGCTTTGGGGAGGGACCAGTGGGGTATTGTGTTTGTGGGAGGACCTGTCGGGCAAAATAATTAGTGATAGGCCGAGTTGGGAACTGTATTGGGGACGGAATCGGTAGGAGTTGGGAGGTCCCGGTGGGGATGCGATTGGGAATGGATCCAGTGGGGGATGGTATTGGGGTCTGATCTGGCGGGGGATGGTATTGGGGTTGGATGCAGTGGGGGAATTGATTGGGGATGGACGCAGCAGATGACGGGATTGGGGACAGACTCATCGGGAGACGGGATTTTGGATGGAACCGGCGGGGACAGGATTGGGGATGGACCCGGCGGGGTTGGGATTCAGGATGGACTCGTCTGGAGACGGGATTTTGGATGGAACCGGTGGGGACAGGATTGGGGATGGACCCGGCGGGGGATGGTATTCAGGTTGGACCCAGTGGGGATGTGATTGGAGATGGACCCGGCGAGGGATAATATTGAGTATGGATCTGGTGGAGGAGAATTTTGGAGATGGACCCGGTGGGGGATGGACCCAGCAGGGGACTGCCCATTAACTCACTCTTCAATGTCTCACACCATCTTTGCCGAATGATCACAGCCGGATGATCACCGCTCTCTTTCCCAGGTTTCACCCAAACTTTCCTACCCCAATTCCACCACCTACAACCCCGTCGTCATGTCCCACCCACTCACCCACAGGGTAATGAGGATGGGGCAACTCCTGGCTGTGGTCACATAGCTCGATGAAGGACAAGTGGGAGCAGGAGTCCTGGGGCAAGAGGTGAAGGGCAGCGTGTACTGTAGCAGCCAGCGGAACTGGGCCACATTCTCCAAGGTGGAGGGAGAGAAAGGACTGGCTCAGATGGGACAGATATCCCTGTGCAAAGGGTCAGGGGATTCCCCAGCTTGGTGAAGGTATGGGACGCTGCCACCGGGAAGGAGATGGACCACCACCCTCCCCACATCTCCATTGTCTGAGGGTCCCAGGAACAGATCATATTCCAAGGCCTGTGGGTGGCAGAAGGGGGAGGTTCAAGAACTGGGGTGGGGAAGTTGTGATGGGTGATTGATTGGAGAGGGTTCCAGTGAGGGAACGGGTCTGGTGGGTGGACAGACCTGAAGGGGATGGGCTTTTGGTACAGGCAAATAGGTGAGGGGGGATGGGATGGGGACTTTGGGCTGGGCATGTTGGGGGACAGGGGCTGGGTGAAGGCCCTGGTGGGAGTCAGGAGCTCTGGGAACAGTCCAAGCAATGGGTGGAGCATTGGGGACAGGTCCAGTGGGGGACAGAGGCTTTGGGGACGATCTCAGCAGGGGGAGGGGTTTGGGGACGGGCCTGGTGGGAGATGGGGGCTTTGGGGATGGGCCTGGTGGGTGACAGGGGACAGTATTGGGGATGGAGCCAGAGGAAGGAGACCACCCCTGGAGCTCCAGTTCACCATTGGGTCACTCACCTTGGCCCACGGACGTACTTTGATCTGCGGGGACTTGAATTCGGTGCACTTGGGGTTCATCTCTCGGATCTGCTCCCTGGTTGAGGTCCCCAACACCTATTGGAACAGAAACCACCTTCACTACTGGCTCAAGGTGAGGGGAGCAGGAGGGTGACAAGGGGAGGGGATGCAGTGTATGCGTACCAGGTCAGGGACATGGGACGAGCCCAAGAACTGGGGTGGTGGTGAAGGCTGAAATCTTAGGGGCATTTATGAGGCTCTGAGTCACATGTATGAAAGAAGAATGGAGGGTTATGAGGGAGGAAGGGGTTAGTTATTTTTATTTTGGTAGGAATATATCAGTCGGCACAACATCGAGGGCTGAACTGCTTGTACTGTGCTCTCGTGTTCTATGTTAAAACCTGTCAGTCTTTCAGCAAGCGGAGATGTTGGGTAGGGAACGCTGCCGACTGGCACATTCCAGGCTGCAGGAGTACATGATGAGGAATGGACGGAGACTTGGCGCTGCCAATACGAAGGCACAAAAGGGATGGATCATAACCCTCCCATTACTGGGCACTGAGAGGCTGAGACCAAGGGGAACTCCTCCAACAGCAGAGGGGGCAGTAACCACACGGTATCAAAATGGTGGCAATGAAGATAAACAGAGACGTATACAGCAATGTGCAGTGAAGGGAATATCTGGATTCAACAGGAGGAGGAGAAATGACTTGCAACGGTCTTCCTCTTTGGAAATAATTTCTGAATAATGTCAATTTTGTGGGGTGGGGGGTTAGGGAAGAAAAAAGCCCTACTCAGTTAACTTTGCTTCATGAGATACATTCTCCGATCCATGAAATCTCTTCTGCACCTGCTCCAAATTACAAGGTCAAATTTATTACCATTGGATAACACAAGTACGACCTGATGAAACAGCGTTCTTGGGATAAACACATGTAAACACACAACCAAGCCCTCACACTAACAGACAAATGATACATGTGCAGCATGTCCAGAAAAATAACTCCATATTGTTGAATAAATAGCAGAGTCGAGGAGTATTTGTATGAGCAGCTCATCAATCGTTCCACGTTCTCCCTGCTTGGAGGAAGAGGCTGTTCCTGGGCCTGGTGGTACAGGCTCTGAAATTACTGGATCTCTTTCCCAATGGGAATAGCTGGATGATGCTGTTGGCCTGGTGAAGGGGTCCTCGATGATTTAGTCAATGATCATAGTGGATCACATTGATATTTTGGGTGGTGGGGGGCAAGAGGGTGTCCCCAGTGTTGCTCTAGGCCTCTTCAGGTCCCGTGGATTGACCTCAGATCATTTAAAAAATATATTATTTATACATTAAATACACAAACAATTAACACAATTAATAATAATACAAATGAAATACAAATATATGTGGTATATATAAAAGAAAGAATAAAGAAATCCCCCCGTAAACCACCTCATGCCCCCTCCATCTGGACATTAGCAAACTGGCCTCTACTCAGCCCCCACGACACAGATATAGGCGACTGAAAGCAGCAAAAGGTGCTCCAATCACTGGTTCTGGGGAGGTGGGGGATCATGCTAACTGGGAATCCACCCTATACACAAGATGGCTGACGAACGTGGTGACCGCACAGAGTCCACGAGGACCAACAACTTTCAACCCAGGGGACAACCCGCACGGAAGGAATCAACAAGGACAGGAATACTGATCAATCGGAGGCCGGCGCCAATGTGACATCACTCCTGTCGACAGCAGCGGGGAGAGAATAGAAGTAGAGCAATCAGTGTAATGAAGCATCTTTAACTTTGATTGCTTGAGTGTGTGTCCTCCTTTCCACCCTTCAAAGTAGCGTGAACTCTCCAATTTCACATCGGGAGTCACGTGTCCAGTTTCCTTATATGAAGAATGAGAAGTGCACACATATTGTCAAATTTGTTTCTGGGATGTTTTAACCGGGTGATAGGAGGAAAGTTTGAATATGGATCTCTTTGTCATTGGAAAAAAGGGAGATGACCTTACAACATTATGAGAGGACACAGCAGCAGGGATCGAGAGACGATAATGGAAAGGAGCCGAACACCAAGTGTCACAATTTTCCAATAACCGATTGGCTGCTTAGACTTTAAGAAATGTCTTAAATGAAAATGAAATTTCCTTGGAATTCTCTACCCTATTGAAGGTTCATTTGAAATTGGGATCCATGGACTTGTGATGAGTTTATTGGCGGACACATTCATAGAGGGATCATATGCATTTAACTTAGATGCAGATACTTTGAAAAAATTAACAGACATTAAATTGGAAGCAGTAATAAATTTGAAGAAAAGATTGAGAATAAATAGTCTCCCTTGTAGTTGGGGTACAATGTATTTCTTGAGATCAGAGGAATCTTGGAGCCAAGACAAAATGATCCTATGAAATCTAAGGATTTGATTGAGTTGTTGGGGTAGTTGAAAATGGAAGGGCCGAAGGGTCTCCTGCTCCTTCAACTGCCCGTCTTCTGTCTTGTGATGCTGATTGGGTGCGCCTTTGTGTTCGCTCGCTGATTGGTTGCTTCAGTTGCGCGAGCCAATGGGCTGATTCGTTGAGGCTGCTATTGGATTGGACGCTGAAGTCAGGTTGGATTGATAGGCAGATTCATGGGCTGATTGGCTCGTGCTGTGGGGAGGCAGGATGTTTGCGGTGGCATCGTCTGCTCAGGGTCCGTCGCGTCCCCGCTGGCTCAATGGGAAGAAGTTGGCGGCGGTGCCGGGATCCTCTGCCGCACGGTCCAGGGAAAACGGGTGACCAGCAGCCCGCTGGGCCCCACCGGGAGTGGCCGGTAATGGCGGGGTGTTTGGGTGGAACCGAGGCGTCGGTGCGAGGCCTGATGGCGCCAACAGGGCGAGGCTGGAGGCCGCGGGGTAACTTGCAGCAAGAAGGGGTGGAGGGAGGCGATTGGCAAGTCTGGTTGGCGCATGCGTGGTGAGTTCGCGCATATGTTGCAGATACGCCTGTGCTGATTATGGGCCAACTGACGATTGGCGCATGCGCACATAAATTAAGATGGCTGCCCCCAGCCAATGGATCCTGAATCACAAAGTCAATCCGTACATTTTGGGTCTTTTGTGCCCTGTGTCTCTGTTCTCGTTTGTCAAATCATTGGATTCTAAAAATAGGCTGTAAGACTTCAGAGCTCCTCGCACAGGGTCAAAATCTTGACTTGCGACCATCGTGGACCCCCTCCCCTCCCCCGACGCGATCATTGTGGGACCTTTGAACTCCACTCCGGTTGCAAGTCGGGGAGGACCTGTCGGGGTCATTGGGTCACTTAGGAAGGGATGGAAAACCAATCCATTTTTATTTGCTTCCCAATGCTCATAGAATGTGTCTGATTTCATCTGTTTTTCCTGTCGTAGCATCACATTCTTCATAAAGTTAGATGTTATTTTTTAAAGTTGTGTCACTTGAACAATAATGCTCCAACCCTTCTGATCCTGACCTACCATGTGTTTAAAATGTCATGTTTCTCAGTTACTTGTCCGAATGCCTTAAAAATATAGGGACTTTGGTGTTAACAAAACAGAGTAAAGATTTCACCAATCTTTTGAATTTATGATCTCTGGTATTTCCGGTCATGTTTTCTATTTAGGTTGGTGTATCTTGCAGACTTGTTTGGTTGCAGCAAGTAAGAAGTTATCGCCTTGTAGAGTCCGCTGCGGCAGTGCTACCAAATAAAGAGATGTCGCCACAAGGTGAGTGTAAAACAAAGACTGGCTTTACTGGTTTAAATTCCCCACATGTGCTCACTGGCCCACCCACTTCTGGTGACGTGCCCCTGACTTCCAGCAGTGACGTCATTGCATTGTGGCATCACTCTCCAGCTGGCTGGCCGCTACGCGGAAGTCAAGGGCATCTCAGCCCGCACATGGTGCTAGGCCCAGGCTCCTTCTCAGTGGTAAAGGGGACTCTGTGCCATCTTGGACTGTCCAAGTGTTGCAGTGATTTGGCGTTTTTTGCTTGCCCAGTTGCCTGGTGCACTATAATCTCAGCGTTGATAAGGGGGAAATTCTTTCAATGTTTCATTCACTTTTATTGCAGAATTCTTCCTAGATTATCTGTGTAACATTGAACGGTATGGGTTTTCATGAACAGGGATCATGATTTTACTCATAATTTGGTGAGCAAATGGATGGGACAGTTTTTGCTAATGCCCCATGGGAATCAAAATAAAAATGAAGTGACAAAATTTGGAAGGTTTGTTGACCCTTCCTTTTAAGCAAGATGTCAGGATAACCTTCATGTTACTTGCTGAATTAAAATGTGATTTGTCAGTTCTTATGGCAGCTGCCATATTGGCATTGCAAGGAGAGATGGGAAATGGGTCAGGTCCTTGGTGGTCCCAGTAATGCAACGTAGAAAGATGTCACAGGGCTGAATGTGGTTTAGGGAGGGAGAGGGTATTAATTTTTAGGAAACGTATGTGGCCAGCCACCTATCAATATTTTTTAATCAAATAGAAACTCCTGCTGGTAGAAGCCATTTCCTACTTTGAATAGGCCCAATGTCATTATCCAAACAGATATTGTTAAGAGCCCAAAGGATCCCAAAACCCAGCAGCAAGAGCCTTTCACCAAGACAAGTGGTTTTTAAAACAGAAGTTATTTTTAATCAAATTTAATCATGAAAATAGAATCAAACTTTAACTCTATACTTAACAAACCCAAAATAACCCCCATTTAATTCTAAGTGAACATGTTTGTAATGTGTTTAAAGTTAAGAAAAGTTATTTGGTTCACAGTTCAATCTTACTTCGCCTTCTTCCAAGTTCTCCGGATGCAGGCAATTCTGCTGTGCACAGAGTGGAATATGTATAAATTTCACCAGGATTTGGTGCTCAAAAGGTAAATGTTTACCGCTCAGGATAGTTCTTGTTGGGTTTTTAGAGAGAGATTTGTTGTTCCAGGATTTCCACAACTGAGGTACCACCATTAGTCACCTCAATGTCTCACTGATGAACCTTGCCCCGTTAGGGTTTTCCAGATGGTAACTTCTTTCTACGAGCTACTACAGAGTTCCATTCCTCTTATTCCAAACAACAGGAGTTCTTTCTTCTGCTTAACCTAGTGTTAGATAAACAAAACCGAGAAGTGACTTTCCTGGAAGCACCCTGCAGAAAGGTACTTGAAGCAATCCTGGCTCCATTTCCAAACAATGTTCATTCATTCTATGACATCAGTTTGATTAACACCTACTTGTGAATGTGCAGAACATTCTCCAGAGATCTTCAATATTTCTTCAGTCTTTCAAATAAGATGTTTTAAAATGTATGTAACCTACTCTAAATCTTACCAAAATCCCAAATATTACCAAATTCTTCAAATATATTTATCCATTACAATATCACGTAAGGAGCATTTAAGAGACTCTTAGACAGGCATACATGGGTGAAAGAAAAA
Source organism: Narcine bancroftii (assembly GCF_036971445.1). Taxonomy (NCBI): domain Eukaryota; kingdom Metazoa; phylum Chordata; class Chondrichthyes; order Torpediniformes; family Narcinidae; genus Narcine; species Narcine bancroftii. Next base: position 47,505,463 of record NC_091479.1, read on the forward strand.
CAGGGTTGTAGCGGACGCACAGCGCGATATTACAAAATACCACCATCAGTTCACAGAGTTACCTGACACGTCGCGGGCTAAGAGTGCTGGGCACCAAAGTACAGTGAGTGGATCAGATGAAGACCCTGCCTAAAGGCACGGGGCACTAATGGCTCGTAGCTTTAACCTGCTGGTCCTGTGGACCGGAAGGTGTTCACTAATATTCTCATTGACAGGCAGGGAAAAAAAGGTCTGTGTATGTCTGCAATAAACCAGTCTTGAGTTGACAACCTTTGTATGTGTTTGCCTTTATTTAGTAGCATCTACCGCAGTAGCCGCTACAGGGTTTTTTTTTGTTAGAAATATCTAGATCAGCACAGCGTCGTGGGCCAAAGGGCTTGTACCGTGCCGTAATATTCTGCTATTGCTTGACTTTGAATATCTATTGTAAGCTCTGTGAGACTTCAATAATGTAGCAAATGTGCACAACAACATTGCAGTCAGGAGTTTGTATCTCCTGGTTGACGAGATTTTCTCTTTTTAAAAACAATGCTTTATAGTTCTGGTCAGTAAGAAAAGAAATATTGTGTATGTTGAATATGTCTTTATGTCTGAAAGTAACACTGGAAAAGAGTCAGTAACACCAAGGTAAATAGCACCCTTTAGCGGCTGGTGAAGTTTCCTGATGGGCACAAGTTATCACTCAGTGGCAACAGTGATGTGAAAATGTGGGTAAATTATTTTGTATATGATTTATACATGTTAAAATTAGCTGTTTTCTGTTCCAATTTCAGGTAGGTGTGGTTGCAAAGTGGGTAAGGATAGAAAATACTTGGGGATCAAAAACTGGGGCTTGCATTTGATGGTGTGAAAGTCAAAATGGAAACTCAGATTAAGGCTAATCTGATTAAGCAAGTGAATGGCTCTCATACTTCCACCAGAAGTTAATCTAGAATTGAATTTTGAGTCTTTTACGGTGGGTATCTTCAAAGTCTGTTGATTGCAAGACTAAATTAAGAGCCCTTTTGCCCTTGGCTGTGCTGAAAGATTGTTTTGTTTATTAACTAAATCTTTCTGAGAGGGAGAATAGAGTGAAGCTGCTTTCCTACTCATTGGTGATGAATCTTACAGTAAGGTCTTTCAAATAATTACAGATTTCTAATTCCTCCCTGTCCTCGGGCATTTTCTCCTGCAATCTAGATCCCTTACCACCATCCAGGGATTCTCATGCAGGGTGATGTTTCACGATCACCTCCTCCAACCATGTCCTTGCACTCTGTGGCAGGAAACCCAATGCAGAGTAAATGACAGATAGGCTGAGCACCTCCACTTGGATCACAATGGCCATCGTGGATCATGGTCACAAGATGTTTTAAGTTCCATTCCATTCCCACACTGACCTTTGTCTTCTGCCTCCTCCATTGTCAGGGTGAGGTCAAATCCAGAGGAACCATCTCTTATTGCATTTGTGAATCGATGGTATGAATATGGAATTTTCCAAGTTCATGTAACCTGCCTACACCCCCACCCCCAAATGTTTCTCTCTCTCCTGTTGATTCACCCAGTTCCCCTCGTATTTTCCTTTCCAAACCAGATGACTTATAAATGTGGGCAGAGGAATGGCAGATGGAGTTTAATCTGGACAAGTGTCTTGCACGTTGAGAGGACTTTTAGTAGTGTTGCAATGAGGGATCTTGGGGTGCAAGCGCGAGCTCCTTGAAAGTGGCAACACAAGTGTAGGGTGTTAAAGAAATTATACTTCATTGAGCAGGACATGATGTATAAATGTGATTAGGCCACATTTTGAGTGTTTTCTGCAATTCTAGTTGCTGCATGACAAAAGGAGTTTATCAGGGGGTTGCTTGGGATAGAGCATTGGCTCTGAGGAGAGATTGGACAAATTTGGATAGTTTTCTCTGGAGGATTGGAAGCTGAGTGATGGCCTGGTTGAAATTTATCCAATTATTGTAGTCCTGGAGAAGATAGATTTCTTCTTCCCCCGACCCCGTGGGAGATGTAAAAATACTACGATGCCTATATTGAACATGAGAGGGGAAAAAGGAGAGAAGTGAGGCAGGTTTTTGCACAGTGCGGTGGGGGTCTGGCCCACGCTGCCAGGATAGTGGTGAAATCGCCACGATTTAAGAAGCATTTGGTTGGGCACATGAACAAGAGGGAATGGGCGATGTGTTTGGACCATGTGCTGACAGATGGGATTAATTTAAATGAGCATCATGGTCACCACAGACATTGTTCACCAAATGGCCTATTCCTGGGCTGCTCTGTTGGGTGATGATTCATCTCTCTTCAAGGATTGTTGCCAATGGGCAGTAAACTTTTCACAGAGGTCTATCTCCAATGAATATATTTAGAACATTTCCGTGAGTTAATTCCCTGTAGAAACAGCAGTTTATCATTCAAGCTGTGTAGCCACAGCAATAATGCAAAGTTTGAAGGCCATCATTACTGAATCCATTTTAATCAGCCTTCACCTTGTACAATGTTCAGTTGAGACAACAAAATCAAAATGCAACTTTTAACCTCTAAGAAAGATGAGTAATCCTCTGTACCACAGAATTATTGCTGAAAAAATATTTTGAAACTTTTGTGAATTCAGCTTCCAAAGAGGTGATGAAGAGGAACCACAACATGATTTAAAAAATTAAACCCAGAACATTTATTAGAAGATGTTTATCACAATAAACATGTTCAGATTCAGTGATGATCGATTCTAGAATGGAATGTGGCAGTAATAAAAGGAATGCAGGATAGATATATTCCAAGGAAAAATAAATTAATGATTTGAATTGTTGTTTAAATGGTTTTGTGGCCAAATTTGCAGAGGTCACCAAGATAGGGGACAGAGTAGGAAATGTAGAAACCGTAAATTTGCAGAAGGATATAAACAGATTAGAAAACTGGGCAAAATGATGGCAGATGAGATTTAACACCGAGAAATGTACAGTTGTACATTTTGGCAGTGGAAATAAACAGGAAGCATACTATTTGGATGGGATGAAAATTCAGACTTGGATGTGGAAAGGGACCTGGGTGTCCTTGTGCAAGGACACCTAAAAGTTAATGACCAGGTGAAATTGGTTATGAAGAAAGCGAATGCTATGTTGGCATTCATTTCACGAGAAATGGTGTACAAGCGTAAATAGGTGTTAATGAGGCTCTATGAGGCACTGGTGAGACCTCATTCCAAGCACTTGGTGCAGTTTTGGGCCCCCTATCTGAGAAAGGATGTGATGTTTTTGGAGAGGGCGCAGAGGAGAATGACGAGGATGATTCCCAGAATGCAAAATATAATGTACGAGGAGTGTTTGACAGCTCTTGGGTTGTAATCATTGGGGTATCGGAAATTAAAGAAGAAAGCTCATGGAGACATTTTGTATTTTGAAAGATTTAGATAGGGTGGATGCGGGTAAGATGTTTCCCTTGGTGGGTGAATTGAGGACAAGAAAATTAGAGGTTATCCATCCAAAATAGAGATTGGGAAGAAATTCTTTCACCAGAGTGTCTTGGAGCTGTGGAACTTACTGCCTAATGCAGCAGTGGAAGCCAGATCACTGGGAGTATTTAAACAAGAAATAGACAAGTATCTCGTTAGTGAGGGCATGAAGGGATATGGGGAAAAGGCTGGAAATTGGAAGTAGTGAAGAGTAGCTCAGTGTGTATTTAGGGAGCAGACTTAATGGGCCTGGTGGCCTGGTTCTGTTCTTTTGTCTTGTGATGTTGTTCTCATTTGAGAGAGATTATCGAAGGCAACTGAGAAAAATGGAAACATTCGAGGCAATTGTTGAACTAGGTTATTTGTTTGCCATCTCTATGTAAAACTCCAAAATTATCTGTCACTTTGGATCAGTGCCGTTTCCTCCAATCCCTAAGGAACATAGTCTTTCTAATATGTCATGTGTTCTTTCAGCCACAAATTATTCTCTTTTTCAAACATGGGCACAGGTTACTCATGCTTCACTTCAGTCTTGCAATCTTTTTGGGTGGTTTTTCATTTGTAAATGTGGCAAATCCATTTTGGGAGTGGATTTCTTGTCACATTTTTCTATGATGTATTTGAAAAAAACGTTGTGTGGACTGCAGCTCTTGAATGCAAGTGAGCTGCATTTGTTATCCTTCCAATGCCATCTGCTGCCTGACAAGCCTTCAACCTGATTCCTGCCCTTTCCACGCCTTGCTCGTATTTTCCTCGCCTTGTGACCCCATCGTAATGGTGTACAGACATGCAAAAAGCCACCATATAAAGGCAGGGTCTGAGACGCATGCTCGTAATACCCCCAGATTATCTTAAAATTGCAAGATTGGATTGGCAAGAGTTGGGCGTAGTCCACAGATCTGACAGCTGCTGGGCTTCACGGTTGCATATGGTTCTGAAAAAAACTAGGGATTGGCGGCCTTGCAGAGATGATCGTCCCCTGAACAATTCCACCATGCTTGACTGATACAATATTCCAATTTTACAAGACCTGTCAGCAAACTTCCACGGCAAATATGCATTGGCTAAAATAGATCTAGAACGTGCTTACTATTAGATTCCATTTGAGTCTCCGGATGTCACAAAGAGAGCAGTGATGCTCCCATTCGGCATGTTTGAGTTTCTGAGAATACCATTCGGTCTATGGAATGCAGCTCAGACATTCCAGTGGTTCATGGACCACGAACTCACTGGCCTTGGGTTTGTTTGGTGCTTATGTTGATCGAGGAGATTCTGGTTGTAAGTGTGGATGAAGAGGAGCACAAGAGCCACCTTATCTCATTGTTTCCGAGGCTTGAGGAATGCGGCATCGTGATCAATCCCAGGAAATTGTTTCTGGTGCTTCTGATCTTGTATTTTTGAGGCCTAGAGTTATGCAACATGGTATTTTGCCTGATGAATGGGAAGTGCGTGAATTTTGAGAATTTCCACCCCCCGTTAAGGTTGGCCAGTTGTGATGGTTTTTAGGTATGAGGAATTTTTATTGCTGTTCCCTGGTGAATGCCACAGCATCTCTATTACCTCTTGCTGAATGACTCAAAGGATCTGATGTCTGTTTTCAAAAAGACCTTAACTTTGAAAGACGATGCCGTGTATGCTTTCCATGATGTGAACACTTTTCTTACAAATGCCACTAAGCTTGTACATCAAATGCCCAAGGCCTTGCTCTCTTACCACAAATGCATCTGTCAGTGCTGTGGGAGCAGTGTTCGAACAATGAGTCTGTGGGCAATTGTAAACTTTGGCATTTTTTGTTCCAGCCAAGCGGTCACCGGCTCAGGCAAAGTATAGTACATTTGGGCAAGAACTCTTAGCTATCTATCTCGCAGTGAAACATTTCAGTTTTTAAAAAATATATATTTATAGTTTTGTATACAGTTCAATATAATAATAGAATCGTATCCAAATGATACTTTCAGTGATCAAAATAGAATAAAAAAATAAATGTTGTACTGTACATAAAAGTGAGAAGAGATAAAAAGTCTTTTAAAAAAATACAGATCTTGGTGCAAAGCAACTGTGATAACTATTCCCTCCCAAAAGGAAAGGCAGAATATTAATAAAATATTAGAATTAAACCAACATGATAAGGTTCAACCATTAAGATTAAAGAAAAGTGGTGGTGGGGTGGAGAAGCGAGTACATTAGATATCCAAACACATATCTAAATATGATTTCCATATTTTGAATTATGGATCATACCCAGTTCTAATATTATAAGTCACCTTTGCTAAGAGAATACAATTTTGCATTTTCCCACAATCAATTTTAAGATGGGATTCAGATCTAAAACATGCATTTGAAAAATTAGGAATAAATTAATTGATGTGGCATTAAATATAATTGATGAATAAGTTATAATTAACTAATCTATCAAAAACATTAATTACTGTCCCAAAAAATGTCAGACCAGCAAAAAGGGTCAATTTCAGTTCCCAAATCAATTCCCATCTTTCTTTTGATTTATTCAAGTCTGGATTTGGAGATTCCTCTTGAAGTAGAAGATACAATTTGGAAATGTTTCTTTGTAATTCCCTCATGAATCCCAATTTCCAATCCAAGATTTCAGCTTTTTATTGGAAGGTCATCCTTTGACCATTTGTACAGACCACCAGCCTCTTATGCATACTCTATCTCTACTTGCCAAGGGAGCTTCGGCACTTGCACTTCATCCTTCAATTTTCATCGGACACACATGACATCTGAGAGAAAGCAAATGCTGTAGTTGGTGCACTATCCAGGTGTGACATTACATACAACTACTGACATCAATTTCAAAGCCATGGCTCATGCACGGTGCACTGATCCCGATTACATCAGGTGTAACCAGATCAACTTTGGTCTCCATCTTCAAGATGTGCCCCTGGATGAATAGGCTGAAAAGTTGGTCTGTGATTTTTTTCCCCCAACAGGAAGGACTAGGCTGTTTGTGTGGGCAGCTATGAGGCAGGAGATTTTCTCTTCACAATCTATCTCTTCCTGGTAGAAGAGCATCAATCAAACTGGTTAAGGAACATCTTACCTGGCTTCATGTTAAACAGAATGTTGGATTATGGGCAAGGACTTGCTTGCTGGGTCAACGCCCTAAAGTCTCCAGGCACATGAAATTCAAGCTAGGGGATTTTGTTGTTTTGGATTCCTATTTCCAGCACGTGCACCTTGTGGCTTGGAAGGTCCACTTCCGCCATCTCGGCAATGTACTTCTCTGCTCACAGGTGAGGACAGGACTACCAGGTGGCAGGATGAAATTCCTATCATCGGCATCTCTGCAGAGACAATTGCTTTGGCTTTTTTGGATCATTGGATTCCATCTTTTGGTGTTCTGGGCACGATTACAACAGATCGAGGGTCTCAGTTCGACTCAGCATTGATCTGAGCTCTCACTGATACTCTGGGCACTACCTGAATTATGGTGAAGCATTTCAGGGCCAACAGCTTCTTTGAGCATTTTCATTGACGATTGAAAGCACCATTGACAGCAGGTGGCAAATCATCGACATGGAGCAAACGTTTGCCCATGGTTCTCCTTTGCATGACTACAGCTCTTAGGGCAGATCATGGATGTTTAGTGGTAGAGCTAGTCTATGACTGTATGTTGACCTTGCCATTTGAGTTTGTGAATCTGAGTCCAGACACAGTGCTCGTGAACAGGTCAGTTATCTTGACCATCTTCGAGAAAATGAGATTACTCTGATGTTCTCCTATGTGGCAGCATCATCTCCAGTGGATGTGCCAAATGATTGACAACACTGTACTCGTGTGTTTCTTTGACATGATGTTGTTTGTAAACCACTTTAGCCCATTTACGATGGTCCTTTCCGGGTCTTATGGCACCATCCATAGTGTTTTGTGATTGACAGGAATGGAAAAGGTAACACTGTTTCCATCAACAGGTTAAAGCCAGTTTATTTCAAATGTCCACATTCTGCATCAGGGCCAGAGCGAAAGGACCAGTCGTTCCCCTGCATTGCCTGTCTTGCAGTATCATACGAGATCATGCTGATCTGTCAACCCTCCAGACTGTTACACTGGGGACAGTTCCATTCATTCGCCTCCTTGCATGGATCGGAGGCTGGAGGTGGGGGGGGGGGAGGGGGCTGTCACGGTGATGCATCTGCCTGCTTTGGGAACGGTGCCAGTTGCCGCTGATGATGTAATTGAAGCATCACGCTGGAGGAATAGCCCATGTGCGTGGGTGTGTTAAACATCAGTATATGGGTGATGGATCTCGGATGCAGGAGGAGTAGAGAGAGAGTGTCAGGATTACAATGTGGCACTGAGCCAATGAGAAAGTCAAAAGGGTTTGGCTGGGTGGTCTTTGGGGAGTTGAAGAATGAAAAGTGTCTGAGGAGGATAAAGACTGCATTGTCTTCTGGAAGAAACGAGTGAGGGTATTCTTTAATTGTTTGTAAACTATGGTATATCAGTGCCGTTACAAATCTAACCCTTCCCTACCTCACATTCATTACCCTCTATTATTTTTCCATCCATGTATCTTAGAGTGTTTTGAATGTCCTCATTGTACCAGCCCCGATCTCCACCCCAGCAATGCATCCCAGACCCTCACTGCTCTGTAATTGTTTTAAAGCTTGTTTAGACGATCAAATCAAAAGATGAATGAAGTTCTACTGCTACATCTTGTGATCTCATCATCATTTCTTTGCAGATTATGGGCAAATTGAGAGAAAAAATGTATGTCTTAAATAGACACTATGAAGGAGAGGGGGAAGGGTGGATCCTTTATTATATCTGCTGTGCAAATACGAGCTGCATTGTTACACCTCATAGCAACACATGTAACACCTCATCATCAGATTTTTAAGAATACTGGGGAATATTAATGATCTAAAATGCCCAAACTGGAGAAATAAGTCGAGATGAATGCCTTGTATTCCAAAATCGGAATGCACTTTGGAAGGTATCATTGGGTTTTAGTGACTTGCTCATGAACCAGAATTTCTCTCACGTGGGTTCTTGCTCCTGAGACCATTCTCTTGCCTCCATTTCAATAAAGTGGCTCCTTTCCCTTCCTGGCTCCCATGCAAGCTTGCTGTGGCTTCTTTTGTACTGACTGTCATTATGTTGTTGCAAAGTACTGTCCATCCATCTTTTCTCAAAATCTGGACTAATCCGTACCAATTCACGAAATATTGATGCTCTCCATTTATTGACTTTCTTGATTTGAGTTTCTTCCCATCCAACGTGGTTTGACAGTGGATGGCACAATCGCAACTCTGTTGCGCTGCTAGTGATAGGGATGGGGTTCAAATCCTGCTCTCTCTGTGAGGAGTTTTTATGTTCTCCCTGTGTGTGTGCAGGTTTTCCCTGGGGTGGGGGAGGGGGGTCCAGATTTTTCCCACTGTTCAAAAAGTATGAGCGTGTTGAAGGTGAATTGGGAGGCACAGGTTTGTGGGCCTAAAGGGTCTGTTACTGTGCTGTAATGAATCTTAAAGTATCGCATTGACTCTGATATGTCACTAATGTAAATCTTGGTAGTAATGGTGTGTATGATTCTGCTTTGTCTTGATCTCTGCGGCTATTGGCCTCGTCTCTCATGTGGAACCCTATAACTTGGGTGTTTTGGAATTACCTAGTTGTGAGCAGTATATCTGAATGAATAGCTTCACTAATTGCTCACCATGTTAATGTTTAATGTCCATCTATCCTTGTCTGCCTAGTCTGCACTGGAAAATTGAAAATGTTACTCCACTCTTTAAGAAGGAAGAGAGGCAAAAGACTGTAAATTTTAGACCACATCTTCACATAAAAAAAATTATCACGTAAATTATGTTATCTTTTCCAAACAAATACAAGCTTTCATTTTGCCAATGATTCATATTTAAATCCACATCATTTTTCCACGTAATAACAATACGTTCCCCAACCAATGCTAATGTGAACCGAATAAACTCAATTTGAGATTTATCCATTCTTAAACCCATTGTTAAAGTTGTAATATACCCCATTTAAAAAAAGCAGTGGATCTAACATTAAAGTAGTCTCCAATAATTCCGCCTTAAACTCTTTAATTTTTATCCAAAAAGACTTACTTTATCACACAACCAGACAGAATTGAAAAAAAAAGTACCAATTTGAGACCCACAATGAATACATAAATCTGAATGACTAAATCCATATCTTTTTAACTTTTCTGGTGTTTAATTCAACTGATGTAGAAAATTGTAGTTCACCAAATTTAGTCACACTACCTTCACACATAGTAGTCCATCCTTCTTGGGACAATTCTAAGGATAAATCTTTCTCCCCTTTAAGCTTTGATTTATCTCAATCCAGTTTAGCCATTTTCTCTTGCAACAAAGAATACATTTCTGAAATAAATCCCTTTCTGCCCAATTTACAATTAAATTTTTAAATTTAGTTAACTTAGGCATGTTCGATTCCCGCCCAAAACTCTTCACTACTGGAGCATGTACTTGAAAATATGCAAGCAAAGAATTTAACAGTACCTCAATTTATTCCTGAAGCCTAACATAGGAAAAAAATATCCCATCTTCAAAACAATCTGCTAGCACTTGAATACCTTTCATCTGGCAAATCTTTAAACACAGATTATTCATTGAGAAGGATATGTATTTATCCTGATATGATGGAATTTGTAATGAAACCTTATCTCCAGTTCCTATTGACAGATTTCTTTTATACCAAGTATCATATACATGTCATAATACTGGCACATTATAATAATGCAAAAGACGAGGAGTCCATCTAAATATACACTGATGTATAATAAAATGTGAAATCTGTGATAATAACATTTTAGCCCAGTGTGGAGGTTGATTAACATTGAACATCCTATTAATAAATTTTAACTGATAATTAACTAATAATTTACTGAATAATTCTGAAAATGAAGCCATTGTCGTCCCTAATGCATATAGCCATGTTAAATTTTGCAATAATACTCTAGCCAATGAACCTTTCTTTAAAAATATTCTGATTGCTGCATAACTCTTTAAAAAATATGTTTGGACACGAACATGGAATTCATTGAAAAAGATATTGAATATAAGGAAAATTATTCTTTTTAATACAATTCACATGTGCCATTCATGTCAAAGGAAGGTTTTTCCATTTGATTAAATCAGCTTTAATTTTATCAATAGAGAAACATAGTTCAACTTACACAAATGTTGATAATCCACATCAACCATTACCTCTAAATATTTAATTTTCATTTTTCATCTAAGCTGTGTAATCTGTTTACAAGCAGGATAATCTTCCTCTGTAATTGGTAATATCTTCCTCTTATCCCGATTAACCTTATAACCAGACATTTCTCCATATTGTACCAAACAGGTTTGCAGATGTCATAACGATTACTGAGGATTTGTTAAATTTGGATTTGTTATATTCTCTTCCTTTATTTTAATCCCACTAATTTTATCATTTTGTCTTATAGCTTGGGCTAGCGGTTCTATCACCAATGGTGACAAAGGACAACCTTGCCTAGTGGAGCGTGTTAAATTAAACGTATCTGAAATTTGTCCATTCATCACCATCCTCACCAAGGGATTTTTTATACAAGTCTTTAACCCAACCAGGTAAAAAAGGTCCAAACTTAAATCTTTCAAGTATTTAAATAAAAAGTACCTTTCAACTCGATCAAAGGCTTTTTCTGCATCTAATGCCACTATCATTGATTGATTTAAACAATGTCTTGACACATGAATCAACGTCAACAGTCTAACAATATTTTCAGAAGAAAATCTATTCTTAATAAAACCTGCTTGATCAACATGTATTAAACGTGATAAATACTTCACAAGTCTATTAGCAAATACCTTAGCTACTATCTTATAAACTACATTTAATAACGATATTGGTCGATATGAGGCAACTTTCAATGGGGCTCTTCCTTTTTTGCAATAACTAAGTCTAGCTCTAGAAAAGGATTCTGGAAAAGCTTTTGCTCTTCTGTAGCTTGTTTAAGAACATCCATCAAACAGGAGACAAGACTTCATAAAATTCTTTATAAAATCCTCCTGTAAACCCATCTTCTCCAGGTGATATTCAATATCGCTTCTTCAATTTCTAAATCACTGAAAGGAACTTCCAATTCTGTCCTATCTTTATCGTCCAAAACCGATAACTCCAAACTACCTTAAAAAAAACTCAACACGTTCCTCATCCTGACTTACATCAAAAGGATATAAATTCTGGTAAAATGAGTGAAATTCATCATTCATTTCCTGAGGTTTAAAAGTAACTCTTATATTATTTCTTATCGCATTTATTGTCCTTGATGCCTGTTCAGTCTTTAATTGCCAAGCAAAATTTTATGTGCTCTTTCTCCTTACTCATAGTAATTCTATTTAGATCATTGTATTAATTTTTCATATTTATATGTTTGCATTATATTATAACAGTTTCAACTGAATCAAAAAAGTCTTTTTATCCACAGTCGAATTTCGTTGGAATTCCTTCTCTCAAATTGTTATTTCCTTCTCCAAATTTTGCCTCTCTGCCAAATGCTGCGTCTTAATTCTTGCAGAATAATTGATTATCAGACCTCTTAAATAAGCTTTTGAAGCATCCCACAGAACAAATTTACTTTGTACTGAATATGTATTAATTGGCAAATAAGATTGAATATGGTCTTTGATTTAACTTAGAAACTTTGGTTGCTTCAATAACATCCCATTAAACCTTCACCGATAAGGGGTCGCTACATTATGCAAACCAGAACATGTGCAGGTGCACAATCCTTTATCCAGATCCCTTTGGTGGGGGTGGGGTCACTGTGTTCTGAATTTCAGATTTTTTTGGATTTTGGAAAGCCAGATTTAAGCCCACCCAAATTATGCTGCTGTATCCACCCCCACTCCCTTCCAGTCACACTGATATTTTTGCTCCACTCCTCACCTGCCTGACTCGCGCTGCCATCTCTCTCCCACTTGCTGATGTTTGGAGCTTTCCGGATTTTAGATGTCTAGAAAAAGGATTGTGTACTTCTACTTAACAATGAGGAATGATCCGATAAAATCCTACTCATATACTCTGCATGTATAAATCTACCCTGTAATTGTGCTGATGTTAAGCAAAAGTCGATTCTCAAAAAAGGATCATGTCTGGGTGAATAAAAAGAAAAGTCTTTTTCTGTCAGAATTAACTTCCTCCACATTTCCACCAAATTCAAATCTTTCATTGAGTCTAACATCCATTTAGCCATTTTGGTTCTTTGTGCAGTTATTGGAAATTTATCCAACACACAATTAAATTCCACACTAACCAAAATATTTTCATTAGCTTGACCCAGATTCAAAAAATTTCAGAAATAATGTCTTCATTATTTTCATTGGGTGGATAAACATTCATCAAAGTCCATGCTTCAGCAAAAATTTTACAATTCACCAACAGCTCTCTACCCAATGTGGCAGAGAATGATTCCAACTGAAACAGTATCTTCTTAGAAGCCAAAGTAGCAACTCACCTCTTGCTTTCGAATTAAATGAAGATGCAAAAACATGTCCTACCCAATCTCTCATCAATTTCATATGTTCTTTCTCAGACAAATGAGTTTCTTGCAAAAAGGCAACATCAACCTTCATTTTCTTTATATATGCCAATATTCCCTTCCTTTTCATCGGATTATTAAGTCATTTAACATTGAAGGTCACAAAATTGAAATGAGCCATAACTTAATTTCCTCTTGAGATTGCCACTTCACAGAGCAATTAAATATTTTAAAAAACCCAAACCCCCATTTCAAACAATAAGAAACCCCTGTAAAAAATGTAAAAATCTACAAGTACAAAAGTCGGATCCCCCTCTGTGGACCAGCTGCAGTTAATACCACAAGTGACAGATTACTTTAGAAGTAGCAGAGTCAATCACCACCCCCCAACCGAACATTAAAACCCATCAGTCATCCCAGTGATAACACCCACATTGAGCTTGAGCTTCATCTTCAACATCACTCACCAATTCTGATTCCAATTCTTTTCCCTGTTCCCTTCCCAATTTTAACCTCGGGCATTTTCCCCATCAATTCCTTCAAATCTGGGAAGGAATTTTCAAAAGATAATGCACCATAAGGACTCTCAAAACATTGAGACTGATCTGGCCCATAATTCACCTTAAATATCGTCGGACACCGAAAAGTAAACTTATACCCTTTCTTCCACAGCACTGCTTTGACCAGATTAAACTCTTTCCATCACTTAATAATCTCCTGACTTAAATCAGGATAAAATAAAACCCTATTGCCTTAAACCATCATTGGGCTTTGATCAAGGCAAGCTTTCTGAACTGTAAGCCGCAATATAATTTCTCTATCCTGATATCACAAACATCTTAAAAGAACTGCTCTTGACATTTGACCCAGAAAAGGTTTTCTCCTTCACACCCTATGAGCCCTATCTAAAAAGTCTCGACTCCCAACATCTCTGGAATCCATTTCCAGAAATAATTTTACAGGATCTGAACCATCAATATCTTCCGGCAGACCAACTATCTTAATATTAATTCGACAACTTTGATTTTCTAACGAATCAATGTTTTTTAACAAATCTCTCTTCTGGACATCCTAGCCTGTATACAACTCCTCAATATGATCCATTCTCTCCGCATAATGGTCCCCACGGTCCTTACAGTCAATAAAAATGTCTTCGATCTTCTTAAATTGATCTTGTCCAGTGTCCACTGCTGTTAAACTCTTATTAATATCAACTAGAATAAATGTAATTTATTCACACATGCCAGCCATTATTTCCTTTATACCAGCAAATTGATCATTTAAAGTTTCAAAATATTAGGTCATAGAAGACATCATCTTTTCATTTGGTTGGATCAGTTCTGTAGACATGAAGTTGACTTCCATCCCTGTTGCATGGGCCATAAAGACTGGGGAAGGTGTCTGTGGTTAAACAACAGCTTTCATTGGAGATGGAGATGTTCTTAAAGCCTAAGGCCTTCCTTCAGTAAGTCTTTTTTTCTTTGGCTTGGCTTCGCGGACGAAGATTCATGGAGGGGGCAAAAAGTCCACGTCAGCTGCAGGCTCGTTTGTGGCTGACCAGTCCGATGCGGGACAGGCAGACACGATTGCAGCGGTTGCAAGGGAAAATTGGTTGGTTGGGGTTGGGTGTTGGGTTTTTCCTCCTTTGCCTTTTGTCAGTGAGGTGGGCTCTGCGGTCTTCTTCAAAGGAGGCTGCTGCCCGCCAAACTGTGAGGCGCCAAGATGCACGGTTTGAGGCGTTATCAGCCCACTGGCGGTGGTCAATGTGGCAGGCACCAAGAGATTTCTTTAGGCAGTCCTTGTACCTTTTCTTTGGTGCACCTCTGTCACGGTGGCCAGTGGAGAGCTCGCCATATAATACGATCTTGGGAAGGCGATGGTCCTCCATTCTGGAGACGTGACCCATCCAGCGCAGCTGGATCTTCAGCAGCGTGGACTCGATGCTGTCGACCTCTGCCATCTCGAGTACCTCGACGTTAGGGGTGTGAGCGCTCCAATGGATGTTGAGGATGGAGCGGAGACAACGCTGGTGGAAGCGTTCTAGGAGCCGTAGGTGGTGCCGGTAGAGGACCCATGATTCGGAGCCGAACAGGAGTGTGGGTATGACAACGGCTCTGTATACGCTTATCTTTGTGAGGTTTTTCAGTTGGTTGTTTTTCCAGACTCTTTTGTGTAGTCTTCCAAAGTAAGTCCAACTGCAGCAAATAGTCATTCTTGCTCTTCTTCTTCTTGAATTTCTGAGTTGTCCTCCTCCACCTCATACCTGGCTGCCCAACTGCGGATTTCTTGCATGTGAGAACATCCATCATGCTGAGAAGCTCAGTAGCACCAGAGGAGCATCTTCAGATGGGCCGCTGCATACAGTCAGTCGCCTTCCCGCGAACTCGCGCTCACATTCGGGCACCCACCCTCCTGCTCTCCTTAGTCAAGCCAGGCTTGGGTCAGATTTCACGCTCACTCTCCTGGCCCACCCCCAGGCCAAAGATCTTGGCGATATCTTGCGTCTCTGGAGGCGCAGAGGATGCAGAGGTTTCTTCCAGCTTCTCTTGGGTTCCACATTGAGGATTTGGATCTATCTCTAACTGCTCCTGAGGTTCCTTCTGGAAGGTCGGCCTTGCTTCTTCTGCACTTTTCACAGGTTGAAAACCTAGGTTTTTTTCTAAGTTGCTGGTAATGAAATGGTTGTGTATGAACTGACCAGTATAGGCATGGGCTGGCCCACCCTCCTGATGACATCCTCTCCGAGACTCCTCCCTGGACTCCTCCCCAGTGACCCAGGCCATAAAGGTCGAGCAACGTCTTCCATCCCTTCACTTACCTAGCTTGCACCCGGGCCTGCAGTCTTGTGTGTAATAAAGCCTATCGCTCCCCTTAGTCTTTGTCTTTTTGATTATTAGGGCAACTGTCAGTGCCCAACACTGCTGTTTTCCTTTCTTCATTTCCAGAATCCTACAGTAGTAAATTAATGTTCAAAACATTGATAAAGTAAAAAAATTCACTACAGTTCGAGTATTGAATAGTTCAGTCAGGGAGAGGTGTCTTCTCTCGTCATTTTCCGATGCCATCTTTCCACGACCCCCCCCACCCCAACCTCCCCTCAGCTGACTCCTTGAACACCATCCAATCCATGAACTCTAGGCAGCCCTGCAGCTGTCTTCCCTCACGTGACCACCTATTGGTTGTCCTGATCTCGTAAGTGTTGTGAGCAATTTTAGGCCCCATTTCTAAGAGAGGATGTGATGGTGGTTTACAAGAATGACCCTGGGGATGAGAGGAATAATTTGATAGTTCTGGGCCTGTACTCGCCCAAGTTTAGAAGGATGAGGCAGGACCTCATTGAAATCTGATGAATAGTGAAAGTGCTGGATAGAGAGAATTTTGCCAGTACTGGGAGAGTGAAGGACCAGTGGGCACAACCTCAGAATAAAAGGATGTCTGCTTAAAACGGAGATGGAGAATCATTATCATCTCGAGCAGTGATTTTCAAACTCCTCCTCCACACCCCCACCCCCTGGATCATATTCCACTGAATCCTTGTGCCAGAAGAGCTCTGTTAGTAAGGAATTACTTAAGGTGAAATGTGATTGGAAAGAAAAATTTTGAAAACCACTGTTTTAATTGTACGTCATTGACTTATTCTGTGTGTGGTTTTATAACTCTTGAGGAAATGGACCAATGACAATTTTTCTCAAGCAAAATATTTCCTTCACAATTGGGTCCACTGCAGACTTTCTCAGCCTTTTTTCCCATTCATCTGCCACTTGAAGAAATCTCTTACTCATTTTTCGACGCTCCAAGGAATAAAGTCCCAACCTGTTCAAGCTTTCCCTGTAGCTCAACTCCTGAAGATCTGGCAGCTTCCTAGTAAATCTTCTCTGCACTCTTTCAATCTTACTAATACCCATCCTGTAGCTAGGTGACCAGAACTGCACACAATACTCTAATTTTTCCCTCACCAACATCTTTTACAACCTCACCATAACTTCCCAATTCCTAATTTCAATATGTTAATTAATGAAGGCCAAGATGACAAAAGCTGTCTTTACAACCCTGTCGTCCTGTGACACCACTTTCATGGAATTATGTAACTGTGTTTTATCTCTTGCCAATTTCTATCACTTCTTTGTTCAATTTCATAATGTTGACTTCTGGACTATTTTATTGTGCCCCTTGATCTAGAGAGTTCTGGCAGAGCAAAGCAATTTTGTTTTCTTTTGTCAGGTCAAATTTTGAAACATTGATCCAAAAACAAGTATTTTCACCATTCCTTCATTTCAGATTCTCTGCAGCTGTCATATTGTACCTCACAGTGACGGCATCATGTTTGTCTTGTTTATCCTTTACCCCTCCATCCAGACAGATGTGTTGATCAGCGAGTCGACTCCACTCATCCAGCACCACTGCCATTTCTGCTGCTCGGGCATTTCATCCCACATATTGAATTTGTTATTTCCCCTCTTCTTTTTTCTCAGCAAAGAGAATCAGGTTAATTTGATCTTCTTTCTGAATCCCAGTGAAAGGTTATCGACCTGAAGGTTTTAACTCCAATTATTTTTCCAGTAGATGACCCGCTGAGTATTTCCAGCATTGAGTTTTTATTTTACTGCCTTGGTATATTGCTGAGTGCTTTGTATGGGAGAAGAAATATCGGTTGGGTTAAGTAAAGATTTCTAGATTATGGAGTAGATTTAGAAAAATAGACGTAAAAGTGGAGCGTTCATGGAAATAGTTAATTCATCTTTTCGAATTTTTGAGTCTCCTGCCGGAAAGCTTGGGATACTCACTGGGCTTAATTCAAACCCGCTGGCAGCAAACTCTTAATGATGTCCCACCTTGTCCCGTGGAGCCCAGCACATATAACCATATGACTGTTTACAGCACGGAAACAGGTCATATTGGCCCTTCTAGTCTGTGCCAGTTCACATGAACAACTCCACTAGTTTTCCCCTCCAACACTCTGGCCATATCCCTCCAACCCCCTCATATCCATCGACACATCCAACCTTCTCTTAAATGACAGAAAGGATTCTGCCGCAATGATCTCTTCTGGAAGATCATTCCATTCTGCCACCACTCTCTGAGTGAAGAAACATCCTCTAACATTCCTCCTGAAGTTTTGCACCTTTACCTTGAACTCATGCCCTCTTGTTCCAACCTCCCCTGCCCTCAGGGGAAAGAGTCTACTCATGTCTAGTCTATCTATTCCTTTCATAATTTTGAATACCTCTATCATAACCCCCTTCATCCATCTACGTTCCAATGAATAAAGTCACTGTCTCCTTAATCTTTCTCTGTACTCGAGATGTTGTCAGCCATGTAACATTTTTGTAAATCTTTTCTGCACCCTCCCCTCGTTATCTATTTCCTTCCTCTATTTGGAGACCAGAACTGAAAACAATTCTCCAAACCTGGCCTCACCAATGCCTTAAACAGTTGCAGCATCACTTTCCAGCTATACTCTAGTCTATGCTATGATTTATGAAGGCCAGCAGACCATATCTCAGGATAAGACCCACTGTCTTAACGTCCCTCATATGCAAGATTTTGCCTCCCATCTGCACAATTTCTGTGCTTTCTCCAAGGTTGATCTTGTCATAAGATACCATCAGATCCCATCCATAAGGAAGACATTCCTAAAACGGTGATTATTACCACTTCTGGGCTTTTTAAATGTCTTAGGATGCCACTTGAGTTGAAGAATGGTGTTCAAACCTGCCAGCGGGTTATAGACACCTTGGGCAGAGATTTAGAGTTCCCTTAGTTCTACTTGGATAACATCTGGTAAAAACAATGGCATCTCGAATATGCTGTCCAGACCGACTATATATCATATTCAGGGTGACATTGATATTTCTGAATTAGCCAGTATCCAGGCAATGGACCCCGATGTTCAGGCATACAGTACGGCCATTACTAACCTGGACATACAGCAGAGGGCAGCACAACTGGGTGGCCAACCTTACTTTGTGACATGTCTTTGGGCTACATTAGACCAATGTTTCCTGCATCTTGGAGGAAACACCTTATTGAACAGATACACAGCTTATCTCATCCGTCCATCAGAACATCTGTCAAGCTCATGTCAAATAAATATGTATAGCATGGACTGAGAATGTGTCATGCAATGTGTTTGCACATGTACCTCCTGCCAGACTGCCAAAATTCAGTGCCACACTAAGGCACCTCTTCAACATTTCCCGACGGTATGCAGACAGTTGGAACACGTGCATGTAGACCTGCTTGGATCATTGCCAGAATCACAAAACATGAGATACATTCTAACAATTGTAGAACATTTCACGTGCTGGCCAGAGGCTGTCCCGTTGCCATCCAGTGACACTGAGACAAGGGCCAGAGCATTCATCGTCAACTGGATGGCTAGATTTGGTTTTCCCACATTAATTCAATCCGCGGAACACAATTCACCCACGTTCCCACCAGCAAGTGAAGTCCACTTTTAAGGCCCGACTCACTGGTCCCAATTAGGTTGATGAGTTGCCATGCATTCTTTTGGGAGTGCGCACAGCTCCAAAGTAAGATATGACTGCATTGTCCGCAGAGATGGTTTATGGTACGGTCCTTACAGTTTCATGGGACATTCATTTCACAACCAACTCTGATCTGAACTTCCTTCCACAGCTTCGACATGGTATCGTGATCAGCAAAGCTTTTCCTACCAACTGGCTTGGATCCACTTAACAGAATGTACCCCACCACTCCTGGACACTGATTTTGTTTTTGTGCGCAGACAGGACCTAGGAGTGCTGTTACAACAACCGTATGAGGGTGTTTTCCAGGTGGTAAAGAAGAATGGGTTTGCGTATACTTTAGACATTGGGGGACATTCACAGCTGTTTAGTTGGTATAGACAAAACCTCTGCCCATTTGGATCCCGCTTCACCCTTTCATTGCCCCCAGCCGAGACGATGAGGGTGTCCACCTAAGGTGCATGCAACTGGTGTTTTACTTTCTGGCGACGGTTCTGGTGGGGGGTGGGGTGTGTATCAGCTATGTAGCGGGCCGAGAGAGCCAGGTTCTATGGCGGGCACATGAAATCATAAGGCAGACAGCTGGGAACTCATCCATTTAATTGACCGCATGCACGTGGTCCTGCGTGTCGAGGAATGGCACGTTGATCTGTGATTTCCCCTGCAGGAAGGTGCAGGACACTCACAGGGCTTAATTTAAACCTGTGGTCCCGTGGATCTGCAGCAAACTCACAAATGATGTCCCACCTTGACCCATGGAGCCCGGGACACGCTGTAAATAGAAGAAGCCTGTAAAGACTGAATAAAGCAGTTTTGTGTTGACTAACCTGGTATGTGTGTGTGTGTGTGTGTGTGTGTGTGTGTGTGTGTGTGTGTGTGTGTGTGTGTGTGTGTGTGTGTGTGTGTGTGTGTGTGTGTGTGTGTGTGTGTGTGTGTGTGTGTGTGTGTGTGTGTTGCTTTAGTAGCTCTATCGAAGTATAAATATTTGGGAGGATGATCACACTTACAGGATACTTTTCATCCATCTCACAGCCTGTGGGAAGATGCTATTCCCCAGCATGTAAGTCCTGATTTTGATGATGGACGTGGTTAAAGATGCTGTTCACTAGATCAAAATGGTCTTTGTACTATTCCTTGAGCCCAATTTGAACAACATTCCCAGTAAATGTCATCCACAGAAAAAGGGAGACCCCAGTGATCCTTACTACTCTGCATCATTGCTGTCTGATGCTATACAGCAACTAGACCATCCAAAGGTCGAGACTCAACTGCACTCCTGTAAAATCTCAGGATGAGAGCCATTAGCCTTGACTTTCTCAGGCTCCTTGGGAAGTGTAGGCCCTTCCTGACCGATAAGGAGGTGTGATCGTTCTGTGTATTAATACGTGTGCTGTATGGATGGGAATTTTATGTGATTGTATTGTCTATTCTTGCTCTTTAACAATCTTTAGTGGATAGAAGTAGTCATTGTACTTTAGGATGTACAATCATGTACAGATTGTCTTTAAATAGCCATTTGGCCCAGATGTCTATTCAGTGCAAGAATACTTTCCATCACAGGCAGATTTTAAGCAATAACACCATTCATACTTAAACAAACATTGTTTTTAATTTTCTTTTTAAAAAAAAAGCAGGATCAAACTTTAACTTATCACTATTAACAGCCTTCCATTACCCCCTTCTAATTCGAAGTGCTGGTGTATTTAATGGGCATAAAGTTCTTTGACACAACTCCAAGTTCACCGGTGTCTATCAATTCTTATACTGTGCATAGAATTCACAATTTATGAATTTTCACCAAGCTCTGGTGCTTAAAAGTAAATGTTTACCCTCCAGGAAAGCTCTTGTTGGTTTCAGAGAGGGATTTCCTGCTCATTGGACACACATAAACTGATTCCCTCTGATCAGCCACTTTGGTGTCTTGCCAAAGAACCTTGACCCATAAGGGTTTTCCAAATGATAACCTCTTCTGCAGGTCACCATTGATTTCCTTTTGTTTCCCTTATTTCAGGTAAAACATCATTTCTAGCCAGCCATTTCCTGTTTTTCAACAGGCTGAACTGAGAACTCACGACCCGTCTTAAAAACAAGATGCTGGCTTGCCATCTCTCTCTCTCTCTCTCTTTTAGAAAAAGCCTATTTGGTCTCTCTTCTCTGCTTGCAAAACCACATGATCTTCTTAGAATAGCAAACTGGTATCATCCAGATGACTGCACTGGACTCAAACTTCTGAGTCCATTAATCTGTTGCTTTAAAACAATAATCATTTACACCTGCTTTTGAAATTCTTTAGCAAAACAGTCTCCTTGTTTTGTCTTTGTAAAGACTCTCGGCGCCTGAATGACTCACTCTCAACAAAGCTCTTGTATTTTCAATAAGAGCTGTTTTGTGCAGTGTATGTGTTTGTTTGTGACCTAAACGACTCCTCCAATCCATCTCTTTCAAAAACATCTCTATATACAATGTAAAATACATAATCTGTCACAGGACAGACGCAGCAGAGGAGTTGTGATCAAATCAGTGGTGTCCTTGCAAAAACAAAAAGTGGGAAGAGGTATAATCTGTTGAGTGGAGTTTGTAATAGTTTGAAACTTGAACCTCTCTCTATTTCAGGAGACAATTTACTGTCATGTAATTAAAAAGTGTCATGTCACACAAAATTGCTTTTTTCTTGCCATAAGGCAGACAGACTTACCTCTGGCAGAAATTTCCTGAAATGCTTCTTGCAGTCAGAGAAAGACTGTGTGCTCCCCCCCACCACCACCCCAAACCCTGGGCCAAGTCGCTGAGGGTCTGTGGATTCTCTTTTAATGCTCACAGATGTATGCTCCAGTTTTGAACCTCTGACATAATTAGGAACCATTTTACTTGTATCCCAGGTCTGATACCTGACACCCTTTTAGCCAGTTTTGACCCAGTCTCTAGCAATCCACAGCCTGGTGTGAGTTCCTTGACTGCTATGTCCAGAAGCCCACAGCCTGCGTGGGTTCCTCTCCTCAAGTCACCAACAGCCTGCCACCTATGTGGGTCTTTCAGCTGCAGAACCCCCCACTGGTCTGCTGCCTTGGTCACTGACCTGTGGATTGAATCCTCTGCTTCTGAGATGTTGGTGGGGTGTGGTCTTTCAGTTTTCTGGTGCCCTGCACTAGTCGTCCGCTTCCCCAGAGTTCACGGTGGCGAAGAAATCTAACAAATCTAAATTAAAAAAAATTAACTAAGAGGAGAATCTCACATGTCTAGAGGGATGGAAAGGGCATTATTACAAATTGAAGCCTGACATTTGAATATTCAGGTGCCAAATTTGCAAAAGCATAGAGTATATATTTAATTTTTTCCAAAGAAATACAACTTTGAATTTTTGCATGTCATCTTGGCATCCCTAAAAATATATGGGATTTCCAAGTAAGTTCAATACATGTCCTCATCACCGCTAACGTTAATTTAACAAATTTCAATTGATATATTAATAGATTTAATTTGGTCCTTCTTCCTTCCATATTTCTTAATAAAAATAAGGTCAGATTCTGTGGAAAAACATCTCCTATAACTTGTTCCATAAATATTGTAATTCTCCCCAAAAAGATCTTGCATTAGGACGAAGATAAGTTGAATGCAGGAAAGTTGCGACATCTTCACCACACCTAAAACATTGATCTGATAATTCTGATTTTATTCTATTCAATTTCACTGGTGTAAGAAGTAACTGTAGAAGAAAAACTAGTTGTGAATTCCTTCCTCACTGCTGCAGTGTGGAACTCTGGTCATTAGATCCAAAATGCTGCATTGAAGTGAATTAATACAACTCCCCTGGATCACGTGATCAAGAGAGGGGATGGACGCAGCGGGGGATGGGATTGGGACAGATTCGTCTGGAGACGGGATTTTGGATGAAATCGGCAGGGACAGGATTGGGGACGGACCCGGTGGGGGGTGGGATTGGGGACGGACTCGTCGGGAGACAGGATTTTGGATGGAACCGGTGGGAACAGGATTGGCGATGGACCCGGCGGGGTATGGTATTTGGGTTGGACCCAGTGGGGACGTGATTGGAGATGGACCCGGCGAGGGATAATATTGAGGATGGACCTGGCAGAGGAAAGTTTTGGAGATGGACCCAGTGGGGGATGGACCCAGCAGGGGACTTCCCACTGACTCTATCTTCAATGCCTCACACCATCTTTGCCGGATGATCACAGCCGGATGATCACCGCTCTCTTTCCCAGGACTCACCCGAACTTTCCTACCCCAATTCAACCACCTACTACCTCGTCGTCATGTCCCACCCACTCACCCACAGGGTAATGAGGAGGGGGAAGCTCCTGGCTGTGGTCACATAGCTCATTGAAGGACAAGTGGGAGCAGGATTCCTGGGGCAAGAGGTGAAGGGCAGTGTGTACTGTAGCAGCCAGCTGAACTGGGCCACATTCTCCAGGGTGGGGGGAGAGAGAGGACTGGCTCAGATGGGACAGATATCCCTGTGCAAAGGGTCAAGGGATTCCCCAGCTTGGTGAAGGTATGGGACGCTGCCACCAGGAAGGAGATGGACCTCTCTGCCCTCCCCACATCTCCATTGTCTGGGGGTCCCAGGAACAGCTCAGATTCCAAGGCCTGTGGGTGGCAGAAGGGGGAGGTTCAAGAACTGGGGTGGGGTAGTTGTGATGGGTGATCGATTGGAGAGGGTCCCAGTGAGGGAGGACAGACCTGATGGGGGATGGGCCTTTGGGTACAGGCAAATAAGGGAGGGGGGTGGGGATGGGGACTTTGGGCTGGGCATGTTGGGGGACAGGGGCTAGGTGAAGGCCCTGGTGGGAGTCAGGAGCTCTGGGAACAGTCCAAGCAATGGGTGGAGCATTGGGGACGGGCCCATTGGGGGTCAGAGGCTTTGGAGATGGGACCGGTGGGGGATAGGTGCTTTGTTGACAGGCCCGGTGGTGAACAGGGTTTTAGGGATGATCTCAGCAGGGGGAAGGTTATGGGGACGGGCCTGGTGGGAGATGGGGGCTTTGGGGATGGGTCTGGTGGGTGACAGGGGACAGTATTGGGGATGGACCCAGAGGACGGAGACAACCCCTGGAGCTCCGGTTCACCATAGGGTCACTCACCTCGGCCCACGGTCATGTATTGATCTGCGGGAATGTGAATTCAGAGCAGTTTCGGTTCATCTCCCAGATCTGCTCCCTGGTTGAGGTCCCCAACACCTGTTGGGACAGAAACCACCTTCACCACTGCCTCAGGGTGGGGCAGCAGGAGGGTGACAAGGGGAGGGGATGCAGTGTATGTGTACCAGGTCAGGGACATGGGACGAGCCCTAGAACTGGGGTGGTGGTGAAGGCTGAAACGTTAGGGGCCTTTAAGAGGCTCTGAGTCACGTGGATGAAAGAAAAATGGAGGGCTATGAGGGAGGAAGGGGTTAGTTATTTTTATTTTGGTAGGAATACATCGGTCGGCACAATATCGAGGGCCGAAGTGCTTGTACTGTGCTCTCGTGTTGTACGTTAAACCTGTCGGTCTTTCAGCAAGTGGAGATGTCAGGGCGGCAACGCTGCCGACTGGCACATTCCATGCTGCAGGAGTACATGCTGAGGGATGGATGGAGGCTTGGCACAGCCAAAACTAAGGCACTATGGGGATGGATCATAACCCTCTCATTACCGGGCATTGAGAGGCTGAGACCAAAGGGAACTCCTCCAACAGCAGAGGGGGGCAGTAGTCACACGGTATCAAAGTGGTGGCAATGAAGGTAAACAGAGACGTATGCAGCAATGTGCAGTGAAGGGAATATCTGAATACAACGGTCTTTCTCTTTGGAAATAGTTTGTGAATAATGTCAATTGTGTGGGGTGGTTGGGGGTATGGGGAAGAGAAAAGCCCTACTCAATCAACTTTGCTTCATGAGATACATTCTCCGATCCAGGAAATCTCTTCTGCACCTGCTCCAAAGTACAAGGACAAATTTATTACCATTGGATAGCACAAGTACGACCTGATAAAACATACGTAAACACACAACCAAGCCCTCACACAACAGACAAATGATACATGTGCAGCACGTCCAGAAAAATAACTCCATATTGTTGAATAAATAGCAGAGTCGAGGAGTATTTGTATGAGCAGCTCATCAATCATTCCACGTTCTCTGTGCCTGGAGGAAGAGGCTGTTCCTGGGCCTGGTGGTACTGGCTCTGAAATTCCTGGATCTCTTTCCCGACGGGAATAGCTGGATGATGCTGTTGGCCGGGTGAAGGGGTCCTCGATGATTTAGTCAATGATCGTAGTGGATCACATTGATATTTGGGGTGGTGGGGGGCAGGATGGTGTCCCCAGTGTTGCTCTAGGCCTCTTTAGGTCCCGTGGATTGATCTCTGATCATTTTAAAAATATATTAATTATAAATTAAATGCACAAAAATTAACACAATTAATAATAATACAAATGAAATACAAATATACGTGGCATTTATAAAAGAAAGAATAAAGAAATCCCCCCATAAACCACCTCATCCCCCGTCCATCTGGACATGAGCAAACTGGCCTCCACTCAGCCCCCACGACACAGATATAGGTGACAGAAAGCAGCGAACAGCACTCCAATCACTGGTTCTGGGGAGGTGGGGATCATGCTAACTCAGAATCTACCCTATGCACAAGATGGCTGACGAACGTGGTGACCACGCAGAGTCCATGGGGACCAACAACTTTCATCCCAGGGGACAACCCGTAAGGAAGGAATCAACAAGGACAGGAATACTGACCAATCGGAGGCCGGCATGGATATGACATCACTCCTGTCGACAGCAGCAGGGAGAGAATAGAAGTAGAGCTGTCAGTGCAATGAAGCATCTTTGACTTTGATTTCTTGGGCGTGTGTCCTTCTTTCCACCCTTCACAGCAGCGCGCACGCTCCAATTTCACATCGGGAGTCATGTGTCCATTTTCCTGATATGAAGAATGAGAAGTGCACACATATTGTCAAATTTGTTTCTGGGATGTTTTAACCGGGTGATAGAAGGAAAGTTTGAATATGCATCTCTTTGTCATTGGAAAAAAGGGAGATGACCTTACAACATTATGAGAGGACACAGCAGCAGGGATCGAGAGAGGATAATGCAAAGGAGCCGAACACCAAGTGTCACAATTTCCCAATAACCGATCGGCTGCTTAGACTTTAAGAAATGTCTTCAATGAAAATGAAATATCCTTGGAATTCTCTCCCGTATTGAAGGTTAATTTGAAATTGGGATCCATGGACTTATGATGAATTTATTGCTGTACACATTTCTAGTGGGATCATATGCATTTAATTTAGATGCAGATACTTTGAAAAAAGTAACAGACATTAAATTGGAAGCAGTAATAAATTTGAAGGAAAGATTGAGAATAAATAGTCTCCCTTGCAGTTGGGGTACAATGTATTTCTTGAGATCAGAGGAATCTTGGAGCCAGGACAAAGTGATCCTATGAAATCTAAGGATTTGATTGAGTTGTTGGGGTAGCTGGAAATGGAAGGGCCGAAGGGTCTCCTGCTCCTTCGACTGCCTGTCTTCTGTCTTGCGATGCTGATTGGGTGCGCCTTTGTGTTCGCACGCTTGCTGATTGGTTGCTTCAGTTGTACGAGCCAATGGGCAGATTCGGTGAGGCCGCTATTGGATTGGACGCTGAAGTCGTGTTGGATTGATAGGCGGATTCGCGGGCTGATTGGCTCGTGCTGTGAGGAGGCGGGACGTTGGCGGGGGCCTCGCCTGCTCGGAGTCCGTCGCGTCGCCGCAAGCTCAAAATGGAAGAAGTTAGTGGCAGCGCTGTGACCTTCCTCAGCCGCGCGGTCCGCGGGGTAACTCGCAGCTGGAGGGGGCGGGGGCAGGAGATTGGCAAGTCTGGTTGGCGCATGCGTGGTGAGTTCGCGCATATGTTGCAGATACGCATGTGCCGATTGTGGGCTACGAAGTGAAACATTTGCGCAAGTGCCAACTGACGACAGGCGCATGCGCACAGAAATTAAGATGGCTACCCCCAGCCAATGGACCCTTGGTCTTTTGTGCATTGTGTCTGTGTTCTCGTTTATCAAATCATTTCATTTTAAAAATAGGCTCTAAGACTTCAGGGCTCCTCGCACGAGGGCAAAACTCCGACTTGCGTCCATTATGGGATCTGACTCCATTACGGCCGCAAGTTGGGGAGGACCTGTCGGGGTCATTGGGTCGCTGAGGAAGGGATGGAAAACCAATCCATTTTTCTTTGCTTCCCAATGCTCATAGAATGTGTCTGATTCCATCCGTTTTTCCTGTCGTAGCATCACATTCTTCATAAAGTTAGATGTTATTATTTAAAGTTGTGTCACTTGAACAATAATGCTCCAATCCTTCTGATCCTGACGTACCATGTGTCTAAAATGTAATGTTTCTCAGTTACTTGTCCAAATGCCTTGGGAAAAAAAGAGGGACTTTGGTGTTAACAATAGAGAGGAAAGATTTCACAAATCCTTTTGAATTTATGATCTCTGGGATTTCCGGTCATGTTTTCTATTTAGGTTGGTGTTTCTTGCAGACCTGTTTGGTTGCAGCAAGTAAGAAGTTATCGATTTGTAGCATCCACTGCAGCAGTGCTACCAAATAAAGAGACGTCCCCACAAG
The DNA here is from genome assembly GCF_036971445.1 of Narcine bancroftii. Classification (NCBI taxonomy): domain Eukaryota; kingdom Metazoa; phylum Chordata; class Chondrichthyes; order Torpediniformes; family Narcinidae; genus Narcine; species Narcine bancroftii. The sequence continues at coordinate 47,533,524 of NC_091479.1, forward strand.
GTGAGTGTAAAACAAAGACTGGCTTTACTGGTTTAAATTCCCCACGTGTGCTCACTGGCCCACCCACTTCTGGTGATGTGCCCCTGACTTCCAGCAGTGACGTCATTGCGTTGTGGCATCACTCTCCAGCTGGCTGGTCGCTACGTGGAAGTGAAGGGTATCTCAGCCTGCACATGGTGCTAGACCCAGGCTCCTTCTCAGTGGTAAAGGGGACTCTGTGCCATCTTGGACTGTCCAAGTGTTGCAGTCATTTAGCCTTTTTTGCTTGCCCGGTCACCTGGTGCACTACAATCTCAGCGTTGATAAGGGGGAAATTCTTTCAATGCTTTATTCACTTTTATTACAGAATTCTTCCTTGATTATCTGTGTAACATTGAAAATTCTGGGTTTTCATGAACAGGGATCATGATTTTACTCATAATTTGGTGAGCAAATGGATGGGACATTTTTGCTAATGTCCCATGGGAAGCAAAATAAAAATGAAGTGACAAAATTAGGAAGGTTTGTTGACCCTTCCTTTTAAGCAGGATGTCAGGATAACCTTCATGTTACTTGCTGAATTAAAATGTGATTTGACAGTTCTTAATGGCAGCTGCCATATTGGCATTGCAAGGAGAGATGGGAAATGGGTCAGGTCCTTGGTGGTCCCAGTAATGCAACGTAGAAAGATGTCACAGGGCTGAATGTGGTTTAGGGAGGGAGAGGGTATTAATTTTTAGGAAACGTATGTGGCCAGACACCTATCAATATTTTTTTGTCAAATAGAAACTCCTGCTGGGAGAAGCCATTTCCTACTTTGAACAGGCCCAATGTCATTATCCAAACAGATATTGTTAAGAGCCCAAAAGATCCCAAAACCCAGCAGCGAGAGACATTCACCAAGACAAGTGGTTTTTAAAACAGAAGTTATTTTTAATCAAATTTAATCATGAAAATAGAATTAAACTTTCACTTAACTCTATACTTAACAAACCCAAATTAACCCCCTTTCAATTCTAAGTGCACATGTTTGTAATGTGTTTAAATTTAAAAGGAAGTTATTTGGTTCACAGATCAATCTTACTATTCCTTCTTCCAAGTTCTCTGGATGCAGGCAATTCTGCTGTGCACAGAATGGAATGTGTACAAATTTCACCAGGATTTGGTGCTCGAAAGGTAAATGTTTACCGCTCAGGATAGTTCTTGTAGGGTTTTTAGAGAGAGATTTGTTGTTCCAGGATTTCCACATCTGAGGTACCACCATTAGTCACCTCAATGTCTCACTGATGAACCTTGCCCCGTTAGTGTTTTCCAGATGGTAATTATTTCTGCAAGCTACTACAGAGTTCCATTCCTCTTATTCCAAACAACAGGAGTTCTTTCTTCTGCTCAAGCTGTTGTTAGATAAACAAAACCCAGGTGTGACTTTCCTCTAAGCACCCTGCAGAAAAGTACTTGTAGCCATCCTGGCTCCATTTCCAAACAATGGTCATTCATTTTATGACATCAGTTTGATTAACACCAACTTGTGAATGTGAATAACTTTCTCCAGAGATCTTCAATATTTCTTCAGTCTTTCAAATAAGATGTTTTATAATGTATGTGTGTGTATGTATGTACCCTACTCTAAATCTTACCAAAATCCAAAATATTACCAAATTCTCCAAATATATTTATCCATTACAATATCACATAAGGAGCATTTAAGAGACTCTTAGACTGGCATACATGGGTGAAAGAAAAACAAGGTTGTAGCGGATGCACAGCGCGGTATTACAAACCACGTTCATCAGTTCACAGACTTACCTGACACGTCGCGGGCTAACAGTGCTGGGTACCAAATTACAGTGATTGGATCAGATGAAGCCCCTGCCTAAAGGCATGGGGCACTAATGGCTCGTAGCTTTAACCAGCTGGTACTGTGGACCAGAAGGTGTTCACTAATATTCTCATTGACAGGCAGGGAAAAAAAGGTCTGTGGATGTCTGCAATAAACCAGTCTTGAGATGACTACCTTTGTATGTGTTTGCCTTTATTTAGCAGCATCTACCGCAGCAGCTGCTACAGGGTATTTTTTTTTTGTTAGAAATATCTAGAACAGCACAACATCGTGGGCCAAAGGGCTTGTACCGTGCTGTAATATTCTGTTATTTCTGTTATTGCTTGACTTTGAATATCTGTTGAAAGCTCTGTGAGACTTCAATAATGTAGCAAATTTGCACAGCAACATTGCAGTCAGGAGTTTGTATCTCCTGGTTGACGAGCTTTTCTCTTTTTTACACAATGCTTTATAGTTCTGGTCAGTAAGAAAATAAATATTGTGCATGTTGAATATGTCATTATGTCTGAAAGTAACACTGGAAAAGAGTCAGTTTTTTCTTTCTTTTCTTTGGCTTGGCTTCGCGGACGAAGATTTATGGAGGGGGTAAAAAGTCCACGTCAGCTGCAGGCTCGTTTGTGGCTGACCAGTCCGATGCGGGACAGGCAGACACGATTGCAGCGGTTGCAAGGGAAAATTGGTTGGTTGGGGTTGGGTGTTGGGTTTTTCCTCCTTTGCCTTTTGTCAGTGAGGTGGGCTCTGCGGTCTTCTTCAAAGGAGGCTGCTGCCCGCCAAACTGTGAGGCGCCAAGATGCACGGTTTGAGGCGTTATCAGCCCACTGGCGGTGGTCAATGTGGCAGGCACCAAGAGATTTCTTTAGGCAGTCCTTGTACCTTTTCTTTGGTGCACCTCTGTCACGGTGGCCAGTGGAGAGCTCGCCATATAATACGATCTTGGGAAGGCGATGGTCCTCCATTCTGGAGACGTGACCCATCCAGCGCAGCTGGATCTTCAGCAGCGTGGACTCGATGCTGTCGACCTCTGCCATCTCGAGTACCTCGACGTTAGGGGTGTGAGCGCTCCAATGGATGTTGAGGATGGAGCGGAGACAACGCTGGTGGAAGCGTTCTAGGAGCCGTAGGTGGTGCCGGTAGAGGACCCATGATTCGGAGCCGAACAGGAGTGTGGGTATGACAACGGCTCTGTATACGCTTATCTTTGTGAGGTTTTTCAGTTGGTTGTTTTTCCAGACTCTTTTGTGTAGTCTTCCAAAGGCGCTATTTGCCTTGGCGAGTCTGTTGTCTATCTCATTGTCGATCCTTGCATCTGATGAAATGGTGCAGCCGAGATAGGTAAACTGGTTGACCGTTTTGAGTTTTGTGTGCCCGATGGAGATGTGGGGGGGCTGGTAGTCATGGTGGGGAGCTGGCTGATGGAGGACCTCAGTTTTCTTCAGGCTGACTTCCAGGCCAAACATTTTGGCAGTTTCCGCAAAGCAGGACGTCAAGCGCTGAAGAGCTGGCTCTGAATGGGCAACTAAAGCGGCATCATCTGCAAAGAGTAGTTCACGGACAAGTTTCTCTTGTGTCTTGGTGTGAGCTTGCAGGCGCCTCAGATTGAAGAGACTGCCATCCGTGCGGTACCGGATGTAAACAGCGTCTTCATTGTTGGGGTCTTTCATGGCTTGGTTCAGCATCATGCTGAAGAGATGTGAAAATGTGGGTAAATTATTTTGTATATGATTTATACATGGAAAAATTAGTTGTTGTTTCTTCCAATTTCAGGTCGGTGTGGTTGCAAAGTGGGTAAGGGTAGAAAATACTTGGGGATCAACAACTGGGGCTTGCATTTGATGGTGTGAAAGTTAAAATGGAAACTCAGAATAGGCTCATCTGATTAAGCAAGCCACTGGCTCTCATACTTCCACCAGAAGTGAATCTAGAATTGAATTTTGAGTCATTTATGGTAGGTAACTTCAAAGTCTGTTGATTGTAAGTCTAAATTAAGAGCCCTTTTGCCCCTGGCTGTGCTGAAAGATTGTTTTGTTCATTAACTAAATCTTTCTGAGAGGGAGAATAGAGTGAAGCTGCTTTCCTACTCGTTGGTGATGAATCTTCCAGTAAGATCTTTCAAATAATTACATATTCCTAATTCCTCCCAGTCCTCGGGCATTTTCCCCTGCAATCTACAACAGTTACCACCATCCAGGAATTCTCATGCAGGGTAAAGTTTCAAATTCACTTCCTCCAACCATGTCCGTGCCCTTTGTGGCAGGAAACCCAATCAAGAGTAAATGACAGATTGACTGAGCACCTCCACTTGGATCACAATGGCCATCTTGGCTCATGGTCACAAGCTGTTTTAAGTTCCATTCCATTCCCACACTGATCTTTGTATTTCACCTCACCCAGACAATGGAGGAGGCAGAAGACAGAGGAACCATCTCTTATTGAATTTGTAAATTGATGGTATGAATATGGAATTTTCCAAGTTCATGTAACCTGCGCACACCCCCCCCCCAAGTTTTTCTCTCTGTCCTGTTGATCCACCCAGTTCCCCTCATATTTTCCCTTCCAAACCAGATGACTTATAAATGTGGGCAGAGAAATGGCGGATGGAGTTTAATCTGGACAAGTGTCTTGCACTTGGAGAGGACTTGTAGTAGTGTTGCAATGAGGGATCTTGGGGTGCAAGCGCGAGCTCCTTGAAAGTGGCAACAAAAGTGTAGGGTGTTAAAGAAAGTATTCTTCATTGAGCAGGGCATTAAGTATAAATGTGGTTATAACACATTTCGAGTGTTTTCTGCAATTCTAGTTGCTGCATGTCAAAAAGAGTTCATCAGGGGGTTGCTTGGGGTAGAGCATTGGCTCTGAGGAGAGGTTGGACAAATTTGGATAGTTTTCTCTGGAACATTGGAAGCTGAGTGATGACCTGGTTGAAATTTATCCAATTATTGTGGTCCTGGAGAAGGTAGATTTCTTCTTCCCCCGCCCCCGTGGGAGATGTAAAAATACTACGATGCCCATATTGAGCATGAGAGGGGAAAAGGAGAGAAGTGAAGCAGGTTTTTGCACAGTGCGGTGGGGGTCTGGCTCTCGCTGCCAGGATAGTGGTGAAATCACCACGATTTAAGAGGCATTTGGTTGGGTACATGAACAAGATGGAATGGGTGATGTGTATGGACCATGTGCTGATAGATGGGATTAATTTAAATGAGCATCATGGTCACCATAGACATTGTTCACCAAATGGCCTATTCCTGGGCTGCTCTGTTGGGTGATGATTCATCTCTTTTCAAGGATTGTTGCCCATGGGCAGTAAAATTTTCACAGAGGTCTATCTCCAATGAATGTATTTAGAACATTTCCATGAGTTAATTCCCTGTAGAAACAGCAGTTTATCATTCAAGCTGTGTAGCCACAGCAATAATGCAAAGTTGAAGGCCATCATTACTGAATCCATTTTAATCAGCCTTCACCTTGTACAATGTTCAGTTGAGTCAACAAAATCAAAATGCAACATTTAACCTCGAGGAAAGATGAGTAATCCTCTGTACCACAGAATTATTGCTGAAAAAATATATGGAAAATTTTGTGAATTCAACTTCCAAAGAGGTGATGAAGAGGAACCACAACGGGATTTAAAACAAATTTAAATCCAGAATATTTATTAGAAGATGTTTATCACAATAAACATGTTCAGGTTCAGTAATGATCGATTCTGGAATGGCATGTGGCAGTAATAAAAGGAATGCAGGATAGATATATCCCAAGGAAAAAGAAATTAAAGATTTGGATTGTGGTTTAAAGGGTTTTGTGGCCAAATTTGCGGAGGTCACCAAGATAGGGGACAGAGTAGGAAGTGTAGAAACCATAAAGTTGCAGAAGGATATCAACAGATTAGGAAACTGGGCAAAATGATGGCAGATGAGATTTAACACCGAGAAATGTTCAGTTGTACATTTTGGCAGTGGAAATAAACAGGAAGCATTCTATTTGGATGGGATGAAAATTCAGACTTGGATGTGGAAAGGGACCTGGGTGTCCTTGTGCAAGGAAACCTAAAAGTTAATGACCAGGTGAAATTGGTAATGAAGAAAGCAAATGCTATGTTGGCATTCATACCAAGAGAAATAGTGTACAAGAGTAAAGAGGTGTTAATGAAGCTCTATGGGGCACTGGTGAGACCTCATTTCGAGCACTGGGTGCAGTTTTTGGCCCCCTATCTGAGAAAGGAGGTGATGTTGTTGGAGAGGGTGCAGAGGAGAATGACGAGGATGATTGCCAGAATGCAAAATATAATGTACGAGGAGTGTTTGACAGCTCTTGGGTTGTATTCATTGGGGTATCGGAAATTAAAGAAGAAAGCTCATGGAGACATTTTGTATTTTGAAAGGTTTAGATAGGGTGGATGCGGGTAAGATGGTTCCCTTGGTGGGTGAATCGAGGACAAAAAAATTAGAGGTTATCCATCCAAAACAGAGATTGGGAAGAACTTCTTTCACCAGAGTGTCATGGAGCTGTGGAACTTATTGCCTCATACAGCAGTGGAAGGCAGATCACTGGGAGTATTTAAAACAGAAATAGACAAGTATCTCGTTAGTGAGGGCATGAAGGGATATGAGGAAAAGGCTGGAAATTGGAAGGAGTGTAGAGTAGCTCAGTGTGTATTTACGGAGCAGACTCAATGGACCTGGTGGCCTGGTTCTGTTCTTTTGTCTTGGGATCTTGTTCTCATTTGAGAGAGATTATCGAAGGCAACTGAGAAAAATGAAAACAATTCGAGGCAATTGTTGGAGTAGGTTATTTGTTTGCCATCTCTATGTAAAACTCCAAAATTATCTGTCACTTTGGATTGGTGCTGGTCCCTCAAATCCCTGAGGAACATAGTCTTTCTAATATGTCATGTGTTCCTTCAGCTACAAATGATTCTCTTTTTCAAACATGGCCACAGGTTACTCGTGCTTCATTTCTGTCTTGCAATCTTTTTGGGTGGTTTTTCAGTTGTAAATATGGCAAATTCCATTTTGGGAGTGGATTTCTTGTCACATTTTTCCGTGATGTATTTGAAAAAACGTTCTTGTGTGGACTGCAGCTCTTGAATGCAAGTGAGCTGCATTTGTTGTCCTTCCAATGCCATCTGCTGCCTGACAAGCCTTCAACCTGATTCCTGCCCTTTCCAAGCCTTGCTCGTGTTTTCCTCGCCTCGTGACCTCATCGTAACGGTGTACAGACATGCAATAAGCCACCATATAAAGGCAGAGTCTGAGACGCAGACTCGAAATACCCCTGGATTATCTTAAAATCGCAAGATTGGATTGGCAAGAGTTGGGCGTAGTCCACAGATCTGACAGCTGCTGGGCTTCACGGTTGCATATGGTTCTAAAAAAAAAACTAGGGATTGGCGGCCTTGCAGAGATGATCGTCCCCTGAACAATTCCACCGTGCCTGACTGATACAATATTCCAAATTTACAAGCCTTCTCAGCAAACCTACACGGCAAATATGCATTTGCTAAAATAGATCTAGAACGTGCTTACTATTAGATTCCATTTGAGTCTCTGGATGTCACGAAGACAGCTGTGCTGCTCCCGTTCGGCATGTTTGAGTTTCTGAGAATACCATTCGGTCTATGGAATGCAGCTCAGACATTCCAGTGGTTCATGGACCACAAACTCACTGGCCTTGGGTTTGTTTGGTGCTTGTGTTGATCGAGGAGATTCTGGTTGTAAGTGTGGATGAAGAGGAGCACAAGAGCCACCTTATCTCATTGTTTCCAAGGCTTGAGGAATGTGGCATCGTGATCAATCCCAAACAAGTGTTTCTGGTGCTTCTGATCTTGTATTTTTGAGACCTAGAGTTATGCAACATGGTATTTTGCCTGATGAATGGGAAGTGCGTGAATTTTGAGAATTTCCTCCCCCCTTTAAGGTTGGCCAGTTGTGATGGGTTTTAGGTGTGAGGAATTTTTATTGCTGTTCTCTGGTGAATGCCACAGCATCTCTATTACCTCTTACTGAATGACTCAAAGGATCTGATGTCTGTTTCAAAAAGACCTTAACTTTGAAAGACGATGCCGTGTGTGCTTTCCATGATGTGAACACTGTTCTTACAAATGCCACTAAAGTTGTACATCAAATGCCCAAGGCCTTGCTCTCTTACCACAGATGCATCGGTCAGTGCTGTGGGACCAGTGTTCGAACAACGAGTCTGTGGGCAATTGGAAACTTTGGCATTTTTTGTTCCAGCCAAGTGGTCACCAGCTCAGGACATTTGGCAATAACTCTTATCTATCTATCTCGCAGTGAAACATTTCAGTTTAAAAAAATATATTTATAGTTTTATATACAGTTCAATATAATAATAGAATCATATCCAAATGATACTTACAATGATCAAAATAGAATAAAAAAATAAATGTTGTACTGTACATAAAAGTGAGAAGAGAAAAAAGTATAAAAGATAAAAAATGCAGATCTAGGTGCAAAGCTCCTGTGATAACTATTCCCTCCCAAAAGGAAAGGCAGGATATTAATAAAATAGTAGAATTAAACCAACATGATAAGGTTCAACCATTAAGATTAAAGAAAAGTGGTGGTGGGGTGGAAAAGTGAATACATTAGATATCCCAACCCATATCTAAATCTGGTTTCCATATTTTGAAGTATGTATCATACCCAGTTCTAATATTATAAGTCACCTTTGCTAAGAGAATACAATTTTGCATTTTCCCACAATCAATTTTAAGCTGGGATTCAGATCTAAAACATGAATTTGAAAAATTAGGAATAAATTAATTGATTTTTTATTAAATATAATTGATGAATAAGTTATAATTAACTAATCCATCAAAAACATTAATTACTGTGCCAATAAATGTCAGACCAGCAAAAAGGGTCAATTTCAGTTCCCAAATCCAATTCCCATCTTTCTTTTAAATTATTCAAGTCTGGGTTTGGAGATAACTGTTGAAGTAGAAGATATAATTTGGAAATGTTTCTTTGTAATTCCCTCATGAATCCCAATTTCCAATCCAATATTTCAGCTTTTTTATTGGAAGGTCATCCTTTGACCATTTGTACAGACCACCAGCCTCTTATGCATACTGTATCTCTACTTGCCAAGGGAGATTTGGCACTTGCACTTCATCCTTCAATTTTCATCGGACACACATGACATCTGAGAGAAAGTGAATGCTGTGATTGGTGCCCAATCCAGGTGCGACATTACATACAACTACTGACATCAATTTCAATGCCATGGCTCATGCACGGTGCACTGATCCCGATTTCATCCGGTGTAACCAAATCTGGTCTCCATCTTCAAGATGTGACCCTGGATGAATCGGCTGAAAAGTTGGTCTGATTTTTTTTTTCCCCAACAGGAAGGACTAGGCTGTTTGTGTGGGCGGCTATGAGGCAGGAGATTTTCTCTTCACAATCTATCTCTTCCTGGTAGAAGAGCATCAATCAAACTGGTGAAGGAACATCTTACCTGGCTTCGTGTTAAACAGAATGTTGGATTATGGGCAAGGACTTGCTTGCTGGGTCAACGCCCTAAAGTCTCCAGGCACATGAAATTCAAGCTGGGGCATTTTGTTGTTTTGGATTCCTATTTCCAGCACGTGCACCTTGTGGCTTGGAAGGTCCACTTCCGCCATCTCGGCAATGTACTTCTCTGCTCACGGGTGAGGACAGGACTACCAGGTGGAAGGATGAAATTCCTATCATCGGCATCTCTGCAGAGACAATTGCTAGGGCTTTTGTGGATCATTGGATTCCACCTTTTGGTGTTCTGGGCACTATTACAACAGATCGAGGGTCTCAGTTCGAGTCAGCATTGGTCCGAGCTCTCATTGATCCTCTGGGCACTACCTGAATTATGGCTAAGCATTTCAGGGCCAACAGCGTCTTTGAGCATTTTCATTGACAATCGAAAGCACCATTGACAGCAGGTGGCAAATCATCGACATGGAGCGAACGTTTGCCCATGGTTCTCCTTAGTGTGACTACAGCCCTTAGGGCAGATCATAGATGTTTAGTGGTAGAGCTAGTCTATGACTGTATGCTGACCTTGCCAGGTGAGTTTGTGAATCTGAGTCCAGACACAGTGCTCCATGAACAGGTCAGTTGTCTTGACCGTCTTCGAGAAAATGATAAAACTCTGACGTTCTCCTATGTGGCAGCATCATCTCCAGTGGATGTGCCAAATGATTGACAACAGTGTTCTCGTGTATTTCTTTGACATGATGTTGTTCGTAAACCACTTTAGCCCATTAACAATGGTTCTTTCCAGGTCTTATGACACCATCCATAGTGTTTTGTTATTGACAGGAATGGAAAAGGTAACACTGTTTCCATCAACAGGTTGAAGCCAGTGTATTTCGAATGTCCACATTCTGCATCAGGGCCAGAGCGAAAGGACCAGTCATACCCCTGCATCGCCTGTCTTGCAGTATCATACGAGATCAGGCTGAACTGTCAACCTTCCAGACCGCTACACTGGGGACAGTTCCATTCAGTCGCCTCCTTGCATGGCTCGGAGGCTGGAGGTGGGGGTGGGGGGAGGGGGCTGTCACGGTGATGCATCTGCCTGCTTTGGGAACGGTGCCAATTGCCGCTGATGATGTAATTGAAGCATCACGCTGGAGGATTAGCCAATGTGCGCGGGTGTGTTAAACATCAGTATATGGGTGATGGTTTTTTTTTTGTTTTTTTTTTTAGTGGGCACAGGGAGAGCAGCAGCGGCCCCGGCCCCGGTCCGGGCGAAGGGTAGACGGCGGCGGCCCCGATCCGGGCAGGAGCAAGGGGGAGACGGCGGCCCCAGTCCGGGCACAGGGAGAGCAGCAGCGGCCCCGGCCCCGGTCCGGGCGAAGGGTAGACGGCGGCGGCCACGATACGGGCAGGAGCAAGGGGGAGACGGCGGCCCCGGCCTCGGTCGAGTGAGGCAGGCGGAGGCCCCGGTCCGGACAGGGAGTGGGAGGTGGCGGCCCCAGTCCAGGCACAGCGAGAGCAGCAGCGGCCCCGGCCCCGGTCCGGGCGAAGGGTAGATGGCGGTGGCCCCGATACGGGCAGGAGCAAGGGGGAGACGGCGGCCCCGGCCTCGGTCGAGTGAGGCAGACGGAGGCCCCGGTCCGGGCAGGGAGTGGGAGGCGGTGGCCCCAGTCCAGGCACAGGGTGAACTGCGGCGGCCTCGGCCCTGGTCCGGGCAGTATGGACCGACCTAGGAGGGGAGGCAGACCCCTCCAGCCCGGGTAAGAAACCTGCATAGGAGAAGGCCACTCCGATATAAAACCTACGACCCAAGGACCTCGCTGCCACGTCCCAGCTTGCTTGGCCACGGCACACGAACCATGGGTGTAAAGGGTGGGGCCAGTACTGCGCGCACTGCACTCCACCTAAAAGCTCCTTTGCGCAGGCCCGAGGACAGGTCCACGTCCTCCCCCTCAACGTCCTCCCCCTCCACGTCCTCCCCCTCCATGTCCTCCCCCTCCACGTCCTCCCCCTCAAAAGATGCTCACAAACTCAAGCTAGCATGCTGGAACATCAGAACCATGCTAGACAAGACTGACAGCCACCGACCTGAACGTCGGTCTGCCCTCATTGCACATGAACTCCTCAGACTTGACATCGACATAGCCGCTCTCAGTGAAGTCCGCCTGGCAGATGTAGGCAGCCTCCAAGAACGCGGCGCGGGCTACACACTCTACTGGTCTGGCAAGCCTTCGGATGAACGACGCCTATCTGGTGTAGGCTTCATGGTCAAGAGCTTCATTGCCTCCAAACTCGAAAACCTTCCGACAGGCCTCTCGGACCGAATCATGTCCATGCGACTCCCCCTTCAAAACAAGCGTCACATCACCCTCATCAGTGTCTATGCTCCAACACTCCCGGCGGAACCAGCAGAAAAGAACAAGTTCTACACCGACCTGCGCAACCTCATCCAACGTACCCCTACAGCCGACAAGGTTGTCATCCTGGGCGACTTCAACGCTCGTGTCGGCAAAGACTCAGAAACCTGGCCAGGAATCCTGGGCAAGCATGGCGTCGGCAAGTGCAACGACAATGGGCGCCTCCTGTTGGAGCTCTGCGCAGAACAGCGGCTTGTCATTACAAACACCCTTTTTCAGCAGAGGGACGGCCTTAAGACCACCTGGATGCATCCCCGATCCAAACACTGGCACCTCCTGGACTACATCCTGGTGCGAGAAAGTGACAAACAAGATGTGCTCCACACCAGGGTCATGCCTAGCGCGGAATGCCACACTGACCACCGGCTGGTTCGCTGCAAGCTCAACCTTCACTTCAAGCCAAAGCCCAGGAACAATAAAGCCCCCAGAAAGAGGTTCAATGTTGGAAAACTGCAGTCAGACGAAGCGAGAGGAAACTTCCAGGCAAACCTCAAAGCAAAGCTCGACGTGGCAACCCGCCTCACGGACCCGTCCCCTGAAACCCTCTGGGATCAGTTGAAGGCTACCATACTGCAATCCACTGAAGAGGTACTGGGCTTCTCCTCCAGGAAAAACAAGGACTGGTTTGACGAAAACAGCCAGGAAATCCAGGAGCTGCTGGCAAAGAAGCGAGCTGCCCACCAGGCTCACCTTACAAAGCCGTCCTGTCCAGAGAAGAAACAAGCCTTCCGTCGCGCATGCAGCCATCTTCAGCGCAAACTCCGGGAGATCCAAAATGAGTGGTGGACTAGCCTCGCCAAACGAACACAGCTCAGCGCGGACATTGGCGACTTCAGGGGTTTCTACGAGGCTCTAAAGGCTGTGTACGGCCCCTCACCCCAAGTCCAAAGCCCGCTGCGCAGCTCAGACGGCAAAGTCCTCCTCAGCGACAAGATCTCCATCCTCAACCGATGGTCAGAACACTTCCAATCTCTTTTCAGTACCAACCGCTCAGTCCAAGATTCCGCCCTGCTCCAGCTCCCTCAACAGCCCCTAAGGCTAGAGCTGGATGAGGTTCCCACCCTGGATGAGACATATAAGGCAATCGAACAACTGAAAAGTGGCAAAGCAGCAGGTATGGATGGAATCCCCCCAGAAGTCTGGAAGGCTGGCGGCAAAACTCTGCATGCCAAACTGCATGAGTTTTTCAAGCTTTGTTGGGACCAAGGTAAACTGCCTCAGGATCTTCGTGATGCCACCATCATCACCCTGTACAAAAACAAAGGCGAGAAATCAGACTGCTCAAACTACAGGGGAATCACGTTGCTCTCCATTGCAGGCAAAATCTTCGCTAGGATTCTACTAAATAGAATAATACCTAGTGTCGCCGAGAATATTCTCCCAGAATCACAGTGCGGCTTTCGCGCAAACAGAGGAACCACTGACATGGTCTTTGCCCTCAGACAGCTCCAAGAAAAGTGCAGAGAACAAAACAAAGGACTCTACATCACCTTTGTTGACCTCACCAAAGCCTTCGACACCGTGAGCAGGAAAGGGCTTTGGCAAATACTAGAGCGCATCGGATGTCCCCCAAAGTTCCTCAACATGATTATCCAACTGCACGAAAACCAACAAGGTCGGGTCAGATACAGCAATGAGCTCTCTGAACCCTTCTCCATTAACAATGGCGTGAAGCAAGGCTGTGTTCTCGCACCAACCCTCTTTTCAATCTTCTTCAGCATGATGCTGAACCAAGCCATGAAAGACCCCAACAATGAAGACGCTGTTTACATCCGGTACCGCACGGATGGCAGTCTCTTCAATCTGAGGCGCCTGCAAGCTCACACCAAGGCACAAGAGAAACTTGTCCGTGAACTACTCTTTGCAGATGATGCCGCTTTAGTTGCCCATTCAGAGCCAGCTCTTCAGCGCTTGACGTCCTGTTTTGCGGAAACTACCAAAATGTTTGGCCTGGAAGTCAGCCTGAAGAAAACTGAGGTCCTCCATCAGCCAGCTCCCCACCATGACTACCAGCCCCCCCACATCTCCATCGGGCACACAAAACTCAAAACGGTCAACCAGTTTACCTATCTCGGCTGCACCATTTCATCAGATGCAAGGATCGACAATGAGATAGACAACAGACTCGCCAAGGCAAATAGCGCCTTTGGAAGACTACACAAAAGAGTCTGGAAAAACAACCAACTGAAAAACCTCACAAAGATAAGCGTATACAGAGCCGTTGTCATACCCACACTCCTGTTCGGCTCCGAATCATGGGTCCTCTACCGGCACCACCTACGGCTCCTAGAATGCTTCCACCAGCGTTGTCTCCGCTCCATCCTCAACATCCATTGGAGCGCTCACACCCCTAACGTCGAGGTACTCGAGATGGCAGAGGTCGACAGCATCGAGTCCACGCTGCTGAAGATCCAGCTGCGCTGGATGGGTCACGTCTCCAGAATGGAGGACCATCGCCTTCCCAAGATCGTATTATATGGCGAGCTCTCCACTGGCCACCGTGACAGAGGTGCACCAAAGAAAAGGTACAAGGACTGCCTAAAGAAATCTCTTAGTGCCTGCCACATTGACCACCGCCAGTGGGCTGATAACGCCTCAAACCGTGCATCTTGGCGCCTCACAGTTTGGCGGGCAGCAGCCTCCTTTGAAGAAGACCGCAGAGCCCACCTCACTGACAAAAGGCAAAGGAGGAAAAACCCAACACCCAACCCCAACCAACCAACTTTCCCTTGCAACCGCTGCAATCGTGTCTGCCTGTCCCGCATCGGATTGGTCAGCCACAAACGAGCCTGCAGCTGACGTGGACTTTTTACCCCCTCCATAAATCTTCGTCCGCGAAGCCAAGCCAAAGAAAAAAAAAAAAAAAATGGGTGATGGATCTCGGATGCAGGAGGAGTAGAGAGAGAGTGTCAGGATCACCATGTGGCACTGATCCAATGAGAGGTTTGGCTGGGTGGTGTTTGGGGAGTTGAAGAATGCAATGTTGTGTCTAAGGAGGATTGCCTTCTGGAAGAAACAAGTGAGGGTATTCTTTAATTGTTTGTAAATGGTGGTGTATCAGTGCCATTACAAATCTAACCCTTCCCTACCTCACATTCATTACCCTCTATTATTTTTCCATCCATGTATCTTAGAGTGTTTTGAATGTCCTTATTGTACCAGCCCCGATCTCCACCCCAGCAATGCATCCCAGACCCTCACTGCTCTGTAATTTTTTTTAAGCTTGTTTAGACGATCAAATCAAAAGATGAATGAAGTTCTACTGCAACATCTTGTGATCTCATCATCATTTCTTTGCAGATTATGGGCAAATTGAGAGAAAAAATGTTTGTCTTAAATAGACACTATGCAGGAGAGGGAGAAGGGTGGATCCCTTATTATATCTGCTGTGCAAATACTGCGAGCTGCATTGTTACACCTCTTAACAACACATGTAACACCTCATCATCAGATGTTGAATAATACTGGGGAATATTAATGATCTAAAATGCCCAAAGTGGAGAAGCAGGTCGAGATGAATGCGTTGTATTCCCAAATCGGAATGCACTTTGGAAGGCGTCATTGGGTTTTAGTGACTTGCTCGTGAACCGGAATTTCTCTCACATGGATTCGTGCTCCTGAGACCATTCTCTTGCTTCCATTTCAATAAAGTGGCTACTTTCCCTTCCTGGCTCCCATGCAAGCTCGCTGTGGCTTCTTTTGTATTGACTGTCATTATGTTGTTGCAAAGTACTGCCCATCCATATTTTCTCAAAATCTGGACGAATCCGTACCAATTCACAAAATATTGATGCTCTCCATTTATTGACTTTCTTGATTTGAGTTTCTTCCCATCCAACGTGGTTCGACAGTGGATGGCACAATCGCAACTCTGTTGCGCTGCCATTGATAGGGATGGGGTTCAAATCCTGCTCTCTCTGTGAGGAGTTTCTATGTTCTCCCTGTGTGTGCTTAGGTTTTCCCCAGGGTGGGGGAGGGGGCTCCAGATTTTTCCCACTGTTCAAAAAGTATGGGGGGGCTTGAAGGTGAATTGGGAGGCACAGGTTTGTGGGCCTAAAGGGTCTGTTACTGTGCTGTAACTAATCTTAAAGTATCGCATTGACTCTGATATGTCACTAATGTAAATCTTAGTAGTAATGGTGTGTATGATTCTGCTTTGTCTTGATCTCTGCGGCTATTGGCCTCGTCTCTCATGTGGAACCCTATAACTTGGGTGTTTTGGAATTACCTTGTTGTGAGGAGTATATCTGAATGAATAGCTTCACTAATTACTCACCATGTTAATGTTTAATGTCCATCTATCCTTGTCTGCTAAGTCTGGACTGGAAAATTGTAAATGTTACTCCACTCTTTAAGAAGGAAGAGAGGCAAAAGACTGTAAATTTTAGACCATGTCTTCACATAAAAAAATTATTATGAAAATTATGTTATCTTTTCCAAACAAATACAAGCTTTCATTTTGCCAACAATTCATATTTAAATCCACATCACTTTTCCACGTAATACAAATACATTCCCCAACCAATGCTAATGCGAACCGAATAAACTCAATTAGAGATTTATCCATTCTTAAACCCATTGTTAAAGTTGGAATATACCACATTTAAAAAAAGCAGTAGATCTAACATTAAAGTAGTCTCTAATAAATCCACCTTAAACTGTTTCATTTTTATCCAAAAAGATTTACTTTATCACACAACCAGACAGAATTGAAAAAAAAAAGTACCAATTTGAGTCCCACAATGAATACATAAATCTGAATGACTAAATCCATATCTTTTTAACTTTTCTGGTGTTTAATTCAACTGATGTAGAAAATTGTAGTTCACCAAATTTAGTCACAATATCTTCACACAGAGTAGTCCATCCTTCTTGGGACAATTCTAAGGATAAATCTTTCTCCCCTTTAAGCTTTGATTTATCTCAATCCAGTTTAGCCATTTTCTCTTGCAACAAAGAATACATTTCTGAAATAAATCCCTTTTAAATTTAGTTAACTTAGGCATGTTCGATTCCCGCCCAAAACTCTTCACTACTGGAGAATGTACTTGAAAATATGCAAGCAAAGAATTTAACAGTACCTCAATTTTTTCCTGAAGCCTAACATAAGAAAAAAATATCCCATCTTCAAAACAATCTGCTAACACTTGAATACATTTCATCTGGCAAATCTTTAAATACTGAGATTATTCATCGAGAAGGAGATGTATTTATCCTGATATCATGGAATTTGTAATGAAACCTTATCTCCAGTTCCTATTGACAGATTTTTTTTATACCAAGTATCACATAAATGTCATAATACTGGCACATTATAATAAAGAAAAAGACGAGGAGTCCATCTAAATATACATTGATGTATAATAGAATGAGAAATCTGTGCTAATAACATTTTAGCCCAGTGTGGAGGTTAATTAACATTGAACATCCTATTAATAAATTTTAACTGATAATAAACTAATAATTTAATGAATAATTCTGAAAATGAGGCCATTGTCGTCCCTAATGCATATTTCCATGTTAATGTTTTCAACAATACTCTAGCCAATTAACCTTTCTATAAAAATATTCTGATTGCTGCATAACTCTTTAAAAAATATGTTTGGACACGAACATGGAATTGATTGAAAAAGATATTGAATTCAAGGAAAAATATTCATTTTTAATACAATTCACATGTGCCATTCATGTCAAAGGAAGATCTTTCCATTTAATTAAATCAGCTTTAATTTTATCAATAGAGAAACATAGTTAAACTTACACAAATGTTGATAATCTGCATCAAACATTACCCCTAAATATTTAATTTTCTTCGTCCATCTAAGCTGTGTAATCTGTTTACAAGCAGGATAATCTTCCTCTGTCATTGGTAATATGTTCCTCTTATCCCAATTAACCTTACAACCAGACATTTCTCCATATTGTACCAAACAGGTTTGCAGATGTCATAACGATTACTGAGGATTTGTTAAATATATTGGTACAAAGGAACCTTATATTCTCTTCATTTATTTTAATCCCACTAATTTTATCATTTTGTCTTATAGCTTGGGCTAGCAGTTCTATCACCAAGGTTGACAAAGGACAAACTTCCCTTGTGGAGCATGTTAAATTAAAGGTATCTGAAATTTGTCCATTTGTCACCATCCTCGCCAAAGGATTTTTATACAAGGGTTTAACTCAACCAGTTAAAAAAGGTCCAAACTTAAATCTTCAAGTACTTTAAATAAAAAGTACCTTTCAACTCGATCAAAGGCTTTTTCTGCATCTAATGCCACTATCATCGATTGATTCAAACAATGTCTTGACACATGAATCAACATCAACAGTCTAACAATATTTTCAGAAGAAAATCTATTCTTAATGAAACCTGCTTGATCAACATGTATTAAACATGGTAAATACTTCACAAGTCTATTAGCTACTAACTTATAATCTACATTTAATAAAGATATTGGTCGATATGAGGTAACATTCAATGGGGCTCTTCCTTTTTTCCAATAACTAATTCTAGCTCTAGAAAAGGATTCTGGAAATGCTTTTGCTCTTCTGTAGCTTGTTTAAGAACATCCATCAAAACAGGAGACAAGACTTCATAAAATTCTTTATAAAACCCTCCTGTAAACCCATCTTCTCCAGGTGATATTCAATATCGCTTCTTCAATTTCTAAATTACTGAAAGGAACTTCCAATTCTGTCCTATCTTTATCGTCCAAAACCGATAACTCCAAACTACCTAAAAAAGACTCAACACGTTCCTCATCCTGACTTACATCAAAAGGATATAAATTCTGGTAAAATGAGTGAAATTCATCATTCATTTCCTGAGGTTTAAAAGTAACTCCTGAATTATTTCTTATCGCATTTATTGTCCTTGATGCCTGTTCAGTCTTTAATTGCCGAGCGAAAACCTTATACACTCTTTCTCCTTACTCATAGTAACACAATTTGGATCATTGTATTAATTTTTCATATTAATATGTTTGCATTATATTATAACAGTTTCAACTGAATCAAAAAAGTCTTTTAATCTACAGTCGAATTTCGTTGGAATTCCTTTTCTAACATTGTTATTTCCTTCTCCAAATTTTGCCTCTCTGCCAAATGCTGCGTCTTAATTCTTGTAAAATAATTGATTATCAGACATCTTAAATAGGTTTTTGAAGCATCCCACAAAACAAATTTACTTTGTACTGAATATGTATTAATTGGCAAATAAGACTGAATATGGTCTTTGATATAACTTAGAAATTTTGGTTGCTTCAATAACATCCCATTAAATCTTCAGCGATAAGGGGTGTCTACATTATACAAACCAGAACATGTGCAGGTGCACAATCCTTTATCCAGAACCCTTTGGGGGGGGGGGGTGGGGTCACTGTTTTCTGAATTTCAGATTTTTTTCGATTTTGGAAAGCCAGATTTAAGCCCACCCAAATTATGCTGCTGTATCCACCCTCACTCCCTTCCAGTCACGCTGCCATTTTCCCCCCACCCCTCTCCCGCCTTCCTCGCACTGTCGTCTCTCTCCCCACTTTGGAACTTTCTGGATTTTAGATGTCCAGATAAAGGATTGTGTACTTCTACTTAACAATGAGGAATGATCAGACAAAATCCTACTCTTATACTCTGCATGTATAAATCTACCCTGTAATTGTGCTGACATGAAGCAAAAGTCGATTCTCAAAAAAGAATCATGTCTGGGTGAATAAAAAGAAAATTCTTTTTCTGTCAGTATTAACTTCCTCTAGATTTCCAACAAATTCAAATCTTTCATTGAGTCTAACATCCATTTTGCCATTTTGGTTCTTTGTAAAGTTTTTGGAAATTTATCCAACACACAATTAAAATCCCCACCAACCAAAATATTTTCATTAGCTTGACCCAGATTCCAAAAAGTTTCAGAAATAGCGTCTTCATCATTTTCATTGGGTGGATAAACATTCATCAAAGTCCATGCTTCAGCAAAAATTTTACAATTCACCAACAGCTCTCGACCCAATGTGGCAGAGAATGATTCCAACTGAAACGGTATCTTCTTATGAACCAAAGTATCAACACCTCTAGCTTTCGAATTAAATGGAGATGAAAAACATGTCCGACCCAATCTCTCTTCAATTTCATATGTTCTTTCTCAGACAAATGAGTTTCTTGCAAAAAAGCAACATCAACTGTCATTTTCTTTATATATGCCAATATTCCCTTCCTTTTCATTGGATTATTAAGTCATTTAACATTAAAGGTCACAAAATTTAAATGAGCCATAACTTAATTTCCTCCTCAGATTGACACTTCACACAGCAATTACAATTAGATATAAATTTTTTAAAAAACCCAAACCCCCCTTTCAAACAATAAGAAACCTCTGTAAAAAATGTAAAAACCTAAGAGCCTAAGAGTCGGACCCCCCTCTGTGGACCAGGTGCAGTCAATACCGCAAATGGCAGATGGCTTTAGAAGTAGTAGAGTCAACCACCACCCCACAACCGAACATTAAGACCCATCAGTCATCCCAGTGATAACACCCACATTGAGCTTGAGCTTCATCTACAATATCACTCACCAATTCTGATTCCAACTTCTTTTTCCCGTTCCCTTCCCAATCTCATCCTCGGACATTTTCCCCATCGATTCCTTCAAATCTTCAAAGGAATTTGCAAAAGATAATGCACCATAAGGACTCTCAAAACATTGAGACTGATCTCGCCCATAAATCACCTTAAATATCATCGGATACTGAAAAGTAAACTTATACCCTTTCTTCCACAGAACTGCTTTGACCAGATTAAACTCTTTCCATCACTTAATAATCTCCTGACTTAAATTAGCATAAAATAAAACCCTATTGCCTTGATACATCGTAGGGCTTTGATCAAGGCGAGCTTTCTGATCTGCAAGCCGCAATATAATTTCTCTATCCTGATATCACAAACATCTTAAAAGAACCACTCTTGACATTTGACACAGAAAAGGTTTTCTTCTTCACGCCCTATGAGCCCTATCTAAAAAGACTCGACTCCCAACAACTCTGGAATCCATTTACAAAAATAATTTTACAGGATCTGAACCATCAATATCTTCTGGCAGAACAACTATCTTAATATTATTAGACAACTTTGATTTTCTAATGAATCAATGTTTTTTAACAAATCTCTCTTCTGTAAACAAATCCTCAATATAATCCATTCTCTCTGCATAATGTTCCACAAGGTCCTTACAGTCAATAAAAATGTCTTCTATCTTCTGCAATTGATCTTGTCCAGTATCCATTGCAGTTAAACTCTTATTAATATCAACTTGAATAAATGTAATTTCTTCACACATACCAGCCATTATTTCCTTTATACCAGCAAATTGATCATTTAAAGTTTCAAAATTTTAGGTCATAAAAGACATAATCTTTTCATTTGGTTGGATCAGTTCTGTAGACATGAAGTTGACTTCCATCCTTGTTGCAGGGGCCTTGAAGACTGGGGAAGGTGTCTGTGGTGAACCAACAGTTTTCATTGGAGAAGGAGATGTTCTTAAAGTCTTAGGCCACCCTTCAATGAGTCCAACTGCAGCAAGTAGTCATTCTTGTTCTTCTTCGCCTCGAACCTCTGAGTTGTTCTCCTTCACCTCATACCTGGCAGCCCTACTGCGGATCTGATCCAGAATTTCCTGCATGTGAGAACATCCATCCATACTGAGAAGCTCAGTAGCACGCAGGGGAGTATCTCCAGATGGGCCGCTGCATACTGTCAGCCACCTTCCTGCTAACTTGTGCTCTCATTTGGGCACCCACCCCCCACTCTCCTTAGTCAAGCCAGGCTCGGGTCAGATACCACGCTCGCACTCCTCCTGGCCTGCCGCCAGGCCAAAGATCTTGGCGACATCTTGCGTCTCTGGAGGCGCAGAGGATGCGGACGTTTCTTCCAGCTTCTCCCGAGTTCTAAGTTGAGGATTCGGATCTATATATAACTGTTGCTGAGATTCCTTCTGGAAGGTCAGCTTTGCTTCTTCTGCACTTTTCACAGGTTGAAAACCTAGGTTTTTTCAAAGTTGCTTGTAATGAAATGTTGTATGTACTGACCAGTACAGGCACGGGCTGCTCCCCCTCCCCCACCCCTGCCGCACCTGATGTCATCCTCTCCTGGACTCCTCCCCTGTGACCCAGGGCATAAAGGTCGAGCCACCTCTTCCTTCCCTTCACTTCCCTCACTTGGACGCGGGCCTGCAGTCTTGTGTGTAATAAAGCCTATCGTTCCCCTCAGTCTTTGTCTCTGTGATTATTGGGGCAACTGGTCGTGCCCAACACTATTTTTTTCCCTTCTTCATTTCCAGAATCCTACAGTAGAAAATTATTGTTCAAAACATTGATAAAGTCAAAAAAGTCACTACAGTTCGAGTATTGAACAGTTCAGTCAGGGTGAGGTGTCTTCTCACGTCTTTTATTGATGCCATCTTTCCACGACACCCCCCCCCCCCACCTCCCCTCAGTTGACTCCTTGAACACCATCCAATCCATGGACTCGAGGCAGCCCTGCAGCTGTCTTCCCTCCTGTGACCACCTTCTGGTTGTCCTGATCTCATAAGTGTTATGAGCAATTTTAGGCCCCATTTCTAAGAGAGGATGTGATGGCCCAGAGGTGGTTTACAAGAATGATCCTGGGGAAGAGCGGAATAATGCTTGAGGAACATTTGATGGTTCTGGGCCTGTACTCGCCTGAGCTTAGAAGGATGAGGCAGGACCTCATTGAAATCTGATGAATAGTGAAAGGGCTGGATAGAGAGGATTTTGCCAGTACTGGGAGAGTTTAGGACCAGTGGGAACAACCTCAGAATAAAAGGATGTCTGCTTAACACGGAGATGGAGAAACCTTTTCATCAAGAACAGTGATTTTCAAACTCCTCCTCCTCACCCCCACCCCCACCCCCCAGATCATATTCCACTTAATCCCTTTGCCAGAAGTGCTCTGTTAATAAGGGATTACTTAAGGAGGAATGTAATTGAAAAGAAAAATTTCAAAAACCACTTTTTTAATCGTACCTCATTGACTTGTTCTGTGCGTGGTTTCATAACTCCCGAGGAAATGGGCCAATGACAATTTTTCTCAAGCAAAATTTTCCTTTACAATTGGGTCCACTGCAGTCTTTCTCAGCCTTTCTTCCCATTCATATGCCACTTTAAGCAATCTCCTACTCATTTTTCGACACTCCAAGGAATAAAGTCCCAACCTGTTCAACCTTTCCCTGTAGCTCAACTCCTGAAGACCTGGCAGCTTCTTAGTAAATCTTCTCTGCACTCTTTCATCTTACTAATACCTTTCCTGTAGCTAGGTGACCAGAACTGCACACAATACTCCAAATTCAGCCTCACCATCATCTTATCCAACCTCACCATAACTTCCCAACTCCTATTTTCAATATGTTAATTAATGAAGACCAAGATGACAAAAGCTGTCTTTAGAACCCGGTCGTCCTGTGACACCACTTTCATGGAATTATGTAAGATCTCTTGCTGCCGATTTCTATAACTGGGCTGTTCAATTTCATAATGTTGGCTTCTGGACTATTTTATTGCGCCCCTTGATCTAGAGAGTTCTGGCAGAGCAAAACAATTTTGTTTTCTTTTGTCAGCTCAAATTTTGTCACATTGATCCAAAAACAAGTATTTTCACCATTCCTTCATTTCAGATTCTCTGCAGCTGTCGTATTGTACCTCACAGTGACGGCATCATGTTTGTCTTGTTTATCCTTTACCCCTCCATCCAGACAGATGTGCTGATCAACGAGTCGACTCCACTCATCCAGCACCACTGCCATTTCTGCTGCTCGGGCTTTTCATCCCATGTATTCAGTTTGTTATTTCCCCTCTTCTTTTTCACAGCAAATAGAATCAGGTTTATTTGATCATCTTTCTGAATCCCAGTGAAAGGTTATTGACCTGATGATTTTAACTCCGATTATTTTTCCAGTGGATGATCTGCTGAGTATTTCCAGCATTGAGATTTTATTTTATTGCCTTGGTGTATTACTGAGTGCTTGAATGGGAGAAGAAATGTGGGTTGGGTTAAGTGGAGATGTTTCGATCATGGAGTGGATTTAGAAAAATAGACGTAAAAGGGGAGGGTGCATGGAAATAGTTAATTCATCTTTTCAAATTGTTTTTTGAGCTATGATTGTTTTCTCCTCTTGCAATTTTGGTAGTTCAATTTTAGCGAGAAACATCTATTTTGTCTTCTTTCCCTTCAATCTCAGTTCGGTATAATTGGTCCTAGAATTCCTTAAAGTTTTCATTGATCTCTGTTGGGTTTTATGTAATTTGTTTGTCTTTTTTCCTTGATGCCAAAACCGTTCTTTTAGCTTGTTTTGTTTTAAGCTGCCCAGCTAGTCTTTTGTGTGTTTTTTTTCTCCTCACTCGTAATACTTCTGCTTTATTTTCATTATGTTCTTCTCCACCTTATACATTTGTAGTTTTTCATATTTTTTTTTGTCTGCCAATTCCCTTCTTTTTGTTGTATCTTCCCTTGATGCTAGATCTTTTTCTGTACTTACTATTTCCCTTTCCAGCTGTTCTATTTCCCAATTGTAGTCCTTTTTCATCTTAGTTACATAACTTATTATCTGCCCTCTGATGAAGGCTTTCATTGCATCCCATAATATAAATTTGTCTTTCACTGATTCCATATTTATTTCAAAGTACATTTTAATTTGGCACTCAATAAATTGTCTAAACCCCTGTCTTTTAAGTAGCATGGAGTTTAATCTCCATCTATATGTTCTTGTTGGGATGTCCTCCAGTTCTATTGCTAATAACAGGGGTGAGCGTTCAGATAACAATCTAGCTTTATATTCCATTATCCTAAATCTCCCTTGGATATGGGCTGACAACAGGAACAGGTCAATCCTTGAGCATGTTTTATGTCTACTCGAATAATGTGAGTAGTCCTTCTCCTTTGGGTGTTGCTTCCTCCATAGATCCAAAAGTTGCATTTCCTGCATTGATTTAACCATAAATTTGGCTATTTTGTACTTTCTGCTAGTCTTTTGTCCAGTTTTATCCATCTTTGAATCCAAATTAAGGTTAAAGTCCCCTCCTATCAATATATTCCCCTGTGTTTTGACAATCTTCAAAAAAATATTTTGCATAAACTTTTGATCCTCTTCATTAGGTGCATATATATTGACCAAATTCCAGAGTTCTGAATATATCTGACACTTTATCATTACATATCTCCCTGCTGGATCTATTATTTCCTCCTTTGTTTTGATTGGTACATTTTTATTGATTAATATAGCTACACCTCTGGCTTTTGAATTAATATGATGGTGCTGTTACATGCCCTACCCACTCTCTCCTTAATCTCTTCTGTTCCACTTCAGTTAGATGTGTTTCCTGTACGAATGCTATATCTATTTTTTCAGTAAATTTAATATCCTCTTCCTTTTGATTTGGTTATGTATTCCATTAATATTTATAGTCATATAGTTCAACATAGCCATCTCATACTTTGTTTACATCTCATTTCCGCTTCCTCACCACCACCTTTCCCCTTTTCCCCATTTCCATTTCTCAGTTTTCTTTTTTTGAACGCACTGTATGACAACACTTCTAAAACATAAAATATTTCCACCATTCCCACATCTATAATTCCCTTAACCCCAACTGTCCCCCATCTCTGAGTCACCCCTTGTCCCTTGCTGGGCAACCACAACTTCCCTCTCCATTCAGACTGCGAACCCGTTCGCAAGTGTCAACTGATTTCGCAGTAACTGTTATTCTCTCCCACCCAACCCCCTCCAGAAAAGACTTTTATCTTCACATTATAACAAAGCTCCTACTCGTTTCTTCTCTTTTTCTTTTTATGTTTTATTTATTTATTTGTTAACTCCTCCTCTTACTTTCCCCCTACTCCCTGACTTCCCTTTTCTTCCCTCCTTTAGTTCTTACTTATACATTATTTTTACATCTTTATATATAGTTTATTGTTGTTCTTTGTTCTTGTTACATCTCTTCATCTCTCTGTCTGTCTTGCAGGTGTTCTGCAAATTCTCGTGCATTCTCCGGATCCGAGAACAGTCCGTTTTGCTGCCCCGGGTAACTATTTTAAGCACCGCTGGATATCTTAACATAAATTGATAAGTATAGTTGGGAAGGGCTTGCATATTGTAGTGTGAAATCAGCTTTCTACCATAGGATCGATTTTGCTGCATTAAACTCCTTCCTCTTCTTTAGGAGCTCCAAACTTAAGTCGGGGTAGAAAAAAAATTGACCTTTGTATTCCAGTGGTTTTTTGTCTTCTCCAATTTTATTCATTGCCTTCTCCAATATATTTTCTCTTGTCATGTATCTCAGGAATTTTACTAAAACGGATCTTGTTTTTTGTTGTGACTGTGGTTTCGGGGCTAATGTTCTGTGTGCCCTTTCTATTTCCATTCCTTCCTGCTTTTCTGGCATTCCCAGTACCTTTGGGATCCATTCTTTTATAAATTCTTTCATATCTTTGCCTTCTTCATCTTCCTTAAGGCCCACTATCTTTATATTGTTTCACCTACTATAGTTTTCCATTATATCCAACTTCTGCGCTAACAACTCCTGTGTTTCTTTAACTTTTTTGTCACTTCCTTCCAATTTTCTTTTTAGGTTGTTCACTTCCATTTTTACCACCATTACACGTTCTTCCACATTATCTGATCCTTTCCCTACATCTGTTATGACCAGCTCTATTCTACTCACTTTTTCTTCTGTACTTTTCATTTCACTAAATTCTAGTGTCAGCCATTCTTTTAATGCTTTCATTTGTTCTTGAAAAATAATTTTTCTTTATGTACTCTCCATTCATTTTACCTCCTATTCCTCTGTGCAGAGCTTGGTGTTCTCCTTCTTCTTCTTCTGTGTCTGCTCTTGTGTTTGTGTCTTCTATTTCTCTTCCTTGTATCTGTGTCTCTTCGGACTTTCTGGTTGAGCTGCGTGTCTCAGTTTTTTGCGTTTTTTTTTCCATGGTTTCTTGATGTTGGTCCTCTTCTTCTGGGCTGTTTATCTGTTGTGTCTCTTGCTTCCTTTTTTCTTTCTCATCCCTCCCTTTCCAGTTGCTTTCTTTATCTTCCAGCTGGGAGCCCTGCTGTCGGGCATCTCACAGCTGTTGGTGCTGTGGAGTTTAACTCCACAGCTGGTCCCCCTCCCGTCAGTATTCTCCTTGTCGTGCGCATCGTGCATGCACGATTCTTCGCGCATCCGCAGTGGTGCACCCCTGTTTGGCTCCGTGAGCCATTTTTGCTGTCCCACAGTTGGTGGGTCACGACCCTGCGGGGTCTCCACTCACCTCGGGGAGCAGGCTCCTCTTTCCACGGTGGGTCCCTGCTTTTTCGTGCAGGTAAGGCCTTCACTTTCTCTTCTGTTGTCTTTATTCTTTTCTTCCTGTTGTTTTGGCTTTTCTTTCTGAGGAGCCATTGCCTCCACACCTTTATTTTTTATTTGTTATGATTTGTGTGTCTGGGGCTGTAATGGAGGATTAAAACCATGTGCCCAGATGCTTTTTGCTTATGAGGAACTGATGACACTGGGTCCACACGCAGGTCACCTTACTTTCAGAACTAGCAGATGTAATTAAACTCAGCCATGGGGATTTATCTGAAGATAGACTTTGAAATGGAATTCCACTGTGAGGCCCAGGGAAAGCAGTTGTCAAATGCAACACTCTGAAATTGACGAATTGGTCACAACCTGTCTTGCTCGAGAAGTTTTAATAAGTCTTTGTATCTACGAGATAAACGAGGAAATCATAACATCCTGGTTCCATAATAATTAATCTTCTAAATTGTAGAATATAATGTTCAGTTTTGATTTTGACTGACAAATGTTAGAAGGAGGAGGCGCATGATTAATTGTTTTTGGGGTATATAAGCCTGTGGTCCTGCTGCTTAAGTTTAGACTCTCCGAGGGGTGGGAACACCCCTTGTCAAGAAGGAAGAACAGCCAGAGTCTGAGCAACGTCCCGGTCGGGGGAGGTGGAGAAGCTGCTACCGGCGCCCTGACAACCTACTACAAGTGTGCAGTCGTTGCCACGCTTCGGCAGGTGGGACCAGTCCAAGCGTTGATAAGTATAGTTGGGAAGGGCTTGCATATTGTAGTGTGAAATCAGCTTTTGAATTAGTAATAAACATTT
Organism: Narcine bancroftii; assembly: GCF_036971445.1. Taxonomy (NCBI): domain Eukaryota; kingdom Metazoa; phylum Chordata; class Chondrichthyes; order Torpediniformes; family Narcinidae; genus Narcine; species Narcine bancroftii. The sequence continues at coordinate 47,561,380 of NC_091479.1, forward strand.
GTATAAACTGAACTGCTCTCGGTGTGTGTGTGTCTATTTTCTTTCGGTGGCTCAAACACTGTGACCAATCTAAAATGAACAAAATGAGAGGTATAAGTTTACCCAAGACAGGGGCTTTGCTTTTTCTTCACTTATTTCCTTTTTTTCTGGAGAGGGCTGGTATTCTCCTACCGGCCACTACTCCATTACATGACTCTTCCAGTTTATCTTTCTTATTGAGGCGGATTCCACAATGTAACTTTGTTATTTGAATGAGTTCATCAGAATGAACATGTGATGTGATTTTTACCCGCCGTCTAACCTTGTAAGTGAGTGAGTCCCACCTTTTGACCTTGTTTTCTCATTGGAGTTCGACATTGAAAATGTTTTGTTAGTGAGTTCCACAGTGTAACCTTGTGATGTGAGTGAGTTCCAAAGAATAATCACGTTTTCTTTGTGAATCCCATATTGTAAATGTTATGTGAGTGAGTCCCACAGAGTAAACTTGGTATGTGAGAGATTTGCACGGTATAATCTTGTTTACTTTGTGAATCCCACATTGTAAATGTTATATGAGTGAGTTCCACAGTGTAAATTTGGGATGTGAGAGATTTGCACAGTATAATCTTGTTTACTTTGTGAATCCCACATTGTAAATGTTATGTGAGTGAGTCCCACAGTGTAAACTTGGTATGTGAGAGATTTGCACGGTATAATCTTGTTTACTTTGTGAATCCCACATTGTAAATGTTATGTGAGTGAGTTCCACAGTGTAAACTTGGTATGTGAGAGATTTGCACAGTATAATCTTGTTTACTTAGTGAATCCCACATTGTAAATGTTATGTGAGTGAGTCCCACAGTGTAAACTTGTTATGTGGGAGATTTGTACAGTATAATCTTGTTTACTTTGTGAATCCCACATTGTACATGTTATGTGAGTGAGTCCCACAGTGTAAACGTGTTATGTGAGAGATTTGCACAGTATAATCTTGTTTACTTAGTGAATCCCACATTGTAAATGTTATGTGAGTGAGTCCCACAGTGTAAACGTGTTATGGGAGAGATTTGCACGGTATAATCTTGTTTACTTAGTGAATCCCACATTGTAAATGTTATGTGAGTGAGTCCCACAGTGTAAACGTGTTATGTGAGAGATTTGCACGGTATAATCTTGTTTACTTAGTGAATCCCACATTGTAAATGTTATGTGAGTGAGTCCCACAGTGTAAACGTGTTATGTGAGAGATTTGCACGGTATAATCTTGTTTACATAGTGAATCCCACATTGTAAATGTTATGTGAGTGAGTCCCACAGTGTAAACGTGTTATGTGAGAGATTTGCACGGTATAATCTTGTTTACTTAGTGAATCCCACATTGTAAATGTTATGTGAGTGAGTCCCACAGTGTAAACGTGTTATGTGAGAGATTTGCACGGTATAATCTTGTTTACTTAGTGAATCCCACATTGTAAATGTTATGTGAGTGAGTCCCACAGTGTAAACGTGTTATGTGAGAGATTTGCACGGTATAATCTTGTTTACTTAGTGAATCCCACATTGTAAATGTTATGTGAGTGAGTCCCACAGAGTAAACTTGGTATGTGAGAGATTTGCATAGTATAATCTTGTTTACTTAGTGAATCCCACATTGTACATGTTATGTGAGTGAGTCCCACAGTGTAAACGTGTTATGTGAGAGATTTGCATAGTATAATCTTGTTTACTTAGTGAATCCCACATTGTACATGTTATGTGAGTGAGTCCCAAAGTGTAAACGTGTTATGTGAGAGATTTGCATAGTATAATCTTGTTTACTTAGTGAATCCCACATTGTACATGTTATGTGAGTGAGTTCCACAGTGTAAACTTGGGCTGTGAGAGATTTGCACGGTATATTCTTGTTTACTTAGTGAATCCCACATTGTAAATGTTATGTGAGTGAGTTCCACAGTGTAAACTTGGTATGTGAGAGATTTGCACGGTATATTCTTGTTTACTTAGTGAATCCCACATTGTAAATGTTATGTGAGTGAGTTCCACAGTGTAAACTTGGTATGTGAGAGATTTGCACAGTATAATCTTGTTTACTTAGTGAATCCCACATTGAAAATGTCATGTGAGTGAGTCCCACAGAGTAAACTTGATAACTGAGAGATTTGCACAGTGTGACCTGGTGATGTGAGTGAGTTTCAAAGTGTGACATTTTTATGGAAGTGAACTCCACAGTGTCAACCTGTAAAGTTCTTGAGTCTCAGAGTATAAAATTGGGATGTTAAAATGGAAAGGAACTACAAACACTAAAATAAATGCTATTTTGGGAAAAGTTTTATCTTTGTTTTCACAAGCTATGAACTGTGTTGTATATAAATTAATTTCATATGTGAAACGTTCTCAGAGGTTGGAAAAAAATACTTTTCTTCAAGAAACAAAATGTAGATCAGGAAATTCACATCCTCATTTCTATTTTAAAAAAACATAATATAAATGCTAAAATGAAACTACAAACATTAAAATAAATGCTTTTTTGGGAAATGATTAAACATTGTTTTGACATCTATGAACTGTCATGTTTAAATATTAATAGCACTTGTAAAACAGTTAAAGAAGTTGAAATATGTACTTTTCAACCAGAAACCAGAATGTAGTTAGGGAAATTTGCATTTAAGTTTCAATTTCATCAAGGATTCCACAGTGTCAATCTGTCAGGTTAGTGAGTCTCCGGCGGCTGGCGTCCCTGCGGAGACTATCGACGACTCAACGAGGCAACCATTCCTGACCGTTACCCCATCCCTCACATCCAGAACTTTATGGCCAACCTGCACGGTGCGAGGGCTTTCTCCAAAGTTGACCTGGTGTGCGGATATCACCAGATCCCGGTGCACCCTGAGGACAGACCCAAGATGGCCACATCACCCCCTTTGTCAATATAAGCATCTGTATGAGTTAACCCTTGGATTACCAAATTAATCATCCTTTGGAATGTAGCAGGGGCATTTTTCATGCCAAAAGGTAACACGTTATACTCATATAAACCGGATGGAGTTACAAAAGCCGAAATATTCTTTCCTCTCCCAGTTAAAGACAGACACCAGTAACCTTTCAACAAATCCAACTTAGTAAGAAATTTAGCTTTGCCAATTTTATCAATACAGTCATCTGTTCTCTGAATAGGATAAGCATCTGTTTTAGTTACTGAATTAACCTTCCTGTAATCTGAACTGAACCTAATAATTCCATCTGGTTTCGGTACCAGAATACAAGAAAAAAAATCTTTCTGAGTTTGAAGGTCTAATAATGTCATTTCTCAACGTAAATTCCATCTCCTGATCCATGATTTTACTCCTTAATGTATATACTATATGGGTGTTTATTCATGGGACTTGCTTCTCCCACGTCTACATCATGATAAATCACTGATATGTTTATTTTGGCACATCAGGAACAAATCTGTAAATTTCAAAATTACTTCCTTCAATTGCATCTGTTTCTTGTGATTTAAGATGACCTAACTTTTCCTCCAAATTTTCCAAAATTGCTGAGTTCGACAGGCGCTCAGGAACCATGGTTTCTTTAAGGTTACCCTCACAAGATTTTGTTGCCATAATCTTATGATCGATAACTTCTTCAACCCTCTCAACAGCAAACACCTCTGAAACAGATGGTTCTCCACTCCCCTTATCCTCATCATAAGGTTTGGTGGTGGTGCACATCTCTGCGAATGAACCGGCCCTGTTTGTACCGCTGCGCTGGCGGGGCAGCTGAAGAAGATGGCGCTGTCAGGGCTTGCTTATTGCCTCGTGGCCTCAGTTTGTGTCCCGGGCCACTTAATGACGTCACCACTGCGTGGGGCAGAACAAACGTTGGCCTTAAATTGGGGCGCTCCAAATTCAATTAAACAATTGTCCTGGAAATTCCATCAAGTCCTGTGGTGTTTTCTGTGTGTAGCGGCCATGACATTGGTGACCCTGCAGAGCCCAGATGACATCTGGTCTCAAATCATGGATTCCTCGGCGATCAGCACTGTCTCTGTGAAGCTCCCCCATTCTGGACCCACCGGCCCCGCACATGGATCAGGCAGGTGGAGGCGGAGCTTCAACTCCGGCAGATCACCATGTGTGTTCTACCACATGGTGAGTGTCCTCAACAAGGAAACAGCAGCCAGAGTTGATGATCTGATCCATGATCCCTCTGAGGAGGACAAGTACATCGCCCTCAAAACCCTCCTCCTCAGCATCTTTAGACTCTCCTTGGTCACCATTATCCCTATCCATGATAGGCCGAATTAATGCTATTAAGATGATGATCTTACCTAAATTTTTATATATATTCCAAGCTATACCTATTTTTGTTCCTAAATCTTTTTTTGATAAGGTCGATTCTAAATTGTCCTCGTATATCTGGCAAAACAAGAATCCTAGATTGGGGAAAATATATTTACAGAAATCCAAACTAGAGGGAGGGTTGGCATTACCCAACTTTAGAATTTATTACTGGGCAATTAATATTAGTTACTTAAGGTATTGGTTGAATTATTCAGAATTATCTCTAAATCCCCAATGGGTAAATTTAGAAATTAAACTGATGCAAAATTTTTCAATTAGCTCTATTTTGGGAGCTGCTCTCCCTTTTCCTCTTACTAAATTATATAAACAAATTGATAATCCAATGGCTAAACATACACTACGTATATGGTTTCAATTCCGGAGATTTTTTGGCCTAAGTCATTTTATCTTGGAAACTCCTATTGTACTAAATTTCCTTTTTCATCCCTCTCTAATTGATCAAGCTTATTTACTCTGGAAAGTTAAAGGTATAACATGCTTTTCGGATTTATTCTTGGATAACTCTTTCATATCATTTGAACAATTATCCATGAAATATGATTTACCTCGATCTCATTTCTTTCGATATTTGCAGATTAGGAGTTTCTTAGTTTCGACTTTACCCTCTTTTCCCAATCGGGAGACTACGACTGTTTTAGAGGATATACTATATTCAAAATTCCCTCCAAAAGGTGTGATATCTAAATTATAATTACAAAAATAAATTCTGGGACTTTTGAAAAGTTTAAAAATGATTGGGAAAGAGAACTCAACCTTCATATTTCTAATGAAAATTGGAATAAAATTCTGCGACTGGTAAACTCTTCTTCTCTATGTGCAAAACATTCACTAATACAGTTTAAAGTTGTTCATAGAGCTCATATGTCTAAAGATAAACTCCATCGCTTTTATTCTCATATCGATCCTATATGTGATAAATGTCAATTGGAAATAGTTTCCCTTACACATATGTTTTGGTCCTGTCCCTCTTTACAGAATTATTGGAAGGAAATTTTTTCCATTATATCTACTGTTTTGAATATTGATTTACAACCACATCCTATTACTGCAATTTTTGGATTACCTATGATAGATTTGACTTATTTATCTCTTCCTGCGGATCGTATGATTGCTTTTCTTACACTAATGGCTAGAAGATCTATACTATTAAATTGGAAAGAGGTAAATCCTCCCACTGTTTTCCAATGGTTTACCCAAACCATACTATGTTTAAATTTAGAGAAAATTAGAAACTCTGTCTATGAATCCCCTTCTAAGTTTGAGTTAACCTGGCGACCATTTATTCAATATTTTCATTTGTGGTGAGTTGATCTGGCTCTGTTTTCTTTTTATGATTATGTATGATAATTGGGCTGTAAGATGAGATCGGAGTGATCGGCATGGTTTAGCTATATCTGTAGGTTTTTTTTTTAAGTTTTTTTAAAATTCAGATTTGTTTTTTCTTCTTTTTTGGGTTTTTTTTTTCTCTTTTTTCATATATTGTTATTAATTATATCTTTTTTTTAGAGATAGTTCACACCCTAAACTGATCAAATTTTTTTTTTATGATATATTTTTATTCTGTAATATTATTGTTTAATATCTCTGTATTAATTCATTACTTACTATGTATTTTTTTATATCTCTTTGAACTGTATGTGTTTATAAATTATAATAATAATAAAAAAGATTGAAAAAGAAAAGAAAGACTCTCCTGTCGGCAGCACGCAGCCAGGCTGATGCACCTCAATGGCCTGGGGGACAGACCTATATAGTATATACATTAAGGAGTAAAATCATGGATCAGGAGGTGGAATATATGTTGAGAAATTACATTATTAGACCTTCAAACTCAGAAGGTTTTTTCTCTTGTATTCTGGTACCGAAACCAGATGGAATTATTAGATTCTGTACAGATTACAGGAAGGTTAATTCAGTAACTAAAACAGATGGTTATATTATTCCTAGAACAGATGACTGTATTGATAAAATTGGCCTTGATGGACGAGATGCTTGCACTGATAGAAGGTCACAGACCCTGCCTGATGCTTGAGCAAGCCTACCTCGAACAAATGCCAGAGGACATCCCGTTCCTGCAAGCAGACGAGGACTTCTCAAATCCCAGGACAGTCGCAGCCCATGCCGATGTGTTTGGCGGACAATGAGAGAACGAGGCCACCATAAACCAGGTCACAAGCCCTGTGCCTGAATGACCACAGCCCAGACAGAAGACGGAGGAGCACCAGTCGACCTTGTGCTTCTACAGGGGCACAGTTCCTACTTCTTCAAAGCCGCCACCATCGTCCCTGGGCCGAAGAAGTCATCAGTTCTTTCCTCAGTGACGGCTGCCCTGCCCCACTTACATCTACCATCATGAAGTGCTTTGAGAGTCTCATCATGGGGCACATCAACCTCCTGTTGCTCCCCTCACTGGACCCCCTGCCATTCGTATATTGATCAAACTGCTCTATGGATTATGCCATCACCACCTCCCTCCATTTAGCCTCACCCATCTGGAAGCAAACACAGGTCTGTTGGAATGTTGTTCATTGACTTCACTTCAGCCTTCAACCCAATCAGACCTCAGTACCTGATGGAGACGTTGAACCTGCTGGGCCTAAACACTTCCCTCTGCAGTTAGATTCTTGACATCCTGTGGGGGAGATCTTAAGCATTCTGGGTCACAATCAGGACTTCCCAGATCATCACCCCTCCCCACCTCCCCCGGGCTGTGGGCTTGTCCATTGCTGTCGACTCTGCTGACCCATGGCTGTGCAACTAGACTCAGCTCAAACCATATCCTCAAGTCCATTGATGATGCGACCGTGGTGGGCCTTATCAGCAAGAATGATGACTCAGTGTTGAGGTGCAGTTGCTAACAGACTAGTGCAGAGCCAACAGTCTATATCTGAATGTTAATAAAACCAAAGAGATGGTTGTCCACTTCAGGGAGGCCCGAAGGATCACTGTTCACTGACCACTGACGGCTCCACCGTTGAGGTTGTGAAAAGGACCAGGTTTCTTGGTGTGCGTTGGGTGGAGAATCTCCCCTGGTCCTCAACACCAGCTCCATTATCGAGAAAGCCCAGTAGCATCTCTTCATCCTCTGAAGGCAGAGGAAAGTTCATCTCCCACCCTCCATCCACACGACATCCTACAGAGGATGTATTGAGAGGATTCGGAGCCATTGCATCACACTCTGGTTTGGAAACTGTACCACCTCAGACCTTAAAACCCTCCAGAGGATAGTGGAATCAGCAGAGAATATCATTGAGGTCTCTCTTCCTGCCATGATGGACATCTACAAGGCAAGATCCACGTGGAAGGCAAATAATATGGTGAAAGACTTCACACACCCTTCTTGGAAATGGTCTCCATTCTTCCATCTGGAAGGAGCGTTCGGGCCCACTCATCCAGATTGTGTAACAGCTTTTATCCGCAAGCCATCAGGCTCCTCTATTCCGAGAACATATGTGTACTCGTATATCATGGGTTTGTTTTCGTGGGTTTTTTAAAAAATTGTCTTATGACTTAATAGTTCATTCCGATTTATGTCAATATGCTCCTTGTTCCTGGAGAAACCCTCTCTCATCTTTCCTGTGATATTAATGGCAATGGTTTGAATGATAAATAAAGGTGACTTGACCACTTGGATTTCCTTCCCTTCAGACCCCAAAGAGTACGGATTGGTAAACTCATCTCCTCCACAATCAGGAGCGGAGAGTCACAGGGTGGCCAATTCCATCTCCTGCTCTATTCTCTTTGCACCTATGACTGATTCAGAAATTACATTTTCCAATCACTTATTAGCAAATGATACCACAGCAGTGCACTGTATAAAAAGGGTCAATGGGTCAGCACACAGGACGGAGACAGAAATCTTGGCTGAAGCAATATAACACCCACTGTCTGCGTCAAAGAGCTGATTGTGGACTTCAGCAATGTGTGACAGAGTATATAGATATGTTTTTGGGAGATCAATTAGAAAAGGTTTGTTAGAGCACAATTCAGGTGTCCCAGCTATATTCATCCTTTATGAGTGACGAGCTACCTGCTGGTGAGGGGTAACAGGAAGTCCTCCCTATGGCGCTCCATTCCATCCAGTCGCTACTATGTACCATGACCAACACTACTCGTCACAAGCTCTTACTCAATTTGGAAAGTAGGTCGAGATCGAGAACAACACTCCCAACCTGGATCACCACTCCGGGTCCAGTCCTTCTCAGGAAGCATGTGAGGAGAAGCAAGAACCGACCCCCTGGTGGAAAGGGCGAACCTGCTCCACACCAATCCCACGTATGCCTTTGTGGATACCCGGATGGGAGGGAGAACACGGTCTACATCAGGACCTGTCAACCACCAGATCAAAGGGTCTGTTGCCTCAGGTGCCCTGCAAATCACGGAGCTCATTCTCACAGCCCCCAGTTAGGGCCTCGGGGGATCCAGTTCAGGAGGAAAGTGCATCCCCCTCCACCATTGAGCCAGAGGACCAGCCCACCTCTCCTCCCTCACAAGGGGACCAGGAGACCCAAGGAGCCTAAGGCCCCTCCCCCCCAGTGCTAAGGTGCTCCACCAGGATCTCCAGGTCCCCGCATCGCTTAATTCTGTAAATTTGTAAATGTATATTTTTCAACTTTTCTTCTGAACCCATGATCTCTGTCTTCATTCACAGACCCTAAATTCTACAAGAAGGGGTGAATGCAGTGAATTGGGATTCACTGGTAGTGGGTCGGGAAATGTTTGTATTGGAATATATGGGTCAGCACAATGTCGAGGGCCGAAGGGCCTGTGCTGTGTTTTGCAGGAAAGTGCACAGTGATTTTTTTTTCCAAAAGATAAGGTTGTATTTGACAAAATGTGTGGTGTTTTGGGGTCAAAAACCACAACTTTGCAGGGCCAAAATCTGGGCTGTTTTCATTTAAAAAGCCCAAACTGTGATTTACAAATTGTGTGTTTTAGTTTAAAAATCATGTCTGTACTTTGCAAAAGATGAGACAATGAGACCTAGGAGCAGGTCGGCCATTCAGACCATCGAGTCCGCTCCCCCATTTCATCATGAACTGATCCATTCTCCCACCGCCCCACTCCCCTGCTTCTCCACACAGCCTTGGTACCCTGACTGTTCAGAGAGCTGGGACTGGGAGAACATGGCAGCACTGGCAGAACTGCAGACCCATGGAGAGCGGAAACCCAGGGCTCCGTTGTGGGCTCCTACCATCCAGTCTGAATGCTGTTGGATCCGGACAGGCTTTAAAAACCTGTACATTGACCTGACGCTGGTTTTATTTGAAAAATACTGCAGCCGTGGGGGCCGCCTCCAGGATAGCAGGGCCTATGATTGGCAGCAGCCAGGAGAGGTGAGAGACTTCGGGGAAGCAGAGGACTGGCTCAGGGCACCAGGAAATGGGGAGCCCACCCCGGTTTAAGAAGGAGATGCAGAGGAGGTGACCCCTGGGACAGGATCACAGCGGCAGCCCAGAGAGGGGTTCTGTCGTTGAACCCACAGGCAGGGGGGCGGGGGCGATTCGAGGGAAGCTGCTGACAAGTGCAGTTGAGGGATTCACAGGACTGCAGGAGACTGGCTCAAGATTGGCCGAAGTGGGTCCAGGGATCTGAAGCAGGATGAGAGAGGGGGCCGAGGTCCCTGAAGGGTTCCTCATCATGATGGGGGCTCAGATCTGGAGCTCAAGCTGCTGATGGTTTGGACTAGATTCTGTGTGGTGACAGGGGCTATGGGAGGGTTGGAGGCAAATTGACGGACGCTCAGTGACTCTGGGAAGGTCTCATTTGCTTCTCTTTCTCTGACTGTAAAGAGGTGCTTCAAGCAATTTCTGCCAATGTCAAATCTGTCTGCCCTACAGCAGATGAAAAACAAATTTTGTGTAATGTTGCAATGTCTTTATTACATGGCAATAAATTGAATCTTAACTCTTGGAAATGTGAGAGAGATCTGACTCTTTCATTTGTCCACACAGAGAGTGGTGCTGCCTGGAATGTATTGGCGAGGGTGGTGATCGAGGCTGGGACAACCGGGACATTGAAGACTCTTTGACAGGCAGATGGATGTAAGGATAATAAAGGGTGACGGGTGTAAGGTAGGTTAGATTGTTATGGAGTAGGTTTACGTCGGTCAGCACAACATTGTGGACTGAACGGCCGGTCTGTGCTGGAATGTTCTGTGTTCAATGCTGTTGAGCAAATAAGGAGGGTTCCAACAGTCCCAGTCAGGATGGTGATAAAGATGGGGACAGATGTGGCTTTGGTGAGGGCCCCTGCTTCAGCTCCAACTCTTCCCAACAAAGCCTGTGCACCGTGCACATGGCTCAATGTCCGTGGGACCTTCTCTCGTGGTCTTGTATTTCCTTGTGACAGGAAAGGAGGGGACTTGAGCTCTGCTTCCCTGTTCTCTCCCAACAACTGATCCTAATTCTCCTCATATTTTTGCTGAATCATTGCAATTAAACACAGTTTGAATTTCCAGACTTTACTGTGGCATTCCCTGAAAAAAATTATTTCCCGCCACTCAGATTTTTTCACAGAGTCATAAAGTTTCCCAGCGTAGAAACAGGCCCTTTGGGCCAACTACAGATTGATTGTCGAGTTCAGTGCATGACGTCACATTCAACCCTGAGATTCTTGTTCCTGTAGGCGAGGCAGAGTTACCACTTCTTGGTCATGCCAAAAAGAACCAACTCAACCTACGCAGGGAAACAAATAAAGAACAATTGGGAACAAATGGTGCCATATAGATTCCGATTTATTGGCAAGTACACACATAAAAACTCAGAGATTCATTTTTCCTCTGGACAGACACAAATACCACTTATTGGAAGTCTAAAAAACTGTACACAACATACACATGTAAACACATGAAGAACTGTAAACAAAGTGTACAATACATTGGAAAAAAATAGCTAAAATCTAAGCATAAGAGTCCTTAAATGAGTCCCGTAAGCCAACTACCCAGAGCCGACGTAACCCCACTACCCACAGCTGCCTTAAACCCACTACCCAGAGCCGCCATAACACCGCCACCCAGAGCCGCCGTAAACCCACTAACCAGAGCCGCCATAACCCTACCACCGAGAGGTGCCGTAACCCCACTACCCAGAGCCAACATAACCCCACTACTCACAGCTGCCTTAACCCCATGACCCAGAGCCGCCATAACACCGCTACCCAGAGGTACCGTAACCCCACCACGCCATAACCCCACCATCCAGAGCCGCCGCAACCCCACCACCCTGAGCCACCATAACCCCACTACCCAGAGCTACCATAACCCCACTTCACAGACCCACCATATCCAAACTACCCAGAATCACCGTAACCCCACTACCCAGAGCCAGCGTAACCCGACTACCCAGGCCACCATAACCCCACTAAACAGAGCCACCATAACCCCACTATCCAGAGCCGTCGTAACCCCACTAACCAAAGCCACAGTAATCCCCACTACCCAGCGCCAATGTAACCCCACTACCCAGAGCCACCGTAACCCCACTACCCTAGCCACCATAACCCAACCACCCAGAGCAACCGTAAACCCACTCTCCAGAGCCACCGTAACCCCACTACCCGGAGCCACAATAACCCGACTGCCCAGAGTCATCGTGACCCGACTACCCAGAGCCACCGTAACCAAACTACCCAGAGCCACCGTACCCACACTACCCAAGCCACCGTAATCCAACTACCCAGAGCCACCGTAACTCCACGACCCAGAGCCGCCGTAACCCCACTACCCAGAGCGACCGTAACCCCACGACCCAGAGCCACTGTAACCCCATGACCCAGAGCCACCGTAACCCCACTATCCAGAGGCACCGTAACCCCACTACCCAGGGTCACCGTAGCCCGACAACCCAGAGCCACCGTAACCCCACTACCCAGAGCCACCTTAATCACACTACACAGAGCCACCGAAACACCACGACCCAGAGACGCCATAACCCCACTAACCTGAGCTGCCGTAACCCCACCACCCTGAGGCGCCGTAACTCCACCACCCAGTGGCGCCGTCACCCCACGACCCAGAGCTGCCTTAACCCAATGACCCAGAGCCGCCGTAACCCCATGACCCAGAGACGCCATAGCCCCACTACACAGAGCCGCCGTAACCCATTACACAGAGCCGCCGTAACCCATTACACAGAGCCGCCGTAACCCCACTACCCAGTGTCGCCATAACCCCATTACCCAGAGCCGCCGTAATCCCACGACCAGGAGCCACTGTAACTCCACGACCCAGAGCCATCGTAATCCCACGACCAAGAGCCACCGTAACCTCACAACCAAGAGCCACCGTAACCCCACTACCCAGACCCACCATAACCCCACTACCCAGCGCCGCTGAAACACCACTAATCAAAGCCGCCGTAACCCCACTACCCAGAGCAGCCGTAACACCACCACCCAGAGGCGCCGTAATCCCACCATCCAGAGCTGCCGTATTCCCACCAGCCAGAGCCGCTGTAACCGCACTATCCAGAGCCGCCGTAACCCCACTAGCCAGAGCCGCCGTATCCCCACTATCCAGAGCCGCTGTAACCCCATTACCCACAGCCACCGAAACCCCACCACCCATAGCTGCCGTAACACCACCACCCAGAGCCACCGTAACACCACTACCCAGAGCCACCATAACCCCACAACCCAGAGCCACCATAACCCAACTACCCAGGGTCACCGTAACCCGACTACCCAGATACACCGTAATCCCACGACCCAGAGCCACCGTAACCCCCACGACCCAGAGCCACCGTAACCCCACTACCAAGTGCCACCGTAACCCCACGACCCAGAGCCACCGTAACCCCACTACCCTGAGCCACCGTATCCCCACTACCCAGAACCGCCGTAAACCCACTAACCAGAGCCGCCATAACCCCACCACCCAGAGGTGCCGTAATCCCACCACACAGAGAAACTGTAACCCCACTACACAGAGCCACCGTAAACCCACGACACAGAGCCACCGTAACCCCACTACCCAGAGCCACCGTAAACCCACTAACCAGAGCCACCATGACCCCCACTACCCAGAGCCACTGTAAACCCACTACCCAGAGCCACGGTAACCCCACTACCCAGAGCCACTATAACCCCAAGACCCAGAGCCACCATAACCCCACGATCCAGAGCCAGGGTAACTCCACTAACCAGAGCCACCTTAATCCCACTACCCAGATCCACCGAAACCCCACTAACGAGTGCCACCATAACCCCATTACCCAGAGCCACCGTAACCCCACTACCCAGAGCCACCGTAACCCAAGTACCCAGGGTCACCGTAACCCGACTACCCAGATCCACCGTAATCCCACGACCCAGAGCCACCGTAACCCCACTACAAAGTGCCACCATAACCCCACGACCCAGAGCCACCGTAACCCCACTAACCAGAGCCGCAGTAACCCCACCACCCAGAGGTGCCGTAATCCCACCACACAGAGACACCGTAAACCCACCACCCATAGCCGCTGTAATCCCATCACCCAGAAACAACGTAACCCCACTACCCAGAGCCGCCGTAACCCCACTACCCAGAGCCACCGTAACCCCACTACCCAGAGCCGCTGTAACCCCACTACCCAGAGCCACCGTAACGGCACTACCCAGTGCCACCGTAACCCCCACAACCCAGAGCCGCCGTAACCCCACTAACCAGAGCCGCCGTAATCCCACCACCCTGAGGCGCTGTAACTCCACCACCCAGTGGCGCCGTCACCCCACGACCCAGAGCTGCCTTAACCCAATGACCCAGAGCCGCCGTAACCCCATGACCCAGAGACGCCATAGCCCCACTACACAGAGCCGCTGTAACCCATTACACAGAGCCGCCGTAACCCATTACGCAGAGCCGCCGTAACCCCACGGCCCAGATTGCCGTAATCCCACGACCCAGAGCCGCCGTAACCCCACTACCCAGAGCCACCATAACCCCACAACCCAGAGCCGCAGTAAACACACGACCCAGAGCCCCCATAACCCCAAGACCCAGAGCCGTCGTAACACCACCACCCATGGCCGACGTAACCCCACCACCCAGAGCCACCGTAACCCCACGACCCGGAGTCACCATAACCCCACGACCCAGAGCCACCGTAACCCCCACAACCCCGAGCCACCGTAACCCCACTACCCATAGCCACCGTAACCCCACCAGCCAGAGTTGCCGTAACCCCACCACCCATAGCCGCCGTAACTCCACCACCAAGAGCCACCATAACCCCACTACCCAGAGCCACTGTAACCCCACTACCCAGAGCCGCTGTAACCCCACTACCCAGAAACGCCGTAACCCCATTACCCAGAGCCGCCGTAACCCCAATACCCAGAGCCGCCGTAACCCCACAACCCAGAGCCGCCCTTACCCAACTACCCAGAGCCGCCGTAACCCCACTACCCAGAGTCGCCGTAACCCCTCTACCCAGAGCCACCGTAACCCCACAACCCTGAGCTGCCATAACCCCACGACCCAGAGCCGCCGTAACCCCACGAGCCAGAGCCACCGTAACCCCACGACTGAGAACCGCCATAACCTCATGACCCAGAGCCACTGTGACCCCACGATCCAGAGCTGCCGTAACCCCACTACCCAGAGCCGCCATATCTCCACGACCTAGAGCCGCCGTAACCCCAATACCCAGAGCCACCGTAACCCCACAACCCAGAGCCGCACTTACCCAACTACCCAGGGCCGCCGTAACCCCACTACCCAGAGTCGCTGTAACCCCTCTACCCAGAGCCGTTGTAACCCCACAACCCTGAGCCGCCATAATCCCACGACCCAGAGCCGCCGTAACCCCATGACCCAGAGCCACCGTAACCCCACGATTGAGAGCCGCCATAACCTCATGACCCAGAGCCACTGTGAACCCATGATCCAGAGCCGCCGTAACCCCACAACCCAGAGCCGCCGTAACCCCACGACCCAGAGCCGCCGTAACCCCACTAGCCAGATCCGCCGTAACCCCACTAGCCAGAGCCGCCTCAACCCGACTACCCAGAGCCGCCGTAACCCCACTACCCAGAGCCGCCGTAACCCCACTACCCAGAGCCGCCGTATCCCCACTACACAGAGCCACCGTAACCCCACTACCCAGAGCCGCCGTAACCCCACTACCCAGAGCTGCCGTGACCCCACTACCCAGAGCCGCCATAACCCCACTACCCAGAGCCGTCGTAACCCTACTACCCTGAGCCGCCGTAACCCCACTACCCAGAGCCACCGTAACCCCCACTACCCAGAGCCACCGTAACCCCACTACCCAGGGCCACTGTAACCCCACCCTGTGCAGTGGCATTTCTAGTTGGGACGTGCCTTTGTTTTTGATCATTTGAAAACAGCTTAAATGTACTTATAAATACCACTGATATTATTATTTTACATTCTAAAAAATTCCAAATTCTGAAAGTGTCTGGTCCACAGGATGTCGGATAAATGATTGAGCACCTGGAAACAGAAAGAAGAAAGAGTTAGAGAAGAGAAATCAAACTATTATATAAACACAATATCATAACAGTCCAATGAGAACAAGGTTGTAAATTACTTCAACAATTATAACATGGCGAATTGTAAAAAGTCACAAAATTATATAATACGACAAATTCTATCCTCTCACCTTCTGAACTTCTCGGGTAAGTACAAATAATTTCACTACCATTAAAGTAAAACACAAAATAATAAAGCAAGTTTCTAGTGATCTCATAAATTAGGAAAATATTGAATAAAAGGAGCCCATAAGCAGAGAAGGATTAAATGTGATCAAGGTAGAAGAACATCGGAGATTCCCCAAACTATCTTTTCCTTTAGCAGGCCCTTTCCACATCCAGAAGGACTATTACACAGCTGACATCCGCCAGGAGGCGCAGTCCAAATCCGGCACCTGTCAGACAGACCATCCCACAACAGGCACCTGACCAATCCTCATCTGGCATCTGGGAGGTGGACTATCCACACCTGGCACCTGGCAGGTGGACCATTCCACATCTAGCAGGCAGACCATTCCACATCTTGCAGGCAGACCATCCCACATCTGGCACCTGGCAGGCGGACCATTCCACATCTGGCAACTGGTAGGCGGACAATTCCACATCTGGCATCTGGCAGGAGGACCATCCCACATCTGGCATATGGCAGCAAAGCTATTCCACATCTGGCATCTAGCAGCAGGAACATTCCACGTTCGGCATCTGAAAGGTGGACTGTTCCACATCTGGCAGGCCGACCATTCCACATCCGGCATCTTGCAGCAGAAACATTCCACATCCGGCATCTGGGATTTGGAGGATTCCACATCAAGCAGGAGGAAGAGACTACTGGGGAAATGACCAACTCACACATACCAGAAGCAACACCAAATTAACAAAGGAGTCTGCAGATTTTCACGAATGTCAAATTCCTAAGCATTAAAATTCTGAGGATCTGTCATGGAGTCTCCATGGTGATGTATTCAAAAAAAGGGCTATTGGTTATACTGTGTGATATGCCTGAGGAGATTCATTATTGCAATGAAGACACACCTTAACCTCCACAGGTGTACTATGCAGATCATTCTGGTAGGTTGCATCACTGCCTGGTCTGGAGGTGCCATCTCTCAGGAAAATGATAATTTCGAGAGGGGGTTTATCTCTCCCTGTAACATCACAGGCACCAGAATTCACTCCAGTCAGAATCTATATATGACATGCTGTCTTAAAATAAAAGTCTCTATCATGGAAAACCTCCACCACACCAGACCATAACTTCCTCACTCTACTATCATTGGATAAGGTACTGGAGCCTGAGGAATAGAGGTCAATGCCACCATGTCAGTTTCTTCCCTGATGCCACCAGATCCTGTATAATCAATGAGCCAAAGACACAGCCTTGCTTTTTTGTGCACTGTTAACTTTATTTTTAAGAGTAGTTCTGAACGATGGTTATAAGATGAATGTTTGCTCCATCCTGCTGCCCTAAATCACCAAATATTAGGACATGTTCTTGACAATAAATCCTGATTCTGAACCTGACAAGATATGAAAGGTATCTTCACAAAAAGTGGAAATAGGTGCATGAGACCAAAAAATATGTAAACAATTACCTTCCCAGCAGGAGGCACACTGCACATCCGGCATCCGGATTGAGGCTCTTTCCACATCCGGCAGGAGGACTATTCCACATCCAGCATCCGGCAGGAGTCCCATTCCACATCCGGCAGGAGGCCCATTTCACATCCGGCATCCGGATGGAGGCCCATTCCACATCCGGCAGGAGGACTATACCACATCCGGCATCTGGCAGGAGGCCCATTCCACATCCGCCTGGTGGCCCCTTTCATATCCGGTACCCGGCAGGAGGCCCATTGCTTCAGAGGCATGAGGCTCTCTTTTAAAATATTTTCAGTGGCCTTTAAGAAACAGGAAACAAACAGAAGCCATTAATCAATGGTAATAAATAAAAAGGAAGATTCAGATAAAATACAAATTATAAAAATAATTGATCATGTCTAACCATATCATAACAAACAGAAATAAAGTGATAAACATTTAAACAATTATAACATATGTCTAATAGAACATGATTTAAAGAGTATACGATACTCCAATTTCATTCCCCTTCCCTTCTGAAGTTCTTTAGTGAGGACATAATATTTCACTATCATTAAAGAAACACAAACATATAAAGCAAGGTCCCAGTGATTAAATGTTACAAAAATGTTGAATTAAAGGTGCCCATGGACACAGAATGTTTAAATGTGAAGCTGTGGAAGAACATCTGATTAATTCAAAGTAAGGCCTGCCACCATATTACAGCGTAATTGAGTGTATTTAGGGGCAACAGCATCTTTCCAACTCATCAATATTGAACGTCGAGCAACAAGGGAGGCAAAAGAGATGACATGTGGTTTTTTCATAATTCAATTCATTTAGGTTGTCTCTGTTGATCCAAAAGGAGCAATATTAGATTAGTTATCCACTTCAGGACATCCTTCAATACCATTGTTCCCTCAGTGCTGGTCAAAAAGCAACTAACTCTATCGCTCTGTACCTCACTCTGCAAATGGATCTTTGACATTCTCATTGGAAGACTACAGTCAGGACGAATTGGAAACAAGGTCTCTTCCCCACTGATCATCAACACAGGCGCAGTCCAAGGATGTGTGCTTAGCCCCCTGCTCTACTCTCTGAAAAACCCATGACTGTGTGTGGTGAGCCATAATTCCATTGCTATCGACATGATGGCGGATGACACCACAATTGACAGCAAACAATAAATGGCAATGATGAAGCGAAGAAGGAAGGACATAATCAGCTGGTTGAATGCTAACAAATCAAACTTTTCACTCAATGTCAACAAAACAAAGGACAAGATTTTGGATTCTGCAGGAAGTCAAAAGAACATGACCCAGTCTTCATGGAGGTCTCAGGAGTGCAGATGTTCACGAACGTCAAATTCCTAAGCATTAAAACTCTGAGGATCTGTCATGGAGCCTCCATGGTGATGCTTTCACAAAAGAGCCTCACCATTGGCTCTATTGTGTGATGAGCCTGAGGAGATTCATTATCGCAATGAAGACACACCTTAACCTCCACAGGTGTACTATGCAGATCATTCTGGTAGGTTGCATCACTGCCTGGTCTGGAGGTGCCATATCTCAGGAAAATCATAATTTTGAGAGGGGGTTTATCTCTCCCTGTAACATCACAGGCACCAGAATTCACTCCAGTCAGAATCTATACATGACATGCTGTCTTAAAATAAAAGTCTCTATCATGGAAAACCTCCACCACCCACACCATAACTTCCTCACTCTACTATCATTGGATAAGGTACTGGAGCCTGAGGAATAGAGGTCAATGCCACAATGTCAGTTTCTTCCCTGATGCCACCAGATCCTGTATAATCAATGAGCCAAAGACACAGCCTTGCTTTTTTGTGCACTGTTAACTTTATTTTTAAGAGTAGTTCTGAACGATGGTTATAAGATGAATGTTTGCTCCATCCTGCTGCCCCAAATCACCAAATATTAGGACATGTTCTTGACAAAAAATCCTGATTCTGAACCTGACAAGATATGAAAGGTATCTTCACAAAAAGTGGAAATAGGTGCATGAGACCAAAAAATATGTAAACAATTACCTTCCCAGCAGGAGGCACACTGCACATCCGGCATCCGGATTGAGGCTCTTTCCACATCCGGCAGGAGAACTAAGCAACATCCGGCATCTGGCAGGAGGCCCTTTCCACATCCGGCTGGTGGCCCATTTCATATCCGGTACCCGGCAGGAGGCCCATTGCTTCAAAGGCATGAGGCTCTCTTTTAAAATATTTCCAGTGGCCTTTAAGAAACAGGAAACAAACAGAAGCCATTAATCAATGGTAATACATAAAAAGGAAGATTCAGATAAAATACAAATTATAAAAGTAAATTGATCATGTCTAAACATTATATCATAACAAACAGAAATAAAGTGATAAACATTTAAACAATTAAAACATATGTCTAATAGAACATGATTTAAAGAGTATACAATACTCCAAATTCCTTCCTTCCCCTTCCCTTCTGAAGTTCTTTAGTGAGTACATAAAATTTCACTACCATTAAAGAAACACAAACATATAAAGCAAGGTCCCAGTGATAAAATGTTACAAAAATGTTGAACTAAAGGTGCCCATGGACACAGAATGTTAAAATGTGAATCGGTAGAAGAACATCTGAGTAATTCAAAGTTAGGCCTGCCACCATATCACAGAGGAATTGAGTGTTTTTAGGGGCAACAGCATCTTTCCAACTCATCAATATTGAACGTCGAGCAACAAGGGAGGCAAAAGAGACGACATGTCGTTAATTCATAGTTCAATTCATTTAGGTTGTCTCTGTTGATCCAAAAGGAGCAATTTTGGATGAGTTATCAACTTCAGGACGTCCTTCAATACCATTGTTTCCTTAGTTCTGGTCAAAAATCAACTAAGTCTATCCCTCTGTACCTCACTCTGCAATTGGATCTTTGACATTCTCATTGGAAGACCACAGTCAGGACGAATTGGAAACAAGGTCTCTTCCCCACTGATCATCAACACAGGCGCAGTCCAAGGATGTGTGCTTAGCCCCCTGCTCTACTCTCTGTAAACCCATGACTGTGTGTGGTGAGCCATAATTCCATTGCTATCGACATGTTGGCTGATGACACCAGAATTGTCAGCAAACAATAAATGGCACTGATGAAGCGAAGAAGGAAGGACATAGATCAGCTGGTTGAATGCTAACAAATCAAACCTTTCTCTCAATGTCAACAAAACAAAGGATAAGATTTTGGATTCTGCAGGAAGTCAAAAGTACACGACCCAGTCTTCATAGAGGTCTCAGGAGTGCAGATGTTCGCGAACGTCAAATTCCTAAGAATTAAAATTCTGAGGATCTGTCATGGAGCCTCCATGGTGATGCTTTCACAAAAAAGCCTCACCATTGGCTATACCGTGTGATGTGCCTGAGGAGATTCATTATCGCAATGAAGACACTCCTTAACCTCCAAAGGTATACTATGCAGATCATTCTGGTAGGTTGCATCACTGCATGGTCTGGAGGTGCCATATCTCAGGAAAATCATAATTTCGAGAGGGTTTTTATCTCTCCCTGTAACATCACAGGCAGTAGAATTCACTCCAGTCAGAATCTATACATGACATGCTGTCTTAAAATAAAAGTCTCTATCACAGAAAACCTCCACCATCCAGACCATAACTTCCTCACTCTACTATCATTCGATAAGGTACTGGAGCCTGAGGAATAGAGAGAGGTCAATGCCACAATGTCAGTTTCTTCCCTGATGCCACCAGATCCTGTATAATCAATGAGCCAAAGACACAGCCTTGCTTTTTTGTGCACTGTTAACTTTATTTTTAAGAGTAGTTCTGAACGATGGTTATAAGATGAATGTTTGCTCCATCCTGCTGCCCCAAATCACCAAATATTAGGACATGTTCTTGACAATAAATCCTGATTCTGAACCTGACAAGATATGAAAGGTATCTTCACAAAAAGTGGAAATAGGTGCATGAGACCAAAAAATATGTAAACAATTACCTTCCCAGCAGGAGGCACACTGCACATCCGGCATCCGGATTGAGGCTCTTTCCACATCCGGCAGGAGGACTATTCCACATCCAGCATCCGGCAGGAGTCCCATTCCACATCCGGCAGGAGGCCCATTTCACATCCGGCATCCGGATGGAGGCCCATTCCACATCCGGCAGGAGGACTAAGCCACATCCGGCATCTGGCAGGAGGCCCTTTCCACATCCGGCTGGTGGCCCATTTCATATCCGGTACCCGGCAGGAGGCCCATTGCTTCAAAGGCATGAGGCTCTCTTTTAAAATATTTTCTGTGGCCTTTAAGAAACAGAAAACAAACAGAAACCAAAAATCAATGGTAATACATAAAAAGGAAGATTCAGATAAAATACAAATTATAAAAATAAATTGATCATGTCTAACCATTATATCATAACAAACAGAAATAAAGTGATAAACATTTAAACAATTATAACATATGTCTAATAGAACATGATTTAAAGAGTATACGATACTCCAAATTCCTTCCCCTTCCCTTCTGAAGTTCTTTAGTAAGTACATAAAATTTCACTAACATTAAAAAACACAAACATATAAAGCAAGGTCCCAGTGATTAAATGTTACAAAAATGTTGAATTAAAGGTGCCCATGGACACAGAATGTTTAAATGTGAATCTGTGGAAGAACATCTGATCAAATCAAAGTTAGGCCTGCCACCATATCACAGAGGAATTGAGTATTTTTAGGGGTAACAGCATCTTTCCAACTCATCAATATTGAACGTCGAGCAACAAGGGAGGCAAAAGAGACGACATGTGGTTAATTCATAGTTCAATTCATTTAGGTTGTCTCTGTTGATCCAAAAGGAGCAATATTAGATTAGTTATCCACTTCAGGACATCCTTCAATACCATTGTTCCCTCAGTGCTGGTCAAAAAGCAACTAACTCTATCCCTCTGTACCTTACTCTGCAATTGGATCTTTGACATTCTCATTGGAAAACCACAGTCAGGACGAATTGGAAACAAGGTCTCTTTCCCACTGATCATCAACACAGGCGCAGTCCAAGGATGTGTGCTTAACCCCCTGCTCTACTCTCTGTAAACCCATGACTGTGTGTGGTGAGCCATAATTCCATTGCTATCGACATGTTGGCGGAAGACACCACAATTGTCAGCAAATAATAAATGGCAATGATGAAGCGAAGAAGGAAGGACATAGATCAGCTAGTTGATTGCTAACAAATCAAACTTTTCACTCAATGTCAACAAAATAAAAGATAAGATTTTGGATTCTGCAGGAAGTCAAAAGAACACGACCCAGTCTTCACAGAGGTCTCAGGAGTGCAGATGTTCGCGAACGTCAAATTCCTAAGCATTAAAACTCTGAGGATCTGTCATGGAGCCTCCATGGTGATGCTTTCACAAAAAAGCCTCACCATTAGCTATACTTTGAGATGTGCCTGACTAGATTCATTATCGCAATGAAGACACACCTTAACCTCCACAGGTGTACTATGCAGATCATTCTGGTAGGTTGCATCACTGCCTGGTCTGGAGGTGCCATCTCTCAGGAAAATCATAATTTCGAGAGGGTGTTTAACTCTCCCTGTAACATCACAGGAACTAGAATTCACTCCCGTCAGAATCTATACATGACTTGCTGTCTTAAAATAAAAGTCTCTATCGTGGAAAACCTCCACCACCCAGACCATAACTTCCTCACTCTCTCACTCTACTATCATTGGATAAGGTACTGGAGCCTGAGGAATAGAGGTCAATGCCACAATGTCAGTTTCTTCCCAGATGCCACCAGATCCTGTATAATCAATGAGCCAAAGACACAGCCTTGCTTTTTTGTGCACTGTTAACTTTATTTTTAAGAGTAGTTCTGAACGATGGTTATAAGATGAATGTTTTCTCCATCCTGCTGCCCCAAATCACCAAATATTAGGACATGTTCTTGACAATAAATCCTGATTCTGAACCTGAGCAGATATGAAAGGTATCTTCACAAAAAGTGGAAATAGGTGCATGAGACCAAAAAATATGTAAACAATTACCTTCCCAGCAGGAGGCACACTGCACATCCGGCATCCGGATTGAGGCTCTTTCCACATCCGGCAGGAGGACTATTCCACATCCAGCATCCGGCAGGAGTCCCATTCCACATCCGGCAGGAGGCCCATTTCACATCCGGCATCTGGATGGAGGCCCATTCCACATCCGGCAGGAGGACTATACCACATCCGGCATCTGGCAGGAGGCCCTTTCCACATCCGGCTGGTGGCCCATTTCATATCCGGTACCCGGCAGGAGGCCCATTGCTTCAAAGGCATGAGGCTCTCTTTTAAAATATTCTCAATGGCCTTTAAGAAACAGGAAACAAACAGAAGCCATTAATCAATGGTAATACATAAAAAGGAAGATTCAGATAAAATACAAATTATAAAAATAAATTGATCATGTCTAAACATTATATCATAACAAACAGAAATAAAGTGATAAACATTTAAACAATTATAACATATGTCTAATAGAACATGATTTAAAGAGTATACGATACTCCAAATTCCTTCCCCTTCCATTCTGAAGTTCTTTAGTGATTACATAAAATTTCACTACCATTAAAGAAACACAAACATATAAAGCAAGGTCCCAGTGATTAAATGTTACAAAACTGTTGAAATAAAGGTGCCCATGGACACAGAATGATTAAATGTGAATCTGTGGAAGAACATCTGATTAATTCAAAGTAAGGCCTGCCACCATATTACAGCGTAATTGAGTGTTTTTAGGGGCAACAGCATCTTTCCAACTCATCAATATTGAACGTCGATCAACAAGGGAGGTAAAAGAGATGACATGTGGTTAATTCATAGTTCAATTCATTTAGGTTGTCTCTGTTGATCCAAAAGGAGCAATATTAGATTAGTTATCCACTTCAGGACATCCTTCAATACCATTGTTCCCTCAGTGCTGGTCAAAAAGCAACTAACTCTATCCCTCTGTACCTCACTCTGCAATTGGATCTTTGACATTCTCATTGGAAGACTACAGTCAGGACGAATTGGAAACAAGGTCTCTTCCCCACTGATCATCAACACAGGCGCAGTCCAAGGATGTGTGCTTAGCCCCCTGCTCTACTCTCTGTAAACCCATGACTGTGTGTGGTGAGCCATAATTCCATTGCTATCAACATGTTGGCGGATGACACCACAATTGTCAGCAAACAATAAATGGCAATGATGAAGCGAAGAAGGAAGGACATAGATCAGCTGATTGAATGCCAACAAATCAAACTTTTCACTCAATGTCAACAAAACAATGGATAAGATTTTGGATTCTGCAGGAAGTCAAAAGAACACGACCCAGTCTTCATGGAGGCCTCAGGAGTGCAGATGTTCGCGAACGTCAAATTCCTAAGCATTACAACTCTGAGGATCTGTCATGGAACCTCCATCGTGACGCTTTCACAAAAAAACCTCACCATTGGCTATACTGTGTGATGTGCCTGAGGAGATTCATTATCGCAATGAAGACACTCCTTAACCTCCACAGGTGTACTATGCAGATCATTCTGGTAGGTTGCATCACTGTCTGGTCTGGAGGTGCCATATCTCAGGAAAATCATATTTTCTAGAGGGTTTTTATCTCTCCCTGTAACATCACAGGCACTAGAATTCACTCCCGTCAGAATCTATACATGACTTGCTGTCTTAAAATAAAAGTCTCTATCATGGAAAACCTCCACCATCCAGACCATAACTTCCTCACTCTACTGTCATTGGATAAGGTACTGGAGCCTGAGGAATAGAGGTCAATGCCACAATGTCAGTTTCTTCCCTGATGCCACCAGATCCTGTATAATCAATGAGCCAAAGACACAGCCTTGCTTTTTTGTGCACTGTTAACTTTATTTTTAAGAGTAGTTCTGAATGATGGTTATGAGATGAATGTTTTCTCCATCCTGCTGCCCCAAATCACCAAATATTAGGAAAATGTTCTTGACAATAAATCCTGATTCTGAACCTGAGCAGATATGAAAGGTATCTTCACAAAAAGTGGAAATAGGTGCATGAGACCAAAAAATATGTAAACAATTACCTTCCCAGCAGGAGGCACACTGCACATCCGGCATCCGGATTGAGGCTCTTTCCACATCCGGCAGGAGGACTATTCCACATCCAGCATCCGGCAGGAGTCCCATTCCACATCCGGAAGGAGGCCCATTTCACATCCGGCATCCGGATGGAGGCCCATTCCACATCCGGCAGGAGGACTAACCACATCCGGCATTTGGCAGGAGGCCCTTTCCACATCCGGCTGGTGGCCCATTTCATATCCGGTACCCGGCAGGAGGCCCATTGCTTCAAAGGCATGAGGCTCTCTTTTAAAATATTCTCAGTGGCCTTTAAGAAACAGGAAACAAACAGAAGCCATTAATCAATGGTAATACATAAAAAGGAAGATTCAGATAAAATACAAATTATAAAAATAAATTGATCATGTCTAAACATAATATCATAACAAACAGAAATAAAGTGATAAACATTTAAACAATTATAACATATGTCTAATAGAACATGATTTAAAGAGTATACGATACTCCAAATTCTTTCCCCTTCCCTTCTGAAGTTCTTTAGTGAGTACATAAAATTTCACTACCATTAAAGAAACACAAACATATAAAGCAAGGTCCCAGTGATTAAATGTTACAAAAATGTTGAAATAAAGGTGCCCATGGACACAGAATGCTTAAATGTGAATCTGTGGAAGAACATCAGATTAATTCAAAGTAAGGCCTGCCACCATATTACAGCGTAATTGAGTGTTTTTAGGGGCAACAGCATCTTTCTAACTCATCAATATTGAACGTCGAGCAACAAGGGAGGCAAAAGAGATGACATGTGGTTAATTCATAGTTCAATTCATTTAGGTTGTCTCTGTTGATCCAAAAGGAGCAATTTTGGATGAGTTATCAACTTCAGGATGTCCTTCAATACCATTGTTTCCTTAGTTCTGGTCAAAAATCAACTAACTTTATCCCTCTGTACCTTACTCTACAATTGGATCTTTGACATTCTCATTGGAAAACCACAGTCAGGACGAATTGGAAACAAGGTCTCTTTCCCACTGATCATCAACACAGGCGCAGTCCAAGGATGTGTGCTTAACCCCCTGCTCTACTCTCTGTAAACCCATGACTGTGTGTGGTGAGCCATAATTCCATTGCTATCGACATGTTGGCGGAAGACACCACAATTGTCAGCAAATAATAAATGGCAATGATGAAGCGAAGAAGGAAGGACATAGATCAGCTGTTTGATTGCTAACAAATCAAACTTTTCACTCAATGTCAACAAAATAAAAGATAAGATTTTGGATTCTGCAGGAAGTCAAAAGAACATGACCCAGTCTTCACAGAGGTCTCAGGAGTGCAGATGTTCGCGAACGTCAAATTCCTAAGCATTAAAACTCTGAGGATCTGTCATGGAGCCTCCATGGTGATGCTTTCACAAAAAAGCCTCACCATTGGCTATACTGTGAGATGTGCCTGACTAGATTCCTTATCACAATGAAGACACACCTTAACCTCCACAGGTGTACTATGCAGATCATTCTGGTAGGTTGCATCACTGCCTGGTTTCGAGGTGCCATCTCTCAGGAAAATGATAATTTCGAGAGGGTGTTTAACTCTCCATGTAACATCACAGGCACCAGAATTCACTCCAGTCAGAATCTATACATGACCATAACTTCCTCACTCTACTATCATTGGATAAGGTACTGGAGCCTGAGGAATAGAGGTCAATGCCACAATGTCAGTTTCTTCCCTGATGCCACCAGATCCTGTATAATCAATGAGCCAAAGACACAGCCTTGCTTTTTTGTGCACTGTTAACTTTATTTTTAAGAGTAGTTCTGAACGATGGTTATAAGATGAATGTTTGCTCCATCCTGCTGCCCCAAATCACCAAATATTAGGACATGTTCTTGACAATAAATCCTGATTCTGAACCTGACAAGATATGAAAGGTATCTTCACAAAAAGTGGAAATAGGTGCATGAGACCAAAAAATATGTAAACAATTACCTTCCCAGCAGGAGGCACACTGCACATCCGGCATCCGGATTGAGGCTCTTTCCACATCCGGCATCCGGATGGAGGCCCATTCCACATCCGGCAGGAGGACTAAGCCACATCCGGCATCTGGCAGGAGGCCCTTTCCACATCCGGCTGGTGGCCCATTTCATATCCGGTACCCGGCAGGAGGCCCATTGCTTCAAAGGCATGAGGCTCTCTTTTAAAATATTTCCAGTGGCCTTTAAGAAACAGGAAACAAACAGAAGCCATTAATCAATGGTAATACATAAAAAGGACGATTCAGATAAAATACAAATTATAAAAATAATTGATCATGTCTAACCATTATATCATAACAAACAGAAATAAAGTGATAAACATTTAAACAATTATAACATATGTCTAATAGAACATGATTTAAAGAGCATACGATACTCCAAATTCCTTCCCCTTCCCTTCTGAAGTTCTTTAGTGAGTACATAAAATTTCACTACCATTAAAGAAAACAAACATATAAAGCAAGGCCCAAGTGATTAAATGTTACCAAAATGTTGAATTAAAGGTGCCCATGGACATAGAATGTTTAAATGTGAATCTGTGGAAGAACATCTGATTAATTCAAAGTTAGGCCTGCCACCATATCACAGAGTAATTGAGTGTTTTTAGGGGTAACAGCATCTTTGCAACTCATTAATATTGAACGTCGAGCAACAAGGGAGGCAAAAGAGACGACATGTGGTTAATTCATAATTCAATTCATTTAGGTCGTCTCTGTTGATCCAAAAAGGGAAATCATAGGGCAAAGGAGTTAAGGGTTATGGGAATAAAGCTGGAAAGGGGTATTGATGGTAGTGATCAGCCAGGATCTGTAAAATGGCGGTGCTGGCTCGACGGGCCGAAGGGCCCACTCCAGCTCCTATTGTCTATTGTAAATATCAGATTGACCCTGAGAACTAAAGTGTGCTCTTCATTGACTACAGCTTGTCCTTCAAAACTGCTATCATCTCAGAGCTGGTCAAGAAGTAAAATCTCTCACCCCCCTGGACCTCACTCTGCAATTGGATACTTAACTCTCTCAACCAAAGACAACAGCCAGTATGAATGGGAAACTACGTCTCCTCCCCACAGTTTCTCAGCACAGACCCACTCTAAGGATTTGTACTTTGCCCACATCGCTCTCATTATTGTTAACACGTGACCATGTGGCGAGGCACATTTCCATTGCTTTCTGCATGTTTCCCGATGACAGGACAAATCTCGGCCAAATAACAAATGGAATGACAAAGTGTACAGGAGGGACGTAGATCAGCTCGGCTAATGTGTAACAACGACATCCTTTCCCTCAATGACACCAAAACAGAGGAGATAATTATGGATATCAGGGTGAAGTCTGCAGACCACGATTCGATCTTCATGGAGGATTCAGCAGTGGAGATGATGAAGAATCTATTCAGAAAGAAGGCTCGCCAGTGGCTATACTTTCTGAGGTGTATTAGGTGCTTTGGTATTTCATCCAAGACACCGGTTAACCTCCACAGGTGAACTTTGGAGAGCATTCTGGCTGGTTTCATCACTGCCTGGTATAGAGGCGCCAACTCTCAGGAAGTTCACCCTGCCACATCATCGGCTGCAGAATTCACTTCATCGACAACATCTACGTGAGGCGTTATATTAAAAAAGAATCCTGTATCAGCAAAGACCCCCACCACCCAGACCATAATGTCTTCACTCTGCTACCCTTAGGAGAAAGATACTTGAGCCTAAGGACAAGCAGCGCATGCCACGAGGACAGCTTCTTCTCCGATGCCACCAAATTCTTGAATAATCAATGAGCCAAAGACACTGCCTTGTTTTTTTCCACTGTTAACTTCATTTTTTAAAGCAATGTTAAAAGATGGTTATAACATGAATGTTTGCACTATTCTGCTACCCCAAATCACTGAAATTCATTACTTGTTCTTGACAATAAATTCTGATTCTGAATCAGAAAACATATGTTAGACTTCTTCACTAAAAAGTTCAGAGAAGAGTGAGAGAAAAAAAAATGGAACAAAATCTTCTCTTTAAAATCATCTCTTCAGAATTTATCTTAAACTATAATGGGCACCCCCTCCTCACACGCACGCACGCACGCACGCACGCACCCACCCACCCACCCACACACACATTCATTTGCGCATTGTGGGGTTAATTTACATTTATGTTTAGAGTTAAGGAACAAACGATAAACTATAAATAAAAAAACGATTGTTTGGAAGATATTGTTTTCTTTGTGAATTTCTATTGCTGCTGGTCTCGTATTTAACACATTCCCTGGCTTTTTTCCTGTAAACCATGATTCCCTGACTAATCCTATACATCTCAATCTCTGCCTTAATTACTCCCAATGACCTCACTTCCACAATCGCCTTTAGCAACAAGCTTCACAGACTCGTGAGCCCCAGACTAAAGAAATATTTTGCATCTCTGTTTTAAATTGACACCCTTTTATCCTGACATTATGCCCTCTTATCCTACAATCCACTGTCATGGGAAACATCCTTGCCACATCTACTCTGGCTCGGCCTTCCACCATTTGAACTGCCTCGATAAATTTCCCCTCATCCTCTGTACTCTATCAAGAACAGCCGAAAAGCTTAAAACGATTCCTCAAATGCTAAGCCTTTCAATCCTGGTATCATTCCAGTAAATCATCTCTTAACCCTCTCGTCTCCTAAATGCAATTCTACGATTAATGAAGTCCAATATACAGTATGCCTTGTTAATCACAGAATCAACCTGAACAGCTTTTTGGAGCCCCCTATGGATTCAAACCACAAGATCCCTGTGATCCTCCACACTGCCAAGAGTCTTACCATTAAAACTAAATTCTGCCATCATATCTGACCTACCAAAATGAACCAGTTTGCATTTCTTTGGATTGAATTCCAACTGCCACTACTCAGCCGGGGTTTTGCTTCCAAACAATGTCCTGCTATAACCTCTGACAGGCCTCCACACTATCCACAACACCCCCAATCACTGTGTCATCTGCAAACTGACTAACCCATCCCTCCACTTCCTCATCCAGGTCATTGATCCAAATCACAATGGTTCCCAGAACAGATCCCTGAGGAACACCACTGGGCACCTACCTCCATGCAGAATAGGACCCGTCCACAACCACTCTCTCCCATCTGTGGTCAAGCTCATTCTGCATCCACAATGCAATGCCCCTTTGGTTGCTTTGCCTCCATACCTTCTCAATAACACTTGCATAGGGAACCTTATCAAATGCCTTGCAGAAATTCATACACCCAACATCTCCTGCTCTTCCTTCATCAATGGGTTCAGTCCCAGCCTCAAAGAAATTCAATCAGGCTCGTAAGGCTCAACCTGCCCTGGACAAAGTCACCTTGACTCTTCTTCATCATAGTCGACCTCTCCAAATGTTCATAAATCCTGCCTCTCATCATCTTCTCCATCAATTGACCAACCACTGCTCGATCATTTCCTGGGCTACCTCGACTCACTCTCCTGAATAAAGAATCAACATCCTCCGGAACCTCTCCCGTCCCATCGATGATTCGAAGATCGTTGCCAGAGGTTCAGTGATCTCCTCCCTCACCTCCTCCAGTCGCCTGGGATCCATCTCATCTGGTCCCAGCCACTTCTCCCACTTGATGCTTTCCAAAAGCTCCACCACATCCTCTCTCTTTTATCTCCAGGCTCAAGCTTTTCAGTTTGCTGCAGGTCATCACTTCAATCACCAAGATCCTGTTCCATCGTCAAGTCTTCATCAACCCCTCTGCTATTTCCTCACTTTCCCATTGTTACACTTGATAGGTCCTATTCTTTCACGTCTTATCCTCTTGCTCTTCACCCACTTGTAGAATGTCTTGATGATGTCGTGGTCTTACAGTTCAAAAATACACGCCACTTTTGAACAAATCTGCTCCTACACCCCCACTTATCTCCACCACTGTGTCAGCAGGATCAAGGCCTGGTGCGACATGTCCTGTGCTGGGAAGGGAGCTGAATCTCATGCTCGGAATCAGAGATTGACAAGAATATGTGTCACAAATTTTGCTGAAACTGAATAACATTAATATTGACTTCTCTGGCTGTCGTTAAGCTCCCCACTTCAATTCTCCCCCATCACCTTCCCCGAGATCTGTCTCTCTCCCCTTTCCCTTTCTCCTTTCCCACAGACATCATCAATGCTCACCTCTCTGTTGGATATGACACCATTACGTGTATGCAATGATTTATACTGAACATTTGGTAGTCATTTCTGTAGTATGTAATGAATAAAGCATTGAGTTAGTTGGCATTGACGATATGACTGTCATTATTTACAATGGGGGGGTCGAACATAACAGTGGCGACGAGGATTCAAGAACTCACTCAACCATGACACATTTATCATTTCTAACTCCAGAAGACAGTGAGATGACGGCAGCAGTTCCTGCAGCTCCCTTAGACTAATCCAATGAAGATGAAGACACGTGGGAAGCATCTGTAGAAGGTTTTGACCATCATTGTATTGTACAAGATATGACTGAAAATCCTCCATCCAATAAAAATGGGCATTGTTTTTAACCCTAATGGGAGGAGGCACCTGAGCTCTTAAGATCGCTGACTAGCTCACACATGCCTTCAACGAAAACATCTGCTGAAATCTGTCAAGTGATCGCTCAGCACCTTAACACCCCACCTCCAGCGATGACAGAAAGTCATAAATTTTACCGATGTAAACAACAACACAGAGAGTCTGTCCCCAATTTCGTGTAAACTGTCTAGATACAATGCAGTTGGGCAGATCAAAGACGTCAAGAGATCAATTCATAATGGGTTTAGCTGAACAAATGACCCGAGGAAAACAAATTGCAGCACAAAATCTGACACCTGAAGTGGCGTTAGACATTGCTACTGCCGCCGAGACAGTGGGAAGCAATGCAGATGTCTGTCGGAGAGACTTGGCTATCAATAAATCTTGGCGCCAAGATTCTTCCCGCCAGGAACCTGCCCGCCAAAAATGTTTTCGCTGTGGGAAGACGAATCAAAGTCCCAATATTTGCTATTTCAAAAAGCCAAATGCCACAAATGCAATGTGAAGGGGCACATCAAAGCAAGATGCCCATTGATTAAACTGAGGAAAGATTACCAGCCAGCCTCCTGAAAAGTACATTTTGACCAAGAGACGGGAAAAGCCAGACACTGAAATCCAGATACCAATGAATCAGAAGTGGAACCAAACCAAAGTGAACATGTTATCCATCCGTGGGCCACAAAGAGCCAAATTTTTACATCCATGTCCACATGAACAACAAAATGATATGGATGGAACTCAATACAGAAGGAGCGGTTTCCCTCAGGCCCAGAACAATGAAGGAGGGCCAGCTACCACACACAGATGCTCCATCTTAAAAACAGTTATAGGGGAGGAAATACAAGTTCTTGCCAAGTGCCATTTACACGTTAAGTACAAGGATTAATCGAATCAGTTGCCCCTCTATATCACCGAGAGGCCAGAATTGCTCGGTCCTCATGGTTAACAACTTTCAGCTGGAATGGCAAGAAATAGGGAACATAATCAGCCAAAAGAACAAAGAAAAGTGGGATGAACACCTGCAGCAAACCACACACCTCAAACTGGCTCCAATTTTAAAATGTGATGGTAAGGAGATCAAAGCAATCCTGGTGTCTCACCAAGGTTTAGATAATTAAAATAAGAAAATATCGCTCCTGTCCAGGTGAATGCAAGACTATGGAGCAGAAATAGTCTATTCAGCCCTACTACCTGGCCTTCTCCCCTTGATGCTCTGACTAATCAAGAATCTCTGCCGATGACCTGGCTCCATAACTGCCTGTGGCAACAAATTCCACAGATTCACCACCCTCTGGCTACAGAAATTCCTCCACATTTCTGCTCTAAGTGGAATTCCTTCAATCCTGAAGTTGTTCCTTCTCTTCAACTCTTCCACCATTGGAAACAACTGTTCTACATCCACTCTGACTATGCCTGACAACATTCAAAATGTTTCAATGAGGACCTTCCCCCTCACACATTCTCCTAAATTCTAACGAATCCAGGCCAAGAGCCAGCAAACGTTCCTCATGCCATGTATCCCACACACTTGTAGCACCAGGCTGTTAGTTTTCCCACAGCTTCCAAGTCCTGCACCATTCCTACTTGGAAATATATTGCTGGTCCTTCATCATCCTTGGATTTTAATCCTGGAAGACCCCCCTCCCCCACCCTCCTGCCTAAAAGCAGCTTCACCAGAAAGATGGCTGCAGTTCAAGAAGGCAGTTCAGCCCCACACTCCCCAAAGCTGAGTGGTAAATACTTGCTTTCGGATCAGATTAGATACGATTTATTGTCATGTAATCAAACAGAAATGTAATATTACACATCATCAACAATATTACAGCAGCTATCATCAAGGATCCACACCACACAGCACATGTTCTGTTCTCACTGGATAGGGTGTAGGGGCCACAAGACTCACACCACTAGGTTCAGGAACAGCCGCTCCCCCTCCACCATCAGACTCTTCAACAACAAACTCAATCAGGGCTTCATTTAAGGACTTTACTTTGCCACTTTATTGATTTTTCCCACTTCTCTTTATTGCACAGTTTGTTTCCATTTCTTTATTTGTTTCCGCAGTGTCCAGTTTTTTCTTGCAATTCCAAGAAGTGGTCATTTGGCCTGGCCCACAAGATAACAAATCTCAGGGTTGTATGTGCGATCATTCATGTACCTTGACTATAAATCTGAATCTGAAATCATTGCCCTCAGTCTGACAATAATGCAGACAAAGATTCACTGTGAGCCTGAACATTGACTGGCTCCCCTTACAGTCAGGCAAAGAGAGGTCAAAGAGAGTCCCTTCACAGTCATTGGGTGACCGTGGATTTGTCTCCGATGCTCCCGCAGCCTCTGCCAGACTCCTGTTCAGTTCAAATCGTGGCCCGTTCCAAACCTACAGCACAGTGAGGAAGTCTTCAAAGCCCAAGGCATACAAAACGTGGATGTTAAAGTGATTGGAATCCAGCATCTCAGACAACAACTCATTTGTACATGAGAAATGACATCTATTCGAGTTGACTTGTTCATGTGAAGTCTTGTTTGACGTCTATCATTTCCATTTCTTAAGAAAGTGCATCCAGAAATGTGAAAAGCTGAGACATGAAACAATGTACCTCAAACAAGTTTAAAGGGATGTCCATCAAATTTATATTCAAGAATATGCCTTAAATATTGTACCTCCCCATGGTAAAATTCCAATGAGATCCTTGTATTAGCCAGGTGACACTGTCCACCTGACATTAATACTACTTATTCCCGCTGGTGTGACTCGAATTAAAGCCGTGTCTTGTACTTTGTGGTTCTGTTGGGATTTTTGAACCTCACAGGAGGCACAATGATACAAGGGTAGTTCTATTGCGTCTGTTTCTTCATGGGACTTCGTGTTACCCTTGCTTGGGTTTTTTAAATTATTGGGGAAGAAAAACGTCCTGAAATTTCCATGCAAGAGTGGAAAATCAGTCATATGAAGAAACAATTCTTTGGAAACAACTTGACAAGAAATTTGTGAGTTTTGAGGTCTGATGGCTCACGCTTCCTCCATAATTGCTTTTGAACAGCAGTAAAGACTATTTTCAACACAAAAATTTCTGAGACTGAACATTAAAATCAACTCTTCAGAATTAAGCATATAATTTAATAGTTTGGGTTTTTCCCCATGCGCGCATGCACACACATTTGCACATCATGTGGATAAGTTAGATTTAAGTTTCGAGTGAAGTAAGAGATTATTAATAAATAAATGATTGTTGTGAAGATACCCTTGCCTTTGTGAATTTCTATTGCTGCTGGTCGAATATTGAACACATTCCCTGGCTTCTTCCCTGTAAACCAAGATTCCCAGACTAATACAAAGCATAGCAATCTCTGCCTTAAATACTCCCAAAGACCTCGCTTCCACAGCCGCCTGTGGGATCAAGCTCCACAGATCATGAACCTCTGGCTAAAGAAATTTTTCTGAATCTCTCTTTTAAATTGGCATCTTTTCTCCAGAAATTATACCCTCGTCCTAAAATCCAGGCCATGGGAAACATCCTTTCCCCATTTACTCTGGCCAGGCCTTTAGCATTTGAACTGCCTCGATATGTTTCCCTTCATCCTCTGTACTCCAGCTGAAAACCATTCCTCATATGCTAACCCTTTCAATCCTGGTCTCATTCCAGTAAATCTTCTCTCAACCCTCTCCGAAGCCAGCACTTTGTTTCTCAAATAAGGCACCAAAACTGTCCCCAATACTCCAAGAGAGGCCTTACCTGAGCTTGATGGAGTCTCAACATCACACCCCTGCTCTTGCCTGCTGTCCCTCTGGAAATGAATCCCAACATCGCATTCACCCTGTTTATAACAGAATGGAATGTTCTAGAACTCATCAGGATGACCAATGGCCTTCATCGCAATCCGTCAATAATGGTGATTTCAGGTGGGATTGTGATGAATAAATTAGAACTTCCCTGGACATTCCATGTTGTCTTTTGAATGTCCCTCTTGTTCCAGCCTCCATCACCACCCTTGGCAATGCATTCCAGGCACCCACCACACTCTGTGGAAAATAACATCTGGCCTCTGTTATCACCACTAAACTTTCCTCTGAAACTACATTTTCATAAAATTGAATTATTCCCAATCATCTCACATGATCCTATATATGACAATATACCATTTAAGATTGTTTTTTTTTAAATTTTTTATTTTTGACACCATAAACCACATTGACCAAGATACATACATTTTCCTTTTCAAATATATAGTGTCATTTTCTACCCCACCCCTCCCTCCTCCCATCCCACCCTCCCTACCTCCCCTCCCCCCCCCATTCATTTAAAGTACAGAATCTAAGATACATTAAACCAGTCAAACAATGTTGTCATTCAATAAAATAAACAAGAAATTCCACTGAGTCAATTCTTTTCATTTCCTTCTCCTTTCGTTAATTTAGGTGGTAGATGTCCCCGGTAGGTTTTCTCTATTATGTTTCATGTATGGCTCCCATATTTGATCAAATATTTCAACATTATTTCTTAAATTATATGTTACTTTTTCTAATGGAATACATTTATTCATTTCTATATACCATTGTTGTATTCTCAAATTATCTTCTAATTTCCAGGTTGACATAATACATTTTTTTGCTACGGCTAGAGCTATCATAACAAATCTTTTTTGTGCACCATCCAAATCAAGTCCAAATTCTTTGTTTTTTATGTTACTTAGGAGGAAGATCTCTGGGTTTTTTGGTATATTGTTTTCTGTAATTTTATTTAATATCTGGTTTAGATCTTCCCCAAATTTTTTCACTTTCTCACATGTCCAGATTGCATGAATTGTTCCCATTTCTTTTTTACAACGAAAACATCTGTCAGATACTGTTGGGTCTCATTTATTTAACTTTTGAGGTGTAATGTATAGCCTGTGTATCCAGTTATATTGTATCATACCTAACCTCATGTTTATTGTATTTCTCATAGTTCCAGAGCATAACTTCTCCCATGTTTCCTTCTTTATCTTTATGTTTAAATCTTGTACCAATTTTTGTTTAGTTTTACCATTTGTTTCCTCATTCCACTTTTCTTGCAGTTTAATATACATATTTGTTATACATTTTTTGATTATCATTGTATCTGTAATCACATATTCAAAATTACTTCCCTCTGGTAACCTCAGACTGCTTCCCAATTTGTCCTTCAAGTAGGATCTCAGTTGGTAGTATGCCAACACTGTATCTTGAGTTATGTTATATTTATCCTTCATTTGTTCAAAGGATAGTAATTTATTTCCTGAAAAACAATTTTCTATTCTTTTGATCCCTTTTTTTCTCCCATTCTTTAAAGGAAAGGTTATCTATTGTAAAAGGGATTAACTGATTTTGTGTCAGTATTAGTTTTGTTAATTGGTAATTTGTTTTATTCCTTTCTACATGAATCTTCTTCCAAATATTGAGCAGATGATGTAATACTGGAGAACTCCTACATTGTACCAATTTTTCATCCCATTATTATTTGTTCAGGTATCTTCTCCCCTATTTTATCTAGTTCTAATCTAGTCCAATCTGGCTTTTCCCTTGTTTGATAAAAATCTGATAGGTACCTTAACGGTGCGGCTCTATAATAATTTTTAAAGTTTGGCAGTTGTAAGCCTCCTTGGTTATACCATTCTGTTAATTTATCTAGTGCTATCCTCGGTTTCCCACCTTTCCATAAAAATTTCCTTATTATTTTCTTAAACTCCTTGAAGAATTTCTCTGTCAAGTGTATTGGCAATGCCTGAAATAGGTATTGTATCCTTGGGAAAATGTTCATTTTAATACAGTTTATCCTTCCTATTAGTGTTAGTGGTAAATCTTTCCAATGCTCTAAATCGTCCTGTAATTTTTTCATAAGTGGATAATAATTGAGTTTATATAGATGGCCGAGGTTTTTATTTATTTGTATACCTAGGTATCGTATTGCTTGCATTTGCCATATGTATGGTGATTCCTTCTTAAATTTTGAGAAATCCGCATTATTCATTGGCATTGCTTCACTTTTATTTGCGTTAATCTTGTAACCCAACACTTCTCCATATTCCTTCAATTTCTTATGTAATTCTTTTATTGACAATTCTGGTTCTGTTAAGTATACTATAACATCATCTGCAAATAAACTGATTTTATATTCCTTGTCTTTTATTTTTATCCCTTTTATTTTATTTTCTGTTCTTATCAATTCTGCTAGTAGTTCTACAGCTAACGCAAACATTAAGGGTGATAGTGGGCATCCCTGCCTTGTTGATCTGCTTAAATTAAATTGCTTTGATATATATCCATTTACTGTCACTTTCGTCAATGGCCCCTTATATAATGCTTTAATCCAATTAATATACTTCTCTGGTAAAGTGAATTTTTGCAATTCTTTGAAAAAATAATTCCATTCTACTCTGACAAAGGCCTTCTCTGCGTCTAAAGCAACTGCTACTGTTGGCGCTTTACTCCCTTCTACTGCATGAATTAAGTTAATAAACTTACAAATATTGTCTGTTGTTCGTCTTTTTTTAATAAATCCAGTTTGGTCTAGATTTACCATTTTAGGTACATAATCGGCTAATCTGTTTGCTAATAGTTTAGCTATTATCTTATAATCTGTGTTAAGTAAAGATATTGGTCTATATGATGCTGGTGCGAGTGGATCTTTCCCTGTCTTTGGTATTACTGTAATTATTGCTGTTTTGCATGAATCTGGTAAGCTTTGTGTTTTGTCAGTCTGGTTGATTACTTCCAGGAGGGGAGGAATTAATAAATCTTTAAATGTTTTATAGAATTTTATTGGGAATCCATCCTCTCCTGGTGTTTTATTATTTGGTAGTTTTTTTTATTATCTCTTGTATTTCTACTATTTCAAATGGTTCTGTTAATTTATTTTGTTCCTCTATTTGTAATTTTGGTAGTTCAATTTTAGTTAAAAATTCATCTATTTTGTCTTCTTTCCCTTCGTTTTCAGTTTGGTATAATTGTTCATAGAATTCTCTGAAGTTTTCATTAATCTCTGTTGGATTATTTGTTTGTCTTTTTTCCTTGATGCCAATACCATTCTCTTAGTTTGTTCTGTCTTAAGCTGCCATGCTAGAATTTTGTGTGTTTTTTCTCCTAGTTCATAATATTTCTATTTTGTCTTCATTATGTTCTTCTCCACCTTATATGTTTGTAGTGTTTCATATTTTATTTTTTTATCTGCCAATTCTTTTCTTTTAGTTGTGTCTTCCTTCATTGCTAAATCTTTTTCTATATTTACTATTTCCCTTTTCAACTGCACTGTTTCCTGATTGTAGTCCTTCTTCATCTTGGTTACATAACTTATTATTTGCCCTCTGATGAACGCTTTCATTGCGTCCCATAGTATAAACTTATCTTTCACTGATTCCGTATTTATTTCAAAGTACATCTTAATTTGTCTTTCAATGAATTCTCTAAAATCCTGCCTTTTAAGTAGCATGGAGTTTAATCTCCATCTATACATTCTTGGAGGGATGTCCTCTAACTCTATTGTCAATATCAAGGGTGAGTGGTCCGATAATATTCTAGCTTTATATTCTGTTTTTCTTACTCTGTCTTGCATACGAGCTGATAACAGGAATAGGTCTATTCTTGAGTATGTTTTATGTCGACCCAAATAATATGAATATTCCTTTTCCTTTGGGTGTTGTTTCCTCCATTTTTCCAAAAGTTGCATTTCTTGCATTGATTTAATTATAAATTTGGTTACTTTGTTCTTTCTGTTAATTTTTTTCCAAGTTTTATCCATATTTGAATTCAAATTAAGGTTGAAATCCCCTCCTATTAATATGTTCCCTTGCGTGTCTGCTATCTTCAAAAAATATCTTGCGTAAATTTTTGATCTTCTTCGTTACGTGAATATACATTGAGTAAATTCCAAAACTCCGAGTATATCTGACATTTTATCATTACATATCTCCCTGCTGGATCTATTATTTCCTCTTCTATTTTAATTGGTACATTTTTACTGACTAATATAGCTACTCCTCTAGCTTTTGAATTATATGACGCTGCTGTTACATGTCCTACCCAATCTCTCTTTAATTTCTTATGCTCCATTTCAGTTAAATGTGTTTCTTGCACAAATGCTATATCAATTTTTTTCTTTTTTCAGTAAATTTAGCAGTTTCTTCCTTTTGATTTGGTTATGTATTCCGTTAATATTTTAAGTCATATAGTTCAACGTAGCCATTTCATACTTTGTTTATCTTCCCTTTTCGTTTCCTCATCATCACCTTTCCTTCTTATCCATTTCTGCTTTCTTGTTTTGAACACTTTATAAGACAATATTTCTAAAACATCAAACATTTCCCTTATTCTCCTATCTAAAATTTCTTTAACCCCATTCTCCCCTCCCCCTCCAGAGTTGCCCTTTATCCCTTGTCGGGCAACCACATCTCCCCTCTCCATTTGGATTTGCGAATTCACTCGCAAGCATCAACTGATTTTGCAGTGACCGTAACTCCTCCCCACCCAGCCACGCGCAGAAAAGTTTTCA
The DNA here is from genome assembly GCF_036971445.1 of Narcine bancroftii. Lineage (NCBI taxonomy): Eukaryota > Metazoa > Chordata > Chondrichthyes > Torpediniformes > Narcinidae > Narcine > Narcine bancroftii. Next base: position 47,601,929 of record NC_091479.1, read on the forward strand.
ATTTTCATATATAAAAGGTCACTCTTTTAATCCCTCCTTATTTCCTCTGTTCTCTCATTACATGTCTTCATCTCTCTGCTTTTTTTGTAGTTGTTCTGCAAATTTTCGTGCTTCCTCCAGATCCGAGAATAGTCTGTTTTGTTGCCCTGGAATAACTATTTTAAATACCGCTGGGTACTTTAACGTAAATTTATATCCTTTTTTCCATAGGATCGCTTTTGCTGTATTAAACTCCTTTCTTTTCTTCAGGAGTTCAAAACTTATGTCTGGATAGAAAAAACATTTTTGACCTTTGTATTCCAGTGGCTTTTTGTCTTCTCTTATTTTCTTCATTGCTTTCTCCAATATATTTTCTCTTGTTGTATATCTTAAGAATTTTACTAAAATGGATCTTGGTTTTTGCTGCGGCTGTGGTTTCGGGGCTAGTGTTCTATGTGCCCTCTCTATTTCCATTACTTCCTGTAATTCTGGTCTTCCTAGGACCCTGGGGATCCAATCTTTTATAAATTCTCTCATATTCTTGCCTTCTTCATCTTCCTTAAGGCCCACTATCTTTATATTATTTCTTCTATTACAGGTTTCTATCATATCTATCTTCTGAGCTAACAGCTCATGTGGCTCTTTAACTTTTTTATTAGATTCTTCTAATTTCTCTTTTAAGTCCTCTACTTCCATTTCTACGATTATTTCTCGTTCTTCCACATTGTCCACTCTTTTTTCTATCTCTGATATGACCATCTCTATTTTATTCATTTTTTCTTCTGCACTCTTAATTCTTCTTTTTATTTCATTAAATTCTTGTAATTGCCATTCTTTTACTGATTCCATATTTTCTTTAAAAAAAATGTATCCATTGTCCTGCCTTTCCCTTCTTGTTCCATTTCTCTATGTTCTTCTTCTTCTTCTTCTTCTTCCTCTGGGTTGGCCATCTGTTGTTTCCTTGTTTTCTTTTTGCTCTCTTCTTTCTTGTTCTCGTTGTTTTCTGTGTTCTCTTCCTGTTGCTGTGTTGCAGCTGTCACTCTCAGCTGTGGACATCGACTCCTCAGCTGTTCCCCCCTCCCTTCAGTGTGTTTTTTTTCATGCGCATCGCGCATGTGCGGTTGCGCACTTTTACTCGGCTCCACGAGCCATTTTTGTAGTCCCGAGCTCGGGACTTCCACCGACCTTAGGGAGCGGGCTTCTCTCTCCACGGCAGGCCTCCTCAGACAGGTAAGGACTTCACCTTCTTCTTCCGACGTTCTTTCTTCTTCTCTTCTTCCCGTTGCTTTCGACTTTTCTCTCTTCGCTGCCATTTTCTTCTCACCTTTAATTTTACTTTGTTTTAATTTTTATTCTTGTACCTTTGTGTTTTGTGTGTTTATTTTTCAACTTTTCCGGAGAGGGTTGGAATTCCCTGACCGGCCCCTACTCCATCACGTGACTCCTCCACCATTTAAGATTGTTAAAGAGCATTTTATTTATTTAGGTGTTAAAATCACCAGAAATTTTAAAGATTTGGTTAAATTAAATTTTGCTCCTTTATTTGTTTTTATGAAGCAATCTTTTACTAGATGGGCCCTGTTGACTTTGTCTTTGGTTGGCCGTATTAATGCTGTTAAAATGATAACATTATTTAAAGTTTGAAACCTATTTCAAGCTGTCCAAATTTTAATTCTGAAATCTTAATTTGATGATATTGATTTGAAGATTTAATCTTTGATGCACCATCAATAATCGCATAAGACTGAAGTTAAACTGATGGGCTTTTATTAACTATAGACTGGAACAGCCGTCACCCTCATTGACTGATCGAGACAGAGTGGAATGGGGCGCAAACAAAGAATTATGGGTAGGATCGGTCTTGGGAGGCATTTCCTGTCAGCAGCACCCAATCACAGCATGACATCGGTTTACCACACCCTTATATTTGGAATGGTGAAGGCATCAGATTGGGCTTCACTTCCAGAAACCTAAGAAGGAGGGAAGTCTGGCCTTACGGAATTTGAGATTTTGCTATTGGGCACTTAATATTCGCTGTATGATTTTTTGGGTTTATGATTTGGATAAATTTGATCATCCACTCTGGGTAGATTTGGAATTGAAATCCGTCCAGAATGATTCTTTAGCTTCTTTTTAGTGTCAGCTTTACCTTTTAGACGACCTCAGATCAGTAAGTAGATTTCCTAACCCGTGTCCTCTTGTTGCGATAATTCCCATCTTGGGAAAAAGCTTCTCACTATTCACATCATCAATGCCTCTCATCATCTTAAACACCTCCATCAGGTCCTCTCATCCTCTGTCAGTCCAAGGTGAAAAGCCCGAATTGACTCACCTGCTTTCATTAGGCATGCTCTCTAAATCAGAGAACATCCTTGGAAATCTCCTCTGCACCCTTTCTATGGTTTCCACATCCTTCCAGTAGTGAGGTGACCAGAATTGAGCACTCTACTCCAACTGGGGTCTGACCATGGCCCTATATCACTGCAACATTACGTCGTGGCTCCTAAATCCAATTCCATGATTAATCAAGACCAATACACTGATCAGCTTCTTAATCACGAAATCAACCTGCACAGCTGCTTGAGTCTCCTATGGACTCGGACGTCAAGATCCCTCTCATCCTCTACCCTGCCAAGAGTCTTCCCATGAAAACTATATTCTGCCATCCTTTAACAAACTGTTTAAAGACAGCTCGGAGGAGCTGGCAGCAGGACTAGGCAGCAGTACCATGTGGGAGAGCAATGTGTCTCCACTGGCTGAACACGCTGGATCTGTACAAGTGACAACGCTGCCATTTCTCAACACAGTTTGCCAGTGATATCTGATCCCAAGAGACAAGGGATGGACACTGTAGAGAGCTGATAGTGGAATCAGTGGCCAAACCTAGTGGCTGAGGACATCAGCATATGTGGGGGCTGCACAGTTGGTATCTGGGGGCAGAAAGGGGGAGAGGAATATTATTCATCCTAGCTCTGCCTCTCAAAATCTTGTAGACCTCTATTAAGTCTCTTTTCATCCATCTTCACTCCAAAGAGAAAAGTCTCAGCTCTGGTTAAGACTTACTTTCCGATCCAGGCAAGTTCCTGGGAACTCTGTTCTGCACCCTCTCCATAGCTTCCACATCCTTCCTATAATGGTTGATGGTAGATGGGGAGAGAGGGGGTGGGACAGATGATGGATGGAATCTGCAGTTCTATATCCTCACAGTCACATCAAAGTGAGGTTAATTACTCCCTAACCAACAGGTGATCTCTATCGGGCCAACAGGTGAATTGACCCTGACCTACGTGTGACCCCTGTCCAATAGGTGACCACTCTCTGATCAAAAATGACCTGTCCCTAACCTACAGGTGACATCTGACCAACAGGTGACCTCTGAACAGCAGGAGACATCTCCCTGACCTACAGGTGACCCATGACTAATAGATGACCTCCTGACCAAAAGAAGACCTCTCCCTGACCCACAAGTGACCTCTTAACCACAGGTAACACCTTCCTGACCAACAAATGACCCCCTGACTAACAGGTGACTTGACCAACAAGTGACCACTGCTTGACCAACATATGACCCTGACCAACAGGTGATGTCTCCCTGACTAACATGTAGACTCCTTCCTGACCAATGTAGACTCCTTCCTAACCAACAAGTGACTCTCTCTGACCAATGGATCACCCCAGGCTAACAGGTGACACCTGACTAACAGTTGATTCCTGAACAAGATGACCCCTGACCAAAAGCTGACCTTGAACAACAGCAGATCTCTGACCAACAGGTGACCCTTAACAAACGGAGACCTCTCCCTGACCAACAGTTCATTTCTCCCTCATCAACATCTGACCACTGACCAACAGTTGACACTTGACCCATTGGTAACCCTTGGTCAATATGTGGTCCCTCTCTCATGTATAAAAACACCTGACCTTCTCCAGCAAACCATCAAAGTCCGTCTCCTGGTTCATCTGTTGTTTTTAGGTAAGCAAGAATCCTTTAATTAATTTTTTGTCCACTCTTCAAAGGCCTTGCCAAAAGGAATCAAGAGACAGTATGTCTCTTGCTGTTGCTTTAAAGACAATAGTCTATTCAACCTTAACATCAATTCAGTTAACACCAACTTGTGAAATCTCCAGTGGTGTTCTTCACAACTTCTGCAAAGTCACTGTGGATATAAATTCTTCAGTATTTCAAATAAGATCTGCTTTAAAGTGTGTGTATGTACATAACCTGCTCTATGTTTCCCAATTTATCTCCCAAAAATATTTCTATATATTCTGTCACATGCCCAACAGGAGATCTCTCTCTGACCAATAGTTGACCACCATATGCAGGCCATTTGAGTCCACGTTGGTCGCCAGGTTTAACTGGCCCAACCTGTCCCCCATCCCTTTTACAGTCACAGTGGACTACCTGAAGGTACTGGGGATCTGGTTTGGAGGGGTTGAAGCATGCACTAATAATTGAACAGAGCAATCATTAAGGTCCTCCAAAAATGGTCATTGTGACTTCTCCCTGACCAATATGTGACCCTTGACCAACAGATAACCCCTGACCAAGTGACCCACTGCATAACCAAGAGAAAACCTTTCCCTCACCCAAAGGGGGCCCCTGACCAACAGGTGACTATGACCTGGCAACAGGTGACACCGGATCCACCTTTCAGCCTGCCCTGACCCAAGTTGACTCCTAATCCGCAGAAGACATCTTGCTGACCCACAGGTGGCCCCTGACCCACAGGTGATTCCTTCCTGATCAATAGATGAATCCTTCCTGACTAACACGTGACTTTTCACTAAACAGAATTCTACCTGGCCAAAAGGTGACCCCTGACCTGCAGGTCACCTCTTCCTGACCAGCAGGTAACCCTTGACCAACAGGTAACTAACTACTCCTTGACCAACACATGCCCTGTCCTGACCTAGATGTCCACTTGACCAACAGATGACCTCTCCCTAACCAATTCGTGACCATTGTCCAGCAGGTGACAACCTGACCAACTGGCAACCACTCTCTGAATAACAGGTTACCCCTGATGAACAGATCACCTCTCCCTGACCAACAGGTGACCACGGTACAACGGGTGACCCCTGAACAACACATGACTTCTAAATAACACGTACCCTTCAAAAACATACTGGGATGTAGGTCAATGGGGTGTAAGGACTTATAGGACCGAATTGGTGGCCTGTTACAGTGCTGTTTGTCTAATTATAAAAATTAAAGAAAAACAGGTGACCCCCTCCCCAAGAGTTAATTCTCCCTGAGCAACAGAGTGAGGAGTCTGAGGAGATTTGAGATGTCACCAAAGACTTGCCAATTTCTACCGGTTGCATCACTTGAGCTGCCAATACACAAGACAAGAAAAGGCAACAGAATGTTGTGAACTCAGCCAGTGCCACCATGGGAATTAGTCCCCACTCCATCGAGGACATCTACAAGAGGCGGTGTCTCAAGAAACCAGCCACTATCCTCAAGGACCCCCACCCCAGCCCGTGCCATCTTCTCATTGCTACCATTGGGATGGAGGTACAGAAGCCTGATGAACACCCATCAGAACAGGACAGCTTCTCCTCTGTCCACAAGAGCCCGATAGCTGTTTCATGAACACTGTTCTTGAAGCTTGGGGTGGGGGGAGGGGGTGTCAGGCAGAAGGTTTGTGAACTACGACCACCTGCAACCTTGAGGCATGGCCTTGTGACCCTCGCTCTGCCAGTGCTGTCAGGCGTGGGGTTGCCCGTGGTTGGAGCATGCTGGGAGCAGCACCGTGCATGCTGGGAGCAGTGTCAGGCATTCTAAGGGCAACAAAGTGCCGACTGTGATGGCTATTTTTGTGAGAACAGCCTTCTACTCAAAACAGAGATGCTGCATGAGGGAGAGTTGACTGTTGAAGTGGTCTGTCAGTTGTCACCTCAGTGGCTGGCATATTCAAAGTGTTTTATTCTGTGTAACAAGGCAATAAACTGATAACATCTATGAAGAAGGCGACAGTATTGCGAGCCTGCATCATTTCAAAGCCTATGGTTCCTGCTGGCTGTCTTGCCTACTCCTGATACACATTTTTACAGGATGCAACTTCATCCACTTCTGAGTGGTTCCATCAATTCCCGATCCCTCGAGGTTGCCCTTGCAGGTTGATAGGGTCGTTCAGGCTTATGGTATTCTGGCCTTCATTAGTTGGAGATTGAGCTCAAGAGTTGAGAGGTCACGTTACAGCTCGAGAAAACTGGTTAGACCACAATTAGAATATTGTGTTCAGTTCTGGTTTCCTTATTACTGGAAGCTTTGGAGAGGGTAAATGTAAATGTTTCACTATCATCATGTAACACTACATTTAGAACGTAACATACATGAAATTCTTTAACTTTTTTCTACCGGAAGGCAGACAGAGTGTTGCCCATTTCTCCAGCGCCCCTCAGAATCCTACAGCACCGGGTGTCCCTAGGCAGTCTCCCCTCCAAGTCCTGACCAGTCCTGAGCCTGCTTCGCTTCCAAGATCAGGCAATCTCAGGCATATTCAGGTTATTAGGGTGCAGAGAAGATTTATAGGAGGTTGCCTGAACTGAAAAATGAGGCAAGCTTAACAGAGCTAGGGCTTTTCCCTTTGGAGTGAAGAAGGATAAGTGGTGACAATAGCGTCCTACAAGATTATGTGGACAGGCGGCAACATTTTCCTGGGGTGAGAGGAGCAAATACCAGAAGACAGAGAGGTGTTAATGAGACTCTTTCTCAGAAAGGATGTGATGTTGTTGGAGATGGTGCAGAGATTTACTACGATGATTCCTGGAATGCAGGGGCTGGCGTATGAGGAACATTTGGCACCACAAGGGTTGTATACGTTGGAGTATAGGTGAATCTCATAGAGATCTTTTGAATATTGAAAGATTTTAACAGAGAGAATGCAGATTAGATGTTTCCCTTGATAGGTGAATTGAGGACAAGGGTCATCGTCTTAAAATTAGAAATTATTCATAGAGGAGGAACTTCTTTCGTCAGAGGGTCGTGGATCTGTGGAACTCACAGCCGCACAAGGCAGTGGAGGCCAGATCATGAGGAGAATTTAAATAGGAAATAGATAAGTATCTCATTCGTAAGGGTATCAAGGGACCTGGGGAAAAGGCTGGAAATCAGGTGTTCAGCTGAGTGTAGAGTCATGGAACAGACTCGATGGGCCTAGTGACCTGCTTCTGTCCCTTTACCTTGTGATCAGATTTCCGAATGTTCAAGGAACCATAGCCACGATCTCATATTCTCTTCTTTTGAAAATGTAATTTATAGCAATATTTGCGCCTATGATACTGCTGTGGAACAATAAATTGCGTGAAATGTTCATGAGAATAAATTCGGATCTGGATTCTGCATTGTTCCAAAACAAGGTCTAATTAATAGAGTAGAGATACATGCTCCATTTGTGTCTGGTGGACTTTGCTTATTGTTGTACACTACTCTGATCTGGAATGATGGATGCCAGTGTAAGTTTGTTGTCTGTCTCAGTTGCTATTGTATGTGTGTGTCGTCAACTTCCAAAATGGCTATCCCCATGGTTTGCACGCAGTCGCCGTCAGAGTTGACGTTAACCATATCCATCGTGCTCGGGCCCCCACTATGGTATTTTCCATGACGAGAAATGGGGCCAAAGGTGACACAATCCAAGTTGGCGATGGCCGTTGTTCACATGAAGCACTGGAAGGGTAAGATCTGGCCCTACGCACTTATGCTTAGGGTCCCTTTCTTCCGCAGCTGAAACTGGCTGCGCTTCTGGCATGTCATCTCTTTCATGGATGCTTTATCTGGGAGTGAGATGGGTAGAAGTTGGGGAATATCTTTGATAGGGTTAGACCATAAGATTTAATGCATGCAGTTACCAGCTTCTGGAGTTCTGTTTTGATTTTCAGAGAGATTTTGTGACCCTTTAGGCTGTGAAGTTCCTGCTGCATTTCAGTCAATGGAAATCATTTCGAGACTGGACTGGGGCTGTGCCAACAGAGAGGCTAGGTCGAGGGGAACTGTTCGCCCTGGAATGACAGAGGCTGGGGGATGACTTGAGAGAGGCTTAGAAAATAGAAAGGACATGTGCCAAGCATAGAGAAATGTAATGTATTAATATGAACGTTACAGTCTGGTGTCCCATGACACACTTGACTCCAATCACACCCAATTAACCTGCCAACGCTGTATGTTTCGGAGGGTGGAAGGAAACTGGAGCACCTGGCAAAAAGTCACGCAGGTCATGGGGAGAAAGTACAAACCCTTCACACCCCAACCAGGGGACACAACACAAACTCTGCCCACGTCACTCTTCACTCTGTACTTTCATTTACACTTGTGGCTGCTCTCACTCAATCCCTCTGCTCATTAAACAGTTCTCCTGTCCCATTTCAGATTCAAGATTCCTTTGTTGTAATATGGCACGAGATTTGCTTTAATCTGTCCTAATTCGCAGAACAGCAGTAATCATCAAGAATCCGCACCACCCAGCACACGCTCTTTTCTCACTGCTACCATCAGGAAAGAGGTATTGGTGCCACAAGCCCTGCACCACCAGGTTCAGGAACAGCTGCTCCCCCTCCACCATCAGACTCCTCAACGACAAACTCAATCAGGGACTCATTTAAGGACTCTCAATTGTGCACTTTATTGAGTTTTTCTTTTATTCTCTCTGTATTGCAGTTTGTTTACATTTATTATTTGCTTACAGTTAGAAACATAGAACACTGCAGCACAGAAAACAGGCTGTTCAGCCGTTCTAGTCTGTACCAAAATATTATTCTGCTGGTCCCATTGACCTGCACTGAGTCCATAACCCTCCAGACCTCTCCCATCTGTGAATCTATTCAATTTATTCAAGAGTGAGCAGGCATTCACCTTATCAGATGGCAGTTCGTTCCACACTCCCACCACTTTCTGAGTTCCCCCTAATGTTCCCCCTAGTCCTTTCTCCTTTCACCCTAAAGCCATGTCCTCTCGTAATCTGTGGAAAGAGCCGACTCTCATTTACTGTCTATTCCCCAGAATTTTGTAAACCTCGATCAAATCTCTCCTCATTCTTCGACGCTACAAGGAATAAAGTCCTAACCTGTTTAATCTTTCCCTATAACTCAACTCCTGAAGACCTGGCAACGTCCTAGAAAATCTTCTCTGCCCTCTATCAATCTTACTGATATCCTTCCTGTAGTTAGACGACCCAGAACTGCACACAATACTCCAAATTTGACCTCTCCAACATCTGATACAACCTCATCATAACTTCCCAACTCCTCGATCAATACTTTGATTTATGAAGGCCAAGATGCCAAAGCTTTCTTTACAACCTTTAGTTCTTTACATGAGAACATTGAGTCCAGTTGTGTTTGCAGGACCAATAAGTGGTAATTCTGCCTGACCCACAACAAAAATGATCTGAGGGTTGTATGTGATGTCATGTATGTACTCGGACAATAATTCTGAAATCTGAATGTTCCTGACACTGGGGCTTTGAATTAAAGGAGAGGTTGGATAGACTGGGACTGTTCTCCTTTGAGTGTAGGAGGCTGAGGGGGACCTCAAAGATCTTGAAATCTTATGTTAATTCGACTTTTTTCCCCAACAGGTAAAATCAGAGGACATAGATTTAAATTGAGAGGGGAAAGATTTAAAAAGGACCTGAGGGGCATCATTTTCACCCAGAGGGCGGTGGGGCGAGTGGAACGAGCTGCCAGAGGAAGTGGTAAAGCCGGGGACTATTGTAATGTTTTAAGAACATTTACCCAGGTACAGATTCAGACGGATACGGGCTAAATGCAGGTGAATGGAACCAGTTGAAGAAGACAACTTGGGTATCAGGGTCGAGCTGGTCTGAAGGGTCGGTCTCTGTGGATTACAATTCCATGAGTCTCTGATATCAGTGACTGCACAATCTCTTCCATAGAAAACTCCAGCAGAACAACAGGCCTTTTGGCCCTTTTAGTCTGTGCTGAACTATTATTTTATACAGATCAAATTGACCTGCACCTAGAACATAGCCCTCTCATCAAGGTACAACCCCTAAGTTTTATTAACTATTAAAATCAAGCCGGCATTCACCACTTCAGCTGGCAGCTGGTTCCATTCTCCCACCACTCTCTGTGTGAAGAAGTCCCCCCCAAATGTTCCCTTTCAACATTTCACCTTTCATACTTGACCCATGCCCTCTGGTTCTTATCTCACCTTAATTCAGTGGATAAAAAGCCTGCTTGCATTTGTTCCATCTACATCGCTCAGAATTCTGTGTCCATGTAAGTAGAACAGTGCAGCGGAAGCGTGCTGGGCCCACAACCCAGAGGGCAATGGATCTAGATATTCTTTGGGTGCCATGGTTGGCTTAGCAGTTATCACAACTCTTTTGACTACCAGCAATTGGGCCCAGGGTTCAAATCACATGCTGTCTGCAAAAAGTTTATACTGTGAGAGATTATGCTATATTTTATATTGGTTACAGATATGTTTTAAAATGAGATAAATTGTGGCAGGTTTTTTAGTGGAGGTCACATACAAACACTTCAAAACAGATCTCATTTAAAATGCCAGAGCTCTGCTCAAGGCAGACAGTCCAGGCTCCGGGTGCCTTTGCAAAAACTTTGAAGAATGACTATAAGGATTTCACAAGTACGGGTTAATTCGAACTGCTGTGGAGTGATGGATTATTGTTTTGGAAAGCAGCAGATGAACAAACTCAGAGGATTAGCTCTGGTGCCACAGTCTGAGTGCAGTTGGCTGTTCCCAGAGGGTCATGTGGTTTTCTCTGTGTGTGTGAGTGTGTGAGAGAGAGAGAGAGAGAGAGAGAGAGAGAGAGAGAGAGAGAGAGAGAGAGAGAGAGAGAGAGAGAGAGAGAGAGAGAGAGAGTTGAGTTCTCCAGATCTGCAGCAGCTGGGACTGGAACAGGACAAGGTGGCAGCTTGTGGAAAACCCCATTTGGAAGATGGGTTGGGAGTCCTGACTTCAGCCTGGTCAAAGCCCTTGTGGTCCACACAAGAGGAGATGTCTGGCTGTATAATGTTTCACTTGAAATAAGGGAAACTCAAAAGGAACAGTGTGGTGACCTGTCTGATGATACGCTGCAGTACCTAACTCGGCCACTAGGTGGCGTAGAGACTCGGCACCCGGCCTAATGACATCCATCTCTCTCTCTCTCTCTCTCTCTCTCTCTCTCTCTCTCTCTCTCTCTCTCTCTCTCCCCCCCCCTCTCTCTCGCACGACCCCCGGGACCATTGTAAACACAGCAAGCAGCCAACTAGATCTTTATGTGAGTGAAATAAAGCTGTGTGGCCCCAAATACTATTGTGCCTGTGTTTTCCTTTGGTGTATCCTGCCACAATTTTTTCCACTCACATAAAATTTGAGTGATCACACCCAAGGACGATGAGGAGGTCGAGGAGGAGCACAAGCCTTTCATGGTTCAGATGTGTGCGAGCCCCCCCCCCCAAACCTGGTGGAGTTTCGCTCAGACACGGGGATCAGAGTGAGGACGCCAGACCCTCAGCGGACATCTACCAGGTAACGCCATTCACCAGGGAGTCCCACATCCATCAATGGAAGCGACAGTCTCCAGCCCCAGCACGATCGGGGCGCTTAGAAATGAATCAACGGCAGCACTGGATGCTACGGCCGGAAAGGCTGGAACTAGACCCCTGAGACCCCTGCATACGCATGCATTTCAGCCGCTGCAGACATCGTTTCCTGAACCATGCTCACGTGATGATGCCCACTGCCCACCCAGAAGACCTTTTCATGCTGCTGGTGGCCCAGCTGGGAGACCTCCTGTACATGTTAGTCCAGAACTGTGCCTCAGGGAGGCTATGTACATTCTCCAGTCCCACTATCTCCAAGGGGGAGGAGAAGTTCACACGAGACACCGTCTCCTGACCAGAAGACAGCAACCAGGGGAGTCTTCCGGGATTTTATGCTCTCTGTAAGAGCCCCAGCACGGGCATACAACTTCTGTGCTAGAATCCCACAGCAAATAGCACAGGACCTGATGAGGGACACGCTGGTGGCGGGGGTCCGGTCAAACAAAATCTGCCAGCGGCTATTAGAACAAAGCACGGTGTCTCTGGAAGAGATTGTTAGGGTGGCAAAGGCAATGGGAGATGGCTAGAAACAACCTTGGGGAATACCTTCCCAACCACAGTGCCAAGCACACCATTCCAACTCTGCTAGATTCGCTGACACCCCGCCAAGATCGGGCCGAGAATATAGAGATGACAACGGCTGCAGCAATGGCAGCTCAGCCAGATGTGACCTATAGATGCCAGTTCTGTGGCCAAAGCCCCCACCCCTAGGACGCTGCCCAGCAATAGACGCGGACTGCTCGAAACGTAGAAAACAAAGCCATTATGCTCGGGTCTGCAGGAGACCATGGGCGACCACCAAGACACATTGTCATGTAAATCGGCGGCAGGATAGCTCTGGTTCTTCCCCAGGTCAGCCAGGAAGGAATGTCATGTGCACCCAGAGGGAGCAGCTACCTTGAACCTGGGATCCAGAGGAGGAACGCCACCATGATGGAGATCTTAAGGAGAGCGAGGAGAGCACAATGGATTCCCTGAGGATCAATCAGATGAGTCCACACAATTTGTCAGAGGCTATGGTCTCCGTGCGGCAGTGACTGTGACACGAGGTACAAAATGGGAAGATGGACTGCAGACTGAGTCTGATACTGTGACACGAGGTTCAGAGTGGGGAACATGTTTAACGGTGATGTATGGCAATCTTTGCCAGATACTGTGACACCAAGTTTAGAGTGGGGAGAAGGGTCAACGGTGATGTACGACACCGGGTTCATAGTGGGGAGGTTTATCAGTGAAGTACAAGAAACTGGCATATACTGTGACACCAGGTTCAAAGTGGGCAGAAGGTTTAAAGGTGTTACACGATACATTTTTGCAAAACCAGCGACACCGGTTTGACAGTAGTGAGAAGGTTTAACAGTGATGTACGATAAACTGCAGCAGATACTGTGATACCAGGATCGCAGTGGGAAGAAGGTTTAACGGTGATACAGGAAACACTGTTTCAGAACCAGTGACACCGGTTTTACAATAGTGAGAAGGTTTAACAGTGATGTACGATAAACTTTGGCAGATAATGTGACACCAGGTTCACAGTGGGGAGAAGTTTTAACCGTGATGTATGGTAGACTGAGACGGATACTGTGAGACAAGGTACACATTAGTGAGACGGTTTAACAGTGAGGTTCAATGAACTGTGGCAGGTACTGTGATACCAGGTTCACAGTGCGGAGGAGATTTAAGGTGACACGCGATACATTGTTGCAGAAACGGAGACACGGAGTTAACAGAGGGGAGAAATTTTAATGGTGAATTTCGGGAGATTGAGGCAGATATTATTTCACTGGGTTCACAGTGGGGAGAAGGTTTCACAGTGATGAATGGTAGAATGAGGCAGACACTGTGAAACCGGGTAAACAGTGGGGAGAGGATTTAGCAGTGATATACAGTAGACTGAGGTAGATATTGTGACACCGTGTTTGGGAGAAGGTTTATCAGTGATGTAAGATAAACAGGGGCAGATACTGTGACAACAGGTTCACAGTGGGAAGGAGGTTTAACGGTAATACACAGGAGACTGAGGCAGATACTGTGAGACAGGATTCACAGTAGTGTGAAGGTTTAACAGTGATACAATAAACTGTGACATATACTGTAACACCGGATTCATAGAGGGTAGAAGTTTTATTTTTGATGTGACAGTAGATTGAGGCAAATAGTGTGACATCGGGTTCACAGTAGTGAGACGGTATAACATTGCCGTATGAAAAACTATATCATATACTGTGAAAACAAGTACACAGTGGAGAGAAGGTTTAATGGTGATATACGGTAGACTGAGACAGGTAATGTGACCCTGGGTTCACAGTAATGAAAGGTTTAATAGTAATTGACGAAAAACAGTGTCAGATACTATACACCCAGGTTCATGGTGGAGAGATGGTTAAATGGTGATGTACGGCAGACTGAGGCAGATACTGTTACACCGTGTTCACAGTGGGGAGAAGGTTTATCAGTGATGTACGGTAGAGTGAGACAGAAACTGTGACACCGGGTTCAGAGCAATACAAAGGTTAAACAGTGATGAACATAAAACTTTGGCATATACTGTGACACCAGGATCAAAGTGGGGACTAAGTTTAATGGTGATATACAGGAGACTGAGGCTGAAAGAGTTACATCAGGTTCACAGTGGGGAGAGGGTTTAACGTTGTGTGCTGAGATAAATACTGTGACACCGGGTTCAGTGCAAAGAAAAGGTTTAACAGTGATGTATGATAAACTGTGGCAGATACTGTGAAACCAGTTTAAAATGGGGAGAAGGTTTATCAGTGATACAAAATAAACTCTGGCATATATACTTATATACGGTTCACAGTGGGTAGAAGCTTTAACAGTGATGTACGGTGGACTGTGATGGATACTGTGAAACTGGGTTCACATTTGTGAGACGGTTTAACAGTGAGGTTCAATGAACTGTAGCAGGTACTGTGACACCCGGTTCACAGTGCGGAGGAGGTTTCAAGGTGACACCTCAGTCTACTGTATATCGTAGCACCGAACAGGAGTGTGGGTATGACAACGGCTCTGTATACGCTAATCTCTGTGAGTTTTTCAGTTGGTTGTTTTTCCAGACGCCAGACTCTTTTGTGTAGGCTTCCAAAGGCGCTATTTGCCTTGGCGAGTCTGTTGTCTATCTCATTGTCGATCCTTGCATCCGATGAAATGGTGCAGCCTTGTGAACCCGGTGTATCAGTGGCATCAGGTCAACAGTGGGGAAAAGGTTTAATGGTGATGTATGATTTAATGTGGCAAATACAGTGACGCTGGATTAACAGTTGAGAGATAGATCAACGGTGATGTACGGTAGACCGAGCCAGATACTGTGACACCAGTTACACAGTGGGGAGAAAGTTTAACAGTGATATATAGTAGACAGAGGCAGGTACTGTGACACCAAGTTCACAGTAGTGAGAAGGTTGCAGATACAGAGACACAGATTTAACAGTGGGGAGAGATTTTAATGGTGATTTTCGGGAGGTTGAGGCAGATATTATTTCACCGGGTTCACAGTAGGGAGAAGGTTTAACGTGGTGTATGGTTGACTGAGGTAGATACTGTGACACCAGGTTCACAGTCGGGAGAAGGTTTAACGGTGATGTGCGGTAGAAGGAGGCAGATACTGTGAAACTGGGTGAACAGTGGGGAGAGGATTTAGCGGTGATATACAGTAGACTGAGGTAGATATTGTGACACCGTGTTTGGGAGAAGGTTTATCAGTGATGTAAGATAAACAGGGGAAGATAATGTGACAACAGGTTCACAGTGGGAAGGGTTTAACGGTGATACACAGGAGACTGAGACAGATATTGAGACACTGGGTACACATTAGGGAGAAGGTTTAACGGTGATTTTCGGTAGATTGAGACTGATACTATGGCACAGGATTCACACTAGTGAGAAGGTTTAACAGTGATGTACGGTAAATGTTGGCAGATACCATGATAATGAGTTCACAGAAGTGAGAAGGTTTAATAGCGATGTACGATTAACAGTGGCTGATATTGTGACACCAGGTTCAGAGTTGGGAGAAGGTTTAATGGTGATGTATGGCAGACTGATGCAGAAATAGTTACATTGGGATCTCATTGGGGTGAAGGTTTATCAGTGATGAATGATAAACTGTGGCAGAAACTCTGAAAACAAGTTTCCAGTGGAGATAAGGTTTAACAGTGATGTAAGATAAAGTGTGGCAGATCCTGAGACACCAGGTTAACAGAGGTGAGAATGTTTAATGGTGATGTACGATTGACTTAGTCAGGTATTCAGACTCCCGGCTTACAGTAGTGAGAAGGTTTAACGGTGATGTACGGCAGACTGAGGAAGATACTGATATACCGGGTTCACAAGGCTGCACCATTTCATTGGATGTAAGGATAGACAACGAGATAGACAACAGACTCGCCAAGGCAAATAGCGCCTTTGGAAGACGACACAAAGGAGTCTGGAAAAATAACCAACTGAAAAACCTCACAAACATTAGGGTATACAGGGTCGTTGTCATACCCACACTCCTGTTCGGCTCTGAATCATGGGTCCTCTACCGGCATCACCTATGGCTCCTAGAATGCTTCCACCAGCGTTGTCTCCGCTCCATCCTCAACATTCATTGGAGCAACTTCATCTCCAACATCGAATTACTTGAGATGGCAGAGGCCGACAGCATCGAATCCACGGTGTTGAAGATCAAACTGCGCTGGGTAGGTCACGTTTCCAGAATGGAGGACCATCGCCTTCCCAAGATCGTGTTACATGGCGAGCTCTCCACTGGCCACCGAGACAGAGGTGCACCAAAGAAGAGGTACAAGGACTGCCTAAAGAAATCTCTTGGTGCCTGCCACATTGACCACCGCCAGTGGGCTGATATCGCCTCAAACTGTGCATCTTGGCGCCTCACAGTTCGGCGGGCAGCAACCTCCTTTGAAGAAGACCGCAGAGTCCACCTCACTGACAAAAGACAAAGGAGGAAAAACCCAACACCCAACCCAACCAACCAATTTTCCCTTGCAACCGCTGCAACTGTGTCTGCCTGTCCCGCATCGGACTTGTCAGCCACAAACGAGCCTGCAGCTGACGTGGACATTACCCCTTCATAAATCTTCGTCCGCGAAGCCAAGCCAAAGAAGGAGACAATAAACTACAACAGATGCTGTGGCATCAGGCCAACAGTGGGGAAAAGGTTTAACAGTGATGTACGATATAATGTGGCAAATATAATGTGGATTCACAGTTGAGAGATAGATCAACGATGATATACGGTAGACTGAGGCAGATACTGTGACACAGTGTTCACAGTGGAGAGGTGGTTCATCAGTGATTAACAATATACTGTGGCAGATACTGTAACACTGGATTCACAGCAATGAGAAAGGTTAACAGTGATGTACAATAAATGACAGCAGATGCTGTGGCATCAGGTCAACAGTGGGGAAAAGGTTTCATGGTGATGTACGATATAATGTGGCAAATACAGTGACACTGGATTAACAGTTGAGAGATAGATCAACAGTGATGTACGGTAGACTGAGCAGGTACTGTGACACCAGTTACGCAGTGGGGAGAAAGTTTAACGGTGATATACAGTAGACAGAGGCAGGTACTGTGACACCGAGTTCACAGAAGTGAGAAGGTTTAACAGTGATGTACAGTAAACTGTGGCAGATACTGTGACAACAGGTTCACAGTGGGGAAGAAGTTTAACGATGATTCACGTCACACTTTTGCAGATTCAGTGACACTGTGTTCACAGTGTGGAGAACGTTTAATGGTGATGTACAGTAGACTGGGACAGAAACTGTGACACTGGGTTCAGAGCACTGAGAAGGTTTAACAGTGATGTATAAAAAAAAACTCTGGCATATACAGGATCACAGTGAGGTGTAGGTATAATGGGGATAGAAACATAGAAACATAGAAGATAGGAGCAGGAGTAGGTCATTCGAATCTTCGAACCTGCTCCACCATTCAAAGAGATCATGCTGATCTTAAAGTTCAGTACCCCGTCCCCGCCTTCTCTCCGTAACCTTTAATACCCTTATACTGAAGAAATATATCTAATTCCCTCTTAAGTATATTTAATGAACCTGACTCCACTGCCCTCTGTGGCAATGAATTCCACAGATTCACCACCCTCTGGGTAAAGAAATTCCTCCTCATCTCAGTCCTAAATGGTTTGCCTATTATCCTCAAACCATGGCCCCGGGTTC